>NW_026043958.1:706000-1412000 GCF_937001465.1 Orcinus orca | reverse complement strand
ACGCTCCATGAGGAACAAGCTCCTCAGCAGCGTGCGTCTTTAGATCTTTCATGGCAGAACCTCTGTGGGCGACCTCATTCCTCCCCCCACGTGAGAGACACACACAACCTGCCATTAGGGGGTGGAAGGCTTTAGAGTCCAGCAGCGAGGCTGGCGCTCCCACTCAGCGTTCCTGCACGGAACTGAGCCCGGGTGCGTGAGACCGTGAGAGGGGGCAAAGACAGGCGTACCAGCGAGCTGTTCACGGTGCACGCTGACGCATCACCCTTCAAGCTCACGTTCCTTTCATGGAGAGAACACGAGGCCTTGATTGCGCTTTCCTGTGGTACGTAAACTTTGGTCGCGTCCCCTGGTGGGCACATCGGCTCAGGACTGCCCTGTCCCAAAGGCTCCAGGTGTGGAGCCCGACTGTTGGAGCTCAGCCTCACGTGGCTCTTTCACGGACGAGACCGGCTCGCAATGGGACCGTTCACGAGCTGGGGACCGTGCTGGCTGTTAGGAGTCGGCACACCAAGAGCCCTCCGAGGGAGAGGAGCTGCTGACGTTTGCCAGCACAGTCTCCAATTCCCAACTGCAACCATTCCCTGTAAGAGGCTCCCGAAAGCTTCGACGCAGTTTCTCAGTTAGCTATAAATGGAGGCCAGTCACTTGGCAGACTCCCCCAACGCCCGGCCTCCCAGGCTGCGATACAGACACGCCGACTGCTTCAGCCAACAGGGACAGCTTGGAGTAAAAGGGAGACTCCTACGTGTCAAAGTACTTGCGTGACGCTGGCCAGAAGCTCAAACATTTAGGGCAGGGCATCAGGGCACTTCGCCGCACGCGGAGCAAGTTTGTTCTCATCTCGCCTCTGAAAGCCGAGTTTAACCAGCTAGGAAGCAAACTTCGGGAAAGGTACTCAGGGTGCCGCCGCTTCAAAATTCTCTCACCAGACAGCCCAAATCGTGTACGCCTCTTTGTATTTTCCATGGGCAGGACAAAATGGTGTCAAACCCGCACGCCTCCAGCTGGGGGTGGGTTGGGGTGGGGTGGGGTGGGGTGGGGGTGGGGGTTGGGCGACGTACACTTTCTCCACGGGAAACAGGCCCACGCCTTCAGTGTGAAAGGCCTCTACGCCTCTCCGCTTTCGCAGCCCAGGCGCAGCCTCAGCTCTGAAAAGCTTCCAGAGCAGGAAGGTCAGAAAACCTTTGAACCACCCAGCAGGTGCAGCACAGAACAAGGGCTTCTCTCTTGGCCTTGAGAACACCCACTGCCCAGCGCTCCTTTGTGTACACACGTGGTGGAGGAAGGGTGCTGCATTCGGCTCCGTGAGAACTTCTCCGGGCCACGTAGTGTGAACGCAAGTAGATGAGCCCTACATCTCATGCCAGTCTCCTGTGCGAGTTGGACAAGGCGAACTCCCTGCTTGAATCCCGGGGTGGGTTAAGTACCCTCCGGGGAAGGATCGTTGCTTGGGACCCCGGGGCTGGTGTCGAGGTGACTGTTCTGTGCATCCACCTCGCAGCTGTTCTCTCTCCGCGGGTTCTCTCCGCCTGCTGCAGCCAAAAGGGACACAGCTTAGGGTAAAGATAAAAACCCGGGGTGTAAACGTTCTTGCCTAGCCCTCGCCCCAAGCACAAGCGTATATGCCTCTGGTCAAAGGCTTTCGCCACAAGCTGAACACGTTTGGTCTCATCTAAGCCTCTGAAGCCCGAGTTCACCCAGCTACGAATCAAACTTCAGGAGAGGTGCTCAGGGTGATGCGGACTGCCAAGCGTTTCACCAGGCAGCCCAGATCGAGTACAAACACTTGTGTTTTAAACGGGCAGAGGAAATGGTGTCAAGAGCGCGCCTCCATCTCCCGGGCGACGTACACGTTCTCTCCACGAGACGCAAGCCCTTCCTCCAGTGTGAAAGGCCTCTACACTCTACACCTCTTGCGCTCGCAGCACGCAGGTGCCACCCGCTCTGAACATCTTCCAAAGGCACAGGGGTCACGCAACGTGTGAACCACCGAGCGCGGGTGCAGCACACACCTAGGTCTTCGCTGTCGGCCTGAGAACACCCACGGCACAGGGCTTCTTTGGTGCACACACGTGGTAGCGGTCGGTGATGCCTTCTGCTCCGTGAAACCTTCTCGGGGACACAGAGCGTGAGCGCACGTAGATTAGCCCTACACCTCATCCCTCTTTCTTGAGTGAGTTGTACTGCTATAAGGCAAAACTCCCTGCTGGAATCTCGGTGTGGCTTAAGTATCCTCCGGGAAGCGATCGCTGCTAGAGACACTGTGCTGCTCTCTAGGATAACGGTCTGTGCCTCCACTGCGCTGCTGTTGTCTCCAAGTCGCTTGCGAAGGCCTTTTCGAAGAGGTTGCTCACAGTGTCGTTTCTTTAGAGCAACCCACAGGCATACGAGGATGCCGGTTCTGTGAAGGAAAATGCTCCCTGCCTCAGCCACTTGGGCGCCGTTTTGTACAGGAAAGGACACTCCGCCTTGGAGGCTCTTCCTTCCGGATTGCCACTCGCACTGGCGATGTCTCCTGAATCTCGCGGGGTTACGGTGCCGTCACAGGGTCCGTATCTCAGGCCTAGAACGGCAGAGCATCCGGCAGCTTTGAAAGAGACCGTCGGCATTCTTCTGGCCTTCGGGGACGCTCCATGAGGAACAAGCTCCTCAGCAGCGTGCGTCTTTAGATCTTTCATGGCAGAACCTCTGTGGGCGACCTCATTCCTCCCCCCACGTGAGAGACACACACAACCTGCCATTAGGGGGTGGAAGGCTTTAGAGTCCAGCAGCGAGGCTGGCGCTCCCACTCAGCGTTCCTGCACGGAACTGAGCCCGGGTGCGTGAGACCGTGAGAGGGGGCAAAGACAGGCGTACCAGCGAGCTGTTCACGGTGCACGCTGACGCATCACCCTTCAAGCTCACGTTCCTTTCATGGAGAGAACACGAGGCCTTGATTGCGCTTTCCTGTGGTACGTAAACTTTGGTCGCGTCCCCTGGTGGGCACATCGGCTCAGGACTGCCCTGTCCCAAAGGCTCCAGGTGTGGAGCCCGACTGTTGGAGCTCAGCCTCACGTGGCTCTTTCACGGACGAGACCGGCTCGCAATGGGACCGTTCACGAGCTGGGGACCGTGCTGGCTGTTAGGAGTCGGCACACCAAGAGCCCTCCGAGGGAGAGGAGCTGCTGACGTTTGCCAGCACAGTCTCCAATTCCCAACTGCAACCATTCCCTGTAAGAGGCTCCCGAAAGCTTCGACGCACTTTCTCAGTTAGCTATAAATGGAGGCCAGTCACTTGGCAGACTCCCCCAACGCCCGGCCTCCCAGGCTGCGATACAGACACGCCGACTGCTTCAGCCAACAGGGACAGCTTGGAGTAAAAGGGAGACTCCTACGTGTCAAAGTACTTGCGTGACGCTGGCCAGAAGCTCAAACATTTAGGGCAGGGCATCAGGGCACTTCGCCGCACGCAGAGCAAGTTTGTTCTCATCTCGCCTCTGAAAGCCGAGTTTAACCAGCTAGGAAGCAAACTTCGGGAAAGGTACTCAGGGTGCCGCCGCTTCAAAATTCTCTCACCAGACAGCCCAAATCGTGTACGCCTCTTTGTATTTTCCATGGGCAGGACAAAATGGTGTCAAACCCGCACGCCTCCAGCTGGGGGTGGGTTGGGGTGGGGTGGGGTGGGGTGGGGTGGGGGTTGGGCGACGTACACTTTCTCCACGGGAAACAGGCCCACGCCTTCAGTGTGAAAGGCCTCTACGCCTCTCCGCTTTCGCAGCCCAGGCGCAGCCTCAGCTCTGAAAAGCTTCCAGAGCAGGAAGGTCAGAAAACCTTTGAACCACCCAGCAGGTGCAGCACAGAACAAGGGCTTCTCTCTTGGCCTTGAGAACACCCACTGCCCAGCGCTCCTTTGTGTACACACGTGGTGGAGGAAGGGTGCTGCATTCGGCTCCGTGAGAACTTCTCCGGGCCACGTAGTGTGAACGCAAGTAGATGAGCCCTACATCTCATGCCAGTCTCCTGTGCGAGTTGGACAAGGCGAACTCCCTGCTTGAATCCCGGGGTGGGTTAAGTACCCTCCGGGGAAGGATCGTTGCTTGGGACCCCGGGGCTGGTGTCGAGGTGACTGTTCTGTGCATCCACCTCGCAGCTGTTCTCTCTCCGCGGGTTCTCTCCGCCTGCTGCAGCCAAAAGGGACACAGCTTAGGGTAAAGATAAAAACCCGGGGTGTAAACGTTCTTGCCTAGCCCTCGCCCCAAGCACAAGCGTATATGCCTCTGGTCAAAGGCTTTCGCCACAAGCTGAACACGTTTGGTCTCATCTAAGCCTCTGAAGCCCGAGTTCACCCAGCTACGAATCAAACTTCAGGAGAGGTGCTCAGGGTGATGCGGACTGCCAAGCGTTTCACCAGGCAGCCCAGATCGAGTACAAACACTTGTGTTTTAAACGGGCAGAGGAAATGGTGTCAAGAGCGCGCCTCCATCTCCCGGGCGACGTACACGTTCTCTCCACGAGACGCAAGCCCTTCCTCCAGTGTGAAAGGCCTCTACACTCTACACCTCTTGCGCTCGCAGCACGCAGGTGCCACCCGCTCTGAACATCTTCCAAAGGCACAGGGGTCACGCAACGTGTGAACCACCGAGCGCGGGTGCAGCACACACCTAGGTCTTCGCTGTCGGCCTGAGAACACCCACGGCACAGGGCTTCTTTGGTGCACACACGTGGTAGCGGTCGGTGATGCCTTCTGCTCCGTGAAACCTTCTCGGGGACACGGAGCGTGAGCGCACGTAGATTAGCCCTACACCTCATCCCTCTTTCTTGAGTGAGTTGTACTGCTATAAGGCAAAACTCCCTGCTGGAATCTCGGTGTGGCTTAAGTATCCTCCGGGAAGCGATCGCTGCTAGAGACACTGTGCTGCTCTCTAGGATAACGGTCTGTGCCTCCACTGCGCTGCTGTTGTCTCCAAGTCGCTTGCGAAGGCCTTTTCGAAGAGGTTGCTCACAGTGTCGTTTCTTTAGAGCAACCCACAGGCATACGAGGATGCCGGTTCTGTGAAGGAAAATGCTCCCTGCCTCAGCCACTTGGGCGCCGTTTTGTACAGGAAAGGACACTCCGCCTTGGAGGCTCTTCCTTCCGGATTGCCACTCGCACTGGCGATGTCTCCTGAATCTCGCGGGGTTACGGTGCCGTCACAGGGTCCGTATCTCAGGCCTAGAACGGCAGAGCGTCCGGCAGCTTTGAAAGAGACCGTCGGCATTCTTCTGGCCTTCGGGGACGCTCCACGAGGAACAAGCTCCTCAGCAGCGTGCGTCTTTAGATCTTTCATGGCAGAACCTCTGTGGGCGACCTCATTCCTCCCCCCACGTGAGAGACACACACAACCTGCCATTAGGGGGTGGAAGGCTTTAGAGTCCAGCAGCGAGGCTGGCGCTCCCACTCAGCGTTCCTGCACGGAACTGAGCCCGGGTGCGTGAGACCGTGAGAGGGGGCAAAGACAGGCGTACCAGCGAGCTGTTCACGGTGCACGCTGACGCATCACCCTTCAAGCTCACGTTCCTTTCATGGAGAGAACACGAGGCCTTGATTGCGCTTTCCTGTGGTACGTAAACTTTGGTCGCGTCCCCTGGTGGGCACATCGGCTCAGGACTGCCCTGTCCCAAAGGCTCCAGGTGTGGAGCCCGACTGTTGGAGCTCAGCCTCACGTGGCTCTTTCACGGACGAGACCGGCTCGCAATGGGACCGTTCACGAGCTGGGGACCGTGCTGGCTGTTAGGAGTCGGCACACCAAGAGCCCTCCGAGGGAGAGGAGCTGCTGACGTTTGCCAGCACAGTCTCCAATTCCCAACTGCAACCATTCCCTGTAAGAGGCTCCCGAAAGCTTCGACGCAGTTTCTCAGTTAGCTATAAATGGAGGCCAGTCACTTGGCAGACTCCCCCAACGCCCGGCCTCCCAGGCTGCGATACAGACACGCCGACTGCTTCAGCCAACAGGGACAGCTTGGAGTAAAAGGGAGACTCCTACGTGTCAAAGTACTTGCGTGACGCTGGCCAGAAGCTCAAACATTTAGGGCAGGGCATCAGGGCACTTCGCCGCACGCGGAGCAAGTTTGTTCTCATCTCGCCTCTGAAAGCCGAGTTTAACCAGCTAGGAAGCAAACTTCGGGAAAGGTACTCAGGGTGCCGCCGCTTCAAAATTCTCTCACCAGACAGCCCAAATCGTGTACGCCTCTTTGTATTTTCCATGGGCAGGACAAAATGGTGTCAAACCCGCACGCCTCCAGCTGGGGGTGGGTTGGGGTGGGGTGGGGTGGGGTGGGGGTGGGGGTTGGGCGACGTACACTTTCTCCACGGGAAACAGGCCCACGCCTTCAGTGTGAAAGGCCTCTACGCCTCTCCGCTTTCGCAGCCCAGGCGCAGCCTCAGCTCTGAAAAGCTTCCAGAGCAGGAAGGTCAGAAAACCTTTGAACCACCCAGCAGGTGCAGCACAGAACAAGGGCTTCTCTCTTGGCCTTGAGAACACCCACTGCCCAGCGCTCCTTTGTGTACACACGTGGTGGAGGAAGGGTGCTGCATTCGGCTCCGTGAGAACTTCTCCGGGCCACGTAGTGTGAACGCAAGTAGATGAGCCCTACATCTCATGCCAGTCTCCTGTGCGAGTTGGACAAGGCGAACTCCCTGCTTGAATCCCGGGGTGGGTTAAGTACCCTCCGGGGAAGGATCGTTGCTTGGGACCCCGGGGCTGGTGTCGAGGTGACTGTTCTGTGCATCCACCTCGCAGCTGTTCTCTCTCCGCGGGTTCTCTCCGCCTGCTGCAGCCAAAAGGGACACAGCTTAGGGTAAAGATAAAAACCCGGGGTGTAAACGTTCTTGCCTAGCCCTCGCCCCAAGCACAAGCGTATATGCCTCTGGTCAAAGGCTTTCGCCACAAGCTGAACACGTTTGGTCTCATCTAAGCCTCTGAAGCCCGAGTTCACCCAGCTACGAATCAAACTTCAGGAGAGGTGCTCAGGGTGATGCGGACTGCCAAGCGTTTCACCAGGCAGCCCAGATCGAGTACAAACACTTGTGTTTTAAACGGGCAGAGGAAATGGTGTCAAGAGCGCGCCTCCATCTCCCGGGCGACGTACACGTTCTCTCCACGAGACGCAAGCCCTTCCTCCAGTGTGAAAGGCCTCTACACTCTACACCTCTTGCGCTCGCAGCACGCAGGTGCCACCCGCTCTGAACATCTTCCAAAGGCACAGGGGTCACGCAACGTGTGAACCACCGAGCGCGGGTGCAGCACACACCTAGGTCTTCGCTGTCGGCCTGAGAACACCCACGGCACAGGGCTTCTTTGGTGCACACACGTGGTAGCGGTCGGTGATGCCTTCTGCTCCGTGAAACCTTCTCGGGGACACAGAGCGTGAGCGCACGTAGATTAGTCCTACGCCTCATCCCTCTTTCTTGAGTGAGTTGTACTGCTATAAGGCAAAACTCCCTGCTGGAATCTCGGTGTGGCTTAAGTATCCTCCGGGAAGCGATCGCTGCTAGAGACACTGTGCTGCTCTCTAGGATAACGGTCTGTGCCTCCACTGCGCTGCTGTTGTCTCCAAGTCGCTTGCGAAGGCCTTTTCGAAGAGGTTGCTCACAGTGTCGTTTCTTTAGAGCAACCCACAGGCATACGAGGATGCCGGTTCTGTGAAGGAAAATGCTCCCTGCCTCAGCCACTTGGGCGCCGTTTTGTACAGGAAAGGACACTCCGCCTTGGAGGCTCTTCCTTCCGGATTGCCACTCGCACTGGCGATGTCTCCTGAATCTCGCGGGGTTACGGTGCCGTCACAGGGTCCGTATCTCAGGCCTAGAACGGCAGAGCGTCCGGCAGCTTTGAAAGAGACCGTCGGCATTCTTCTGGCCTTCGGGGACGCTCCATGAGGAACAAGCTCCTCAGCAGCGTGTGTCTTTAGATCTTTCATGGCAGAACCTCTGTGGGCGACCTCATTCCTCCCCCCACGTGAGAGACACACACAACCTGCCATTAGGGGGTGGAAGGCTTTAGAGTCCAGCAGCGAGGCTGGCGCTCCCACTCAGCGTTCCTGCACGGAACTGAGCCCGGGTGCGTGAGACCGTGAGAGGGGGCAAAGACAGGCGTACCAGCGAGCTGTTCACGGTGCACGCTGACGCATCACCCTTCAAGCTCACGTTCCTTTCATGGAGAGAACACGAGGCCTTGATTGCGCTTTCCTGTGGTACGTAAACTTTGGTCGCGTCCCCTGGTGGGCACATCGGCTCAGGACTGCCCTGTCCCAAAGGCTCCAGGTGTGGAGCCCGACTGTTGGAGCTCAGCCTCACGTGGCTCTTTCACGGACGAGACCGGCTCGCAATGGGACCGTTCACGAGCTGGGGACCGTGCTGGCTGTTAGGAGTCGGCACACCAAGAGCCCTCCGAGGGAGAGGAGCTGCTGACGTTTGCCAGCACAGTCTCCAATTCCCAACTGCAACCATTCCCTGTAAGAGGCTCCCGAAAGCTTCGACGCAGTTTCTCAGTTAGCTATAAATGGAGGCCAGTCACTTGGCAGACTCCCCCAACGCCCGGCCTCCCAGGCTGCGATACAGACACGCCGACTGCTTCAGCCAACAGGGACAGCTTGGAGTAAAAGGGAGACTCCTACGTGTCAAAGTACTTGCGTGACGCTGGCCAGAAGCTCAAACATTTAGGGCAGGGCATCAGGGCACTTCGCCGCACGCGGAGCAAGTTTGTTCTCATCTCGCCTCTGAAAGCCGAGTTTAACCAGCTAGGAAGCAAACTTCGGGAAAGGTACTCAGGGTGCCGCCGCTTCAAAATTCTCTCACCAGACAGCCCAAATCGTGTACGCCTCTTTGTATTTTCCATGGGCAGGACAAAATGGTGTCAAACCCGCACGCCTCCAGCTGGGGGTGGGTTGGGGTGGGGTGGGGTGGGGTGGGGGTGGGGGTTGGGCGACGTACACTTTCTCCACGGGAAACAGGCCCACGCCTTCAGTGTGAAAGGCCTCTACGCCTCTCCGCTTTTGCAGCCCAGGCGCAGCCTCAGCTCTGAAAAGCTTCCAGAGCAGGAAGGTCAGAAAACCTTTGAACCACCCAGCAGGTGCAGCACAGAACAAGGGCTTCTCTCTTGGCCTTGAGAACACCCACTGCCCAGCGCTCCTTTGTGTACACACGTGGTGGAGGAAGGGTGCTGCATTCGGCTCCGTGAGAACTTCTCCGGGCCACGTAGTGTGAACGCAAGTAGATGAGCCCTACATCTCATGCCAGTCTCCTGTGCGAGTTGGACAAGGCGAACTCCCTGCTTGAATCCCGGGGTGGGTTAAGTACCCTCCGGGGAAGGATCGTTGCTTGGGACCCCGGGGCTGGTGTCGAGGTGACTGTTCTGTGCATCCACCTCGCAGCTGTTCTCTCTCCGCGGGTTCTCTCCGCCTGCTGCAGCCAAAAGGGACACAGCTTAGGGTAAAGATAAAAACCCGGGGTGTAAACGTTCTTGCCTAGCCCTCGCCCCAAGCACAAGCGTATATGCCTCTGGTCAAAGGCTTTCGCCACAAGCTGAACACGTTTGGTCTCATCTAAGCCTCTGAAGCCCGAGTTCACCCAGCTACGAATCAAACTTCAGGAGAGGTGCTCAGGGTGATGCGGACTGCCAAGCGTTTCACCAGGCAGCCCAGATCGAGTACAAACACTTGTGTTTTAAACGGGCAGAGGAAATGGTGTCAAGAGCGCGCCTCCATCTCCCGGGCGACGTACACGTTCTCTCCACGAGACGCAAGCCCTTCCTCCAGTGTGAAAGGCCTCTACACTCTACACCTCTTGCGCTCGCAGCACGCAGGTGCCACCCGCTCTGAACATCTTCCAAAGGCACAGGGGTCACGCAACGTGTGAACCACCGAGCGCGGGTGCAGCACACACCTAGGTCTTCGCTGTCGGCCTGAGAACACCCACGGCACAGGGCTTCTTTGGTGCACACACGTGGTAGCGGTCGGTGATGCCTTCTGCTCCGTGAAACCTTCTCGGGGACACGGAGCGTGAGCGCACGTAGATTAGCCCTACACCTCATCCCTCTTTCTTGAGTGAGTTGTACTGCTATAAGGCAAAACTCCCTGCTGGAATCTCGGTGTGGCTTAAGTATCCTCCGGGAAGCGATCGCTGCTAGAGACACTGTGCTGCTCTCTAGGATAACGGTCTGTGCCTCCACTGCGCTGCTGTTGTCTCCAAGTCGCTTGCGAAGGCCTTTTCGAAGAGGTTGCTCACAGTGTCGTTTCTTTAGAGCAACCCACAGGCATACGAGGATGCCGGTTCTGTGAAGGAAAATGCTCCCTGCCTCAGCCACTTGGGCGCCGTTTTGTACAGGAAAGGACACTCCGCCTTGGAGGCTCTTCCTTCCGGATTGCCACTCGCACTGGCGATGTCTCCTGAATCTCGCGGGGTTACGGTGCCGTCACAGGGTCCGTATCTCAGGCCTAGAACGGCAGAGCGTCCGGCAGTTTGAAAGAGACCGTCGGCATTCTTCTGGCCTTCGGGGACGCTCCATGAGGAACAAGCTCCTCAGCAGCGTGCGTCTTTAGATCTTTCATGGCAGAACCTCTGTGGGCGACCTCATTCCTCCCCCCACGTGAGAGACACACACAACCTGCCATTAGGGGGTGGAAGGCTTTAGAGTCCAGCAGCGAGGCTGGCGCTCCCACTCAGCGTTCCTGCACGGAACTGAGCCCGGGTGCGTGAGACCGTGAGAGGGGGCAAAGACAGGCGTACCAGCGAGCTGTTCACGGTGCACGCTGACGCATCACCCTTCAAGCTCACGTTCCTTTCATGGAGAGAACACGAGGCCTTGATTGCGCTTTCCTGTGGTACGTAAACTTTGGTCGCGTCCCCTGGTGGGCACATCGGCTCAGGACTGCCCTGTCCCAAAGGCTCCAGGTGTGGAGCCCGACTGTTGGAGCTCAGCCTCACGTGGCTCTTTCACGGACGAGACCGGCTCGCAATGGGACCGTTCACGAGCTGGGGACCGTGCTGGCTGTTAGGAGTCGGCACACCAAGAGCCCTCCGAGGGAGAGGAGCTGCTGACGTTTGCCAGCACAGTCTCCAATTCCCAACTGCAACCATTCCCTGTAAGAGGCTCCCGAAAGCTTCGACGCAGTTTCTCAGTTAGCTATAAATGGAGGCCAGTCACTTGGCAGACTCCCCCAACGCCCGGCCTCCCAGGCTGCGATACAGACACGCCGACTGCTTCAGCCAACAGGGACAGCTTGGAGTAAAAGGGAGACTCCTACGTGTCAAAGTACTTGCGTGACGCTGGCCAGAAGCTCAAACATTTAGGGCAGGGCATCAGGGCACTTCGCCGCACGCGGAGCAAGTTTGTTCTCATCTCGCCTCTGAAAGCCGAGTTTAACCAGCTAGGAAGCAAACTTCGGGAAAGGTACTCAGGGTGCCGCCGCTTCAAAATTCTCTCACCAGACAGCCCAAATCATGTACGCCTCTTTGTATTTTCCATGGGCAGGACAAAATGGTGTCAAACCCTCACGCCTCCAGCTGGGGGTGGGTTGGGGTGGGGTGGGGTGGGGTGGGGGTGGGGGTTGGGCGACGTACACTTTCTCCATGGGAAACAGGCCCACGCCTTCAGTGTGAAAGGCCTCTACGCCTCTCCGCTTTCGCAGCCCAGGCGCAGCCTCAGCTCTGAAAAGCTTCCAGAGCAGGAAGGTCAGAAAACCTTTGAACCACCCAGCAGGTGCAGCACAGAACAAGGGCTTCTCTCTTGGCCTTGAGAACACCCACTGCCCAGCGCTCCTTTGTGTACACACGTGGTGGAGGAAGGGTGCTGCATTCGGCTCCGTGAGAACTTCTCCGGGCCACGTAGTGTGAACGCAAGTAGATGAGCCCTACATCTCATGCCAGTCTCCTGTGCGAGTTGGACAAGGCGAACTCCCTGCTTGAATCCCGGGGTGGGTTAAGTACCCTCCGGGGAAGGATCGTTGCTTGGGACCCCGGGGCTGGTGTCGAGGTGACTGTTCTGTGCATCCACCTCGCAGCTGTTCTCTCTCCGCGGGTTCTCTCCGCCTGCTGCAGCCAAAAGGGACACAGCTTAGGGTAAAGATAAAAACCCGGGGTGTAAACGTTCTTGCCTAGCCCTCGCCCCAAGCACAAGCGTATATGCCTCTGGTCAAAGGCTTTCGCCACAAGCTGAACACGTTTGGTCTCATCTAAGCCTCTGAAGCCCGAGTTCACCCAGCTACGAATCAAACTTCAGGAGAGGTGCTCAGGGTGATGCGGACTGCCAAGCGTTTCACCAGGCAGCCCAGATCGAGTACAAACACTTGTGTTTTAAACGGGCAGAGGAAATGGTGTCAAGAGCGCGCCTCCATCTCCCGGGCGACGTACACGTTCTCTCCACGAGACGCAAGCCCTTCCTCCAGTGTGAAAGGCCTCTACACTCTACACCTCTTGCGCTCGCAGCACGCAGGTGCCACCCGCTCTGAACATCTTCCAAAGGCACAGGGGTCACGCAACGTGTGAACCACCGAGCGCGGGTGCAGCACACACCTAGGTCTTCGCTGTCGGCCTGAGAACACCCACGGCACAGGGCTTCTTTGGTGCACACACGTGGTAGCGGTCGGTGATGCCTTCTGCTCCGTGAAACCTTCTCGGGGACACGGAGCGTGAGCGCACGTAGATTAGCCCTACACCTCATCCCTCTTTCTTGAGTGAGTTGTACTGCTATAAGGCAAAACTCCCTGCTGGAATCTCGGTGTGGCTTAAGTATCCTCCGGGAAGCGATCGCTGCTAGAGACACTGTGCTGCTCTCTAGGATAACGGTCTGTGCCTCCACTGCGCTGCTGTTGTCTCCAAGTCGCTTGCGAAGGCCTTTTCGAAGAGGTTGCTCACAGTGTCGTTTCTTTAGAGCAACCCACAGGCATACGAGGATGCCGGTTCTGTGAAGGAAAATGCTCCCTGCCTCAGCCACTTGGGCGCCGTTTTGTACAGGAAAGGACACTCCGCCTTGGAGGCTCTTCCTTCCGGATTGCCACTCGCACTGGCGATGTCTCCTGAATCTCGCGGGGTTACGGTGCCGTCACAGGGTCCGTATCTCAGGCCTAGAACGGCAGAGCGTCCGGCAGCTTTGAAAGAGACCGTCGGCATTCTTCTGGCCTTCGGGGACGCTCCATGAGGAACAAGCTCCTCAGCAGCGTGCGTCTTTAGATCTTTCATGGCAGAACCTCTGTGGGCGACCTCATTCCTCCCCCCACGTGAGAGACACACACAACCTGCCATTAGGGGGTGGAAGGCTTTAGAGTCCAGCAGCGAGGCTGGCGCTCCCACTCAGCGTTCCTGCACGGAACTGAGCCCGGGTGCGTGAGACCGTGAGAGGGGGCAAAGACAGGCGTACCAGCGAGCTGTTCACGGTGCACGCTGACGCATCACCCTTCAAGCTCACGTTCCTTTCATGGAGAGAACACGAGGCCTTGATTGCGCTTTCCTGTGGTACGTAAACTTTGGTCGCGTCCCCTGGTGGGCACATCGGCTCAGGACTGCCCTGTCCCAAAGGCTCCAGGTGTGGAGCCCGACTGTTGGAGCTCAGCCTCACGTGGCTCTTTCATGGACGAGACCGGCTCACAATGGGACCGTTCACGAGCTGGGGACCGTGCTGGCTGTTAGGAGTCGGCACACCAAGAGCCCTCCGAGGGAGAGGAGCTGCTGACGTTTGCCAGCACAGTCTCCAATTCCCAACTGCAACCATTCCCTGTAAGAGGCTCCCGAATACTTCGACGCAGTTTCTCAGTTAGCTATAAATGGAGGCCAGTCACTTGGCAGACTCCCCCAACGCCCGGCCTCCCAGGCTGCGATACAGACACGCCGACTGCTTCAGCCAACAGGGACAGCTTGGAGTAAAAGGGAGACTCCTACGTGTCAAAGTACTTGCGTGACGCTGGCCAGAAGCTCAAACATTTAGGGCAGGGCATCAGGGCACTTCGCCGCACGCGGAGCAAGTTTGTTCTCATCTCGCCTCTGAAAGCCGAGTTTAACCAGCTAGGAAGCAAACTTCGGGAAAGGTACTCAGGGTGCCGCCGCTTCAAAATTCTCTCACCAGACAGCCCAAATCGTGTACGCCTCTTTGTATTTTCCATGGGCAGGACAAAATGGTGTCAAACCCGCACGCCTCCAGCTGGGGGTGGGTTGGGGTGGGGTGGGGTGGGGTGGGGGTGGGGGTTGGGCGACGTACACTTTCTCCACGGGAAACAGGCCCACGCCTTCAGTGTGAAAGGCCTCTACGCCTCTCCGCTTTCGCAGCCCAGGCGCAGCCTCAGCTCTGAAAAGCTTCCAGAGCAGGAAGGTCAGAAAACCTTTGAACCACCCAGCAGGTGCAGCACAGAACAAGGGCTTCTCTCTTGGCCTTGAGAACACCCACTGCCCAGCGCTCCTTTGTGTACACACGTGGTGGAGGAAGGGTGCTGCATTCGGCTCCGTGAGAACTTCTCCGGGCCACGTAGTGTGAACGCAAGTAGATGAGCCCTACATCTCATGCCAGTCTCCTGTGCGAGTTGGACAAGGCGAACTCCCTGCTTGAATCCCGGGGTGGGTTAAGTACCCTCCGGGGAAGGATCGTTGCTTGGGACCCCGGGGCTGGTGTCGAGGTGACTGTTCTGTGCATCCACCTCGCAGCTGTTCTCTCTCCGCGGGTTCTCTCCGCCTGCTGCAGCCAAAAGGGACACAGCTTAGGGTAAAGATAAAAACCCGGGGTGTAAACGTTCTTGCCTAGCCCTCGCCCCAAGCACAAGCGTATATGCCTCTGGTCAAAGGCTTTCGCCACAAGCTGAACACGTTTGGTCTCATCTAAGCCTCTGAAGCCCGAGTTCACCCAGCTACGAATCAAACTTCAGGAGAGGTGCTCAGGGTGATGCGGACTGCCAAGCGTTTCACCAGGCAGCCCAGATCGAGTACAAACACTTGTGTTTTAAACGGGCAGAGGAAATGGTGTCAAGAGCGCGCCTCCATCTCCCGGGCCACGTACACGTTCTCTCCACGAGACGCAAGCCCTTCCTCCAGTGTGAAAGGCCTCTACACTCTACACCTCTTGCGCTCGCAGCACGCAGGTGCCACCCGCTCTGAACATCTTCCAAAGGCACAGGGGTCACGCAACGTGTGAACCACCGAGCGCGGGTGCAGCACACACCTAGGTCTTCGCTGTCGGCCTGAGAACACCCACGGCACAGGGCTTCTTTGGTGCACACACGTGGTAGCGGTCGGTGATGCCTTCTGCTCCGTGAAACCTTCTCGGGGACACAGAGCGTGAGCGCACGTAGATTAGCCCTACGCCTCATCCCTCTTTCTTGAGTGAGTTGTACTGCTATAAGGCAAAACTCCCTGCTGGAATCTCGGTGTGGCTTAAGTATCCTCCGGGAAGCGATCGCTGCTAGAGACACTGTGCTGCTCTCTAGGATAACGGTCTGTGCCTCCACTGCGCTGCTGTTGTCTCCAAGTCGCTTGCGAAGGCCTTTTCGAAGAGGTTGCTCACAGTGTCGTTTCTTTAGAGCAACCCACAGGCATACGAGGATGCCGGTTCTGTGAAGGAAAATGCTCCCTGCCGCAGCCACTTGGGCGCCGTTTTGTACAGGAAAGGACACTCCGCCTTGGAGGCTCTTCCTTCCGGATTGCCACTCGCACTGGCGATGTCTCCTGAATCTCGCGGGGTTACGGTGCCGTCACAGGGTCCGTATCTCAGGCCTAGAACGGCAGAGCGTCCGGCAGCTTTGAAAGAGACCGTCGGCATTCTTCTGGCCTTCGGGGACGCTCCATGAGGAACAAGCTCCTCAGCAGCGTGCGTCTTTAGATCTTTCATGGCAGAACCTCTGTGGGCGACCTCATTCCTCCCCCCACGTGAGAGACACACACAACCTGCCATTAGGGGGTGGAAGGCTTTAGAGTCCAGCAGCGAGGCTGGCGCTCCCACTCAGCGTTCCTGCACGGAACTGAGCCCGGGTGCGTGAGACCGTGAGAGGGGGCAAAGACAGGCGTACCAGCGAGCTGTTCACGGTGCACGCTGACGCATCACCCTTCAAGCTCACGTTCCTTTCATGGAGAGAACATGAGGCCTTGATTGCGCTTTCCTGTGGTACGTAAACTTTGGTCGCGTCCCCTGGTGGGCACATCGGCTCAGGACTGCCCTGTCCCAAAGGCTCCAGGTGTGGAGCCCGACTGTTGGAGCTCAGCCTCACGTGGCTCTTTCACGGACGAGACCGGCTCGCAATGGGACCGTTCACGAGCTGGGGACCGTGCTGGCTGTTAGGAGTCGGCACACCAAGAGCCCTCCGAGGGAGAGGAGCTGCTGACGTTTGCCAGCACAGTCTCCAATTCCCAACTGCAACCATTCCCTGTAAGAGGCTCCCGAAAGCTTCGACGCAGTTTCTCAGTTAGCTATAAATGGAGGCCAGTCACTTGGCAGACTCCCCCAACGCCCGGCCTCCCAGGCTGCGATACAGACACGCCGACTGCTTCAGCCAACAGGGACAGCTTGGAGTAAAAGGGAGACTCCTACGTGTCAAAGTACTTGCGTGACGCTGGCCAGAAGCTCAAACATTTAGGGCAGGGCATCAGGGCACTTCGCCGCACGCGGAGCAAGTTTGTTCTCATCTCGCCTCTGAAAGCCGAGTTTAACCAGCTAGGAAGCAAACTTCGGGAAAGGTACTCAGGGTGCCGCCGCTTCAAAATTCTCTCACCAGACAGCCCAAATCGTGTACGCCTCTTTGTATTTTCCATGGGCAGGACAAAATGGTGTCAAACCCGCACGCCTCCAGCTGGGGGTGGGTTGGGGTGGGGTGGGGTGGGGTGGGGGTGGGGGTTGGGCGACGTACACTTTCTCCACGGGAAACAGGCCCACGCCTTCAGTGTGAAAGGCCTCTACGCCTCTCCGCTTTCGCAGCCCAGGCGCAGCCTCAGCTCTGAAAAGCTTCCAGAGCAGGAAGGTCAGAAAACCTTTGAACCACCCAGCAGGTGCAGCACAGAACAAGGGCTTCTCTCTTGGCCTTGAGAACACCCACTGCCCAGCGCTCCTTTGTGTACACACGTGGTGGAGGAAGGGTGCTGCATTCGGCTCCGTGAGAACTTCTCCGGGCCACGTAGTGTGAACGCAAGTAGATGAGCCCTACATCTCATGCCAGTCTCCTGTGCGAGTTGGACAAGGCGAACTCCCTGCTTGAATCCCGGGGTGGGTTAAGTACCCTCCGGGGAAGGATCGTTGCTTGGGACCCCGGGGCTGGTGTCGAGGTGACTGTTCTGTGCATCCACCTCGCAGCTGTTCTCTCTCCGCGGGTTCTCTCCGCCTGCTGCAGCCAAAAGGGACACAGCTTAGGGTAAAGATAAAAACCCGGGGTGTAAACGTTCTTGCCTAGCCCTCGCCCCAAGCACAAGCGTATATGCCTCTGGTCAAAGGCTTTCGCCACAAGCTGAACACGTTTGGTCTCATCTAAGCCTCTGAAGCCCGAGTTCACCCAGCTACGAATCAAACTTCAGGAGAGGTGCTCAGGGTGATGCGGACTGCCAAGCGTTTCACCAGGCAGCCCAGATCGAGTACAAACACTTGTGTTTTAAACGGGCAGAGGAAATGGTGTCAAGAGCGCGCCTCCATCTCCCGGGCGACGTACACGTTCTCTCCACGAGACGCAAGCCCTTCCTCCAGTGTGAAAGGCCTCTACACTCTACACCTCTTGCGCTCGCAGCATGCAGGTGCCACCCGCTCTGAACATCTTCCAAAGGCACAGGGGTCACGCAACGTGTGAACCACCGAGCGCGGGTGCAGCACACACCTAGGTCTTCGCTGTCGGCCTGAGAACACCCACGGCACAGGGCTTCTTTGGTGCACACACGTGGTAGCGGTCGGTGATGCTTTCTGCTCCGTGAAACCTTCTCGGGGACACAGAGCGTGAGCGCACGTAGATTAGCCCTACGCCTCATCCCTCTTTCTTGAGTGAGTTGTACTGCTATAAGGCAAAACTCCCTGCTGGAATCTCGGTGTGGCTTAAGTATCCTCCGGGAAGCGATCGCTGCTAGAGACACTGTGCTGCTCTCTAGGATAACGGTCTGTGCCTCCACTGCGCTGCTGTTGTCTCCAAGTCGCTTGCGAAGGCCTTTTCGAAGAGGTTGCTCACAGTGTCGTTTCTTTAGAGCAACCCACAGGCATACGAGGATGCCGGTTCTGTGAAGGAAAATGCTCCCTGCCTCAGCCACTTGGGCGCCGTTTTGTACAGGAAAGGACACTCCGCCTTGGAGGCTCTTCCTTCCGGATTGCCACTCGCACTGGCGATGTCTCCTGAATCTCGCGGGGTTACGGTGCCGTCACAGGGTCCGTATCTCAGGCCTAGAACGGCAGAGCGTCCGGCAGCTTTGAAAGAGACCGTCGGCATTCTTCTGGCCTTCGGGGACGCTCCATGAGGAACAAGCTCCTCAGCAGCGTGCGTCTTTAGATCTTTCATGGCAGAACCTCTGTGGGCGACCTCATTCCTCCCCCCACGTGAGAGACACACACAACCTGCCATTAGGGGGTGGAAGGCTTTAGAGTCCAGCAGCGAGGCTGGCGCTCCCACTCAGCGTTCCTGCACGGAACTGAGCCCGGGTGCGTGAGATCGTGAGAGGGGGCAAAGACAGGCGTACCAGCGAGCTGTTCACGGTGCACGCTGACGCATCACCCTTCAAGCTCACGTTCCTTTCATGGAGAGAACACGAGGCCTTGATTGCGCTTTCCTGTGGTACGTAAACTTTGGTCGCGTCCCCTGGTGGGCACATCGGCTCAGGACTGCCCTGTCCCAAAGGCTCCAGGTGTGGAGCTCGACTGTTGGAGCTCAGCCTCACGTGGCTCTTTCATGGACGAGACCGGCTCGCAATGGGACCGTTCACGAGCTGGGGACCGTGCTGGCTGTTAGGAGTCGGCACACCAAGAGCCCTCCGAGGGAGAGGAGCTGCTGACGTTTGCCAGCACAGTCTCCAATTCCCAACTGCAACCATTCCCTGTAAGAGGCTCCCGAATACTTCGACGCAGTTTCTCAGTTAGCTATAAATGGAGGCCAGTCACTTGGCAGACTCCCCCAACGCCCGGCCTCCCAGGCTGCGATACAGACACGCCGACTGCTTCAGCCAACAGGGACAGCTTGGAGTAAAAGGGAGACTCCTACGTGTCAAAGTACTTGCGTGACGCTGGCCAGAAGCTCAAACATTTAGGGCAGGGCATCAGGGCACTTCGCCGCACGCGGAGCAAGTTTGTTCTCATCTCGCCTCTGAAAGCCGAGTTTAACCAGCTAGGAAGCAAACTTCGGGAAAGGTACTCAGGGTGCCGCCGCTTCAAAATTCTCTCACCAGACAGCCCAAATCGTGTACGCCTCTTTGTATTTTCCATGGGCAGGACAAAATGGTGTCAAACCCGCACGCCTCCAGCTGGGGGTGGGTTGGGGTGTGGTGGGGTGGGGTGGGGCTGGGGGTTGGGCGACGTACACTTTCTCCATGGGAAACAGGCCCACGCCTTCAGTGTGAAAGGCCTCTACGCCTCTCCGCTTTCGCAGCCCAGGCGCAGCCTCAGCTCTGAAAAGCTTCCAGAGCAGGAAGGTCAGAAAACCTTTGAACCACCCAGCAGGTGCAGCACAGAACAAGGGCTTCTCTCTTGGCCTTGAGAACACCCACTGCCCAGCGCTCCTTTGTGTACACACGTGGTGGAGGAAGGGTGCTGCATTCGGCTCCGTGAGAACTTCTCCGGGCCACGTAGTGTGAACGCAAGTAGATGAGCCCTACATCTCATGCCAGTCTCCTGTGCGAGTTGGACAAGGCGAACTCCCTGCTTGAATCCCGGGGTGGGTTAAGTACCCTCCGGGGAAGGATCGTTGCTTGGGACCCCGGGGCTGGTGTCGAGGTGACTGTTCTGTGCATCCACCTCGCAGCTGTTCTCTCTCCGCGGGTTCTCTCCGCCTGCTGCAGCCAAAAGGGACACAGCTTAGGGTAAAGATAAAAACCCGGGGTGTAAACGTTCTTGCCTAGCCCTCGCCCCAAGCACAAGCGTATATGCCTCTGGTCAAAGGCTTTCGCCACAAGCTGAACACGTTTGGTCTCATCTAAGCCTCTGAAGCCCGAGTTCACCCAGCTACGAATCAAACTTCAGGAGAGGTGCTCAGGGTGATGCGGACTGCCAAGCGTTTCACCAGGCAGCCCAGATCGAGTACAAACACTTGTGTTTTAAACGGGCAGAGGAAATGGTGTCAAGAGCGCGCCTCCATCTCCCGGGCGACGTACACGTTCTCTCCACGAGACGCAAGCCCTTCCTCCAGTGTGAAAGGCCTCTACACTCTACACCTCTTGCGCTCGCAGCACGCAGGTGCCACCCGCTCTGAACATCTTCCAAAGGCACAGGGGTCACGCAACGTGTGAACCACCGAGCGCGGGTGCAGCACACACCTAGGTCTTCGCTGTCGGCCTGAGAACACCCACGGCACAGGGCTTCTTTGGTGCACACACGTGGTAGCGGTCGGTGATGCCTTCTGCTCCGTGAAACCTTCTCGGGGACACAGAGCGTGAGCGCACGTAGATTAGCCCTACACCTCATCCCTCTTTCTTGAGTGAGTTGTACTGCTATAAGGCAAAACTCCCTGCTGGAATCTCGGTGTGGCTTAAGTATCCTCCGGGAAGCGATCGCTGCTAGAGACACTGTGCTGCTCTCTAGGATAACGGTCTGTGCCTCCACTGCGCTGCTGTTGTCTCCAAGTCGCTTGCGAAGGCCTTTTCGAAGAGGTTGCTCACAGTGTCGTTTCTTTAGAGCAACCCACAGGCATACGAGGATGCCGGTTCTGTGAAGGAAAATGCTCCCTGCCTCAGCCACTTGGGTGCCGTTTTGTACAGGAAAGGACACTCCGCCTTGGAGGCTCTTCCTTCCGGATTGCCACTCGCACTGGCGATGTCTCCTGAATCTCGCGGGGTTACGGTGCCGTCACAGGGTCCGTATCTCAGGCCTAGAACGGCAGAGCGTCCGGCAGCTTTGAAAGAGACCGTCGGCATTCTTCTGGCCTTCGGGGACGCTCCATGAGGAACAAGCTCCTCAGCAGCGTGCGTCTTTAGATCTTTCATGGCAGAACCTCTGTGGGCGACCTCATTCCTCCCCCCACGTGAGAGACACACACAACCTGCCATTAGGGGGTGGAAGGCTTTAGAGTCCAGCAGCGAGGCTGGCGCTCCCACTCAGCGTTCCTGCACGGAACTGAGCCCGGGTGCGTGAGATCGTGAGAGGGGGCAAAGACAGGCGTACCAGCGAGCTGTTCACGGTGCACGCTGACGCATCACCCTTCAAGCTCACGTTCCTTTCATGGAGAGAACACGAGGCCTTGATTGCGCTTTCCTGTGGTACGTAAACTTTGGTCGCATCCCCTGGTGGGCACATCGGCTCAGGACTGCCCTGTCCCAAAGGCTCCAGGTGTGGAGCCCGACTGTTGGAGCTCAGCCTCACGTGGCTCTTTCATGGACGAGACCGGCTCGCAATGGGACCGTTCACGAGCTGGGGACCGTGCTGGCTGTTAGGAGTCGGCACACCAAGAGCCCTCCGAGGGAGAGGAGCTGCTGACGTTTGCCAGCACAGTCTCCAATTCCCAACTGCAACCATTCCCTGTAAGAGGCTCCCGAAAGCTTCAACGCAGTTTCTCAGTTAGCTATAAATGGAGGCCAGTCACTTGGCAGACTCCCCCAACGCCCGGCCTCCCAGGCTGCGATACAGACACGCCGACTGCTTCAGCCAACAGGGACAGCTTGGAGTAAAAGGGAGACTCCTACGTGTCAAAGTACTTGCGTGACGCTGGCCAGAAGCTCAAACATTTAGGGCAGGGCATCAGGGCACTTCGCCGCACGCGGAGCAAGTTTGTTCTCATCTCGCCTCTGAAAGCCGAGTTTAACCAGCTAGGAAGCAAACTTCGGGAAAGGTACTCAGGGTGCCGCCGCTTCAAAATTCTCTCACCAGACAGCCCAAATCGTGTACGCCTCTTTGTATTTTCCATGGGCAGGACAAAATGGTGTCAAACCCGCACGCCTCCAGCTGGGGGTGGGTTGGGGTGGGGTGGGGTGGGGTGGGGGGGTGGGGGTTGGGCGACGTACACTTTCTCCACGGGAAACAGGCCCACGCCTTCAGTGTGAAAGGCCTCTACGCCTCTCCGCTTTCGCAGCCCAGGCGCAGCCTCAGCTCTGAAAAGCTTCCAGAGCAGGAAGGTCAGAAAACCTTTGAACCACCCAGCAGGTGCAGCACAGAACAAGGGCTTCTCTCTTGGCCTTGAGAACACCCACTGCCCAGCGCTCCTTTGTGTACACACGTGGTGGAGGAAGGGTGCTGCATTCGGCTCCGTGAGAACTTCTCCGGGCCACGTAGTGTGAACGCAAGTAGATGAGCCCTACATCTCATGCCAGTCTCCTGTGCGAGTTGGACAAGGCGAACTCCCTGCTTGAATCCCGGGGTGGGTTAAGTACCCTCCGGGGAAGGATCGTTGCTTGGGACCCCGGGGCTGGTGTCGAGGTGACTGTTCTGTGCATCCACCTCGCAGCTGTTCTCTCTCCGCAGGTTCTCTCCGCCTGCTGCAGCCAAAAGGGACACAGCTTAGGGTAAAGATAAAAACCCGGGGTGTAAACGTTCTTGCCTAGCCCTCGCCCCAAGCACAAGCGTATATGCCTCTGGTCAAAGGCTTTCGCCACAAGCTGAACACGTTTGGTCTCATCTAAGCCTCTGAAGCCCGAGTTCACCCAGCTACGAATCAAACTTCAGGAGAGGTGCTCAGGGTGATGCGGACTGCCAAGCGTTTCACCAGGCAGCCCAGATCGAGTACAAACACTTGTGTTTTAAACGGGCAGAGGAAATGGTGTCAAGAGCGCGCCTCCATCTCCCGGGCGACGTACACGTTCTCTCCACGAGACGCAAGCCCTTCCTCCAGTGTGAAAGGCCTCTACACTCTACACCTCTTGCGCTCGCAGCACGCAGGTGCCACCCGCTCTGAACATCTTCCAAAGGCACAGGGGTCACGCAACGTGTGAACCACCGAGCGCGGGTGCAGCACACACCTAGGTCTTCGCTGTCGGCCTGAGAACACCCACGGCACAGGGCTTCTTTGGTGCACACACGTGGTAGCGGTCGGTGATGCCTTCTGCTCCGTGAAACCTTCTCGGGGACACAGAGCGTGAGCGCACGTAGATTAGCCCTACACCTCATCCCTCTTTCTTGAGTGAGTTGTACTGCTATAAGGCAAAACTCCCTGCTGGAATCTCGGTGTGGCTTAAGTATCCTCCGGGAAGCGATCGCTGCTAGAGACACTGTGCTGCTCTCTAGGATAACGGTCTGTGCCTCCACTGCGCTGCTGTTGTCTCCAAGTCGCTTGCGAAGGCCTTTTCGAAGAGGTTGCTCACAGTGTCGTTTCTTTAGAGCAACCCACAGGCATACGAGGATGCCGGTTCTGTGAAGGAAAATGCTCCCTGCCTCAGCCACTTGGGCGCCGTTTTGTACAGGAAAGGACACTCCGCCTTGGAGGCTCTTCCTTCCGGATTGCCACTCGCACTGGCGATGTCTCCTGAATCTCGCGGGGTTACGGTGCCATCACAGGGTCCGTATCTCAGGCCTAGAACGGCAGAGCGTCCGGCAGCTTTGAAAGAGACCGTCGGCATTCTTCTGGCCTTCGGGGACGCTCCATGAGGAACAAGCTCCTCAGCAGCGTGCGTCTTTAGATCTTTCATGGCAGAACCTCTGTGGGCGACCTCATTCCTCCCCCCACGTGAGAGACACACACAACCTGCCATTAGGGGGTGGAAGGCTTTAGAGTCCAGCAGCGAGGCTGGCGCTCCCACTCAGCGTTCCTGCACGGAACTGAGCCCGGGTGCGTGAGACCGTGAGAGGGGGCAAAGACAGGCGTACCAGCGAGCTGTTCACGGTGCACGCTGACGCATCACCCTTCAAGCTCACGTTCCTTTCATGGAGAGAACACGAGGCCTTGATTGCGCTTTCCTGTGGTACGTAAACTTTGGTCGCGTCCCCTGGTGGGCACATCGGCTCAGGACTGCCCTGTCCCAAAGGCTCCAGGTGTGGAGCCCGACTGTTGGAGCTCAGCCTCACGTGGCTCTTTCACGGACGAGACCGGCTCGCAATGGGACCGTTCACGAGCTGGGGACCGTGCTGGCTATTAGGAGTCGGCACACCAAGAGCCCTCCGAGGGAGAGGAGCTGCTGACGTTTGCCAGCACAGTCTCCAATTCCCAACTGCAACCATTCCCTGTAAGAGGCTCCCGAAAGCTTCGACGCAGTTTCTCAGTTAGCTATAAATGGAGGCCAGTCACTTGGCAGACTCCCCCAACGCCCGGCCTCCCAGGCTGCGATACAGACACGCCGACTGCTTCAGCCAACAGGGACAGCTTGGAGTAAAAGGGAGACTCCTACGTGTCAAAGTACTTGCGTGACGCTGGCCAGAAGCTCAAACATTTAGGGCAGGGCATCAGGGCACTTCGCCGCACGCGGAGCAAGTTTGTTCTCATCTCGCCTCTGAAAGCCGAGTTTAACCAGCTAGGAAGCAAACTTCGGGAAAGGTACTCAGGGTGCCGCCGCTTCAAAATTCTCTCACCAGACAGCCCAAATCGTGTACGCCTCTTTGTATTTTCCATGGGCAGGACAAAATGGTGTCAAACCCGCACGCCTCCAGCTGGGGGTGGGTTGGGGTGGGGTGGGGTGGGGTGGGGGTGGGGGTTGGGTGACGTACACTTTCTCCATGGGAAACAGGCCCACGCCTTCAGTGTGAAAGGCCTCTACGCCTCTCCGCTTTCGCAGCCCAGGCGCAGCCTCAGCTCTGAAAAGCTTCCAGAGCAGGAAGGTCAGAAAACCTTTGAACCACCCAGCAGGTGCAGCACAGAACAAGGGCTTCTCTCTTGGCCTTGAGAACACCCACTGCCCAGCGCTCCTTTGTGTACACACGTGGTGGAGGAAGGGTGCTGCATTCGGCTCCGTGAGAACTTCTCCGGGCCACGTAGTGTGAACGCAAGTAGATGAGCCCTACATCTCATGCCAGTCTCCTGTGCGAGTTGGACAAGGCGAACTCCCTGCTTGAATCCCGGGGTGGGTTAAGTACCCTCCGGGGAAGGATCGTTGCTTGGGACCCCGGGGCTGGTGTCGAGGTGACTGTTCTGTGCATCCACCTCGCAGCTGTTCTCTCTCCGCGGGTTCTCTCCGCCTGCTGCAGCCAAAAGGGACACAGCTTAGGGTAAAGATAAAAACCCGGGGTGTAAACGTTCTTGCCTAGCCCTCGCCCCAAGCACAAGCGTATATGCCTCTGGTCAAAGGCTTTCGCCACAAGCTGAACACGTTTGATCTCATCTAAGCCTCTGAAGCCCGAGTTCACCCAGCTACGAATCAAACTTCAGGAGAGGTGCTCAGGGTGATGCGGACTGCCAAGCGTTTCACCAGGCAGCCCAGATCGAGTACAAACACTTGTGTTTTACACGGGCAGAGGAAATGGTGTCAAGAGCGCGCCTCCATCTCCCGGGCGACGTACACGTTCTCTCCACGAGACACAAGCCCTTCCTCCAGTGTGAAAGGCCTCTACACTCTACACCTCTTGCGCTCGCAGCACGCAGGTGCCACCCGCTCTGAACATCTTCCAAAGGCACAGGGGTCACGCAACGTGTGAACCACCGAGCGCGGGTGCAGCACACACCTAGGTCTTCGCTGTCGGCCTGAGAACACCCACGGCACAGGGCTTCTTTGGTGCACACACGTGGTAGCGGTCGGTGATGCCTTCTGCTCCGTGAAACCTTCTCGGGGACACAGAGCGTGAGCGCACGTAGATTAGCCCTACACCTCATCCCTCTTTCTTGAGTGAGTTGTACTGCTATAAGGCAAAACTCCCTGCTGGAATCTCGGTGTGGCTTAAGTATCCTCCGGGAAGCGATCGCTGCTAGAGACACTGTGCTGCTCTCTAGGATAACGGTCTGTGCCTCCACTGCGCTGCTGTTGTCTCCAAGTCGCTTGCGAAGGCCTTTTCGAAGAGGTTGCTCACAGTGTCGTTTCTTTAGAGCAACCCACAGGCATACGAGGATGCCGGTTCTGTGAAGGAAAATGCTCCCTGCCTCAGCCACTTGGGCGCCGTTTTGTACAGGAAAGGACACTCCGCCTTGGAGGCTCTTCCTTCCGGATTGCCACTCGCACTGGCGATGTCTCCTGAATCTCGCGGGGTTACGGTGCCGTCACAGGGTCCGTATCTCAGGCCTAGAACGGCAGAGCGTCCGGCAGCTTTGAAAGAGACCGTCGGCATTCTTCTGGCCTTCGGGGACGCTCCATGAGGAACAAGCTCCTCAGCAGCGTGCGTCTTTAGATCTTTCATGGCAGAACCTCTGTGGGCGACCTCATTCCTCCCCCCACGTGAGAGACACACACAACCTGCCATTAGGGGGTGGAAGGCTTTAGAGTCCAGCAGCGAGGCTGGCGCTCCCACTCAGCGTTCCTGCACGGAACTGAGCCCGGGTGCGTGAGACCGTGAGAGGGGGCAAAGACAGGCGTACCAGCGAGCTGTTCACGGTGCACGCTGACGCATCACCCTTCAAGCTCACGTTCCTTTCATGGAGAGAACACGAGGCCTTGATTGCGCTTTCCTGTGGTACGTAAACTTTGGTCGCGTCCCCTGGTGGGCACATCGGCTCAGGACTGCCCTGTCCCAAAGGCTCCAGGTGTGGAGCCCGACTGTTGGAGCTCAGCCTCACGTGGCTCTTTCACGGACGAGACCGGCTCGCAATGGGACCGTTCACGAGCTGGGGACCGTGCTGGCTGTTACGAGTCGGCACACCAAGAGCCCTCCGAGGGAGAGGAGCTGCTGACGTTTGCCAGCACAGTCTCCAATTCCCAACTGCAACCATTCCCTGTAAGAGGCTCCCGAAAGCTTCGACGCAGTTTCTCAGTTAGCTATAAATGGAGGCCAGTCACTTGGCAGACTCCCCCAACGCCCGGCCTCCCAGGCTGCGATACAGACACGCCGACTGCTTCAGCCAACAGGGACAGCTTGGAGTAAAAGGGAGACTCCTACGTGTCAAAGTACTTGCGTGACGCTGGCCAGAAGCTCAAACATTTAGGGCAGGGCATCAGGGCACTTCGCCGCACGCGGAGCAAGTTTGTTCTCATCTCGCCTCTGAAAGCCGAGTTTAACCAGCTAGGAAGCAAACTTCGGGAAAGGTACTCAGGGTGCCGCCGCTTCAAAATTCTCTCACCAGACAGCCCAAATCGTGTACGCCTCTTTGTATTTTCCATGGGCAGGACAAAATGGTGTCAAACCCGCACGCCTCCAGCTGGGGGTGGGTTGGGGTGGGGTGGGGTGGGGTGGGGGTGGGGGTTGGGCGACGTACACTTTCTCCACGGGAAACAGGCCCACGCCTTCAGTGTGAAAGGCCTCTACGCCTCTCCGCTTTCGCAGCCCAGGCGCAGCCTCAGCTCTGAAAAGCTTCCAGAGCAGGAAGGTCAGAAAACCTTTGAACCACCCAGCAGGTGCAGCACAGAACAAGGGCTTCTCTCTTGGCCTTGAGAACACCCACTGCCCAGCGCTCCTTTGTGTACACACGTGGTGGAGGAAGGGTGCTGCATTCGGCTCCGTGAGAACTTCTCCGGGCCACGTAGTGTGAACGCAAGTAGATGAGCCCTACATCTCATGCCAGTCTCCTGTGCGAGTTGGACAAGGCGAACTCCCTGCTTGAATCCCGGGGTGGGTTAAGTACCCTCCGGGGAAGGATCGTTGCTTGGGACCCCGGGGCTGGTGTCGAGGTGACTGTTCTGTGCATCCACCTCGCAGCTGTTCTCTCTCCGCGGGTTCTCTCCGCCTGCTGCAGCCAAAAGGGACACAGCTTAGGGTAAAGATAAAAACCCGGGGTGTAAACGTTCTTGCCTAGCCCTCGCCCCAAGCACAAGCGTATATGCCTCTGGTCAAAGGCTTTCGCCACAAGCTGAACACGTTTGGTCTCATCTAAGCCTCTGAAGCCCGAGTTCACCCAGCTACGAATCAAACTTCAGGAGAGGTGCTCAGGGTGATGCGGACTGCCAAGCGTTTCACCAGGCAGCCCAGATCGAGTACAAACACTTGTGTTTTAAACGGGCAGAGGAAATGGTGTCAAGAGCGCGCCTCCATCTCCCGGGCGACGTACACGTTCTCTCCACGAGACGCAAGCCCTTCCTCCAGTGTGAAAGGCCTCTACACTCTACACCTCTTGCGCTCGCAGCACGCAGGTGCCACCCGCTCTGAACATCTTCCAAAGGCACAGGGGTCACGCAACGTGTGAACCACCGAGCGCGGGTGCAGCACACACCTAGGTCTTCGCTGTCGGCCTGAGAACACCCACGGCACAGGGCTTCTTTGGTGCACACACGTGGTAGCGGTCGGTGATGCCTTCTGCTCCGTGAAACCTTCTCGGGGACACAGAGCGTGAGCGCACGTAGATTAGCCCTACACCTCATCCCTCTTTCTTGAGTGAGTTGTACTGCTATAAGGCAAAACTCCCTGCTGGAATCTCGGTGTGGCTTAAGTATCCTCCGGGAAGCGATCGCTGCTAGAGACACTGTGCTGCTCTCTAGGATAACGGTCTGTGCCTCCATTGCGCTGCTGTTGTCTCCAAGTCGCTTGCGAAGGCCTTTTCGAAGAGGTTGCTCACAGTGTCGTTTCTTTAGAGCAACCCACAGGCATACGAGGATGCCGGTTCTGTGAAGGAAAATGCTCCCTGCCTCAGCCACTTGGGCGCCGTTTTGTACAGGAAAGGACACTCCGCCTTGGAGGCTCTTCCTTCCGGATTGCCACTCGCACTGGCGATGTCTCCTGAATCTCGCGGGGTTACGGTGCCGTCACAGGGTCCGTATCTCAGGCCTAGAACGGCAGAGCGTCCGGCAGCTTTGAAAGAGACCGTCGGCATTCTTCTGGCCTTCGGGGACGCTCCATGAGGAACAAGCTCCTCAGCAGCGTGCGTCTTTAGATCTTTCATGGCAGAACCTCTGTGGGCGACCTCATTCCTCCCCCCACGTGAGAGACACACACAACCTGCCATTAGGGGGTGGAAGGCTTTAGAGTCCAGCAGTGAGGCTGGCGCTCCCACTCAGCGTTCCTGCACGGAACTGAGCCCGGGTGCGTGA
This sequence comes from Orcinus orca, assembly GCF_937001465.1. Lineage (NCBI taxonomy): Eukaryota > Metazoa > Chordata > Mammalia > Artiodactyla > Delphinidae > Orcinus > Orcinus orca. The sequence goes on along the minus strand of NW_026043958.1, from coordinate 1,382,881 downwards.
GACCGTGAGAGGGGGCAAAGACAGGCGTACCAGCGAGCTGTTCACGGTGCACGCTGACGCATCACCCTTCAAGCTCACGTTCCTTTCATGGAGAGAACACGAGGCCTTGATTGCGTTTCCCTGTGGTACGTAAACTTTGGTCGCGTCCCCTGGTGGGCACATCGGCTCAGGACTGCCCTGTCCCAAAGGCTCCAGGTGTGGAGCCCGACTGTTGGAGCTCAGCCTCACGTGGCTCTTTCACGGACGAGACCGGCTCGCAATGGGACCGTTCACGAGCTGGGGACCGTGCTGGCTGTTAGGAGTCGGCACACCAAGAGCCCTCCGAGGGAGAGGAGCTGCTGACGTTTGCCAGCACAGTCTCCAATTCCCAACTGCAACCATTCCCTGTAAGAGGCTCCCGAAAGCTTCGACGCAGTTTCTCAGTTAGCTATAAATGGAGGCCAGTCACTTGGCAGACTCCCCCAACGCCCGGCCTCCCAGGCTGCGATACAGACACGCCGACTGCTTCAGCCAACAGGGACAGCTTGGAGTAAAAGGGAGACTCCTACGTGTCAAAGTACTTGCGTGACGCTGGCCAGAAGCTCAAACATTTAGGGCAGGGCATCAGGGCACTTCGCCGCACGCGGAGCAAGTTTGTTCTCATCTCGCCTCTGAAAGCCGAGTTTAACCAGCTAGGAAGCAAACTTCGGGAAAGGTACTCAGGGTGCCGCCGCTTCAAAATTCTCTCACCAGACAGCCCAAATCGTGTACGCCTCTTTGTATTTTCCATGGGCAGGACAAAATGGTGTCAAACCCGCACGCCTCCAGCTGGGGGTGGGTTGGGGTGGGGTGGGGTGGGGTGGGGGTGGGGGTTGGGTGACGTACACTTTCTCCATGGGAAACAGGCCCACGCCTTCAGTGTGAAAGGCCTCTACGCCTCTCCGCTTTCGCAGCCCAGGCGCAGCCTCAGCTCTGAAAAGCTTCCAGAGCAGGAAGGTCAGAAAACCTTTGAACCACCCAGCAGGTGCAGCACAGAACAAGGGCTTCTCTCTTGGCCTTGAGAACACCCACTGCCCAGCGCTCCTTTGTGTACACACGTGGTGGAGGAAGGGTGCTGCATTCGGCTCCGTGAGAACTTCTCCGGGCCACGTAGTGTGAACGCAAGTAGATGAGCCCTACATCTCATGCCAGTCTCCTGTGCGAGTTGGACAAGGCGAACTCCCTGCTTGAATCCCGGGGTGGGTTAAGTACCCTCCGGGGAAGGATCGTTGCTTGGGACCCCGGGGCTGGTGTCGAGGTGACTGTTCTGTGCATCCACCTCGCAGCTGTTCTCTCTCCGCAGGTTCTCTCCGCCTGCTGCAGCCAAAAGGGACACAGCTTAGGGTAAAGATAAAAACCCGGGGTGTAAACGTTCTTGCCTAGCCCTCGCCCCAAGCACAAGCGTATATGCCTCTGGTCAAAGGCTTTCGCCACAAGCTGAACACGTTTGGTCTCATCTAAGCCTCTGAAGCCCGAGTTCACCCAGCTACGAATCAAACTTCAGGAGAGGTGCTCAGGGTGATGCGGACTGCCAAGCGTTTCACCAGGCAGCCCAGATCGAGTACAAACACTTGTGTTTTAAACGGGCAGAGGAAATGGTGTCAAGAGCGTGCCTCCATCTCCCGGGCGACGTACACGTTCTCTCCACGAGACGCAAGCCCTTCCTCCAGTGTGAAAGGCCTCTACACTCTACACCTCTTGCGCTCGCAGCACGCAGGTGCCACCCACTCTGAACATCTTCCAAAGGCACAGGGGTCACGCAACGTGTGAACCACCGAGCGCGGGTGCAGCACACACCTAGGTCTTCGCTGTCGGCCTGAGAACACCCACGGCACAGGGCTTCTTTGGTGCACACACGTGGTAGCGGTCGGTGATGCCTTCTGCTCCGTGAAACCTTCTCGGGGACACAGAGCGTGAGCGCACGTAGATTAGCCCTACACCTCATCCCTCTTTCTTGAGTGAGTTGTACTGCTATAAGGCAAAACTCCCTGCTGGAATCTCGGTGTGGCTTAAGTATCCTCCGGGAAGCGATCGCTGCTAGAGACACTGTGCTGCTCTCTAGGATAACGGTCTGTGCCTCCACTGCGCTGCTGTTGTCTCCAAGTCGCTTGCGAAGGCCTTTTCGAAGAGGTTGCTCACAGTGTCGTTTCTTTAGAGCAACCCACAGGCATACGAGGATGCCGGTTCTGTGAAGGAAAATGCTCCCTGCCTCAGCCACTTGGGCGCCGTTTTGTACAGGAAAGGACACTCCGCCTTGGAGGCTCTTCCTTCCGGATTGCCACTCGCACTGGCGATGTCTCCTGAATCTCGCGGGGTTACGGTGCCGTCACAGGGTCCGTATCTCAGGCCTAGAACGGCAGAGCGTCCGGCAGCTTTGAAAGAGACCGTCGGCATTCTTCTGGCCTTCGGGGACGCTCCATGAGGAACAAGCTCCTCAGCAGCGTGCGTCTTTAGATCTTTCATGGCAGAACCTCTGTGGGCGACCTCATTCCTCCCCCCACGTGAGAGACACACACAACCTGCCATTAGGGGGTGGAAGGCTTTAGAGTCCAGCAGCGAGGCTGGCGCTCCCACTCAGCATTCCTGCACGGAACTGAGCCCGGGTGCGTGAGACCGTGAGAGGGGGCAAAGACAGGCGTACCAGCGAGCTGTTCACGGTGCACGCTGACGCATCACCCTTCAAGCTCACGTTCCTTTCATGGAGAGAACACGAGGCCTTGATTGCGCTTTCCTGTGGTACGTAAACTTTGGTCGCGTCCCCTGGTGGGCACATCGGCTCAGGACTGCCCTGTCCCAAAGGCTCCAGGTGTGGAGCCCGACTGTTGGAGCTCAGCCTCACGTGGCTCTTTCACGGACGAGACCGGCTCGCAATGGGACCGTTCACGAGCTGGGGACCGTGCTGGCTGTTAGGAGTCGGCACACCAACAGCCCTCCGAGGGAGAGGAGCTGCTGACGTTTGCCAGCACAGTCTCCAATTCCCAACTGCAACCATTCCCTGTAAGAGGCTCCCGAAAGCTTCGACGCAGTTTCTCAGTTAGCTATAAATGGAGGCCAGTCACTTGGCAGACTCCCCCAACGCCCGGCCTCCCAGGCTGCGATACAGACACGCTGACTGCTTCAGCCAACAGGGACAGCTTGGAGTAAAAGGGAGACTCCTACGTGTCAAAGTACTTGCGTGACGCTGGCCAGAAGCTCAAACATTTAGGGCAGGGCATCAGGGCACTTCGCCGCACGCGGAGCAAGTTTGTTCTCATCTCGCCTCTGAAAGCCGAGTTTAACCAGCTAGGAAGCAAACTTCGGGAAAGGTACTCAGGGTGCCGCCGCTTCAAAATTCTCTCACCAGACAGCCCAAATCGTGTACGCCTCTTTGTATTTTCCATGGGCAGGACAAAATGGTGTCAAACCCGCACGCCTCCAGCTGGGGGTGGGTTGGGGTGGGGTGGGGTGGGGTGGGGGTGGGGGTTGGGCGACGTACACTTTCTCCACGGGAAACAGGCCCACGCCTTCAGTGTGAAAGGCCTCTACGCCTCTCCGCTTTCGCAGCCCAGGCGCAGCCTCAGCTCTGAAAAGCTTCCAGAGCAGGAAGGTCAGAAAACCTTTGAACCACCCAGCAGGTGCAGCACAGAACAAGGGCTTCTCTCTTGGCCTTGAGAACACCCACTGCCCAGCGCTCCTTTGTGTACACACGTGGTGGAGGAAGGGTGCTGCATTCGGCTCCGTGAGAACTTCTCCGGGCCACGTAGTGTGAACGCAAGTAGATGAGCCCTACATCTCATGCCAGTCTCCTGTACGAGTTGGACAAGGCGAACTCCCTGCTTGAATCCCGGGGTGGGTTAAGTACCCTCCGGGGAAGGATCGTTGCTTGGGACCCCGGGGCTGGTGTCGAGGTGACTGTTCTGTGCATCCACCTCGCAGCTGTTCTCTCTCCGCGGGTTCTCTCCGCCTGCTGCAGCCAAAAGGGACACAGCTTAGGGTAAAGATAAAAACCCGGGGTGTAAACGTTCTTGCCTAGCCCTCGCCCCAAGCACAAGCGTATATGCCTCTGGTCAAAGGCTTTCGCCACAAGCTGAACACGTTTGGTCTCATCTAAGCCTCTGAAGCCCGAGTTCACCCAGCTACGAATCAAACTTCAGGAGAGGTGCTCAGGGTGATGCGGACTGCCAAGCGTTTCACCAGGCAGCCCAGATCGAGTACAAACACTTGTGTTTTAAACGGGCAGAGGAAATGGTGTCAAGAGCGCGCCTCCATCTCCCGGGCGACGTACACGTTCTCTCCACGAGACGCAAGCCCTTCCTCCAGTGTGAAAGGCCTCTACACTCTACACCTCTTGCGCTCGCAGCACGCAGGTGCCACCCGCTCTGAACATCTTCCAAAGGCACAGGGGTCACGCAACGTGTGAACCACCGAGCGCGGGTGCAGCACACACCTAGGTCTTCACTGTCGGCCTGAGAACACCCACGGCACAGGGCTTCTTTGGTGCACACACATGGTAGCGGTCGGTGATGCCTTCTGCTCCGTGAAACCTTCTCGGGGACACAGAGCGTGAGCGCACGTAGATTAGCCCTACACCTCATCCCTCTTTCTTGAGTGAGTTGTACTGCTATAAGGCAAAACTCCCTGCTGGAATCTCGGTGTGGCTTAAGTATCCTCCGGGAAGCGATCGCTGCTAGAGACACTGTGCTGCTCTCTAGGATAACGGTCTGTGCCTCCACTGCGCTGCTGTTGTCTCCAAGTCGCTTGCGAAGGCCTTTTCGAAGAGGTTGCTCACAGTGTCGTTTCTTTAGAGCAACCCACAGGCATACGAGGATGCCGGTTCTGTGAAGGAAAATGCTCCCTGCCTCAGCCACTTGGGCGCCGTTTTGTACAGGAAAGGACACTCCGCCTTGGAGGCTCTTCCTTCCGGATTGCCACTCGCACTGGCGATGTCTCCTGAATCTCGCGGGGTTACGGTGCCGTCACAGGGTCCGTATCTCAGGCCTAGAACGGCAGAGCGTCCGGCAGCTTTGAAAGAGACCGTCGGCATTCTTCTGGCCTTCGGGGACGCTCCATGAGGAACAAGCTCCTCAGCAGCGTGCGTCTTTAGATCTTTCATGGCAGAACCTCTGTGGGCGACCTCATTCCTCCCCCCACGTGAGAGACACACACAACCTGCCATTAGGGGGTGGAAGGCTTTAGAGTCCAGCAGCGAGGCTGGCGCTCCCACTCAGCGTTCCTGCACGGAACTGAGCCCGGGTGCGTGAGACCGTGAGAGGGGGCAAAGACAGGCGTACCAGCGAGCTGTTCACGGTGCACGCTGACGCATCACCCTTCAAGCTCACGTTCCTTTCATGGAGAGAACACGAGGCCTTGATTGCGCTTTCCTGTGGTACGTAAACTTTGGTCGCGTCCCCTGGTGGGCACATCGGCTCAGGACTGCCCTGTCCCAAAGGCTCCAGGTGTGGAGCCCGACTGTTGGAGCTCAGCCTCACGTGGCTCTTTCACGGACGAGACCGGCTCGCAATGGGACCGTTCACGAGCTGGGGACCGTGCTGGCTGTTAGGAGTCGGCACACCAAGAGCCCTCCGAGGGAGAGGAGCTGCTGACGTTTGCCAGCACAGTCTCCAATTCCCAACTGCAACCATTCCCTGTAAGAGGCTCCCGAAAGCTTCGACGCAGTTTCTCAGTTAGCTATAAATGGAGGCCAGTCACTTGGCAGACTCCCCCAACGCCCGGCCTCCCAGGCTGCGATACAGACACGCCGACTGCTTCAGCCAACAGGGACAGCTTGGAGTAAAAGGGAGACTCCTACGTGTCAAAGTACTTGCGTGACGCTGGCCAGAAGCTCAAACATTTAGGGCAGGGCATCAGGGCACTTCGCCGCACGCGGAGCAAGTTTGTTCTCATCTCGCCTCTGAAAGCCGAGTTTAACCAGCTAGGAAGCAAACTTCGGGAAAGGTACTCAGGGTGCCGCCGCTTCAAAATTCTCTCACCAGACAGCCCAAATCGTGTACGCCTCTTTGTATTTTCCATGGGCAGGACAAAATGGTGTCAAACCCGCACGCCTCCAGCTGGGGGTGGGTTGGGGTGGGGTGGGGTGGGGTGGGGGTGGGGGTTGGGCGACGTACACTTTCTCCATGGGAAACAGGCCCACGCCTTCAGTGTGAAAGGCCTCTACGCCTCTCCGCTTTCGCAGCCCAGGCGCAGCCTCAGCTCTGAAAAGCTTCCAGAGCAGGAAGGTCAGAAAACCTTTGAACCACCCAGCAGGTGCAGCACAGAACAAGGGCTTCTCTCTTGGCCTTGAGAACACCCACTGCCCAGCGCTCCTTTGTGTACACACGTGGTGGAGGAAGGGTGCTGCATTCGGCTCCGTGAGAACTTCTCCGGGCCACGTAGTGTGAACGCAAGTAGATGAGCCCTACATCTCATGCCAGTCTCCTGTGCGAGTTGGACAAGGCGAACTCCCTGCTTGAATCCCGGGGTGGGTTAAGTACCCTCCGGGGAAGGATCGTTGCTTGGGACCCCGGGGCTGGTGTCGAGGTGACTGTTCTGTGCATCCACCTCGCAGCTGTTCTCTCTCCGCGGGTTCTCTCCGCCTGCTGCAGCCAAAAGGGACACAGCTTAGGGTAAAGATAAAAACCCGGGGTGTAAACGTTCTTGCCTAGCCCTCGCCCCAAGCACAAGCGTATATGCCTCTGGTCAAAGGCTTTCGCCACAAGCTGAACACGTTTGGTCTCATCTAAGCCTCTGAAGCCCGAGTTCACCCAGCTACGAATCAAACTTCAGGAGAGGTGCTCAGGGTGATGCGGACTGCCAAGCGTTTCACCAGGCAGCCCAGATCGAGTACAAACACTTGTGTTTTAAACGGGCAGAGGAAATGGTGTCAAGAGCGCGCCTCCATCTCCCGGGCGACGTACACGTTCTCTCCACGAGACGCAAGCCCTTCCTCCAGTGTGAAAGGCCTCTACACTCTACACCTCTTGCGCTCGCAGCACGCAGGTGCCACCCGCTCTGAACATCTTCCAAAGGCACAGGGGTCACGCAACGTGTGAACCACCGAGCGCGGGTGCAGCACACACCTAGGTCTTCGCTGTCGGCCTGAGAACACCCACGGCACAGGGCTTCTTTGGTGCACACACGTGGTAGCGGTCGGTGATGCCTTCTGCTCCGTGAAACCTTCTCGGGGACACAGAGCGTGAGCGCACGTAGATTAGCCCTACACCTCATCCCTCTTTCTTGAGTGAGTTGTACTGCTATAAGGCAAAACTCCCTGCTGGAATCTCGGTGTGGCTTAAGTACCCTCCGGGAAGCGATCGCTGCTAGAGACACTGTGCTGCTCTCTAGGATAACGGTCTGTGCCTCCACTGCGCTGCTGTTGTCTCCAAGTCGCTTGCGAAGGCCTTTTCGAAGAGGTTGCTCACAGTGTCGTTTCTTTAGAGCAACCCACAGGCATACGAGGATGCCGGTTCTGTGAAGGAAAATGCTCCCTGCCTCAGCCACTTGGGCGCCGTTTTGTACAGGAAAGGACACTCCGCCTTGGAGGCTCTTCCTTCCGGATTGCCACTCGCACTGGCGATGTCTCCTGAATCTCGCGGGGTTACGGTGCCATCACAGGGTCCGTATCTCAGGCCTAGAACGGCAGAGCGTCCGGCAGCTTTGAAAGAGACCGTCGGCATTCTTCTGGCCTTCGGGGACGCTCCATGAGGAACAAGCTCCTCAGCAGCGTGCGTCTTTAGATCTTTCATGGCAGAACCTCTGTGGGCGACCTCATTCCTCCCCCCACGTGAGAGACACACACAACCTGCCATTAGGGGGTGGAAGGCTTTAGAGTCCAGCAGCGAGGCTGGCGCTCCCACTCAGCGTTCCTGCACGGAACTGAGCCCGGGTGCGTGAGACCGTGAGAGGGGGCAAAGACAGGCGTACCAGCGAGCTGTTCACGGTGCACGCTGACGCATCACCCTTCAAGCTCACGTTCCTTTCATGGAGAGAACACGAGGCCTTGATTGCGCTTTCCTGTGGTACGTAAACTTTGGTCGCGTCCCCTGGTGGGCACATCGGCTCAGGACTGCCCTGTCCCAAAGGCTCCAGGTGTGGAGCCCGACTGTTGGAGCTCAGCCTCACGTGGCTCTTTCACGGACGAGACCGGCTCGCAATGGGACCGTTCACGAGCTGGGGACCGTGCTGGCTGTTAGGAGTCGGCACACCAAGAGCCCTCCGAGGGAGAGGAGCTGCTGACGTTTGCCAGCACAGTCTCCAATTCCCAACTGCAACCATTCCCTGTAAGAGGCTCCCGAAAGCTTCGACGCAGTTTCTCAGTTAGCTATAAATGGAGGCCAGTCACTTGGCAGACTCCCCCAACGCCCGGCCTCCCAGGCTGCGATACAGACACGCCGACTGCTTCAGCCAACAGGGACAGCTTGGAGTAAAAGGGAGACTCCTACGTGTCAAAGTACTTGCGTGACGCTGGCCAGAAGCTCAAACATTTAGGGCAGGGCATCAGGGCACTTCGCCGCACGCGGAGCAAGTTTGTTCTCATCTCGCCTCTGAAAGCCGAGTTTAACCAGCTAGGAAGCAAACTTCGGGAAAGGTACTCAGGGTGCCGCCGCTTCAAAATTCTCTCACCAGACAGCCCAAATCGTGTACGCCTCTTTGTATTTTCCATGGGCAGGACAAAATGGTGTCAACCCGCACGCCTCCAGCTGGGGGTGGGTTGGGGTGGGGTGGGGTGGGGTGGGGGTGGGGGTTGGGCGACGTACACTTTCTCCACGGGAAACAGGCCCACGCCTTCAGTGTGAAAGGCCTCTACGCCTCTCCGCTTTCGCAGCCCAGGCGCAGCCTCAGCTCTGAAAAGCTTCCAGAGCAGGAAGGTCAGAAAACCTTTGAACCACCCAGCAGGTGCAGCACAGAACAAGGGCTTCTCTCTTGGCCTTGAGAACACCCACTGCCCAGCGCTCCTTTGTGTACACACGTGGTGGAGGAAGGGTGCTGCATTCGGCTCCGTGAGAACTTCTCCGGGCCACGTAGTGTGAACGCAAGTAGATGAGCCCTACATCTCATGCCAGTCTCCTGTGCGAGTTGGACAAGGCGAACTCCCTGCTTGAATCCTGGGGTGGGTTAAGTACCCTCCGGGGAAGGATCGTTGCTTGGGACCCCGGGGCTGGTGTCGAGGTGACTGTTCTGTGCATCCACCTCGCAGCTGTTCTCTCTCCGCGGGTTCTCTCCGCCTGCTGCAGCCAAAAGGGACACAGCTTAGGGTAAAGATAAAAACCCGGGGTGTAAACGTTCTTGCCTAGCCCTCGCCCCAAGCACAAGCGTATATGCCTCTGGTCAAAGGCTTTCGCCACAAGCTGAACACGTTTGGTCTCATCTAAGCCTCTGAAGCCCGAGTTCACCCAGCTACGAATCAAACTTCAGGAGAGGTGCTCAGGGTGATGCGGACTGCCAAGCGTTTCACCAGGCAGCCCAGATCGAGTACAAACACTTGTGTTTTAAACGGGCAGAGGAAATGGTGTCAAGAGCGCGCCTCCATCTCCCGGGCGACGTACACGTTCTCTCCACGAGACGCAAGCCCTTCCTCCAGTGTGAAAGGCCTCTACACTCTACACCTCTTGCGCTCGCAGCACGCAGGTGCCACCCGCTCTGAACATCTTCCAAAGGCACAGGGGTCACGCAACGTGTGAACCACCGAGCGCGGGTGCAGCACACACCTAGGTCTTCGCTGTCGGCCTGAGAACACCCACGGCACAGGGCTTCTTTGGTGCACACACGTGGTAGCGGTCGGTGATGCCTTCTGCTCCGTGAAACCTTCTCGGGGACACAGAGCGTGAGCGCACGTAGATTAGCCCTACACCTCATCCCTCTTTCTTGAGTGAGTTGTACTGCTATAAGGCAAAACTCCCTGCTGGAATCTCGGTGTGGCTTAAGTATCCTCCGGGAAGCGATCGCTGCTAGAGACAGTGTGCTGCTCTCTAGGATAACGGTCTGTGCCTCCACTGCGCTGCTGTTGTCTCCAAGTCGCTTGCGAAGGCCTTTTCGAAGAGGTTGCTCACAGTGTCGTTTCTTTAGAGCAACCCACAGGCATACGAGGATGCCGGTTCTGTGAAGGAAAATGCTCCCTGCCTCAGCCACTTGGGCGCCGTTTTGTACAGGAAAGGACACTCCGCCTTGGAGGCTCTTCCTTCCGGATTGCCACTCGCACTGGCGATGTCTCCTGAATCTCGCGGGGTTACGGTGCCGTCACAGGGTCCGTATCTCAGGCCTAGAACGGCAGAGCGTCCGGCAGCTTTGAAAGAGACCGTCGGCATTCTTCTGGCCTTCGGGGACGCTCCATGAGGAACAAGCTCCTCAGCAGCGTGCGTCTTTAGATCTTTCATGGCAGAACCTCTGTGGGCGACCTCATTCCTCCCCCCACGTGAGAGACACGCACAACCTGCCATTAGGGGGTGGAAGGCTTTAGAGTCCAGCAGCGAGGCTGGCGCTCCCACTCAGCGTTCCTGCACGGAACTGAGCCCGGGTGCGTGAGACCGTGAGAGGGGGCAAAGACAGGCGTACCAGCGAGCTGTTCACGGTGCACGCTGACGCATCACCCTTCAAGCTCACGTTCCTTTCATGGAGAGAACACGAGGCCTTGATTGCGCTTTCCTGTGGTACGTAAACTTTGGTCGCGTCCCCTGGTGGGCACATCGGCTCAGGACTGCCCTGTCCCAAAGGCTCCAGGTGTGGAGCCCGACTGTTGGAGCTCAGCCTCACGTGGCTCTTTCACGGACGAGACCGGCTCGCAATGGGACCGTTCACGAGCTGGGGACCGTGCTGGCTGTTAGGAGTCGGCACACCAAGAGCCCTCCGAGGGAGAGGAGCTGCTGACGTTTGCCAGCACAGTCTCCAATTCCCAACTGCAACCATTCCCTGTAAGAGGCTCCCGAAAGCTTCGACGCAGTTTCTCAGTTAGCTATAAATGGAGGGCAGCCACTTGGCAGACTCCCCCAACGCCCGGCCTCCCAGGCTGCGATACAGACACGCCGACTGCTTCAGCCAACAGGGACAGCTTGGAGTAAAAGGGAGACTCCTACGTGTCAAAGTACTTGCGTGACGCTGGCCAGAAGCTCAAACATTTAGGGCAGGGCATCAGGGCACTTCGCCGCACGCGGAGCAAGTTTGTTCTCATCTCGCCTCTGAAAGCCGAGTTTAACCAGCTAGGAAGCAAACTTCGGGAAAGGTACTCAGGGTGCCGCCGCTTCAAAATTCTCTCACCAGACAGCCCAAATCGTGTACGCCTCTTTGTATTTTCCATGGGCAGGACAAAATGGTGTCAAACCCGCACGCCTCCAGCTGGGGGTGGGTTGGGGTGGGGTGGGGTGGGGTGGGGGTGGGGGTTGGGCGACGTACACTTTCTCCACGGGAAACAGGCCCACGCCTTCAGTGTGAAAGGCCTCTACGCCTCTCCGCTTTCGCAGCCCAGGCACAGCCTCAGCTCTGAAAAGCTTCCAGAGCAGGAAGGTCAGAAAACCTTTGAACCACCCAGCAGGTGCAGCACAGAACAAGGGCTTCTCTCTTGGCCTTGAGAACACCCACTGCCCAGCGCTCCTTTGTGTACACACGTGGTGGAGGAAGGGTGCTGCATTCGGCTCCGTGAGAACTTCTCCGGGCCACGTAGTGTGAACGCAAGTAGATGAGCCCTACATCTCATGCCAGTCTCCTGTGCGAGTTGGACAAGGCGAACTCCCTGCTTGAATCCCGGGGTGGGTTAAGTACCCTCCGGGGAAGGATCGTTGCTTGGGACCCCGGGGCTGGTGTCGAGGTGACTGTTCTGTGCATCCACCTCGCAGCTGTTCTCTCTCCGCGGGTTCTCTCCGCCTGCTGCAGCCAAAAGGGACACAGCTTAGGGTAAAGATAAAAACCCGGGGTGTAAACGTTCTTGCCTAGCCCTCGCCCCAAGCACAAGCGTATATGCCTCTGGTCAAAGGCTTTCGCCACAAGCTGAACACGTTTGGTCTCATCTAAGCCTCTGAAGCCCGAGTTCACCCAGCTACGAATCAAACTTCAGGAGAGGTGCTCAGGGTGATGCGGACTGCCAAGCATTTCACCAGGCAGCCCAGATCGAGTACAAACACTTGTGTTTTAAACGGGCAGAGGAAATGGTGTCAAGAGCGCGCCTCCATCTCCCGGGCGACGTACACGTTCTCTCCACGAGACGCAAGCCCTTCCTCCAGTGTGAAAGGCCTCTACACTCTACACCTCTTGCGCTCGCAGCACGCAGGTGCCACCCGCTCTGAACATCTTCCAAAGGCACAGGGGTCACGCAACGTGTGAACCACCGAGCGCGGGTGCAGCACACACCTAGGTCTTCGCTGTCGGCCTGAGAACACCCACGGCACAGGGCTTCTTTGGTGCACACACGTGGTAGTGGTCGGTGATGCCTTCTGCTCCGTGAAACTTTCTCGGGGACACAGAGCGTGAGCGCACGTAGATTAGCCCTACACCTCATCCCTCTTTCTTGAGTGAGTTGTACTGCTATAAGGCAAAACTCCCTGCTGGAATCTCGGTGTGGCTTAAGTATCCTCCGGGAAGCGATCGCTGCTAGAGACACTGTGCTGCTCTCTAGGATAACGGTCTGTGCCTCCACTGCGCTGCTGTTGTCTCCAAGTCGTTTGCGAAGGCCTTTTTGAAGTGGTTGCTCACAGTGTCGTTTCTTTAGAGCAACCCACAGGCATACGAGGATGCCGGTTCTGTGAAGGAAAATGCTCCCTGCCTCAGCCACTTGGGCGCCGTTTTGTACAGGAAAGGACACTCCGCCTTGGAGGCTCTTCCTTCCGGATTGCCACTCGCACTGGCGATGTCTCCTGAATCTCGCGGGGTTACGGTGCCGTCACAGGGTCCGTATCTCAGGCCTAGAATGGCAGAGCGTCCGGCAGCTTTGAAAGAGACCGTCGGCATTCTTCTGGCCTTCGGGGACGCTCCATGAGGAACAAGCTCCTCAGCAGCGTGCGTCTTTAGATCTTTCATGGCAGAACCTCTGTGGGCGACCTCATTCCTCCCCCCACGTGAGAGACACACACAACCTGCCATTAGGGGGTGGAAGGCTTTAGAGTCCAGCAGCGAGGCTGGCGCTCCCACTCAGCGTTCCTGCACGGAACTGAGCCCGGGTGCGTGAGACCGTGAGAGGGGGCAAAGACAGGCGTACCAGCGAGCTGTTCACGGTGCACGCTGACGCATCACCCTTCAAGCTCACGTTCCTTTCATGGAGAGAACACGAGGCCTTGATTGCGCTTTCCTGTGGTACGTAAACTTTGGTCGCGTCCCCTGGTGGGCACATCGGCTCAGGACTGCCCTGTCCCAAAGGCTCCAGGTGTGGAGCCCGACTGTTGGAGCTCAGCCTCACGTGGCTCTTTCACGGACGAGACCGGCTCGCAATGGGACCGTTCACGAGCTGGGGACCGTGCTGGCTGTTAGGAGTCGGCACACCAAGAGCCCTCCGAGGGAGAGGAGCTGCTGACGTTTGCCAGCACAGTCTCCAATTCCCAACTGCAACCATTCCCTGTAAGAGGCTCCCGAAAGCTTCGACGCAGTTTCTCAGTTAGCTATAAATGGAGGCCAGTCACTTGGCAGACTCCCCCAACGCCCGGCCTCCCAGGCTGCGATACAGACACGCCGACTGCTTCAGCCAACAGGGACAGCTTGGAGTAAAAGGGAGACTCCTACGTGTCAAAGTACTTGCGTGACGCTGGCCAGAAGCTCAAACATTTAGGGCAGGGCATCAGGGCACTTCGCCGCACGCGGAGCAAGTTTGTTCTCATCTCGCCTCTGAAAGCCGAGTTTAACCAGCTAGGAAGCAAACTTCGGGAAAGGTACTCAGGGTGCCGCCGCTTCAAAATTCTCTCACCAGACAGCCCAAATCGTGTACGCCTCTTTGTATTTTCCATGGGCAGGACAAAATGGTGTCAAACCCGCACGCCTCCAGCTGGGGGTGGGTTGGGGTGGGGTGGGGTGGGGTGGGGGTGGGGGTTGGGCGACGTACACTTTCTCCACGGGAAACAGGCCCACGCCTTCAGTGTGAAAGGCCTCTACGCCTCTCCGCTTTCGCAGCCCAGGCGCAGCCTCAGCTCTGAAAAGCTTCCAGAGCAGGAAGGTCAGAAAACCTTTGAACCACCCAGCAGGTGCAGCACAGAACAAGGGCTTCTCTCTTGGCCTTGAGAACACCCACTGCCCAGCGCTCCTTTGTGTACACACGTGGTGGAGGAAGGGTGCTGCATTCGGCTCCGTGAGAACTTCTCCGGGCCACGTAGTGTGAACGCAAGTAGATGAGCCCTACATCTCATGCCAGTCTCCTGTGCGAGTTGGACAAGGCGAACTCCCTGCTTGAATCCCGGGGTGGGTTAAGTACCCTCCGGGGAAGGATCGTTGCTTGGGACCCCGGGGCTGGTGTCGAGGTGACTGTTCTGTGCATCCACCTCGCAGCTGTTCTCTCTCCGCGGGTTCTCTCCGCCTGCTGCAGCCAAAAGGGACACAGCTTAGGGTAAAGATAAAAACCCGGGGTGTAAACGTTCTTGCCTAGCCCTCGCCCCAAGCACAAGCGTATATGCCTCTGGTCAAAGGCTTTCGCCACAAGCTGAACACGTTTGGTCTCATCTAAGCCTCTGAAGCCCGAGTTCACCCAGCTACGAATCAAACTTCAGGAGGGGTGCTCAGGGTGATGCGGACTGCCAAGCGTTTCACCAGGCAGCCCAGATCGAGTACAAACACTTGTGTTTTAAACGGGCAGAGGAAATGGTGTCAAGAGCGCGCCTCCATCTCCCGGGCGACGTACACGTTCTCTCCACGAGACGCAAGCCCTTCCTCCAGTGTGAAAGGCCTCTACACTCTACACCTCTTGCGCTCGCAGCACGCAGGTGCCACCCGCTCTGAACATCTTCCAAAGGCACAGGGGTCACGCAACGTGTGAACCACCGAGCGCGGGTGCAGCACACACCTAGGTCTTCGCTGTCGGCCTGAGAACACCCACGGCACAGGGCTTCTTTGGTGCACACACGTGGTAGCGGTCGGTGATGCCTTCTGCTCCGTGAAACCTTCTCGGGGACACAGAGCGTGAGCGCACGTAGATTAGCCCTACACCTCATCCCTCTTTCTTGAGTGAGTTGTACTGCTATAAGGCAAAACTCCCTGCTGGAATCTCGGTGTGGCTTAAGTATCCTCCGGGAAGCGATCGCTGCTAGAGACACTGTGCTGCTCTCTAGGATAACGGTCTGTGCCTCCACTGCGCTGCTGTTGTCTCCAAGTCGCTTGCGAAGGCCTTTTTGAAGAGGTTGCTCACAGTGTCGTTTCTTTAGAGCAACCCACAGGCATACGAGGATGCCGGTTCTGTGAAGGAAAATGCTCCCTGCCTCAGCCACTTGGGCGCCGTTTTGTACAGGAAAGGACACTCCGCCTTGGAGGCTCTTCCTTCCGGATTGCCACTCGCACTGGCGATGTCTCCTGAATCTCGCGGGGTTACGGTGCCGTCACAGGGTCCGTATCTCAGGCCTAGAACGGCAGAGCGTCCGGCAGCTTTGAAAGAGACCGTCGGCATTCTTCTGGCCTTCGGGGACGCTCCATGAGGAACAAGCTCCTCAGCAGCGTGCGTCTTTAGATCTTTCATGGCAGAACCTCTGTGGGCGACCTCATTCCTCCCCCCACGTGAGAGACACACACAACCTGCCATTAGGGGGTGGAAGGCTTTAGAGTCCAGCAGCGAGGCTGGCGCTCCCACTCAGCGTTCCTGCACGGAACTGAGCCCGGGTGCGTGAGACCGTGAGAGGGGGCAAAGACAGGCGTACCAGCGAGCTGTTCACGGTGCACGCTGACGCATCACCCTTCAAGCTCACGTTCCTTTCATGGAGAGAACACGAGGCCTTGATTGCGCTTTCCTGTGGTACGTAAACTTTGGTCGCGTCCCCTGGTGGGCACATCGGCTCAGGACTGCCCTGTCCCAAAGGCTCCAGGTGTGGAGCCCGACTGTTGGAGCTCAGCCTCACGTGGCTCTTTCACGGACGAGACCGGCTCGCAATGGGACCGTTCACGAGCTGGGGACCGTGCTGGCTGTTAGGAGTCGGCACACCAAGAGCCCTCCGAGGGAGAGGAGCTGCTGACGTTTGCCAGCACAGTCTCCAATTCCCAACTGCAACCATTCCCTGTAAGAGGCTCCCGAAAGCTTCAACGCAGTTTCTCAGTTAGCTATAAATGGAGGCCAGCCACTTGGCAGACTCCCCCAACGCCCGGCCTCCCAGGCTGCAATACAGACACGCCGACTGCTTCAGCCAACAGGGACAGCTTGGAGTAAAAGGGAGACTCCTACGTGTCAAAGTACTTGCGTGACGCTGGCCAGAAGCTCAAACATTTAGGGCAGGGCATCAGGGCACTTCGCCGCACGCGGAGCAAGTTTGTTCTCATCTCGCCTCTGAAAGCCGAGTTTAACCAGCTAGGAAGCAAACTTCGGGAAAGGCACTCAGGGTGCCGCCGCTTCAAAATTCTCTCACCAGACAGCCCAAATCGTGTACGCCTCTTTGTATTTTCCATGGGCAGGACAAAATGGTGTCAAACCCGCACGCCTCCAGCTGGGGGTGGGTTGGGGTGGGGTGGGGTGGGGTGGGGGTGGGGGTTGGGCGACGTACACTTTCTCCACGGGAAACAGGCCCACGCCTTCAGTGTGAAAGGCCTCTACGCCTCTCCGCTTTCGCAGCCCAGGCGCAGCCTCAGCTCTGAAAAGCTTCCAGAGCAGGAAGGTCAGAAAACCTTTGAACCACCCAGCAGGTGCAGCACAGAACAAGGGCTTCTCTCTTGGCCTTGAGAACACCCACTGCCCAGCGCTCCTTTGTGTACACACGTGGTGGAGGAAGGGTGCTGCATTCGGCTCCGTGAGAACTTCTCTGGGCCACGTAGTGTGAACGCAAGTAGATGAGCCCTACATCTCATGCCAGTCTCCTGTGCGAGTTGGACAAGGCAAACTCCCTGCTTGAATCCCGGGGTGGGTTAAGTACCCTCCGGGGAAGGATCGTTGCTTGGGAACCCGGGGCTGGTGTCGAGGTGACTGTTCTGTGCATCCACCTCGCAGCTGTTCTCTCTCCGCGGGTTCTCTCCGCCTGCTGCAGCCAAAAGGGACACAGCTTAGGGTAAAGATAAAAACCCGGGGTGTAAACGTTCTTGCCTAGCCCTCGCCCCAAGCACAAGCGTATATGCCTCTGGTCAAAGGCTTTCGCCACAAGCTGAACACGTTTGGTCTCATCTAAGCCTCTGAAGCCCGAGTTCACCCAGCTACGAATCAAACTTCAGGAGAGGTGCTCAGGGTGATGCGGACTGCCAAGCGTTTCACCAGGCAGCCCAGATCGAGTACAAACACTTGTGTTTTAAACGGGCAGAGGAAATGGTGTCAAGAGCGCGCCTCCATCTCCCGGGCGACGTACACGTTCTCTCCACGAGACGCAAGCCCTTCCTCCAGTGTGAAAGGCCTCTACACTCTACACCTCTTGCGCTCGCAGCACGCAGGTGCCACCCGCTCTGAACATCTTCCAAAGGCACAGGGGTCACGCAACGTGTGAACCACCGAGCGCGGGTGCAGCACACACCTAGGTCTTCGCTGTCGGCCTGAGAACACCCACGGCACAGGGCTTCTTTGGTGCACACACGTGGTAGCGGTCGGTGATGCCTTCTGCTCCGTGAAACCTTCTCGGGGACACAGAGCGTGAGCGCACGTAGATTAGCCCTACACCTCATCCCTCTTTCTTGAGTGAGTTGTACTGCTATAAGGCAAAACTCCCTGCTGGAATCTCGGTGTGGCTTAAGTATCCTCCGGGAAGCGATCGCTGCTAGAGACACTGTGCTGCTCTCTAGGATAACGGTCTGTGCCTCCACTGCGCTGCTGTTGTCTCCAAGTCGCTTGCGAAGGCCTTTTCGAAGAGGTTGCTCACAGTGTCGTTTCTTTAGAGCAACCCACAGGCATACGAGGATGCCGGTTCTGTGAAGGAAAATGCTCCCTGCCTCAGCCACTTGGGCGCCGTTTTGTACAGGAAAGGACACTCCGCCTTGGAGGCTCTTCCTTCCGGATTGCCACTCGCACTGGCGATGTCTCCTGAATCTCGCGGGGTTACGGTGCCGTCACAGGGTCCGTATCTCAGGCCTAGAACGGCAGAGCGTCCGGCAGCTTTGAAAGAGACCGTCGGCATTCTTCTGGCCTTCGGGGACGCTCCATGAGGAACAAGCTCCTCAGCAGCGTGCGTCTTTAGATCTTTCATGGCAGAACCTCTGTGGGCGACCTCATTCCTCCCCCCACGTGAGAGACACACACAACCTGCCATTAGGGGGTGGAAGGCTTTAGAGTCCAGCAGCGAGGCTGGCGCTCCCACTCAGCGTTCCTGCACGGAACTGAGCCCGGGTGCGTGAGACCGTGAGAGGGGGCAAAGACAGGCGTACCAGCGAGCTGTTCACGGTGCACGCTGACGCATCACCCTTCAAGCTCACGTTCCTTTCATGGAGAGAACACGAGGCCTTGATTGCGCTTTCCTGTGGTACGTAAACTTTGGTCGCGTCCCCTGGTGGGCACATCGGCTCAGGACTGCCCTGTCCCAAAGGCTCCAGGTGTGGAGCCCGACTGTTGGAGCTCAGCCTCACGTGGCTCTTTCACGGACGAGACCGGCTCGCAATGGGACCGTTCACGAGCTGGGGACCGTGCTGGCTGTTAGGAGTCGGCACACCAAGAGCCCTCCGAGGGAGAGGAGCTGCTGACGTTTGCCAGCACAGTCTCCAATTCCCAACTGCAACCATTCCCTGTAAGAGGCTCCCGAAAGCTTCGACGCAGTTTCTCAGTTAGCTATAAATGGAGGCCAGTCACTTGGCAGACTCCCCCAACGCCCGGCCTCCCAGGCTGCGATACAGACACGCCGACTGCTTCAGCCAACAGGGACAGCTTGGAGTAAAAGGGAGACTCCTACGTGTCAAAGTACTTGCGTGACGCTGGCCAGAAGCTCAAACATTTAGGGCAGGGCATCAGGGCACTTCGCCGCACGCGGAGCAAGTTTGTTCTCATCTCGCCTCTGAAAGCCGAGTTTAACCAGCTAGGAAGCAAACTTCGGGAAAGGTACTCAGGGTGCCGCCGCTTCAAAATTCTCTCACCAGACAGCCCAAATCGTGTACGCCTCTTTGTATTTTCCATGGGCAGGACAAAATGGTGTCAACCCGCACGCCTCCAGCTGGGGGTGGGTTGGGGTGGGGTGGGGTGGGGTGGGGGTGGGGGTTGGGCGACGTACACTTTCTCCACGGGAAACAGGCCCATGCCTTCAGTGTGAAAGGCCTCTACGCCTCTCCGCTTTCGCAGCCCAGGCGCAGCCTCAGCTCTGAAAAGCTTCCAGAGCAGGAAGGTCAGAAAACCTTTGAACCACCCAGCAGGTGCAGCACAGAACAAGGGCTTCTCTCTTGGCCTTGAGAACACCCACTGCCCAGCGCTCCTTTGTGTACACACGTGGTGGAGGAAGGGTGCTGCATTCGGCTCTGTGAGAACTTCTCCGGGCCACGTAGTGTGAACGCAAGTAGATGAGCCCTACATCTCATGCCAGTCTCCTGTGCGAGTTGGACAAGGCGAACTCCCTGCTTGAATCCCGGGGTGGGTTAAGTACCCTCCGGGGAAGGATCGTTGCTTGGGACCCCGGGGCTGGTGTCGAGGTGACTGTTCTGTGCATCCACCTCGCAGCTGTTCTCTCTCCGCGGGTTCTCTCCGCCTGCTGCAGCCAAAAGGGACACAGCTTAGGGTAAAGATAAAAACCCGGGGTGTAAACGTTCTTGCCTAGCCCTCGCCCCAAGCACAAGCGTATATGCCTCTGGTCAAAGGCTTTCGCCACAAGCTGAACACGTTTGGTCTCATCTAAGCCTCTGAAGCCCGAGTTCACCCACCTACGAATCAAACTTCAGGAGAGGTGCTCAGGGTGATGCGGACTGCCAAGCGTTTCACCAGGCAGCCCAGATCGAGTACAAACACTTGTGTTTTAAATGGGCAGAGGAAATGGTGTCAAGAGCGCGCCTCCATCTCCCGGGCGACGTACACGTTCTCTCCACGAGACGCAAGCCCTTCCTCCAGTGTGAAAGGCCTCTACACTCTACACCTCTTGAGCTCGCAGCACGCAGGTGCCACCCGCTCTGAACATCTTCCAAAGGCACAGGGGTCACGCAACGTGTGAACCACCGAGCGCGGGTGCAGCACACACCTAGGTCTTCGCTGTCGGCCTGAGAACACCCACGGCACAGGGCTTCTTTGGTGCACACACGTGGTAGCGGTCGGTGATGCCTTCTGCTCCGTGAAACCTTCTCGGGGACACAGAGCGTGAGCGCACGTAGATTAGCCCTACACCTCATCCCTCTTTCTTGAGTGAGTTGTACTGCTATAAGGCAAAACTCCCTGCTGGAATCTCGGTGTGGCTTAAGTATCCTCCGGGAAGCGATCGCTGCTAGAGACACTGTGCTGCTCTCTAGGATAACGGTCTGTGCCTCCACTGCGCTGCTGTTGTCTCCAAGTCGCTTGCGAAGGCCTTTTCGAAGAGGTTGCTCACAGTGTCGTTTCTTTAGAGCAACCCACAGGCATACGAGGATGCCGGTTCTGTGAAGGAAAATGCTCCCTGCCTCAGCCACTTGGGCGCCGTTTTGTACAGGAAAGGACACTCCGCCTTGGAGGCTCTTCCTTCCGGATTGCCACTCGCACTGGCGATGTCTCCTGAATCTCGCGGGGTTACGGTGCCGTCACAGGGTCCGTATCTCAGGCCTAGAACGGCAGAGCGTCCGGCAGCTTTGAAAGAGACCGTCGGCATTCTTCTGGCCTTCGGGGACGCTCCATGAGGAACAAGCTCCTCAGCAGCGTGCGTCTTTAGATCTTTCATGGCAGAACCTCTGTGGGCGACCTCATTCCTCCCCCCACGTGAGAGACACACACAACCTGCCATTAGGGGGTGGAAGGCTTTAGAGTCCAGCAGCGAGGCTGGCGCTCCCACTCAGCGTTCCTGCACGGAACTGAGCCCGGGTGCGTGAGACCGTGAGAGGGGGCAAAGACAGGCGTACCAGCGAGCTGTTCACGGTGCACGCTGACGCATCACCCTTCAAGCTCACGTTCCTTTCATGGAGAGAACACGAGGCCTTGATTGCGCTTTCCTGTGGTACGTAAACTTTGGTCGCGTCCCCTGGTGGGCACATCGGCTCAGGACTGCCCTGTCCCAAAGGCTCCAGGTGTGGAGCCCGACTGTTGGAGCTCAGCCTCACGTGGCTCTTTCACGGACGAGACCGGCTCGCAATGGGACCGTTCACGAGCTGGGGACCGTGCTGGCTGTTAGGAGTCGGCACACCAAGAGCCCTCCGAGGGAGAGGAGCTGCTGACGTTTGCCAGCACAGTCTCCAATTCCCAACTGCAACCATTCCCTGTAAGAGGCTCCCGAAAGCTTCGACGCAGTTTCTCAGTTAGCTATAAATGGAGGCCAGTCACTTGGCAGACTCCCCCAACGCCCGGCCTCCCAGGCTGCGATACAGACACGCCGACTGCTTCAGCCAACAGGGACAGCTTGGAGTAAAAGGGAGACTCCTACGTGTCAAAGTACTTGCGTGACGCTGGCCAGAAGCTCAAACATTTAGGGCAGGGCATCAGGGCACTTCGCCGCACGCGGAGCAAGTTTGTTCTCATCTCGCCTCTGAAAGCCGAGTTTAACCAGCTAGGAAGCAAACTTCGGGAAAGGTACTCAGGGTGCCGCCGCTTCAAAATTCTCTCACCAGACAGCCCAAATCGTGTACGCCTCTTTGTATTTTCCATGGGCAGGACAAAATGGTGTCAAACCCGCACGCCTCCAGCTGGGGGTGGGTTGGGGTGGGGTGGGGTGGGGTGGGGGTGGGGGTTGGGCGACGTACACTTTCTCCACGGGAAACAGGCCCACGCCTTCAGTGTGAAAGGCCTCTACGCCTCTCCGCTTTCGCAGCCCAGGCGCAGCCTCAGCTCTGAAAAGCTTCCAGAGCAGGAAGGTCAGAAAACCTTTGAACCACCCAGCAGGTGCAGCACAGAACAAGGGCTTCTCTCTTGGCCTTGAGAACACCCACTGCCCAGCACTCCTTTGTGTACACACGTGGTGGAGGAAGGGTGCTGCATTCGGCTCCGTGAGAACTTCTCCGGGCCACGTAGTGTGAACGCAAGTAGATGAGCCCTACATCTCATGCCAGTCTCCTGTGCGAGTTGGACAAGGCGAACTCCCTGCTTGAATCCCGGGGTGGGTTAAGTACCCTCCGGGGAAGGATCGTTGCTTGGGACCCCGGGGCTGGTGTCGAGGTGACTGTTCTGTGCATCCACCTCGCAGCTGTTCTCTCTCCGCGGGTTCTCTCCGCCTGCTGCAGCCAAAAGGGACACAGCTTAGGGTAAAGATAAAAACCCGGGGTGTAAACGTTCTTGCCTAGCCCTCGCCCCAAGCACAAGCGTATATGCCTCTGGTCAAAGGCTTTCGCCACAAGCTGAACACGTTTGGTCTCATCTAAGCCTCTGAAGCCCGAGTTCACCCAGCTACGAATCAAACTTCAGGAGGGGTGCTCAGGGTGATGCGGACTGCCAAGCGTTTCACCAGGCAGCCCAGATCGAGTACAAACACTTGTGTTTTAAACGGGCAGAGGAAATGGTGTCAAGAGCGCGCCTCCATCTCCCGGGCGACGTACACGTTCTCTCCACGAGACGCAAGCCCTTCCTCCAGTGTGAAAGGCCTCTACACTCTACACCTCTTGCGCTCGCAGCACGCAGGTGCCACCCGCTCTGAACATCTTCCAAAGGCACAGGGGTCACGCAACGTGTGAACCACCGAGCGCGGGTGCAGCACACACCTAGGTCTTCGCTGTCGGCCTGAGAACACCCACGGCACAGGGCTTCTTTGGTGCACACACGTGGTAGCGGTCGGTGATGCCTTCTGCTCCGTGAAACCTTCTCGGGGACACAGAGCGTGAGCGCACGTAGATTAGCCCTACACCTCATCCCTCTTTCTTGAGTGAGTTGTACTGCTATAAGGCAAAACTCCCTGCTGGAATCTCGGTGTGGCTTAAGTATCCTCCGGGAAGCGATCGCTGCTAGAGACACTGTGCTGCTCTCTAGGATAACGGTCTGTGCCTCCACTGCGCTGCTGTTGTCTCCAAGTCGCTTGCGAAGGCCTTTTTGAAGAGGTTGCTCACAGTGTCGTTTCTTTAGAGCAACCCACAGGCATACGAGGATGCCGGTTCTGTGAAGGAAAATGCTCCCTGCCTCAGCCACTTGGGCGCCGTTTTGTACAGGAAAGGACACTCCGCCTTGGAGGCTCTTCCTTCCGGATTGCCACTCGCACTG
The DNA here is from genome assembly GCF_937001465.1 of Orcinus orca. Classification (NCBI taxonomy): domain Eukaryota; kingdom Metazoa; phylum Chordata; class Mammalia; order Artiodactyla; family Delphinidae; genus Orcinus; species Orcinus orca. The sequence continues at coordinate 1,359,543 of NW_026043958.1, read as the reverse complement.
GCGATGTCTCCTGAATCTCGCGGGGTTACGGTGCCGTCACAGGGTCCGTATCTCAGGCCTAGAACGGCAGAGCGTCCGGCAGCTTTGAAAGAGACCGTCGGCATTCTTCTGGCCTTCGGGGACGCTCCATGAGGAACAAGCTCCTCAGCAGCGTGCGTCTTTAGATCTTTCATGGCAGAACCTCTGTGGGCGACCTCATTCCTCCCCCCACGTGAGAGACACACACAACCTGCCATTAGGGGGTGGAAGGCTTTAGAGTCCAGCAGCGAGGCTGGCGCTCCCACTCAGCGTTCCTGCACGGAACTGAGCCCGGGTGCGTGAGACCGTGAGAGGGGGCAAAGACAGGCGTACCAGCGAGCTGTTCACGGTGCACGCTGACGCATCACCCTTCAAGCTCACGTTCCTTTCATGGAGAGAACACGAGGCCTTGATTGCGCTTTCCTGTGGTACGTAAACTTTGGTCGCGTCCCCTGGTGGGCACATCGGCTCAGGACTGCCCTGTCCCAAAGGCTCCAGGTGTGGAGCCCGACTGTTGGAGCTCAGCCTCACGTGGCTCTTTCACGGACGAGACCGGCTCGCAATGGGACCGTTCACGAGCTGGGGACCGTGCTGGCTGTTAGGAGTCGGCACACCAAGAGCCCTCCGAGGGAGAGGAGCTGCTGACGTTTGCCAGCACAGTCTCCAATTCCCAACTGCAACCATTCCCTGTAAGAGGCTCCCGAAAGCTTCGACGCAGTTTCTCAGTTAGCTATAAATGGAGGCCAGTCACTTGGCAGACTCCCCCAACGCCCGGCCTCCCAGGCTGCGATACAGACACGCCGACTGCTTCAGCCAACAGGGACAGCTTGGAGTAAAAGGGAGACTCCTACGTGTCAAAGTACTTGCGTGACGCTGGCCAGAAGCTCAAACATTTAGGGCAGGGCATCAGGGCACTTCGCCGCACGCGGAGCAAGTTTGTTCTCATCTCGCCTCTGAAAGCCGAGTTTAACCAGCTAGGAAGCAAACTTCGGGAAAGGTACTCAGGGTGCCGCCGCTTCAAAATTCTCTCACCAGACAGCCCAAATCGTGTACGCCTCTTTGTATTTTCCATGGGCAGGACAAAATGGTGTCAACCCGCACGCCTCCAGCTGGGGGTGGGTTGGGGTGGGGTGGGGTGGGGTGGGGGTGGGGGTTGGGCGACGTACACTTTCTCCACGGGAAACAGGCCCACGCCTTCAGTGTGAAAGGCCTCTACGCCTCTCCGCTTTCGCAGCCCAGGCGCAGCCTCAGCTCTGAAAAGCTTCCAGAGCAGGAAGGTCAGAAAACCTTTGAACCACCCAGCAGGTGCAGCACAGAACAAGGGCTTCTCTCTTGGCCTTGAGAACACCCACTGCCCAGCGCTCCTTTGTGTACACACGTGGTGGAGGAAGGGTGCTGCATTCGGCTCCGTGAGAACTTCTCCGGGCCACGTAGTGTGAACGCAAGTAGATGAGCCCTACATCTCATGCCAGTCTCCTGTGCGAGTTGGACAAGGCGAACTCCCTGCTTGAATCCCGGGGTGGGTTAAGTACCCTCCGGGGAAGGATCGTTGCTTGGGACCCCGGGGCTGGTGTCGAGGTGACTGTTCTGTGCATCCACCTCGCAGCTGTTCTCTCTCCGCGGGTTCTCTCCGCCTGCTGCAGCCAAAAGGGACACAGCTTAGGGTAAAGATAAAAACCCGGGGTGTAAACGTTCTTGCCTAGCCCTCGCCCCAAGCACAAGCGTATATGCCTCTGGTCAAAGGCTTTCGCCACAAGCTGAACACGTTTGGTCTCATCTAAGCCTCTGAAGCCCGAGTTCACCCAGCTACGAATCAAACTTCAGGAGAGGTGCTCAGGGTGATGCGGACTGCCAAGCGTTTCACCAGGCAGCCCAGATCGAGTACAAACACTTGTGTTTTAAACGGGCAGAGGAAATGGTGTCAAGAGCGCGCCTCCATCTCCCGGGCGACGTACACGTTCTCTCCACGAGACGCAAGCCCTTCCTCCAGTGTGAAAGGCCTCTACACTCTACACCTCTTGCGCTCGCAGCACGCAGGTGCCACCCGCTCTGAACATCTTCCAAAGGCACAGGGGTCACGCAACGTGTGAACCACCGAGCGCGGGTGCAGCACACACCTAGGTCTTCGCTGTCGGCCTGAGAACACCCACGGCACAGGGCTTCTTTGGTGCACACACGTGGTAGCGGTCGGTGATGCCTTCTGCTCCGTGAAACCTTCTCGGGGACACAGAGCGTGAGCGCACGTAGATTAGCCCTACACCTCATCCCTCTTTCTTGAGTGAGTTGTACTGCTATAAGGCAAAACTCCCTGCTGGAATCTCGGTGTGGCTTAAGTATCCTCCGGGAAGCGATCACTGCTAGAGACACTGTGCTGCTCTCTAGGATAACGGTCTGTGCCTCCACTGCGCTGCTGTTGTCTCCAAGTCGCTTGCGAAGGCCTTTTCGAAGAGGTTGCTCACAGTGTCGTTTCTTTAGAGCAACCCACAGGCATACGAGGATGCCGGTTCTGTGAAGGAAAATGCTCCCTGCCTCAGCCACTTGGGCGCCGTTTTGTACAGGAAAGGACACTCCGCCTTGGAGGCTCTTCCTTCCGGATTGCCACTCGCACTGGCGATGTCTCCTGAATCTCGCGGGGTTACGGTGCCGTCACAGGGTCCGTATCTCAGGCCTAGAACGGCAGAGCGTCCGGCAGCTTTGAAAGAGACCGTCGGCATTCTTCTGGCCTTCGGGGACGCTCCATGAGGAACAAGCTCCTCAGCAGCGTGCGTCTTTAGATCTTTCATGGCAGAACCTCTGTGGGCGACCTCATTCCTCCCCCCACGTGAGAGACACACACAACCTGCCATTAGGGGGTGGAAGGCTTTAGAGTCCAGCAGCGAGGCTGGCGCTCCCACTCAGCGTTCCTGCACGGAACTGAGCCCGGGTGCGTGAGACCGTGAGAGGGGGCAAAGACAGGCGTACCAGCGAGCTGTTCACGGTGCACGCTGACGCATCACCCTTCAAGCTCACGTTCCTTTCATGGAGAGAACACGAGGCCTTGATTGCGCTTTCCTGTGGTACGTAAACTTTGGTCGCGTCCCCTGGTGGGCACATCGGCTCAGGACTGCCCTGTCCCAAAGGCTCCAGGTGTGGAGCCCGACTGTTGGAGCTCAGCCTCACGTGGCTCTTTCACGGACGAGACCGGCTCGCAATGGGACCGTTCACGAGCTGGGGACCGTGCTGGCTGTTAGGAGTCGGCACACCAAGAGCCCTCCGAGGGAGAGGAGCTGCTGACGTTTGCCAGCACAGTCTCCAATTCCCAACTGCAACCATTCCCTGTAAGAGGCTCCCGAAAGCTTCGACGCAGTTTCTCAGTTAGCTATAAATGGAGGCCAGTCACTTGGCAGACTCCCCCAACGCCCGGCCTCCCAGGCTGCGATACAGACACGCCGACTGCTTCAGCCAACAGGGACAGCTTGGAGTAAAAGGGAGACTCCTACGTGTCAAAGTACTTGCGTGACGCTGGCCAGAAGCTCAAACATTTAGGGCAGGGCATCAGGGCACTTCGCCGCACGCGGAGCAAGTTTGTTCTCATCTCGCCTCTGAAAGCCGAGTTTAACCAGCTAGGAAGCAAACTTCGGGAAAGGTACTCAGGGTGCCGCCGCTTCAAAATTCTCTCACCAGACAGCCCAAATCGTGTACGCCTCTTTGTATTTTCCATGGGCAGGACAAAATGGTGTCAACCCGCACGCCTCCAGCTGGGGGTGGGTTGGGGTGGGGTGGGGTGGGGTGGGGGTGGGGGTTGGGCGACGTACACTTTCTCCACGGGAAACAGGCCCACGCCTTCAGTGTGAAAGGCCTCTACGCCTCTCCGCTTTCGCAGCCCAGGCGCAGCCTCAGCTCTGAAAAGCTTCCAGAGCAGGAAGGTCAGAAAACCTTTGAACCACCCAGCAGGTGCAGCACAGAACAAGGGCTTCTCTCTTGGCCTTGAGAACACCCACTGCCCAGCGCTCCTTTGTGTACACACGTGGTGGAGGAAGGGTGCTGCATTCGGCTCCGTGAGAACTTCTCCGGGCCACGTAGTGTGAACGCAAGTAGATGAGCCCTACATCTCATGCCAGTCTCCTGTGCGAGTTGGACAAGGCGAACTCCCTGCTTGAATCCCGGGGTGGGTTAAGTACCCTCCGGGGAAGGATCGTTGCTTGGGACCCCGGGGCTGGTGTCGAGGTGACTGTTCTGTGCATCCACCTCGCAGCTGTTCTCTCTCCGCGGGTTCTCTCCGCCTGCTGCAGCCAAAAGGGACACAGCTTAGGGTAAAGATAAAAACCCGGGGTGTAAACGTTCTTGCCTAGCCCTCGCCCCAAGCACAAGCGTATATGCCTCTGGTCAAAGGCTTTCGCCACAAGCTGAACACGTTTGGTCTCATCTAAGCCTCTGAAGCCCGAGTTCACCCAGCTACGAATCAAACTTCAGGAGAGGTGCTCAGGGTGATGCGGACTGCCAAGCGTTTCACCAGGCAGCCCAGATCGAGTACAAACACTTGTGTTTTAAACGGGCAGAGGAAATGGTGTCAAGAGCGCGCCTCCATCTCCCGGGCGACGTACACGTTCTCTCCACGAGACGCAAGCCCTTCCTCCAGTGTGAAAGGCCTCTACACTCTACACCTCTTGCGCTCGCAGCACGCAGGTGCCACCCGCTCTGAACATCTTCCAAAGGCACAGGGGTCACGCAACGTGTGAACCACCGAGCGCGGGTGCAGCACACACCTAGGTCTTCGCTGTCGGCCTGAGAACACCCACGGCACAGGGCTTCTTTGGTGCACACACGTGGTAGCGGTCGGTGATGCCTTCTGCTCCGTGAAACCTTCTCGGGGACACAGAGCGTGAGCGCACGTAGATTAGCCCTACACCTCATCCCTCTTTCTTGAGTGAGTTGTACTGCTATAAGGCAAAACTCCCTGCTGGAATCTCGGTGTGGCTTAAGTATCCTCCGGGAAGCGATCACTGCTAGAGACACTGTGCTGCTCTCTAGGATAACGGTCTGTGCCTCCACTGCGCTGCTGTTGTCTCCAAGTCGCTTGCGAAGGCCTTTTCGAAGAGGTTGCTCACAGTGTCGTTTCTTTAGAGCAACCCACAGGCATACGAGGATGCCGGTTCTGTGAAGGAAAATGCTCCCTGCCTCAGCCACTTGGGCGCCGTTTTGTACAGGAAAGGACACTCCGCCTTGGAGGCTCTTCCTTCCGGATTGCCACTCGCACTGGCGATGTCTCCTGAATCTCGCGGGGTTACGGTGCCATCACAGGGTCCGTATCTCAGGCCTAGAACGGCAGAGCGTCCGGCAGCTTTGAAAGAGACCGTCGGCATTCTTCTGGCCTTCGGGGACGCTCCATGAGGAACAAGCTCCTCAGCAGCGTGCGTCTTTAGATCTTTCATGGCAGAACCTCTGTGGGCGACCTCATTCCTCCCCCCACGTGAGAGACACACACAACCTGCCATTAGGGGGTGGAAGGCTTTAGAGTCCAGCAGCGAGGCTGGCGCTCCCACTCAGCGTTCCTGCACGGAACTGAGCCCGGGTGCGTGAGACCGTGAGAGGGGGCAAAGACAGGCGTACCAGCGAGCTGTTCACGGTGCACGCTGACGCATCACCCTTCAAGCTCACGTTCCTTTCATGGAGAGAACACGAGGCCTTGATTGCGCTTTCCTGTGGTACGTAAACTTTGGTCGCGTCCCCTGGTGGGCACATCGGCTCAGGACTGCCCTGTCCCAAAGGCTCCAGGTGTGGAGCCCGACTGTTGGAGCTCAGCCTCACGTGGCTCTTTCACGGACGAGACCGGCTCGCAATGGGACCGTTCACGAGCTGGGGACCGTGCTGGCTGTTAGGAGTCGGCACACCAAGAGCCCTCCGAGGGAGAGGAGCTGCTGACGTTTGCCAGCACAGTCTCCAATTCCCAACTGCAACCATTCCCTGTAAGAGGCTCCCGAAAGCTTCGACGCAGTTTCTCAGTTAGCTATAAATGGAGGCCAGTCACTTGGCAGACTCCCCCAACGCCCGGCCTCCCAGGCTGCGATACAGACACGCCGACTGCTTCAGCCAACAGGGACAGCTTGGAGTAAAAGGGAGACTCCTACGTGTCAAAGTACTTGCGTGACGCTGGCCAGAAGCTCAAACATTTAGGGCAGGGCATCAGGGCACTTCGCCGCACGCGGAGCAAGTTTGTTCTCATCTCGCCTCTGAAAGCCGAGTTTAACCAGCTAGGAAGCAAACTTCGGGAAAGGTACTCAGGGTGCCGCCGCTTCAAAATTCTCTCACCAGACAGCCCAAATCGTGTACGCCTCTTTGTATTTTCCATGGGCAGGACAAAATGGTGTCAAACCCGCACGCCTCCAGCTGGGGGTGGGTTGGGGTGGGGTGGGGTGGGGTGGGGGTGGGGGTTGGGCGACGTACACTTTCTCCACGGGAAACAGGCCCACGCCTTCAGTGTGAAAGGCCTCTACGCCTCTCCGCTTTCGCAGCCCAGGCGCAGCCTCAGCTCTGAAAAGCTTCCAGAGCAGGAAGGTCAGAAAACCTTTGAACCACCCAGCAGGTGCAGCACAGAACAAGGGCTTCTCTCTTGGCCTTGAGAACACCCACTGCCCAGCGCTCCTTTGTGTACACACGTGGTGGAGGAAGGGTGCTGCATTCGGCTCCGTGAGAACTTCTCCGGGCCACGTAGTGTGAACGCAAGTAGATGAGCCCTACATCTCATGCCAGTCTCCTGTGCGAGTTGGACAAGGCGAACTCCCTGCTTGAATCCCGGGGTGGGTTAAGTACCCTCCGGGGAAGGATCGTTGCTTGGGACCCCGGGGCTGGTGTCGAGGTGACTGTTCTGTGCATCCACCTCGCAGCTGTTCTCTCTCCGCGGGTTCTCTCCGCCTGCTGCAGCCAAAAGGGACACAGCTTAGGGTAAAGATAAAAACCCGGGGTGTAAACGTTCTTGCCTAGCCCTCGCCCCAAGCACAAGCGTATATGCCTCTGGTCAAAGGCTTTCGCCACAAGCTGAACACGTTTGGTCTCATCTAAGCCTCTGAAGCCCGAGTTCACCCAGCTACGAATCAAACTTCAGGAGAGGTGCTCAGGGTGATGCGGACTGCCAAGCGTTTCACCAGGCAGCCCAGATCGAGTACAAACACTTGTGTTTTAAACGGGCAGAGGAAATGGTGTCAAGAGCGCGCCTCCATCTCCCGGGCGACGTACACGTTCTCTCCACGAGACGCAAGCCCTTCCTCCAGTGTGAAAGGCCTCTACACTCTACACCTCTTGCGCTCGCAGCACGCAGGTGCCACCCGCTCTGAACATCTTCCAAAGGCACAGGGGTCACGCAACGTGTGAACCACCGAGCGCGGGTGCAGCACACACCTAGGTCTTCGCTGTCGGCCTGAGAACACCCACGGCACAGGGCTTCTTTGGTGCACACACGTGGTAGCGGTCGGTGATGCCTTCTGCTCCGTGAAACCTTCTCGGGGACACAGAGCGTGAGCGCACGTAGATTAGCCCTACACCTCATCCCTCTTTCTTGAGTGAGTTGTACTGCTATAAGGCAAAACTCCCTGCTGGAATCTCGGTGTGGCTTAAGTATCCTCCGGGAAGCGATCGCTGCTAGAGACACTGTGCTGCTCTCTAGGATAACGGTCTGTGCCTCCACTGCGCTGCTGTTGTCTCCAAGTCGCTTGCGAAGGCCTTTTCGAAGAGGTTGCTCACAGTGTCGTTTCTTTAGAGCAACCCACAGGCATACGAGGATGCCGGTTCTGTGAAGGAAAATGCTCCCTGCCTCAGCCACTTGGGCGCCGTTTTGTACAGGAAAGGACACTCCGCCTTGGAGGCTCTTCCTTCCGGATTGCCACTCGCACTGGCGATGTCTCCTGAATCTCGCGGGGTTACGGTGCCGTCACAGGGTCCGTATCTCAGGCCTAGAACGGCAGAGCGTCCGGCAGCTTTGAAAGAGACCGTCGGCATTCTTCTGGCCTTCGGGGACGCTCCATGAGGAACAAGCTCCTCAGCAGCGTGCGTCTTTAGATCTTTCATGGCAGAACCTCTGTGGGCGACCTCATTCCTCCCCCCACGTGAGAGACACACACAACCTGCCATTAGGGGGTGGAAGGCTTTAGAGTCCAGCAGCGAGGCTGGCGCTCCCACTCAGCGTTCCTGCACGGAACTGAGCCCGGGTGCGTGAGACCGTGAGAGGGGGCAAAGACAGGCGTACCAGCGAGCTGTTCACGGTGCACGCTGACGCATCACCCTTCAAGCTCACGTTCCTTTCATGGAGAGAACACGAGGCCTTGATTGCGCTTTCCTGTGGTACGTAAACTTTGGTCGCGTCCCCTGGTGGGCACATCGGCTCAGGACTGCCCTGTCCCAAAGGCTCCAGGTGTGGAGCCCGACTGTTGGAGCTCAGCCTCACGTGGCTCTTTCACGGACGAGACCGGCTCGCAATGGGACCGTTCACGAGCTGGGGACCGTGCTGGCTGTTAGGAGTCGGCACACCAAGAGCCCTCCGAGGGAGAGGAGCTGCTGACGTTTGCCAGCACAGTCTCCAATTCCCAACTGCAACCATTCCCTGTAAGAGGCTCCCGAAAGCTTCGACGCAGTTTCTCAGTTAGCTATAAATGGAGGCCAGTCACTTGGCAGACTCCCCCAACGCCCGGCCTCCCAGGCTGCGATACAGACACGCCGACTGCTTCAGCCAACAGGGACAGCTTGGAGTAAAAGGGAGACTCCTACGTGTCAAAGTACTTGCGTGACGCTGGCCAGAAGCTCAAACATTTAGGGCAGGGCATCAGGGCACTTCGCCGCACGCGGAGCAAGTTTGTTCTCATCTCGCCTCTGAAAGCCGAGTTTAACCAGCTAGGAAGCAAACTTCGGGAAAGGTACTCAGGGTGCCGCCGCTTCAAAATTCTCTCACCAGACAGCCCAAATCGTGTACGCCTCTTTGTATTTTCCATGGGCAGGACAAAATGGTGTCAAACCCGCACGCCTCCAGCTGGGGGTGGGTTGGGGTGGGGTGGGGTGGGGTGGGGGTGGGGGTTGGGCGACGTACACTTTCTCCACGGGAAACAGGCCCACGCCTTCAGTGTGAAAGGCCTCTACGCCTCTCCGCTTTCGCAGCCCAGGCGCAGCCTCAGCTCTGAAAAGCTTCCAGAGCAGGAAGGTCAGAAAACCTTTGAACCACCCAGCAGGTGCAGCACAGAACAAGGGCTTCTCTCTTGGCCTTGAGAACACCCACTGCCCAGCGCTCCTTTGTGTACACACGTGGTGGAGGAAGGGTGCTGCATTCGGCTCCGTGAGAACTTCTCCGGGCCACGTAGTGTGAACGCAAGTAGATGAGCCCTACATCTCATGCCAGTCTCCTGTGCGAGTTGGACAAGGCGAACTCCCTGCTTGAATCCCGGGGTGGGTTAAGTACCCTCCGGGGAAGGATCGTTGCTTGGGACCCCGGGGCTGGTGTCGAGGTGACTGTTCTGTGCATCCACCTCGCAGCTGTTCTCTCTCCGCGGGTTCTCTCCGCCTGCTGCAGCCAAAAGGGACACAGCTTAGGGTAAAGATAAAAACCCGGGGTGTAAACGTTCTTGCCTAGCCCTCGCCCCAAGCACAAGCGTATATGCCTCTGGTCAAAGGCTTTCGCCACAAGCTGAACACGTTTGGTCTCATCTAAGCCTCTGAAGCCCGAGTTCACCCAGCTACGAATCAAACTTCAGGAGAGGTGCTTAGGGTGATGCGGACTGCCAAGCGTTTCACCAGGCAGCCCAGATCGAGTACAAACACTTGTGTTTTAAACGGGCAGAGGAAATGGTGTCAAGAGCGCGCCTCCATCTCCCGGGCGACGTACACGTTCTCTCCACGAGATGCAAGCCCTTCCTCCAGTGTGAAAGGCCTCTACACTCTACACCTCTTGCGCTCGCAGCACGCAGGTGCCACCCGCTCTGAACATCTTCCAAAGGCACAGGGGTCACGCAACGTGTGAACCACCGAGCGCGGGTGCAGCACACACCTAGGTCTTCGCTGTCGGCCTGAGAACACCCACGGCACAGGGCTTCTTTGGTGCACACACGTGGTAGCGGTCGGTGATGCCTTCTGCTCCGTGAAACCTTCTCGGGGACACAGAGCGTGAGCGCACGTAGATTAGCCCTACACCTCATCCCTCTTTCTTGAGTGAGTTGTACTGCTATAAGGCAAAACTCCCTGCTGGAATCTCGGTGTGGCTTAAGTATCCTCCGGGAAGCGATCGCTGCTAGAGACACTGTGCTGCTCTCTAGGATAACGGTCTGTGCCTCCACTGCGCTGCTGTTGTCTCCAAGTCGCTTGCGAAGGCCTTTTCGAAGAGGTTGCTCACAGTGTCGTTTCTTTAGAGCAACCCACAGGCATACGAGGATGCCGGTTCTGTGAAGGAAAATGCTCCCTGCCTCAGCCACTTGGGCGCCGTTTTGTACAGGAAAGGACACTCCGCCTTGGAGGCTCTTCCTTCCGGATTGCCACTCGCACTGGCGATGTCTCCTGAATCTCGCGGGGTTACGGTGCCGTCACAGGGTCCGTATCTCAGGCCTAGAACGGCAGAGCGTCCGGCAGCTTTGAAAGAGACCGTCGGCATTCTTCTGGCCTTCGGGGACGCTCCATGAGGAACAAGCTCCTCAGCAGCGTGCGTCTTTAGATCTTTCATGGCAGAACCTCTGTGGGCGACCTCATTCCTCCCACCACGTGAGAGACACACACAACCTGCCATTAGGGGGTGGAAGGCTTTAGAGTCCAGCAGCGAGGCTGGCGCTCCCACTCAGCGTTCCTGCACGGAACTGAGCCCGGGTGCGTGAGACCGTGAGAGGGGGCAAAGACAGGCGTACCAGCGAGCTGTTCACGGTGCACGCTGACGCATCACCCTTCAAGCTCACGTTCCTTTCATGGAGAGAACACGAGGCCTTGATTGCGCTTTCCTGTGGTACGTAAACTTTGGTCGCGTCCCCTGGTGGGCACATCGGCTCAGGACTGCCCTGTCCCAAAGGCTCCAGGTGTGGAGCCCGACTGTTGGAGCTCAGCCTCACGTGGCTCTTTCACGGACGAGACCGGCTCGCAATGGGACCGTTCACGAGCTGGGGACCGTGCTGGCTGTTAGGAGTCGGCACACCAAGAGCCCTCTGAGGGAGAGGAGCTGCTGACGTTTGCCAGCACAGTCTCCAATTCCCAACTGCAACCATTCCCTGTAAGAGGCTCCCGAAAGCTTCGACGCAGTTTCTCAGTTAGCTATAAATGGAGGCCAGTCACTTGGCAGACTCCCCCAACGCCCGGCCTCCCAGGCTGCGATACAGACACGCCGACTGCTTCAGCCAACAGGGACAGCTTGGAGTAAAAGGGAGACTCCTACGTGTCAAAGTACTTGCGTGACGCTGGCCAGAAGCTCAAACATTTAGGGCAGGGCATCAGGGCACTTCGCCGCACGCGGAGCAAGTTTGTTCTCATCTCGCCTCTGAAAGCCGAGTTTAACCAGCTAGGAAGCAAACTTCGGGAAAGGTACTCAGGGTGCCGCCGCTTCAAAATTCTCTCACCAGACAGCCCAAATCGTGTACGCCTCTTTGTATTTTCCATGGGCAGGACAAAATGGTGTCAAACCCGCACGCCTCCAGCTGGGGGTGGGTTGGGGTGGGGTGGGGTGGGGTGGGGGTGGGGGTTGGGCGACGTACACTTTCTCCACGGGAAACAGGCCCACGCCTTCAGTGTGAAAGGCCTCTACGCCTCTCCGCTTTCGCAGCCCAGGCGCAGCCTCAGCTCTGAAAAGCTTCCAGAGCAGGAAGGTCAGAAAACCTTTGAACCACCCAGCAGGTGCAGCACAGAACAAGGGCTTCTCTCTTGGCCTTGAGAACACCCACTGCCCAGCGCTCCTTTGTGTACACACGTGGTGGAGGAAGGGTGCTGCATTCGGCTCCGTGAGAACTTCTCCGGGCCACGTAGTGTGAACGCAAGTAGATGAGCCCTACATCTCATGCCAGTCTCCTGTGCGAGATGGACAAGGCGAACTCCCTGCTTGAATCCCGGGGTGGGTTAAGTACCCTCCGGGGAAGGATCGTTGCTTGGGACCCCGGGGCTGGTGTCGAGGTGACTGTTCTGTGCATCCACCTCGCAGCTGTTCTCTCTCCGCGGGTTCTCTCCGCCTGCTGCAGCCAAAAGGGACACAGCTTAGGGTAAAGATAAAAACCCGGGGTGTAAACGTTCTTGCCTAGCCCTCGCCCCAAGCACAAGCGTATATGCCTCTGGTCAAAGGCTTTCACCACAAGCTGAACACGTTTGGTCTCATCTAAGCCTCTGAAGCCCGAGTTCACCCAGCTACGAATCAAACTTCAGGAGAGGTGCTCAGGGTGATGCGGACTGCCAAGCGTTTCACCAGGCAGCCCAGATCGAGTACAAACACTTGTGTTTTAAACGGGCAGAGGAAATGGTGTCAAGAGCGCGACTCCATCTCCCGGGCGACGTACACGTTCTCTCCACGAGACGCAAGCCCTTCCTCCAGTGTGAAAGGCCTCTACACTCTACACCTCTTGCGCTCGCAGCACGCAGGTGCCACCCGCTCTGAACATCTTCCAAAGGCACAGGGGTCACGCAACGTGTGAACCACCGAGCGCGGGTGCAGCACACACCTAGGTCTTCGCTGTCGGCCTGAGAACACCCACGGCACAGGGCTTCTTTGGTGCACACACGTGGTAGCGGTCGGTGATGCCTTCTGCTCCGTGAAACCTTCTCGGGGACACAGAGCGTGAGCGCACGTAGATTAGCCCTACACCTCATCCCTCTTTCTTAAGTGAGTTGTACTGCTATAAGGCAAAACTCCCTGCTGGAATCTCGGTGTGGCTTAAGTATCCTCCGGGAAGCGATCGCTGCTAGAGACACTGTGCTGCTCTCTAGGATAACGGTCTGTGCCTCCACTGCGCTGCTGTTGTCTCCAAGTCGCTTGCGAAGGCCTTTTCGAAGAGGTTGCTCACAGTGTCGTTTCTTTAGAGCAACCCACAGGCATACGAGGATGCCGGTTCTGTGAAGGAAAATGCTCCCTGCCTCAGCCACTTGGGCGCCGTTTTGTACAGGAAAGGACACTCCGCCTTGGAGGCTCTTCCTTCCGGATTGCCACTCGCACTGGCGATGTCTCCTGAATCTCGCGGGGTTACGGTGCCGTCACAGGGTCCGTATCTCAGGCCTAGAACGGCAGAGCGTCCGGCAGCTTTGAAAGAGACCGTCGGCATTCTTCTGGCCTTCGGGGACGCTCCATGAGGAACAAGCTCCTCAGCAGCGTGCGTCTTTAGATCTTTCATGGCAGAACCTCTGTGGGCGACCTCATTCCTCCCACCATGTGAGAGACACACACAACCTGCCATTAGGGGGTGGAAGGCTTTAGAGTCCAGCAGCGAGGCTGGCGCTCCCACTCAGCGTTCCTGCACGGAACTGAGCCCGGGTGCGTGAGACCGTGAGAGGGGGCAAAGACAGGCGTACCAGCGAGCTGTTCACGGTGCACGCTGACGCATCACCCTTCAAGCTCACGTTCCTTTCATGGAGAGAACACGAGGCCTTGATTGCGCTTTCCTGTGGTACGTAAACTTTGGTCGCGTCCCCTGGTGGGCACATCGGCTCAGGACTGCCCTGTCCCAAAGGCTCCAGGTGTGGAGCCCGACTGTTGGAGCTCAGCCTCACGTGGCTCTTTCACGGACGAGACCGGCTCGCAATGGGACCGTTCACGAGCTGGGGACCGTGCTGGCTGTTAGGAGTCGGCACACCAAGAGCCCTCTGAGGGAGAGGAGCTGCTGACGTTTGCCAGCACAGTCTCCAATTCCCAACTGCAACCATTCCCTGTAAGAGGCTCCCGAAAGCTTCGACGCAGTTTCTCAGTTAGCTATAAATGGAGGCCAGTCACTTGGCAGACTCCCCCAACGCCCGGCCTCCCAGGCTGCGATACAGACACGCCGACTGCTTCAGCCAACAGGGACAGCTTGGAGTAAAAGGGAGACTCCTACGTGTCAAAGTACTTGTGTGACGCTGGCCAGAAGCTCAAACATTTAGGGCAGGGCATCAGGGCACTTCGCCGCACGCGGAGCAAGTTTGTTCTCATCTCGCCTCTGAAAGCCGAGTTTAACCAGCTAGGAAGCAAACTTCGGGAAAGGTACTCAGGGTGCCGCCGCTTCAAAATTCTCTCACCAGACAGCCCAAATCGTGTACGCCTCTTTGTATTTTCCATGGGCAGGACAAAATGGTGTCAAACCCGCACGCCTCCAGCTGGGGGTGGGTTGGGGTGGGGTGGGGTGGGGTGGGGGTGGGGGTTGGGCGACGTACACTTTCTCCATGGGAAACAGGCCCACGCCTTCAGTGTGAAAGGCCTCTACGCCTCTCCGCTTTCGCAGCCCAGGCGCAGCCTCAGCTCTGAAAAGCTTCCAGAGCAGGAAGGTCAGAAAACCTTTGAACCACCCAGCAGGTGCAGCACAGAACAAGGGCTTCTCTCTTGGCCTTGAGAACACCCACTGCCCAGCGCTCCTTTGTGTACACACGTGGTGGAGGAAGGGTGCTGCATTCGGCTCCGTGAGAACTTCTCCGGGCCACGTAGTGTGAACGCAAGTAGATGAGCCCTACATCTCATGCCAGTCTCCTGTGCGAGATGGACAAGGCGAACTCCCTGCTTGAATCCCGGGGTGGGTTAAGTACCCTCCGGGGAAGGATCGTTGCTTGGGACCCCGGGGCTGGTGTCGAGGTGACTGTTCTGTGCATCCACCTCGCAGCTGTTCTCTCTCCGCGGGTTCTCTCCGCCTGCTGCAGCCAAAAGGGACACAGCTTAGGGTAAAGATAAAAACCCGGGGTGTAAACGTTCTTGCCTAGCCCTCGCCCCAAGCACAAGCGTATATGCCTCTGGTCAAAGGCTTTCGCCACAAGCTGAACACGTTTGGTCTCATCTAAGCCTCTGAAGCCCGAGTTCACCCAGCTACGAATCAAACTTCAGGAGAGGTGCTCAGGGTGATGCGGACTGCCAAGCGTTTCACCAGGCAGCCCAGATCGAGTACAAACACTTGTGTTTTAAACGGGCAGAGGAAATGGTGTCAAGAGCGCGCCTCCATCTCCCGGGCGACGTACACGTTCTCTCCACGAGACGCAAGCCCTTCCTCCAGTGTGAAAGGCCTCTACACTCTACACCTCTTGCGCTCGCAGCACGCAGGTGCCACCCGCTCTGAACATCTTCCAAAGGCACAGGGGTCACGCAACGTGTGAACCACCGAGCGCGGGTGCAGCACACACCTAGGTCTTCGCTGTCGGCCTGAGAACACCCACGGCACAGGGCTTCTTTGGTGCACACACGTGGTAGCGGTCGGTGATGCCTTCTGCTCCGTGAAACCTTCTCGGGGACACAGAGCGTGAGCGCACGTAGATTAGCCCTACACCTCATCCCTCTTTCTTGAGTGAGTTGTACTGCTATAAGGCAAAACTCCCTGCTGGAATCTCGGTGTGGCTTAAGTATCCTCCGGGAAGCGATCGCTGCTAGAGACACTGTGCTGCTCTCTAGGATAACGGTCTGTGCCTCCACTGCGCTGCTGTTGTCTCCAAGTCGCTTGCGAAGGCCTTTTCGAAGAGGTTGCTCACAGTGTCGTTTCTTTAGAGCAACCCACAGGCATACGAGGATGCCGGTTCTGTGAAGGAAAATGCTCCCTGCCTCAGCCACTTGGGCGCCGTTTTGTACAGGAAAGGACACTCCGCCTTGGAGGCTCTTCCTTCCGGATTGCCACTCGCACTGGCGATGTCTCCTGAATCTCGCGGGGTTACGGTGCCGTCACAGGGTCCGTATCTCAGGCCTAGAACGGCAGAGCGTCCGGCAGCTTTGAAAGAGACCGTCGGCATTCTTCTGGCCTTCGGGGACGCTCCATGAGGAACAAGCTCCTCAGCAGCGTGCGTCTTTAGATCTTTCATGGCAGAACCTCTGTGGGCGACCTCATTCCTCCCCCCACGTGAGAGACACACACAACCTGCCATTAGGGGGTGGAAGGCTTTAGAGTCCAGCAGCGAGGCTGACGCTCCCACTCAGCGTTCCTGCACGGAACTGAGCCCGGGTGCGTGAGACCGTGAGAGGGGGCAAAGACAGGCGTACCAGCGAGCTGTTCACGGTGCACGCTGACGCATCACCCTTCAAGCTCACGTTCCTTTCATGGAGAGAACACGAGGCCTTGATTGCGCTTTCCTGTGGTACGTAAACTTTGGTCGCGTCCCCTGGTGGGCACATCGGCTCAGGACTGCCCTGTCCCAAAGGCTCCAGGTGTGGAGCCCGACTGTTGGAGCTCAGCCTCACGTGGCTCTTTCACGGACGAGACCGGCTCGCAATGGGACCGTTCACGAGCTGGGGACCGTGCTGGCTGTTAGGAGTCGGCACACCAAGAGCCCTCCGAGGGAGAGGAGCTGCTGACGTTTGCCAGCACAGTCTCCAATTCCGAACTGCAACGATTCCCTGTAAGAGGCTCCCGAAAGCTTCGACGCAGTTTCTCAGTTAGCTATAAATGGAGGCCAGTCACTTGGCAGACTCCCCCAACGCCCGGCCTCCCAGGCTGCGATACAGACACGCCGACTGCTTCAGCCAACAGGGACAGCTTGGAGTAAAAGGGAGACTCCTACGTGTCAAAGTACTTGCGTGACGCTGGCCAGAAGCTCAAACATTTAGGGCAGGGCATCAGGGCACTTCGCCGCACGCGGAGCAAGTTTGTTCTCATCTCGCCTCTGAAAGCCGAGTTTAACCAGCTAGGAAGCAAACTTCGGGAAAGGTACTCAGGGTGCCGCCGCTTCAAAATTCTCTCACCAGACAGCCCAAATCGTGTACGCCTCTTTGTATTTTCCATGGGCAGGACAAAATGGTGTCAACCCGCACGCCTCCAGCTGGGGGTGGGTTGGGGTGGGGTGGGGTGGGGTGGGGGTGGGGGTTGGGCGACGTACACTTTCTCCACGGGAAACAGGCCCACGCCTTCTGTGTGAAAGGCCTCTACGCCTCTCCGCTTTCGCAGCCCAGGCGCAGCCTCAGCTCTGAAAAGCTTCCAGAGCAGGAAGGTCAGAAAACCTTTGAACCACCCAGCAGGTGCAGCACAGAACAAGGGCTTCTCTCTTGGCCTTGAGAACACCCACTGCCCAGCGCTCCTTTGTGTACACACGTGGTGGAGGAAGGGTGCTGCATTCGGCTCCGTGAGAACTTCTCCGGGCCACGTAGTGTGAACGCAAGTAGATGAGCCCTACATCTCATGCCAGTCTCCTGTGCGAGTTGGACAAGGCGAACTCCCTGCTTGAATCCCGGGGTGGGTTAAGTACCCTCCGGGGAAGGATCGTTGCTTGGGACCCCGGGGCTGGTGTCGAGGTGACTGTTCTGTGCATCCACCTCGCAGCTGTTCTCTCTCCGCGGGTTCTCTCCGCCTGCTGCAGCCAAAAGGGACACAGCTTAGGGTAAAGATAAAAACCCGGGGTGTAAACGTTCTTGCCTAGCCCTCGCCCCAAGCACAAGCGTATATGCCTCTGGTCAAAGGCTTTCGCCACAAGCTGAACACGTTTGGTCTCATCTAAGCCTCTGAAGCCCGAGTTCACCCAGCTACGAATCAAACTTCAGGAGAGGTGCTCAGGGTGATGCGGACTGCCAAGCATTTCACCAGGCAGCCCAGATCGAGTACAAACACTTGTGTTTTAAACGGGCAGAGGAAATGGTGTCAAGAGCGCGCCTCCATCTCCCGGGCGACGTACACGTTCTCTCCACGAGACGCAAGCCCTTCCTCCAGTGTGAAAGGCCTCTACACTCTACACCTCTTGCGCTCGCAGCACGCAGGTGCCACCCGCTCTGAACATCTTCCAAAGGCACAGGGGTCACGCAACGTGTGAACCACCGAGCGTGGGTGCAGCACACACCTAGGTCTTCGCTGTCGGCCTGAGAACACCCACGGCACAGGGCTTCTTTGGTGCACACACGTGGTAGCGGTCGGTGATGCCTTCTGCTCCGTGAAACCTTCTCGGGGACACAGAGCGTGAGCGCACGTAGATTAGCCCTACACCTCATCCCTCTTTCTTGAGTGAGTTGTACTGCTATAAGGCAAAACTCCCTGCTGGAATCTCGGTGTGGCTTAAGTATCCTCCGGGAAGCGATCGCTGCTAGAGACACTGTGCTGCTCTCTAGGATAACGGTCTGTGCCTCCACTGCGCTGCTGTTGTCTCCAAGTCGCTTGCGAAGGCCTTTTCGAAGAGGTTGCTCACAGTGTCGTTTCTTTAGAGCAACCCACAGGCATACGAGGATGCCGGTTCTGTGAAGGAAAATGCTCCCTGCCTCAGCCACTTGGGCGCCGTTTTGTACAGGAAAGGACACTCCGCCTTGGAGGCTCTTCCTTCCGGATTGCCACTCGCACTGGCGATGTCTCCTGAATCTCGCGGGGTTACGGTGCCGTCACAGGGTCCGTATCTCAGGCCTAGAACGGCAGAGCATCCGACAGCTTTGATAGAGACCGTCGGCATTCTTCTGGCCTTCGGGGACGCTCCATGAGGAACAAGCTCCTCAGCAGCGTGCGTCTTTAGATCTTTCATGGCAGAACCTCTGTGGGCGACCTCATTCCTCCCCCCACGTGAGAGACACACACAACCTGCCATTAGGGGGTGGAAGGCTTTAGAGTCCAGCAGCGAGGCTGGCGCTCCCACTCAGCGTTCCTGCACGGAACTGAGCCCGGGTGCGTGAGACCGTGAGAGGGGGCAAAGACAGGCGTACCAGCGAGCTGTTCACGGTGCACGCTGACGCATCACCCTTCAAGCTCACGTTCCTTTCATGGAGAGAACACGAGGCCTTGATTGCGCTTTCCTGTGGTACGTAAACTTTGGTCGCGTCCCCTGGTGGGCACATCGGCTCAGGACTGCCCTGTCCCAAAGGCTCCAGGTGTGGAGCCCGACTGTTGGAGCTCAGCCTCACGTGGCTCTTTCACGGACGAGACCGGCTCGCAATGGGACCGTTCACGAGCTGGGGACCGTGCTGGCTGTTAGGAGTCGGCACACCAAGAGCCCTCCGAGGGAGAGGAGCTGCTGACGTTTGCCAGCACAGTCTCCAATTCCCAACTGCAACCATTCCCTGTAAGAGGCTCCCGAAAGCTTCGACGCAGTTTCTCAGTTAGCTATAAATGGAGGCCAGTCACTTGGCAGACTCCCCCAACGCCCGGCCTCCCAGGCTGCGATACAGACACGCCGACTGCTTCAGCCAACAGGGACAGCTTGGAGTAAAAGGGAGACTCCTACGTGTCAAAGTACTTGCGTGACGCTGGCCAGAAGCTCAAACATTTAAGGCAGGGCATCAGGGCACTTCGCCGCACGCGGAGCAAGTTTGTTCTCATCTCGCCTCTGAAAGCCGAGTTTAACCATCTAGGAAGCAAACTTCGGGAAAGGTACTCAGGGTGCCGCCGCTTCAAAATTCTCTCACCAGACAGCCCAAATCGTGTACGCCTCTTTGTATTTTCCATGGGCAGGACAAAATGGTGTCAAACCCGCACGCCTCCAGCTGGGGGTGGGTTGGGGTGGGGTGGGGTGGGGTGGGGGTGGGGGTTGGGTGACGTACACTTTCTCCATGGGAAACAGGCCCACGCCTTCAGTGTGAAAGGCCTCTACGCCTCTCCGCTTTCGCAGCCCAGGCGCAGCCTCAGCTCTGAAAAGCTTCCAGAGCAGGAAGGTCAGAAAACCTTTGAACCACCCAGCAGGTGCAGCACAGAACAAGGGCTTCTCTCTTGGCCTTGAGAACACCCACTGCCCAGCGCTCCTTTGTGTACACACGTGGTGGAGGAAGGGTGCTGCATTCGGCTCCGTGAGAACTTCTCCGGGCCACGTAGTGTGAACGCAAGTAGATGAGCCCTACATCTCATGCCAGTCTCCTGTGCGAGATGGACAAGGCGAACTCCCTGCTTGAATCCCGGGGTGGGTTAAGTACCCTCCGGGGAAGGATCGTTGCTTGGGACCCCGGGGCTGGTGTCGAGGTGACTGTTCTGTGCATCCACCTCGCAGCTGTTCTCTCTCCGCGGGTTCTCTCCGCCTGCTGCAGCCAAAAGGGACACAGCTTAGGGTAAAGATAAAAACCCGGGGTGTAAACGTTCTTGCCTAGCCCTCGCCCCAAGCACAAGCGTATATGCCTCTGGTCAAAGGCTTTCGCCACAAGCTGAACACGTTTGGTCTCATCTAAGCCTCTGAAGCCCAAGTTCACCCAGCTACGAATCAAACTTCAGGAGAGGTGCTCAGGGTGATGCGGACTGCCAAGCGTTTCACCAGGCAGCCCAGATCGAGTACAAACACTTGTGTTTTAAACGGGCAGAGGAAATGGTGTCAAGAGCGCGCCTCCATCTCCCGGGCGACGTACACGTTCTCTCCACGAGACGCAAGCCCTTCCTCCAGTGTGAAAGGCCTCTACACTCTACACCTCTTGCGCTCGCAGCACGCAGGTGCCACCCGCTCTGAACATCTTCCAAAGGCACAGGGGTCACGCAACGTGTGAACCACCGAGCGCGGGTGCAGCACACACCTAGGTCTTCGCTGTCGGCCTGAGAACACCCACGGCACAGGGCTTCTTTGGTGCACACACGTGGTAGCAGTCGGTGATGCCTTCTGCTCCGTGAAACCTTCTCGGGGACACAGAGCGTGAGCGCACGTAGATTAGCCCTACACCTCATCCCTCTTTCTTGAGTGAGTTGTACTGCTATAAGGCAAAACTCCCTGCTGGAATCTCGGTGTGGCTTAAGTATCCTCCGGGAAGCGATCGCTGCTAGAGACACTGTGCTGCTCTCTAGGATAACGGTCTGTGCCTCCACTGCGCTGCTGTTGTCTCCAAGTCGCTTGCGAAGGCCTTTTCGAAGAGGTTGCTCACAGTGTCGTTTCTTTAGAGCAACCCACAGGCATACGAGGATGCCGGTTCTGTGAAGGAAAATGCTCCCTGCCTCAGCCACTTGGGCGCCGTTTTGTACAGGAAAGGACACTCCGCCTTGGAGGCTCTTCCTTCCGGATTGCCACTCGCACTGGCGATGTCTCCTGAATCTCGCGGGGTTACGGTGCCGTCACAGGGTCCGTATCTCAGGCCTAGAACGGCAGAGCGTCCGGCAGCTTTGAAAGAGACCGTCGGCATTCTTCTGGCCTTCGGGGACGCTCCATGAGGAACAAGCTCCTCAGCAGCGTGCGTCTTTAGATCTTTCATGGCAGAACCTCTGTGGGCGACCTCATTCCTCCCCCCACGTGAGAGACACACACAACCTGCCATTAGGGGGTGGAAGGCTTTAGAGTCCAGCAGCGAGGCTGACGCTCCCACTCAGCGTTCCTGCACGGAACTGAGCCCGGGTGCGTGAGACCGTGAGAGGGGGCAAAGACAGGCGTACCAGCGAGCTGTTCACGGTGCACGCTGACGCATCACCCTTCAAGCTCACGTTCCTTTCATGGAGAGAACACGAGGCCTTGATTGCGCTTTCCTGTGGTACGTAAACTTTGGTCGCGTCCCCTGGTGGGCACATCGGCTCAGGACTGCCCTGTCCCAAAGGCTCCAGGTGTGGAGCCCGACTGTTGGAGCTCAGCCTCACGTGGCTCTTTCACGGACGAGACCGGCTCGCAATGGGACCGTTCACGAGCTGGGGACCGTGCTGGCTGTTAGGAGTCGGCACACCAAGAGCCCTCCGAGGGAGAGGAGCTGCTGACGTTTGCCAGCACAGTCTCCAATTCCGAACTGCAACCATTCCCTGTAAGAGGCTCCCGAAAGCTTCGACGCAGTTTCTCAGTTAGCTATAAATGGAGGCCAGTCACTTGGCAGACTCCCCCAACGCCCGGCCTCCCAGGCTGCGATACAGACACGCCGACTGCTTCAGCCAACAGGGACAGCTTGGAGTAAAAGGGAGACTCCTACGTGTCAAAGTACTTGCGTGACGCTGGCCAGAAGCTCAAACATTTAGGGCAGGGCATCAGGGCACTTCGCCGCACGCGGAGCAAGTTTGTTCTCATCTCGCCTCTGAAAGCCGAGTTTAACCAGCTAGGAAGCAAACTTCGGGAAAGGTACTCAGGGTGCCGCCGCTTCAAAATTCTCTCACCAGACAGCCCAAATCGTGTACGCCTCTTTGTATTTTCCATGGGCAGGACAAAATGGTGTCAAACCCGCACGCCTCCAGCTGGGGGTGGGTTGGGGTGGGGTGGGGTGGGGTGGGGGTGGGGGTTGGGCGACGTACACTTTCTCCACGGGAAACAGGCCCACGCCTTCTGTGTGAAAGGCCTCTACGCCTCTCCGCTTTCACAGCCCAGGCGCAGCCTCAGCTCTGAAAAGCTTCCAGAGCAGGAAGGTCAGAAAACCTTTGAACCACCCAGCAGGTGCAGCACAGAACAAGGGCTTCTCTCTTGGCCTTGAGAACACCCACTGCCCAGCGCTCCTTTGTGTACACACGTGGTGGAGGAAGGGTGCTGCATTCGGCTCCGTGAGAACTTCTCCGGGCCACGTACTGTGAACGCAAGTAGATGAGCCCTACATCTCATGCCAGTCTCCTGTGCGAGTTGGACAAGGCGAACTCCCTGCTTGAATCCCGGGGTGGGTTAAGTACCCTCCGGGGAAGGATCGTTGCTTGGGACCCCGGGGCTGGTGTCGAGGTGACTGTTCTGTGCATCCACCTCGCAGCTGTTCTCTCTCCGCGGGTTCTCTCCGCCTGCTGCAGCCAAAAGGGACACAGCTTAGGGTAAAGATAAAAACCCGGGGTGTAAACGTTCTTGCCTAGCCCTCGCCCCAAGCACAAGCGTATATGCCTCTGGTCAAAGGCTTTTGCCACAAGCTGAACACGTTTGGTCTCATCTAAGCCTCTGAAGCCCGAGTTCACCCAGCTACGAATCAAAGTTCAGGAGAGGTGCTCAGGGTGATGCGGACTGCCAAGCGTTTCACCAGGCAGCCCAGATCGAGTACAAACACTTGTGTTTTAAACGGGCAGAGGAAATGGTGTCAAGAGCGCGCCTCCATCTCCCGGGCGACGTACACGTTCTCTCCACGAGACGCAAGCCCTTCCTCCAGTGTGAAAGGCCTCTACACTCTACACCTCTTGCGCTCGCAGCACGCAGGTGCCACCCGCTCTGAACATCTTCCAAAGGCACAGGGGTCACGCAACGTGTGAACCACCGAGCGTGGGTGCAGCACACACCTAGGTCTTCGCTGTCGGCCTGAGAACACCCACGGCACAGGGCTTCTTTGGTGCACACACGTGGTAGCGGTCGGTGATGCCTTCTGCTCCATGAAACCTTCTCGGGGACACAGAGCGTGAGCGCACGTAGATTAGCCCTACACCTCATCCCTCTTTCTTGAGTGAGTTGTACTGCTATAAGGCAAAACTCCCTGCTGGAATCTCGGTGTGGCTTAAGTATCCTCCGGGAAGCGATCGCTGCTAGAGACACTGTGCTGCTCTCTAGGATAACGGTCTGTGCCTCCACTGCGCTGCTGTTGTCTCCAAGTCGCTTGCGAAGGCCTTTTCGAAGAGGTTGCTCACAGTGTCGTTTCTTTAGAGCAACCCACAGGCATACGAGGATGCCGGTTCTGTGAAGGAAAATGCTCCCTGCCTCAGCCACTTGGGCGCCGTTTTGTACAGGAAAGGACACTCCGCCTTGGAGGCTCTTCCTTCCGGATTGCCACTCGCACTGGCGATGTCTCCTGAATCTCGCGGGGTTACGGTGCCGTCACAGGGTCCGTATCTCAGGCCTAGAACGGCAGAGCGTCCGACAGCTTTGATAGAGACCGTCGGCATTCTTCTGGCCTTCGGGGACGCTCCATGAGGAACAAGCTCCTCAGCAGCGTGCGTCTTTAGATCTTTCATGGCAGAACCTCTGTGGGCGACCTCATTCCTCCCCCCACGTGAGAGACACACACAACCTGCCATTAGGGGGTGGAAGGCTTTAGAGTCCAGCAGCGAGGCTGGCGCTCCCACTCAGCGTTCCTGCACGGAACTGAGCCCGGGTGCGTGAGACCGTGAGAGGGGGCAAAGACAGGCGTACCAGCGAGCTGTTCACGGTGCACGCTGACGAATCACCCTTCAAGCTCACGTTCCTTTCATGGAGAGAACACGAGGCCTTGATTGCGCTTTCCTGTGGTACGTAAACTTTGGTCGCGTCCCCTGGTGGGCACATCGGCTCAGGACTGCCCTGTCCCAAAGGCTCCAGGTGTGGAGCCCGACTGTTGGAGCTCAGCCTCACGTGGCTCTTTCACGGACGAGACCGGCTCGCAATGGGACCGTTCACGAGCTGGGGACCGTGCTGGCTGTTAGGAGTCGGCACACCAAGAGCCCTCCGAGGGAGAGGAGCTGCTGACGTTTGCCAGCACAGTCTCCAATTCCCAACTGCAACCATTCCCTGTAAGAGGCTCCCGAAAGCTTCGACGCAGTTTCTCAGTTAGCTATAAATGGAGGCCAGTCACTTGGCAGACTCCCCCAACGCCCGGCCTCCCAGGCTGCGATACAGACACGCCGACTGCTTCAGCCAACAGGGACAGCTTGGAGTAAAAGGGAGACTCCTACGTGTCAAAGTACTTGCGTGACGCTGGCCAGAAGCTCAAACATTTAAGGCAGGGCATCAGGGCACTTCGCCGCACGCGGAGCAAGTTTGTTCTCATCTCGCCTCTGAAAGCCGAGTTTAACCATCTAGGAAGCAAACTTCGGGAAAGGTACTCAGGGTGCCGCCGCTTCAAAATTCTCTCACCAGACAGCCCAAATCGTGTACGCCTCTTTGTATTTTCCATGGGCAGGACAAAATGGTGTCAAACCCGCACGCCTCCAGCTGGGGGTGGGTTGGGGTGGGGTGGGGTGGGGTGGGGGTGGGGGTTGGGTGACGTACACTTTCTCCACGGGAAACAGGCCCACGCCTTCAGTGTGAAAGGCCTCTACGCCTCTCCGCTTTCGCAGCCCAGGCGCAGCCTCAGCTCTGAAAAGCTTCCAGAGCAGGAAGGTCAGAAAACCTTTGAACCACCCAGCAGGTGCAGCACAGAACAAGGGCTTCTCTCTTGGCCTTGAGAACACCCACTGCCCAGCGCTCCTTTGTGTACACACGTGGTGGAGGAAGGGTGCTGCATTCGGCTCCGTGAGAACTTCTCCGGGCCACGTAGTGTGAACGCAAGTAGATGAGCCCTACATCTCATGCCAGTCTCCTGTGCGAGATGGACAAGGCGAACTCCCTGCTTGAATCCCGGGGTGGGTTAAGTACCCTCCGGGGAAGGATCGTTGCTTGGGACCCCGGGGCTGGTGTCGAGGTGACTGTTCTGTGCATCCACCTCGCAGCTGTTCTCTCTCCGCGGGTTCTCTCCGCCTGCTGCAGCCAAAAGGGACACAGCTTAGGGTAAAGATAAAAACCCGGGGTGTAAACGTTCTTGCCTAGCCCTCGCCCCAAGCACAAGCGTATATGCCTCTGGTCAAAGGCTTTCGCCACAAGCTGAACACGTTTGGTCTCATCTAAGCCTCTGAAGCCCGAGTTCACCCAGCTACGAATCAAACTTCAGGAGAGGTGCTCAGGGTGATGCGGACTGCCAAGCGTTTCACCAGGCAGCCCAGATCGAGTACAAACACTTGTGTTTTAAACGGGCAGAGGAAATGGTGTCAAGAGCGCGCCTCCATCTCCCGGGCGACGTACACGTTCTCTCCACGAGACGCAAGCCCTTCCTCCAGTGTGAAAGGCCTCTACACTCTACACCTCTTGCGCTCGCAGCACGCAGGTGCCACCCGCTCTGAACATCTTCCAAAGGCACAGGGGTCACGCAACGTGTGAACCACCGAGCGCGGGTGCAGCACACACCTAGGTCTTCGCTGTCGGCCTGAGAACACCCACGGCACAGGGCTTCTTTGGTGCACACACGTGGTAGCGGTCGGTGATGCCTTCTGCTCCGTGAAACCTTCTCGGGGACACAGAGCGTGAGCGCACGTAGATTAGCCCTACACCTCATCCCTCTTTCTTGAGTGAGTTGTACTGCTATAAGGCAAAACTCCCTGCTGGAATCTCGGTGTGGCTTAAGTATCCTCCGGGAAGCGATCGCTGCTAGAGACACTGTGCTGCTCTCTAGGATAACGGTCTGTGCCTCCACTGCGCTGCTGTTGTCTCCAAGTCGCTTGCGAAGGCCTTTTCGAAGAGGTTGCTCACAGTGTCGTTTCTTTAGAGCAACCCACAGGCATACGAGGATGCCGGTTCTGTGAAGGAAAATGCTCCCTGCCTCAGCCACTTGGGCGCCGTTTTGTACAGGAAAGGACACTCCGCCTTGGAGGCTCTTCCTTCCGGATTGCCACTCGCACTGGCGATGTCTCCTGAATCTCGCGGGGTTACGGTGCCGTCACAGGGTCCGTATCTCAGGCCTAGAACGGCAGAGCGTCCGGCAGCTTTGAAAGAGACCGTCGGCATTCTTCTGGCCTTCGGGGACGCTCCATGAGGAACAAGCTCCTCAGCAGCGTGCGTCTTTAGATCTTTCATGGCAGAACCTCTGTGGGCGACCTCATTCCTCCCCCCACGTGAGAGACACACACAACCTGCCATTAGGGGGTGGAAGGCTTTAGAGTCCAGCAGCGAGGCTGACGCTCCCACTCAGCGTTCCTGCACGGAACTGAGCCCGGGTGCATGAGACCGTGAGAGGGGGCAAAGACAGGCGTACCAGCGAGCTGTTCACGGTGCACGCTGACGCATCACCCTTCAAGCTCACGTTCCTTTCATGGAGAGAACACGAGGCCTTGATTGCGCTTTCCTGTGGTACGTAAACTTTGGTCGCGTCCCCTGGTGGGCACATCGGCTCAGGACTGCCCTGTCCCAAAGGCTCCAGGTGTGGAGCCCGACTGTTGGAGCTCAGCCTCACGTGGCTCTTTCACGGACGAGACCGGCTCGCAATGGGACCGTTCACGAGCTGGGGACCGTGCTGGCTGTTAGGAGTCGGCACACCAAGAGCCCTCCGAGGGAGAGGAGCTGCTGACGTTTGCCAGCACAGTCTCCAATTCCGAACTGCAACCATTCCCTGTAAGAGGCTCCCGAAAGCTTCGACGCAGTTTCTCAGTTAGCTATAAATGGAGGCCAGTCACTTGGCAGACTCCCCCAACGCCCGGCCTCCCAGGCTGCGATACAGACACGCCGACTGCTTCAGCCAACAGGGACAGCTTGGAGTAAAAGGGAGACTCCTACGTGTCAAAGTACTTGCGTGACGCTGGCCAGAAGCTCAAACATTTAGGGCAGGGCATCAGGGCACTTCGCCGCACGCGGAGCAAGTTTGTTCTCATCTCGCCTCTGAAAGCCGAGTTTAACCAGCTAGGAAGCAAACTTCGGGAAAGGTACTCAGGGTGCCGCCGCTTCAAAATTCTCTCACCAGACAGCCCAAATCGTGTACGCCTCTTTGTATTTTCCATGGGCAGGACAAAATGGTGTCAAACCCGCACGCCTCCAGCTGGGGGTGGGTTGGGGTGGGGTGGGGTGGGGTGGGGGTGGGGGTTGGGCGACGTACACTTTCTCCACGGGAAACAGGCCCACGCCTTCTGTGTGAAAGGCCTCTACGCCTCTCCGCTTTCGCAGCCCAGGCGCAGCCTCAGCTCTGAAAAGCTTCCAGAGCAGGAAGGTCAGAAAACCTTTGAACCACCCAGCAGGTGCAGCACAGAACAAGGGCTTCTCTCTTGGCCTTGAGAACACCCACTGCCCAGCGCTCCTTTGTGTACACACGTGGTGGAGGAAGGGTGCTGCATTCGGCTCCGTGAGAACTTCTCCGGGCCACGTAGTGTGAACGCAAGTAGATGAGCCCTACATCTCATGCCAGTCTCCTGTGCGAGTTGGACAAGGCGAACTCCCTGCTTGAATCCCGGGGTGGGTTAAGTACCCTCCGGGGAAGGATCGTTGCTTGGGACCCCGGGGCTGGTGTCGAGGTGACTGTTCTGTGCATCCACCTCGCAGCTGTTCTCTCTCCGCGGGTTCTCTCCGCCTGCTGCAGCCAAAAGGGACACAGCTTAGGGTAAAGATAAAAACCCGGGGTGTAAACGTTCTTGCCTAGCCCTCGCCCCAAGCACAAGCATATATGCCTCTGGTCAAAGGCTTTTGCCACAAGCTGAACACGTTTGGTCTCATCTAAGCCTCTGAAGCCCGAGTTCACCCAGCTACGAATCAAAGTTCAGGAGAGGTGCTCAGGGTGATGCGGACTGCCAAGCGTTTCACCAGGCAGCCCAGATCGAGTACAAACACTTGTGTTTTAAACGGGCAGAGGAAATGGTGTCAAGAGCGCGCCTCCATCTCCCGGGCGACGTACACGTTCTCTCCACGAGACGCAAGCCCTTCCTCCAGTGTGAAAGGCCTCTACACTCTACACCTCTTGCGCTCGCAGCACGCAGGTGCCACCCGCTCTGAACATCTTCCAAAGGCACAGGGGTCACGCAACGTGTGAACCACCGAGCGCGGGTGCAGCACACACCTAGGTCTTCGCTGTCGGCCTGAGAAAACCCACGGCACAGGGCTTCTTTGGTGCACACACGTGGTAGCGGTCGGTGATGCCTTCTGCTCCGTGAAACCTTCTCGGGGACACAGAGCGTGAGCGCACGTAGATTAGCCTTACACCTCATCCCTCTTTCTTGAGTGAGTTGTACTGCTATAAGGCAAAACTCCCTGCTGGAATCTCGGTGTGGCTTAAGTATCCTCCGGGAAGCGATCGCTGCTAGAGACACTGTGCTGCTCTCTAGGATAACGGTCTGTGCCTCCACTGCGCTGCAGTTGTCTCCAAGTCGCTTGCGAAGGCCTTTTCGAAGAGGTTGCTCACAGTGTCGTTTCTTTAGAGCAACCCACAGGCATACGAGGATGCCGGTTCTGTGAAGGAAAATGCTCCCTGCCTCAGCCACTTGGGCGCCGTTTTGTACAGGAAAGGACACTCCGCCTTGGAGGCTCTTCCTTCCGGATTGCCACTCGCACTGGCGATGTCTCCTGAATCTCGCGGGGTTACGGTGCCGTCACAGGGTCCGTATCTCAGGCCTAGAACGGCAGAGCGTCCGGCAGCTTTGAAAGAGACCGTCGGCATTCTTCTGGCCTTCGGGGACGCTCCATGAGGAACAAGCTCCTCAGCAGCGTGCGTCTTTAGATCTTTCATGGCAGAACCTCTGTGGGCGACCTCATTCCTCCCCCCACGTGAGAGACACACACAACCTGCCATTAGGGGGTGGAAGGCTTTAGAGTCCAGCAGCGAGGCTGGCGCTCCCACTCAGCGTTCCTGCACGGAACTGAGCCCGGGTGCGTGCGACCGTGAGAGGGGGCAAAGACAGGCGTACCAGCGAGCTGTTCACGGTGCACGCTGACGCATCACCCTTCAAGCTCACGTTCCTTTCATGGAGAGAACACGAGGCCTTGATTGCGCTTTCCTGTGGTACGTAAACTTTGGTCGCGTCCCCTGGTGGGCACATCGGCTCAGGACTGCCCTGTCCCAAAGGCTCCAGGTGTGGAGCCCGACTGTTGGAGCTCAGCCTCACGTGGCTCTTTCACGGACGAGACCGGCTCGCAATGGGACCGTTCACGAGCTGGGGACCGTGCTGGCTGTTAGGAGTCGGCACACCAAGAGCCCTCCGAGGGAGAGGAGCTGCTGACGTTTGCCAGCACAGTCTCCAATTCCCAACTGCAACCATTCCCTGTAAGAGGCTCCCGAAAGCTTCGACGCAGTTTCTCAGTTAGCTATAAATGGAGGCCAGTCACTTGGCAGACTCCCCCAACGCCCGGCCTCCCAGGCTGCGATACAGACACGCCGACTGTTTCAGCCAACAGGGACAGCTTGGAGTAAAAGGGAGACTCCTACGTGTCAAAGTACTTGCGTGACGCTGGCCAGAAGCTCAAACATTTAGGGCAGGGCATCAGGGCACTTCGCCGCACGCGGAGCAAGTTTGTTCTCATCTCGCCTCTGAAAGCCGAGTTTAACCAGCTAGGAAGCAAACTTCGGGAAAGGTACTCAGGGTGCCGCCGCTTCAAAATTCTCTCACCAGACAGCCCAAATCGTGTACGCCTCTTTGTATTTTCCATGGGCAGGACAAAATGGTGTCAACCCGCACGCCTCCAGCTGGGGGTGGGTTGGGGTGGGGTGGGGTGGGGTGGGGGTGGGGGTTGGGCGACGTACACTTTCTCCACGGGAAACAGGCCCACGCCTTCAGTGTGAAAGGCCTCTACGCCTCTCCGCTTTCGCAGCCCAGGCGCAGCCTCAGCTCTGAAAAGCTTCCAGAGCAGGAAGGTCAGAAAACCTTTGAACCACCCAGCAGGTGCAGCACAGAACAAGGGCTTCTCTCTTGGCCTTGAGAACACCCACTGCCCAGCGCTCCTTTGTGTACACACGTGGTGGAGGAAGGGTGCTGCATTCGGCTCCGTGAGAACTTCTCCGGGCCACGTAGTGTGAACGCAAGTAGATGAGCCCTACATCTCATGCCAGTCTCCTGTGCGAGTTGGACAAGGCGAACTCCCTGCTTGAATCCCGGGGTGGGTTAAGTACCCTCCGGGGAAGGATCGTTGCTTGGGACCCCGGGGCTGGTGTCGAGGTGACTGTTCTGTGCATCCACCTCGCAGCTGTTCTCTCTCCGCGGGTTCTCTCCGCCTGCTGCAGCCAAAAGGGACACAGCTTAGGGTAAAGATAAAAACCCGGGGTGTAAACGTTCTTGCCTAGCCCTCGCCCCAAGCACAAGCGTATATGCCTCTGGTCAAAGGCTTTCGCCACAAGCTGAACACGTTTGCTCTCATCTAAGCCTCTGAAGCCCGAGTTCACCCAGCTACGAATCAAACTTCAGGAGGGGTGCTCAGGGTGATGCGGACTGCCAAGCGTTTCACCAGGCAGCCCAGATCGAGTACAAACACTTGTGTTTTAAACGGGCAGAGGAAATGGTGTCAAGAGCGCGCCTCCATCTCCCGGGCGACGTACACGTTCTCTCCACGAGACGCAAGCCCTTCCTCCAGTGTGAAAGGCCTCTACACTCTACACCTCTTGCGCTCGCAGCACGCAGGTGCCACCCGCTCTGAACATCTTCCAAAGGCACAGGGGTCACGCAACGTGTGAACCACCGAGCGCGGGTGCAGCACACACCTAGGTCTTCGCTGTCGGCCTGAGAACACCCACGGCACAGGGCTTCTTTGGTGCACACACGTGGTAGCGGTCGGTGATGCCTTCTGCTCCGTGAAACCTTCTCGGGGACACAGAGCGTGAGCGCACGTAGATTAGCCCTACACCTCATCCCTCTTTCTTGAGTGAGTTGTACTGCTATAAGGCAAAACTCCCTGCTGGAATCTCGGTGTGGCTTAAGTATCCTCCGGGAAGCGATCGCTGCTAGAGACACTGTGCTGCTCTCTAGGATAACGGTCTGTGCCTCCACTGCGCTGCTGTTGTCTCCAAGTCGCTTGCGAAGGCCTTTTCGAAGAGGTTGCTCACAGTGTCGTTTCTTTAGAGCAACCCACAGGCATACGAGGATGCCGGTTCTGTGAAGGAAAATGCTCCCTGCCTCAGCCACTTGGGCGCCGTTTTGTACAGGAAAGGACACTCCGCCTTGGAGGCTCTTCCTTCCGGATTGCCACTCGCACTGGCGATGTCTCCTGAATCTCGCGGGGTTACGGTGCCGTCACAGGGTCCGTATCTCAGGCCTCGAACGGCAGAGCGTCCGGCAGCTTTGAAAGAGACCGTCGGCATTCTTCTGGCCTTCGGGGACGCTCCATGAGGAACAAGCTCCTCAGCAGCGTGCGTCTTTAGATCTTTCATGGCAGAACCTCTGTGGGCGACCTCATTCCTCCCCCCACGTGAGAGACACACACAACCTGCCATTAGGGGGTGGAAGGCTTTAGAGTCCAGCAGCGAGGCTGGCGCTCCCACTCAGCGTTCCTGCACGGAACTGAGCCCGGGTGCGTGA
This sequence comes from Orcinus orca, assembly GCF_937001465.1. Taxonomy (NCBI): domain Eukaryota; kingdom Metazoa; phylum Chordata; class Mammalia; order Artiodactyla; family Delphinidae; genus Orcinus; species Orcinus orca. The sequence continues at coordinate 1,327,678 of NW_026043958.1, read as the reverse complement.
GACCGTGAGAGGGGGCAAAGACAGGCGTACCAGCGAGCTGTTCACGGTGCACGCTGACGCATCACCCTTCAAGCTCACGTTCCTTTCATGGAGAGAACACGAGGCCTTGATTGCGCTTTCCTGTGGTACGTAAACTTTGGTCGCGTCCCCTGGTGGGCACATCGGCTCAGGACTGACCTGTCCCAAAGGCTCCAGGTGTGGAGCCCGACTGTTGGAGCTCAGCCTCACGTGGCTCTTTCACGGACGAGACCGGCTCGCAATGGGACCGTTCACGAGCTGGGGACCGTGCTGGCTGTTAGGAGTCGGCACACCAAGAGCCCTCCGAGGGAGAGGAGCTGCTGACGTTTGCCAGCACAGTCTCCAATTCCCAACTGCAACCATTCCCTGTAAGAGGCTCCCGAAAGCTTCGACGCAGTTTCTCAGTTAGCTATAAATGGAGGCCAGTCACTTGGCAGACTCCCCCAATGCCCGGCCTCCCAGGCTGCGATACAGACACGCCGACTGCTTCAGCCAACAGGGACAGCTTGGAGTAAAAGGGAGACTCCTACGTGTCAAAGTACTTGCGTGACGCTGGCCAGAAGCTCAAACATTTAGGGCAGGGCATCAGGGCACTTCGCCGCACGCGGAGCAAGTTTGTTCTCATCTCGCCTCTGAAAGCCGAGTTTAACCAGCTAGGAAGCAAACTTCGGGAAAGGTACTCAGGGTGCCGCCGCTTCAAAATTCTCTCACCAGACAGCCCAAATCGTGTACGCCTCTTTGTATTTTCCATGGGCAGGACAAAATGGTGTCAACCCGCACGCCTCCAGCTGGGGGTGGGTTGGGGTGGGGTGGGGTGGGGTGGGGGTGGGGGTTGGGCGACGTACACTTTCTCCACGGGAAACAGGCCCACGCCTTCAGTGTGAAAGGCCTCTACGCCTCTCCGCTTTCGCAGCCCAGGCGCAGCCTCAGCTCTGAAAAGCTTCCAGAGCAGGAAGGTCAGAAAACCTTTGAACCACCCAGCAGGTGCAGCACAGAACAAGGGCTTCTCTCTTGGCCTTGAGAACACCCACTGCCCAGCGCTCCTTTGTGTACACACGTGGTGGAGGAAGGGTGCTGCATTTGGCTCCGTGAGAACTTCTCCGGGCCACGTAGTGTGAACGCAAGTAGATGAGCCCTACATCTCATGCCAGTCTCCTGTGCGAGTTGGACAAGGCGAACTCCCTGCTTGAATCCCGGGGTGGGTTAAGTACCCTCCGGGGAAGGATCGTTGCTTGGGACCCCGGGGCTGGTGTCGAGGTGACTGTTCTGTGCATCCACCTCGCAGCTGTTCTCTCTCCGCGGGTTCTCTCCGCCTGCTGCAGCCAAAAGGGACACAGCTTAGGGTAAAGATAAAAACCCGGGGTGTAAACGTTCTTGCCTAGCCCTCGCCCCAAGCACAAGCGTATATGCCTCTGGTCAAAGGCTTTCGCCACAAGCTGAACACGTTTGGTCTCATCTAAGCCTCTGAAGCCCGAGTTCACCCAGCTACGAATCAAACTTCAGGAGGGGTGCTCAGGGTGATGCGGACTGCCAAGCGTTTCACCAGGCAGCCCAGATCGAGTACAAGCACTTGTGGTTTAAACGGGCAGAGGAAATGGTGTCAAGAGCGCGCCTCCATCTCCCGGGCGACGTACACGTTCTCTCCACGAGACGCAAGCCCTTCCTCCAGTGTGAAAGGCCTCTACACTCTACACCTCTTGCGCTCGCAGCACGCAGGTGCCACCCGCTCTGAACATCTTCCAAAGGCACAGGGGTCACGCAACGTGTGAACCACCGAGCGCGGGTGCAGCACACACCTAGGTCTTCGCTGTCGGCCTGAGAACACCCACGGCACAGGGCTTCTTTGGTGCACACACGTGGTAGCGGTCGGTGATGCCTTCTGCTCCGTGAAACCTTCTCGGGGACACAGAGCGTGAGCGCACGTAGATTAGCCCTACACCTCATCCCTCTTTCTTGAGTGAGTTGTACTGCTATAAGGCAAAACTCCCTGCTGGAATCTCGGTGTGGCTTAAGTATCCTCCGGGAAGCGATCGCTGCTAGAGACACTGTGCTGCTCTCTAGGATAACGGTCTGTGCCTCCACTGCGCTGCTGTTGTCTCCAAGTCGCTTGCGAAGGCCTTTTCGAAGAGGTTGCTCACAGTGTCGTTTCTTTAGAGCAACCCACAGGCATACGAGGATGCCGGTTCTGTGAAGGAAAATGCTCCCTGCCTCAGCCACTTGGGCGCCGTTTTGTACAGGAAAGGACACTCCGCCTTGGAGGCTCTTCCTTCCGGATTGCCACTCGCACTGGCGATGTCTCCTGAATCTCGCGGGGTTACGGTGCCGTCACAGGGTCCGTATCTCAGGCCTAGAACGGCAGAGCGTCCAGCAGCTTTGATAGAGACCGTCGGCATTCTTCTGGCCTTCGGGGACGCTCCATGAGGAACAAGCTCCTCAGCAGCGTGCGTCTTTAGATCTTTCATGGCAGAACCTCTGTGGGCGACCTCATTCCTCCCCCCACGTGAGAGACACACACAACCTGCCATTAGGGGGTGGAAGGCTTTAGAGTCCAGCAGCGAGGCTGGCGCTCCCACTCAGCGTTCCTGCACGGAACTGAGCCCGGGTGCGTGAGACCGTGAGAGGGGGCAAAGACAGGCGTACCAGCGAGCTGTTCACGGTGCACGCTGACGCATCACCCTTCAAGCTCACGTTCCTTTCATGGAGAGAACACGAGGCCTTGATTGCGCTTTCCTGTGGTACGTAAACTTTGGTCGCGTCCCCTGGTGGGCACATCGGCTCAGGACTGCCCTGTCCCAAAGGCTCCAGGTGTGGAGCCCGACTGTTGGAGCTCAGCCTCACGTGGCTCTTTCACGGACGAGACCGGCTCGCAATGGGACCGTTCACGAGCTGGGGACCGTGCTGGCTGTTAGGAGTCGGCACACCAAGAGCCCTCCGAGGGAGAGGAGCTGCTGACGTTTGCCAGCACAGTCTCCAATTCCCAACTGCAACCATTCCCTGTAAGAGGCTCCCGAAAGCTTCGACGCAGTTTCTCAGTTAGCTATAAATGGAGGCCAGTCACTTGGCAGACTCCCCCAACGCCCGGCCTCCCAGGCTGCGATACAGACACGCCGACTGCTTCAGCCAACAGGGACAGCTTGGAGTAAAAGGGAGACTCCTACGTGTCAAAGTACTTGTGTGACGCTGGCCAGAAGCTCAAACATTTAGGGCAGGGCATCAGGGCACTTCGCCGCACGCGGAGCAAGTTTGTTCTCATCTCGCCTCTGAAAGCCGAGTTTAACCAGCTAGGAAGCAAACTTCGGGAAAGGTACTCAGGGTGCCGCCGCTTCAAAATTCTCTCACCAGACAGCCCAAATCGTGTACGCCTCTTTGTATTTTCCATGGGCAGGACAAAATGGTGTCAAACCCGCACGCCTCCAGCTGGGGGTGGGTTGGGGTGGGGTGGGGTGGGGTGGGGGTGGGGGTTGGGCGACGTACACTTTCTCCACGGGAAACAGGCCCACGCCTTCAGTGTGAAAGGCCTCTACGCCTCTCCGCTTTCGCAGCCCAGGCGCAGCCTCAGCTCTGAAAAGCTTCCAGAGCAGGAAGGTCAGAAAACCTTTGAACCACCCAGCAGGTGCAGCACAGAACAAGGGCTTCTCTCTTGGCCTTGAGAACACCCACTGCCCAGCGCTCCTTTGTGTACACACGTGGTGGAGGAAGGGTGCTGCATTCGGCTCCGTGAGAACTTCTCCGGGCCACGTAGTGTGAACGCAAGTAGATGAGCCCTACATCTCATGCCAGTCTCCTGTGCGAGTTGGACAAGGCGAACTCCCTGCTTGAATCCCGGGGTGGGTTAAGTACCCTCCAGGGAAGGATCGTTGCTTGGGACCCCGGGGCTGGTGTCGAGGTGACTGTTCTGTGCATCCACCTCGCAGCTGTTCTCTCTCCGCGGGTTCTCTCCGCCTGCTGCAGCCAAAAGGGACACAGCTTAGGGTAAAGATAAAAACCCGGGGTGTAAACGTTCTTGCCTAGCCCTCGCCCCAAGCACAAGCGTATATGCCTCTGGTCAAAGGCTTTCGCCACAAGCTGAACACGTTTGGTCTCATCTAAGCCTCTGAAGCCCGAGTTCACCCAGCTACGAATCAAACTTCAGGAGGGGTGCTCAGGGTGATGCGGACTGCCAAGCGTTTCACCAGGCAGCCCAGATCGAGTACAAACACTTGTGTTTTAAACGGGCAGAGGAAATGGTGTCAAGAGCGCGCCTCCATCTCCCGGGCGACGTACACGTTCTCTCCACGAGACGCAAGCCCTTCCTCCAGTGTGAAAGGCCTCTACACTCTACACCTCTTGCGCTCGCAGCACGCAGGTGCCACCCGCTCTGAACATCTTCCAAAGGCACAGGGGTCACGCAACGTGTGAACCACCGAGCGCGGGTGCAGCACACACCTAGGTCTTCGCTGTCGGCCTGAGAACACCCACGGCACAGGGCTTCTTTGGTGCACACACGTGGTAGCGGTCGGTGATGCCTTCTCCGTGAAACCTTCTCGGGGACACAGAGCGTGAGCGCACGTAGATTAGCCCTACACCTCATCCCTCTTTCTTGAGTGAGTTGTACTGCTATAAGGCAAAACTCCCTGCTGGAATCTCGGTGTGGCTTAAGTATCCTCCGGGAAGCGATCGCTGCTAGAGACACTGTGCTGCTCTCTAGGATAACGGTCTGTGCCTCCACTGCGCTGCTGTTGTCTCCAAGTCGCTTGCGAAGGCCTTTTCGAAGAGGTTGCTCACAGTGTCGTTTCTTTAGAGCAACCCACAGGCATACGAGGATGCCGGTTCTGTGAAGGAAAATGCTCCCTGCCTCAGCCACTTGGGCGCCGTTTTGTACAGGAAAGGACACTCCGCCTTGGAGGCTCTTCCTTCCGGATTGCCACTCGCACTGGCGATGTCTCCTGAATCTCGCGGGGTTACGGTGCCGTCACAGGGTCCGTATCTCAGGCCTAGAACGGCAGAGCGTCCGGCAGCTTTGAAAGAGACCGTCGGCATTCTTCTGGCCTTCGGGGACGCTCCATGAGGAACAAGCTCCTCAGCAGCGTGCGTCTTTAGATCTTTCATGGCAGAACCTCTGTGGGCGACCTCATTCCTCCCCCCACGTGAGAGACACACACAACCTGCCATTAGGGGGTGGAAGGCTTTAGAGTCCAGCAGTGAGGCTGGCGCTCCCACTCAGCGTTCCTGCACGGAACTGAGCCCGGGTGCGTGAGACCGTGAGAGGGGGCAAAGACAGGCGTACCAGCGAGCTGTTCACGGTGCACGCTGACGCATCACCCTTCAAGCTCACGTTCCTTTCATGGAGAGAACACGAGGCCTTGATTGCGCTTTCCTGTGGTACGTAAACTTTGGTCGCGTCCCCTGGTGGGCACATCGGCTCAGGACTGCCCTGTCCCAAAGGCTCCAGGTGTGGAGCCCGACTGTTGGAGCTCAGCCTCACGTGGCTCTTTCACGGACGAGACCGGCTCGCAATGGGACCGTTCACGAGCTGGGGACCGTGCTGGCTGTTAGGAGTCGGCACACCAAGAGCCCTCCGAGGGAGAGGAGCTGCTGACGTTTGCCAGCACAGTCTCCAATTCCCAACTGCAACCATTCCCTGTAAGAGGCTCCCGAAAGCTTCGACGCAGTTTCTCAGTTAGCTATAAATGGAGGCCAGTCACTTGGTAGACTCCCCCAACGCCCGGCCTCCCAGGCTGTGATACAGACACGCCGACTGCTTCAGCCAACAGGGACAGCTTGGAGTAAAAGGGAGACTCCTACGTGTCAAAGTACTTGCGTGACGCTGGCCAGAAGCTCAAACATTTAGGGCAGGGCATCAGGGCACTTCGCCGCACGCGGAGCAAGTTTGTTCTCATCTCGCCTCTGAAAGCCGAGTTTAACCAGCTAGGAAGCAAACTTCGGGAAAGGTACTCAGGGTGCCGCCGCTTCAAAATTCTCTCACCAGACAGCCCAAATCGTGTACGCCTCTTTGTATTTTCCATGGGCAGGACAAAATGGTGTCAACCCGCACGCCTCCAGCTGGGGGTGGGTTGGGGTGGGGTGGGGTGGGGTGGGGGTGGGGGTTGGGCGACGTACACTTTCTCCACGGGAAACAGGCCCACGCCTTCAGTGTGAAAGGCCTCTACGCCTCTCCGCTTTCGCAGCCCAGGCGCAGCCTCAGCTCTGAAAAGCTTCCAGAGCAGGAAGGTCAGAAAACCTTTGAACCACCCAGCAGGTGCAGCACAGAACAAGGGCTTCTCTCTTGGCCTTGAGAACACCCACTGCCCAGCGCTCCTTTGTGTACACACGTGGTGGAGGAAGGGTGCTGCATTCGGCTCCGTGAGAACTTCTTCAGGCCACGTAGTGTGAACGCAAGTAGATGAGCCCTACATCTCATGCCAGTCTCCTGTGCGAGTTGGACAAGGCGAACTCCCTGCTTGAATCCCGGGGTGGGTTAAGTACCCTCCGGGGAAGGATCGTTGCTTGGGACCCCGGGGCTGGTGTCGAGGTGACTGTTCTGTGCATCCACCTCGCAGCTGTTCTCTCTCCGCGGGTTCTCTCCGCCTGCTGCAGCCAAAAGGGACACAGCTTAGGGTAAAGATAAAAACCCGGGGTGTAAACGTTCTTGCCTAGCCCTCGCCCCAAGCACAAGCGTATATGCCTCTGGTCAAAGGCTTTCGCCACAAGCTGAACACGTTTGGTCTCATCTAAGCCTCTGAAGCCCGAGTTCACCCAGCTACGAATCAAACTTCAGGAGGGGTGCTCAGGGTGATGCGGACTGCCAAGCGTTTCACCAGGCAGCCCAGATCGAGTACAAACACTTGTGTTTTAAACGGGCAGAGGAAATGGTGTCAAGAGCGCGCCTCCATCTCCCGGGCGACGTACACGTTCTCTCCACGAGACGCAAGCCCTTCCTCCAGTGTGAAAGGCCTCTACACTCTACACCTCTTGCGCTCGCAGCACGCAGGTGCCACCCGCTCTGAACATCTTCCAAAGGCACAGGGGTCACGCAACGTGTGAACCACCGAGCGCGGGTGCAGCACACACCTAGGTCTTCGCTGTCGGCCTGAGAACACCCACGGCACAGGGCTTCTTTGGTGCACACACGTGGTAGCGGTCGGTGATGCCTTCTGCTCCGTGAAACCTTCTCGGGGACACAGAGCGTGAGCGCACGTAGATTAGCCCTACACCTCATCCCTCTTTCTTGAGTGAGTTGTACTGCTATAAGGCAAAACTCCCTGCTGGAATCTCGGTGTGGCTTAAGTATCCTCCGGGAAGCGATCGCTGCTAGAGACACTGTGCTGCTCTCTAGGATAACGGTCTGTGCCTCCACTGCGCTGCTGTTGTCTCCAAGTCGCTTGCGAAGGCCTTTTCGAAGAGGTTGCTCACAGTGTCGTTTCTTTAGAGCAACCCACAGGCATACGAGGATGCCGGTTCTGTGAAGGAAAATGCTCCCTGCCTCAGCCACTTGGGCGCCGTTTTGTACAGGAAAGGACACTCCGCCTTGGAGGCTCTTCCTTCCGGATTGCCACTCGCACTGGCGATGTCTCCTGAATCTCGCGGGGTTACGGTGCCGTCACAGGGTCCGTATCTCAGGCCTAGAACGGCAGAGCGTCCGGCAGCTTTGAAAGAGACCGTCGGCATTCTTCTGGCCTTCGGGGACGCTCCATGAGGAACAAGCTCCTCAGCAGCGTGCGTCTTTAGATCTTTCATGGCAGAACCTCTGTGGGCGACCTCATTCCTCCCCCCACGTGAGAGACACACACAACCTGCCATTAGGGGGTGGAAGGCTTTAGAGTCCAGCAGCGAGGCTGGCGCTCCCACTCAGCGTTCCTGCACGGAACTGAGCCCGGGTGCGTGAGACCGTGAGAGGGGGCAAAGACAGGCGTACCAGCGAGCTGTTCACGGTGCACGCTGACGCATCACCCTTCAAGCTCACGTTCCTTTCATGGAGAGAACACGAGGCCTTGATTGCGCTTTCCTGTGGTACGTAAACTTTGGTCGCGTCCCCTGGTGGGCACATCGGCTCAGGACTGCCCTGTCCCAAAGGCTCCAGGTGTGGAGCCCGACTGTTGGAGCTCAGCCTCACGTGGCTCTTTCACGGACGAGACCGGCTCGCAATGGGACCGTTCACGAGCTGGGGACCGTGCTGGCTGTTAGGAGTCGGCACACCAAGAGCCCTCCGAGGGAGAGGAGCTGCTGACGTTTGCCAGCACAGTCTCCAATTCCCAACTGCAACCATTCCCTGTAAGAGGCTCCCGAAAGCTTCGACGCAGTTTCTCAGTTAGCTATAAATGGAGGCCAGTCACTTGGCAGACTCCCCCAATGCCCGGCCTCCCAGGCTGCGATACAGACACGCCGACTGCTTCAGCCAACAGGGACAGCTTGGAGTAAAAGGGAGACTCCTACGTGTCAAAGTACTTGCGTGACGCTGGCCAGAAGCTCAAACATTTAGGGCAGGGCATCAGGGCACTTCGCCGCACGCGGAGCAAGTTTGTTCTCATCTCGCCTCTGAAAGCCGAGTTTAACCAGCTAGGAAGCAAACTTCGGGAAAGGTACTCAGGGTGCCGCCGCTTCAAAATTCTCTCACCAGACAGCCCAAATCGTGTACGCCTCTTTGTATTTTCCATGGGCAGGACAAAATGGTGTCAACCCGCACGCCTCCAGCTGGGGGTGGGTTGGGGTGGGGTGGGGTGGGGTGGGGGTGGGGGTTGGGCGACGTACACTTTCTCCACGGGAAACAGGCCCACGCCTTCAGTGTGAAAGGCCTCTACGCCTCTCCGCTTTCGCAGCCCAGGCGCAGCCTCAGCTCTGAAAAGCTTCCAGAGCAGGAAGGTCAGAAAACCTTTGAACCACCCAGCAGGTGCAGCACAGAACAAGGGCTTCTCTCTTGGCCTTGAGAACACCCACTGCCCAGCGCTCCTTTGTGTACACACGTGGTGGAGGAAGGGTGCTGCATTCGGCTCCGTGAGAACTTCTCCGGGCCACGTAGTGTGAACGCAAGTAGATGAGCCCTACATCTCATGCCAGTCTCCTGTGCGAGTTGGACAAGGCGAACTCCCTGCTTGAATCCCGGGGTGGGTTAAGTACCCTCCGGGGAAGGATCGTTGCTTGGGACCCCGGGGCTGGTGTCGAGGTGACTGTTCTGTGCATCCACCTCGCAGCTGTTCTCTCTCCGCGGGTTCTCTCCGCCTGCTGCAGCCAAAAGGGACACAGCTTAGGGTAAAGATAAAAACCCGGGGTGTAAACGTTCTTGCCTAGCCCTCGCCCCAAGCACAAGCGTATATGCCTCTGGTCAAAGGCTTTCGCCACAAGCTGAACACGTTTGGTCTCATCTAAGCCTCTGAAGCCCGAGTTCACCCAGCTACGAATCAAACTTCAGGAGAGGTGCTCAGGGTGATGCGGACTGCCAAGCGTTTCACCAGGCAGCCCAGATCGAGTACAAACACTTGTGTTTTAAACGGGCAGAGGAAATGGTGTCAAGAGCGCGCCTCCATCTCCCGGGCGACGTACACGTTCTCTCCACGAGACGCAAGCCCTTCCTCCAGTGTGAAAGGCCTCTACACTCTACACCTCTTGCGCTCGCAGCACGCAGGTGCCACCCGCTCTGAACATCTTCCAAAGGCACAGGGGTCACGCAACGTGTGAACCACCGAGCGCGGGTGCAGCACACACCTAGGTCTTCGCTGTCGGCCTGAGAACACCCACGGCACAGGGCTTCTTTGGTGCACACACGTGGTAGCGGTCGGTGATGCCTTCTGCTCCGTGAAACCTTCTCGGGGACACAGAGCATGAGCGCACGTAGATTAGCCCTACACCTCATCCCTCTTTCTTGAGTGAGTTGTACTGCTATAAGGCAAAACTCCCTGCTGGAATCTCGGTGTGGCTTAAGTATCCTCCGGGAAGCGATCGCTGCTAGAGACACTGTGCTGCTCTCTAGGATAACGGTCTGTGCCTCCACTGCGCTGCTGTTGTCTCCAAGTCGCTTGCGAAGGCCTTTTCGAAGAGGTTGCTCACAGTGTCGTTTCTTTAGAGCAACCCACAGGCATACGAGGATGCCGGTTCTGTGAAGGAAAATGCTCCCTGCCTCAGCCACTTGGGCGCCGTTTTGTACAGGAAAGGACACTCCGCCTTGGAGGCTCTTCCTTCCGGATTGCCACTCGCACTGGCGATGTCTCCTGAATCTCGCGGGGTTACGGTGCCGTCACAGGGTCCGTATCTCAGGCCTAGAACGGCAGAGCGTCCGGCAGCTTTGAAAGAGACCGTCGGCATTCTTCTGGCCTTCGGGGACGCTCCATGAGGAACAAGCTCCTCAGCAGCGTGCGTCTTTAGATCTTTCATGGCAGAACCTCTGTGGGCGACCTCATTCCTCCCCCCACGTGAGAGACACACACAACCTGCCATTAGGGGGTGGAAGGCTTTAGAGTCCAGCAGCGAGGCTGGCGCTCCCACTCAGCGTTCCTGCACGGAACTGAGCCCGGGTGCGTGAGACCGTGAGAGGGGGCAAAGACAGGCGTACCAGCGAGCTGTTCACGGTGCACGCTGACGCATCACCCTTCAAGCTCACGTTCCTTTCATGGAGAGAACACGAGGCCTTGATTGCGCTTTTCTGTGGTACGTAAACTTTGGTCGCGTCCCCTGGTGGGCACATCGGCTCAGGACTGCCCTGTCCCAAAGGCTCCAGGTGTGGAGCCCGACTGTTGGAGCTCAGCCTCACGTGGCTCTTTCACGGACGAGACCGGCTCGCAATGGGACCGTTCACGAGCTGGGGACCGTGCTGGCTGTTAGGAGTCGGCACACCAAGAGCCCTCCGAGGGAGAGGAGCTGCTGACGTTTGCCAGCACAGTCTCCAATTCCCAACTGCAACCATTCCCTGTAAGAGGCTCCCGAAAGCTTCGACGCAGTTTCTCAGTTAGCTATAAATGGAGGCCAGTCACTTGGCAGACTCCCCCAACGCCCGGCCTCCCAGGCTGCGATACAGACACGCCGACTGCTTCAGCCAACAGGGACAGCTTGGAGTAAAAGGGAGACTCCTACGTGTCAAAGTACTTGCGTGACGCTGGCCAGAAGCTCAAACATTTAGGGCAGGGCATCAGGGCACTTCGCCGCACGCGGAGCAAGTTTGTTCTCATCTCGCCTCTGAAAGCCGAGTTTAACCAGCTAGGAAGCAAACTTCGGGAAAGGTACTCAGGGTGCCGCCGCTTCAAAATTCTCTCACCAGACAGCCCAAATCGTGTACGCCTCTTTGTATTTTCCATGGGCAGGACAAAATGGTGTCAACCCGCACGCCTCCAGCTGGGGGTGGGTTGGGGTGGGGTGGGGTGGGGTGGGAGTGGGGGTTGGGCGACGTACACTTTCTCCACGGGAAACAGGCCCACGCCTTCAGTGTGAAAGGCCTCTACGCCTCTCCGCTTTCGCAGCCCAGGCGCAGCCTCAGCTCTGAAAAGCTTCCAGAGCAGGAAGGTCAGAAAACCTTTGAACCACCCAGCAGGTGCAGCACAGAACAAGGGCTTCTCTCTTGGCCTTGAGAACACCCACTGCCCAGCGCTCCTTTGTGTACACACGTGGTGGAGGAAGGGTGCTGCATTCGGCTCCGTGAGAACTTCTCCGGGCCACGTAGTGTGAACGCAAGTAGATGAGCCCTACATCTCATGCCAGTCTCCTGTGCGAGTTGGACAAGGCGAACTCCCTGCTTGAATCCCGGGGTGGGTTAAGTCCCCTCCGGGGAAGGATCGTTGCTTGGGACCCCGGGGCTGGTGTCGAGGTGACTGTTCTGTGCATCCACCTCGCAGCTGTTCTCTCTCCGCGGGTTCTCTCCGCCTGCTGCAGCCAAAAGGGACACAGATTAGGGTAAAGATAAAAACCCGGGGTGTAAACGCTCTTGCCTAGCCCTCGCCCCAAGCACAAGCGTATATGCCTCTGGTCAAAGGCTTTCGCCACAAGCTGAACACGTTTGGTCTCATCTAAGCCCCTGAAGCCCGAGTTCACCCAGCTACGAATCAAACTTCAGGAGGGGTGCTCAGGGTGATGCGGACTGCCAAGCGTTTCACCAGGCAGCCCAGATCGAGTACAAGCACTTGTGGTTTAAACGGGCAGAGGAAATGGTGTCAAGAGCGCGCCTCCATCTCCCGGGCGACGTACACGTTCTCTCCACGAGACGCAAGCCCTTCCTCCAGTGTGAAAGGCCTCTACACTCTACACCTCTTGCGCTCGCAGCACGCAGGTGCCACCCGCTCTGAACATCTTCCAAAGGCACAGGGGTCACGCAACGTGTGAACCACCGAGCACGGGTGCAGCACACACCTAGGTCTTCGCTGTCGGCCTGAGAACACCCACGGCACAGGGCTTCTTTGGTGCACACACGTGGTAGCGGTCGGTGATGCCTTCTGCTCCGTGAAACCTTCTCGGGGACACAGAGCGTGAGCGCACGTAGATTAGCCCTACACCTCATCCCTCTTTCTTGAGTGAGTTGTACTGCTATAAGGCAAAACTCCCTGCTGGAATCTCGGTGTGGCTTAAGTATCCTCCGGGAAGCGATCGCTGCTAGAGACAGTGTGCTGCTCTCTAGGATAACGGTCTGTGCCTCCACTGCGCTGCTGTTGTCTCCAAGTCGCTTGCGAAGGCCTTTTCGAAGAGGTTGCTCACAGTGTCGTTTCTTTAGAGCAACCCACAGGCATACGAGGATGCCGGTTCTGTGAAGGAAAATGCTCCCTGCCTCAGCCACTTGGGCGCCGTTTTGTACAGGAAAGGACACTCCGCCTTGGAGGCTCTTCCTTCCGGATTGCCACTCGCACTGGCGATGTCTCCTGAATCTCGCGGGGTTACGGTGCCGTCACAGGGTCCGTATCTCAGGCCTAGAATGGCAGAGCGTCCGGCAGCTTTGAAAGAGACCGTCGGCATTCTTCTGGCCTTCGGGGACGCTCCATGAGGAACAAGCTCCTCAGCAGCGTGCGTCTTTAGATCTTTCATGGCAGAACCTCTGTGGGCGACCTCATTCCTCCCCCCACGTGAGAGACACACACAACCTGCCATTAGGGGGTGGAAGGCTTTAGAGTCCAGCAGCGAGGCTGGCGCTCCCACTCAGCGTTCCTGCACGGAACTGAGCCCGGGTGCGTGAGACCGTGAGAGGGGGCAAAGACAGGCGTACCAGCGAGCTGTTCACGGTGCACGCTGACGCATCACCCTTCAAGCTCACGTTCCTTTCATGGAGAGAACACGAGGCCTTGATTGCGCTTTTCTGTGGTACGTAAACTTTGGTCGCGTCCCCTGGTGGGCACATCGGCTCAGGACTGCCCTGTCCCAAAGGCTCCAGGTGTGGAGCCCGACTGTTGGAGCTCAGCCTCACGTGGCTCTTTCACGGACGAGACCGGCTCGCAATGGGACCGTTCACGAGCTGGGGACCGTGCTGGCTGTTAGGAGTCGGCACACCAAGAGCCCTCCGAGGGAGAGGAGCTGCTGACGTTTGCCAGCACAGTCTCCAATTCCCAACTGCAACCATTCCCTGTAAGAGGCTCCCGAAAGCTTCGACGCAGTTTCTCAGTTAGCTATAAATGGAGGCCAGTCACTTGGCAGACTCCCCCAACGCCCGGCCTCCCAGGCTGCGATACAGACACGCCGACTGCTTCAGCCAACAGGGACAGCTTGGAGTAAAAGGGAGACTCCTACGTGTCAAAGTACTTGCGTGACGCTGGCCAGAAGCTCAAACATTTAGGGCAGGGCATCAGGGCACTTCGCCGCACGCGGAGCAAGTTTGTTCTCATCTCGCCTCTGAAAGCCGAGTTTAACCAGCTAGGAAGCAAACTTCGGGAAAGGTACTCAGGGTGCCGCCGCTTCAAAATTCTCTCACCAGACAGCCCAAATCGTGTACGCCTCTTTGTATTTTCCATGGGCAGGACAAAATGGTGTCAACCCGCACGCCTCCAGCTGGGGGTGGGTTGGGGTGGGGTGGGGTGGGGTGGGAGTGGGGGTTGGGCGACGTACACTTTCTCCACGGGAAACAGGCCCACGCCTTCAGTGTGAAAGGCCTCTACGCCTCTCCGCTTTCGCAGCCCAGGCGCAGCCTCAGCTCTGAAAAGCTTCCAGAGCAGGAAGGTCAGAAAACCTTTGAACCACCCAGCAGGTGCAGCACAGAACAAGGGCTTCTCTCTTGGCCTTGAGAACACCCACTGCCCAGCGCTCCTTTGTGTACACACGTGGTGGAGGAAGGGTGCTGCATTCGGCTCCGTGAGAACTTCTCCGGGCCACGTAGTGTGAACGCAAGTAGATGAGCCCTACATCTCATGCCAGTCTCCTGTGCGAGTTGGACAAGGCGAACTCCCTGCTTGAATCCCGGGGTGGGTTAAGTCCCCTCCGGGGAAGGATCGTTGCTTGGGACCCCGGGGCTGGTGTCGAGGTGACTGTTCTGTGCATCCACCTCGCAGCTGTTCTCTCTCCGCGGGTTCTCTCCGCCTGCTGCAGCCAAAAGGGACACAGATTAGGGTAAAGATAAAAACCCGGGGTGTAAACGCTCTTGCCTAGCCCTCGCCCCAAGCACAAGCGTATATGCCTCTGGTCAAAGGCTTTCGCCACAAGCTGAACACGTTTGGTCTCATCTAAGCCCCTGAAGCCCGAGTTCACCCAGCTACGAATCAAACTTCAGGAGGGATGCTCAGGGTGATGCGGACTGCCAAGCGTTTCACCAGGCAGCCCAGATCGAGTACAAACACTTGTGTTTTAAACGGGCAGAGGAAATGGTGTCAAGAGCGCGCCTCCATCTCCCGGGCGACGTACACGTTCTCTCCACGAGACGCAAGCCCTTCCTCCAGTGTGAAAGGCCTCTACACTCTACACCTCTTGCGCTCGCAGCACGCAGGTGCCACCCGCTCTGAACATCTTCCAAAGGCACAGGGGTCACGCAACGTGTGAACCACCGAGCACGGGTGCAGCACACACCTAGGTCTTCGCTGTCGGCCTGAGAACACCCACGGCACAGGGCTTCTTTGGTGCACACACGTGGTAGCGGTCGGTGATGCCTTCTGCTCCGTGAAACCTTCTCGGGGACACAGAGCGTGAGCGCACGTAGATTAGCCCTACACCTCATCCCTCTTTCTTGAGTGAGTTGTACTGCTATAAGGCAAAACTCCCTGCTGGAATCTCGGTGTGGCTTAAGTATCCTCCGGGAAGCGATCGCTGCTAGAGACAGTGTGCTGCTCTCTAGGATAACGGTCTGTGCCTCCACTGCGCTGCTGTTGTCTCCAAGTCGCTTGCGAAGGCCTTTTCGAAGAGGTTGCTCACAGTATCGTTTCTTTAGAGCAACCCACAGGCATACGAGGATGCCGGTTCTGTGAAGGAAAATGCTCCCTGCCTCAGCCACTTGGGCGCCGTTTTGTACAGGAAAGGACACTCCGCCTTGGAGGCTCTTCCTTCCGGATTGCCACTCGCACTGGCGATGTCTCCTGAATCTCGCGGGGTTACGGTGCCGTCACAGGGTCCGTATCTCAGGCCTAGAACGGCAGAGCGTCCGGCAGCTTTGAAAGAGACCGTCGGCATTCTTCTGGCCTTCGGGGACGCTCCATGAGGAACAAGCTCCTCAGCAGCGTGCGTCTTTAGATCTTTCATGGCAGAACCTCTGTGGGCGACCTCATTCCTCCCCCCACGTGAGAGACACACACAACCTGCCATTAGGGGGTGGAAGGCTTTAGAGTCCAGCAGCGAGGCTGGCGCTCCCACTCAGCGTTCCTGCACGGAACTGAGCCCGGGTGCGTGAGACCGTGAGAGGGGGCAAAGACAGGCGTACCAGCGAGCTGTTCTCGGTGCACGCTGACGCATCACCCTTCAAGCTCACGTTCCTTTCATGGAGAGAACACGAGGCCTTGATTACGCTTTCCTGTGGTACGTAAACTTTGGTCGCGTCCCCTGGTGGGCACATCGGCTCAGGACTGCCCTGTCCCAAAGGCTCCAGATGTGGAGCCCGACTGTTGGAGCTCAGCCTCACGTGGCTCTTTCACGGACGAGACCGGCTCGCAATGGGACCGTTCACGAGCTGGGGACCGTGCTGGCTGTTAGGAGTCGGCACACCAAGAGCCCTCCGAGGGAGAGGAGCTGCTGACGTTTGCCAGCACAGTCTCCAATTCCCAACTGCAACCATTCCCTGTAAGAGGCTCCCGAAAGCTTCGACGCAGTTTCTCAGTTAGCTATAAATGGAGGCCAGTCACTTGGCAGACTCCCCCAACGCCCGGCCTCCCAGGCTGCGATACAGACACGCCGACTGCTTCAGCCAACAGGGACAGCTTGGAGTAAAAGGGAGACTCCTACGTGTCAAAGTACTTGCGTGACGCTGGCCAGAAGCTCAAACATTTAGGGCAGGGCATCAGGGCACTTCGCCGCACGCGGAGCAAGTTTGTTCTCATCTCGCCTCTGAAAGCCGAGTTTAACCAGCTAGGAAGCAAACTTCGGGAAAGGTACTCAGGGTGCCGCCGCTTCAAAATTCTCTCACCAGACAGCCCAAATCGTGTATGCCTCTTTGTATTTTCCATGGGCAGGACAAAATGGTGTCAACCCGCACGCCTCCAGCTGGGGGTGGGTTGGGGTGGGGTGGGGTGGGGTGGGGGTGGGGGTTGGGCGACGTACACTTTCTCCACGGGAAACAGGCCCACGCCTTCAGTGTGAAAGGCCTCTACGCCTCTCCGCTTTCGCAGCCCAGGCGCAGCCTCAGCTCTGAAAAGCTTCCAGAGCAGGAAGGTCAGAAAACCTTTGAACCACCCAGCAGGTGCAGCACAGAACAAGGGCTTCTCTCTTGGCCTTGAGAACACCCACTGCCCAGCGCTCCTTTGTGTACACACGTGGTGGAGGAAGGGTGCTGCATTCGGCTCCGTGAGAACTTCTCCGGGCCACGTAGTGTGAACGCAAGTAGATGAGCCCTACATCTCATGCCAGTCTCCTGTGCGAGTTGGACAAGGCGAACTCCCTGCTTGAATCCCGGGGTGGGTTAAGTACCCTCCGGGGAAGGATCGTTGCTTGGGACCCCGGGGCTGGTGTCGAGGTGACTGTTCTGTGCATCCACCTCGCAGCTGTTCTCTCTCCGCGGGTTCTCTCCGCCTGCTGCAGCCAAAAGGGACACAGCTTAGGGTAAAGATAAAAACCCGGGGTGTAAACGTTCTTGCCTAGCCCTCGCCCCAAGCACAAGCGTATATGCCTCTGGTCAAAGGCTTTCACCACAAGCTGAACACGTTTGGTCTCATCTAAGCCTCTGAAGCCCGAGTTCACCCAGCTACGAATCAAACTTCAGGAGGGGTGCTCAGGGTGATGCGGACTGCCAAGCGTTTCACCAGGCAGCCCAGATCGAGTACAAACACTTGTGTTTTAAACGGGCAGAGGAAATGGTGTCAAGAGCGCGCCTCCATCTCCTGGGCGACGTACACGTTCTCTCCACGAGACGCAAGTCCTTCCTCCAGTGTGAAAGGCCTCTACACTCTACACCTCTTGCGCTCGCAGCACGCAGGTGCCACCCGCTCTGAACATCTTCCAAAGGCACAGGGGTCACGCAACGTGTGAACCACCGAGCGCGGGTGCAGCACACACCTAGGTCTTCGCTGTCGGCCTGAGAACACCCACGGCACAGGGCTTCTTTGGTGCACACACGTGGTAGCGGTCGGTGATGCCTTCTGCTCCGTGAAACCTTCTCGGGGACACAGAGCGTGAGCGCACGTAGATTAGCCCTACACCTCATCCCTCTTTCTTGAGTGAGTTGTACTGCTATAAGGCAAAACTCCCTGCTGGAATCTCGGTGTGGCTTAAGTATCCTCCGGGAAGCGATCGCTGCTAGAGACACTGTGCTGCTCTCTAGGATAACGGTCTGTGCCTCCACTGCGCTGCTGTTGTCTCCAAGTCGCTTGCGAAGGCCTTTTCGAAGAGGTTGCTCACAGTGTCGTTTCTTTAGAGCAACCCACAGGCATACGAGGATGCCGGTTCTGTGAAGGAAAATGCTCCCTGCCTCAGCCACTTGGGCGCCGTTTTGTACAGGAAAGGACACTCCGCCTTGGAGGCTCTTCCTTCCGGATTGCCACTCGCACTGGCGATGTCTCCTGAATCTCGCGGGGTTACGGTGCCGTCACAGGGTCCGTATCTCAGGCCTAGAACGGCAGAGCGTCCGGCAGCTTTGAAAGAGACCGTCGGCATTCTTCTGGCCTTCGGGGACGCTCCATGAGGAACAAGCTCCTCAGCAGCGTGCGTCTTTAGATCTTTCATGGCAGAACCTCTGTGGGCGACCTCATTCCTCCCCCCACGTGAGAGACACACACAACCTGCCATTAGGGGGTGGAAGGCTTTAGAGTCCAGCAGCGAGGCTGGCGCTCCCACTCAGCGTTCCTGCACGGAACTGAGCCCGGGTGCGTGAGACCGTGAGAGGGGGCAAAGACAGGCGTACCAGCGAGCTGTTCACGGTGCACGCTGACGCATCACCCTTCAAGCTCACGTTCCTTTCATGGAGAGAACACAAGGCCTTGATTGCGCTTTCCTGTGGTACGTAAACTTTGGTCGCGTCCCCTGGTGGGCACATCGGCTCAGGACTGCCCTGTCCCAAAGGCTCCAGGTGTGGAGCCCGACTGTTGGAGCTCAGCCTCACGTGGCTCTTTCACAGACGAGACCAGCTCGCAATGGGACCGTTCACGAGCTGGGGACCGTGCTGGCTGTTAGGAGTCGGCACACCAAGAGCCCTCCGAGGGAGAGGAGCTGCTGACGTTTGCCAGCACAGTCTCCAATTCCCAACTGCAACCATTCCCTGTAAGAGGCTCCCGAAAGCTTCGACGCAGTTTCTCAGTTAGCTATAAATGGAGGCCAGTCACTTGGCAGACTCCCCCAATGCCCGGCCTCCCAGGCTGCGATACAGACACGCCGACTGCTTCAGCCAACAGGGACAGCTTGGAGTAAAAGGGAGACTCCTACGTGTCAAAGTACTTGCGTGACGCTGGCCAGAAGCTCAAACATTTAGGGCAGGGCATCAGGGCACTTCGCCGCACGCGGAGCAAGTTTGTTCTCATCTCGCCTCTGAAAGCCGAGTTTAACCAGCTAGGAAGCAAACTTCGGGAAAGGTACTCAGGGTGCCGCCGCTTCAAAATTCTCTCACCAGACAGCCCAAATCGTGTACGCCTCTTTGTATTTTCCATGGGCAGGACAAAATGGTGTCAACCCGCACGCCTCCAGCTGGGGGTGGGTTGGGGTGGGGTGGGGTGGGGTGGGGGTGGGTGTTGGGCGACGTACACTTTCTCCACGGGAAACAGGCCCACGCCTTCAGTGTGAAAGGCCTCTACGCCTCTCCGCTTTCGCAGCCCAGGCGCAGCCTCAGCTCTGAAAAGCTTCCAGAGCAGGAAGGTCAGAAAACCTTTGAACCACCCAGCAGGTGCAGCACAGAACAAGGGCTTCTCTCTTGGCCTTGAGAACACCCACTGCCCAGCGCTCCTTTGTGTACACACGTGGTGGAGGAAGGGTGCTGGATTCGGCTCCGTGAGAACTTCTCCGGGCCACGTAGTGTGAACGCAAGTAGATGAGCCCTACATCTCATGCCAGTCTCCTGTGCGAGTTGGACAAGGCGAACTCCCTGCTTGAATCCCGGGGTGGGTTAAGTACCCTCCGGGGAAGGATCGTTGCTTGGGACCCCGGGGCTGGTGTCGAGGTGACTGTTCTGTGCATCCACCTCGCAGCTGTTCTCTCTCCGCGGGTTCTCTCCGCCTGCTGCAGCCAAAAGGGACACAGCTTAGGGTAAAGATAAAAACCCGGGGTGTAAACGTTCTTGCCTAGCCCTCGCCCCAAGCACAAGCGTATATGCCTCTGGTCAAAGGCTTTCGCCACAAGCTGAACACGTTTGGTCTCATCTAAGCCTCTGAAGCCCGAGTTCACCCAGCTACGAATCAAACTTCAGGAGAGGTGCTCAGGGTGATGCGGACTGCCAAGCGTTTCACCAGGCAGCCCAGATCGAGTACAAACACTTGTGTTTTAAACGGGCAGAGGAAATGGTGTCAAGAGCGCGCCTCCATCTCCCGGGCGACGTACACGTTCTCTCCACGAGACGCAAGCCCTTCCTCCAGTGTGAAAGGCCTCTACACTCTACACCTCTTGCGCTCGCAGCACGCAGGTGCCACCCGCTCTGAACATCTTCCAAAGGCACAGGGGTCACGCAACGTGTGAACCACCGAGCGCGGGTGCAGCACACACCTAGGTCTTCGCTGTCGGCCTGAGAACACCCACGGCACAGGGCTTCTTTGGTGCACACACGTGGTAGCGGTCGGTGATGCCTTCTGCTCCGTGAAACCTTCTCGGGGACACAGAGCGTGAGCGCACGTAGATTAGCCCTACACCTCATCCCTCTTTCTTGAGTGAGTTGTACTGCTATAAGGCAAAACTCCCTGCTGGAATCTCGGTGTGGCTTAAGTATCCTCCGGGAAGCGATCGCTGCTAGAGACACTGTGCTGCTCTCTAGGATAACGGTCTGTGCCTCCACTGCGCTGCTGTTGTCTCCAAGTCGCTTGCGAAGGCCTTTTCGAAGAGGTTGCTCACAGTGTCGTTTCTTTAGAGCAACCCACAGGCATACGAGGATGCCGGTTCTGTGAAGGAAAATGCTCCCTGCCTCAGCCACTTGGGCGCTGTTTTGTACAGGAAAGGACACTCCGCCTTGGAGGCTCTTCCTTCCGGATTGCCAGTCGCACTGGCGATGTCTCCTGAATCTCGCGGGGTTACGGTGCCGTCACAGGGTCCGTATCTCAGGCCTAGAACGGCAGAGCGTCCGGCAGCTTTGAAAGAGACCGTCGGCATTCTTCTGGCCTTCGGGGACGCTCCATGAGGAACAAGCTCCTCAGCAGCGTGCGTCTTTAGATCTTTCATGGCAGAACCTCTGTGGGCGACCTCATTCCTCCCCCCACGTGAGAGACACACACAACCTGCCATTAGGGGGTGGAAGGCTTTAGAGTCCAGCAGCGAGGCTGG
Organism: Orcinus orca; assembly: GCF_937001465.1. NCBI lineage: Eukaryota > Metazoa > Chordata > Mammalia > Artiodactyla > Delphinidae > Orcinus > Orcinus orca. Next base: position 1,306,702 of record NW_026043958.1, on the reverse strand, counting down.
CGCTCCCACTCAGCGTTCCTGCACGGAACTGAGCCCGGGTGCGTGAGACCGTGAGAGGGGGCAAAGACAGGCGTACCAGCGAGCTGTTCACGGTGCACGCTGACGCATCACCCTTCAAGCTCACGTTCCTTTCATGGAGAGAACACGAGGCCTTGATTGCGCTTTCCTGTGGTACGTAAACTTTGGTCGCGTCCCCTGGTGGGCACATCGGCTCAGGACTGCCCTGTCCCAAAGGCTCCAGGTGTGGAGCCCGACTGTTGGAGCTCAGCCTCACGTGGCTCTTTCACGGACGAGACCGGCTCGCAATGGGACCGTTCACGAGCTGGGGACCGTGCTGGCTGTTAGGAGTCGGCACACCAAGAGCCCTCCGAGGGAGAGGAGCTGCTGACGTTTGCCAGCACAGTCTCCAATTCCCAACTGCAACCATTCCCTGTAAGAGGCTCCCGAAAGCTTCGACGCAGTTTCTCAGTTAGCTATAAATGGAGGCCAGTCACTTGGCAGACTCCCCCAACGCCCGGCCTCCCAGGCTGCGATACAGACACGCCGACTGCTTCAGCCAACAGGGACAGCTTGGAGTAAAAGGGAGACTCCTACGTGTCAAAGTACTTGCGTGACGCTGGCCAGAAGCTCAAACATTTAGGGCAGGGCATCAGGGCACTTCGCCGCACGCGGAGCAAGTTTGTTCTCATCTCGCCTCTGAAAGCCGAGTTTAACCAGCTAGGAAGCAAACTTCGGGAAAGGTACTCAGGGTGCCGCCGCTTCAAAATTCTCTCACCAGACAGCCCAAATCGTGTACGCCTCTTTGTATTTTCCATGGGCAGGACAAAATGGTGTCAACCCGCACGCCTCCAGCTGGGGGTGGGTTGGGGTGGGGTGGGGTGGGGTGGGGGTGGGGGTTGGGCGACGTACACTTTCTCCACGGGAAACAGGCCCACGCCTTCAGTGTGAAAGGCCTCTACGCCTCTCCGCTTTCGCAGCCCAGGCGCAGCCTCAGCTCTGAAAAGCTTCCAGAGCAGGAAGGTCAGAAAACCTTTGAACCACCCAGCAGGTGCAGCACAGAACAAGGGCTTCTCTATTGGCCTTGAGAACACCCACTGCCCAGCGCTCCTTTGTGTACACACGTGGTGGAGGAAGGGTGCTGCATTCGGCTCCGTGAGAACTTCTCCGGGCCACGTAGTGTGAACGCAAGTAGATGAGCCCTACATCTCATGCCAGTCTCCTGTGCGAGTTGGACAAGGCGAACTCCCTGTTTGAATCCCGGGGTGGGTTAAGTACCCTCCGGGGAAGGATCGTTGCTTGGGACCCCGGGGCTGGTGTCGAGGTGACTGTTCTGTGCATCCACCTCGCAGCTGTTCTCTCTCCGCGGGTTCTCTCTGCCTGCTGCAGCCAAAAGGGACACAGCTTAGGGTAAAGATAAAAACCCGGGGTGTAAACGTTCTTGCCTAGCCCTCGCCCCAAGCACAAGCGTATATGCCTCTGGTCAAAGGCTTTCGCCACAAGCTGAACACGTTTGGTCTCATCTAAGCCTCTGAAGCCCGAGTTCACCCAGCTACGAATCAAACTTCAGGAGAGGTGCTCAGGGTGATGCGGACTGCCAAGCGTTTCACCAGGCAGCCCAGATCGAGTACAAACACTTGTGTTTTAAACGGGCAGAGGAAATGGTGTCAAGAGCGCACCTCCATCTCCCGGGAGACGTACACGTTCTCTCCACGAGACGCAAGCCCTTCCTCCAGTGTGAAAGGCCTCTACACTCTACACCTCTTGCGCTCGCAGCACGCAGGTGCCACCCGCTCTGAACATCTTCCAAAGGCACAGGGGTCACGCAACGTGTGAACCACCGAGCGCGGGTGCAGCACACACCTAGGTCTTCGCTGTCGGCCTGAGAACACCCACGGCACAGGGCTTCTTTGGTGCACACACGTGGTAGCGGTCGGTGATGCCTTCTGCTCCGTGAAACCTTCTCGGGGACACAGAGCGTGAGCGCACGTAGATTAGCCCTACACCTCATCCCTCTTTCTTGAGTGAGTTGTACTGCTATAAGGCAAAACTCCCTGCTGGAATCTCGGTGTGGCTTAAGTATCCTCCGGGAAGCGATCGCTGCTAGAGACACTGTGCTGCTCTCTAGGATAACGGTCTGTGCCTCCGCTGCGCTGCTGTTGTCTCCAAGTCGCTTGCGAAGGCCTTTTCGAAGAGGTTGCTCACAGTGTCGTTTCTTTAGAGCAACCCACAGGCATACGAGGATGCCGGTTCTGTGAAGGAAAATGCTCCCTGCCTCAGCCACTTGGGCGCCGTTTTGTACAGGAAAGGACACTCCGCCTTGGAGGCTCTTCCTTCCGGATTGCCACTCGCACTGGCGATGTCTCCTGAATCTCGCGGGGTTACGGTGCCGTCACAGGGTCCGTATCTCAGGCCTAGAACGGCAGAGCGTCCGGCAGCTTTGAAAGAGACCGTCGGCATTCTTCTGGCCTTCGGGGACGCTCCATGAGGAACAAGCTCCTCAGCAGCGTGCGTCTTTAGATCTTTCATGGCAGAACCTCTGTGGGCGACCTCATTCCTCCCCCCACGTGAGAGACACACACAACCTGCCATTAGGGGGTGGAAGGCTTTAGAGTCCAGCAGCGAGGCTGGCGCTCCCACTCAGCGTTCCTGCACGGAACTGAGCCCGGGTGCGTGAGACCGTGAGAGGGGGCAAAGACAGGCGTACCAGCGAGCTGTTCACGGTGCACGCTGACGCATCACCCTTCAAGCTCACGTTCCTTTCATGGAGAGAACACGAGGCCTTGATTGCGCTTTCCTGTGGTACGTAAACTTTGGTCGCGTCCCCTGGTGGGCACATCGGCTCAGGACTGCCCTGTCCCAAAGGCTCCAGGTGTGGAGCCCGACTGTTGGAGCTCAGCCTCACGTGGCTCTTTCACGGACGAGACCGGCTCGCAATGGGACCGTTCACGAGCTGGGGACCGTGCTGGCTGTTAGGAGTCGGCACACCAAGAGCCCTCCGAGGGAGAGGAGCTGCTGACGTTTGCCAGCACAGTCTCCAATTCCCAACTGCAACCATTCCCTGTAAGAGGCTCCCGAAAGCTTCGACGCAGTTTCTCAGTTAGCTATAAATGGAGGCCAGTCACTTGGCAGACTCCCCCAACGCCCGGCCTCCCAGGCTGCGATACAGACACGCCGACTGCTTCAGCCAACAGGGACAGCTTGGAGTAAAAGGGAGACTCCTACGTGTCAAAGTACTTGCGTGACGCTGGCCAGAAGCTCAAACATTTAGGGCAGGGCATCAGGGCACTTCGCCGCACGCGGAGCAAGTTTGTTCTCATCTCGCCTCTGAAAGCCGAGTTTAACCAGCTAGGAAGCAAACTTCGGGAAAGGTACTCAGGGTGCCGCCGCTTCAAAATTCTCTCACCAGACAGCCCAAATCGTGTATGCCTCTTTGTATTTTCCATGGGCAGGACAAAATGGTGTCAACCCGCACGCCTCCAGCTGGGGGTGGGTTGGGGTGGGGTGGGGTGGGGTGGGGGTGGGGGTTGGGCGACGTACACTTTCTCCACGGGAAACAGGCCCACGCCTTCAGTGTGAAAGGCCTCTACGCCTCTCCGCTTTCGCAGCCCAGGCGCAGCCTCAGCTCTGAAAAGCTTCCAGAGCAGGAAGGTCAGAAAACCTTTGAACCACCCAGCAGGTGCAGCACAGAACAAGGGCTTCTCTCTTGGCCTTGAGAACACCCACTGCCCAGCGCTCCTTTGTGTACACACGTGGTGGAGGAAGGGTGCTGCATTCGGCTCCGTGAGAACTTCTCCGGGCCACGTAGTGTGAACGCAAGTAGATGAGCCCTACATCTCATGCCAGTCTCCTGTGCGAGTTGGACAAGGCGAACTCCCTGCTTGAATCCCGGGGTGGGTTAAGTACCCTCCGGGGAAGGATCATTGCTTGGGACCCCGGGGCTGGTGTCGAGGTGACTGTTCTGTGCATCCACCTCGCAGCTGTTCTCTCTCTGCGGGTTCTCTCCGCCTGCTGCAGCCAAAAGGGACACAGCTTAGGGTAAAGATAAAAACCCGGGGTGTAAACGTTCTTGCCTAGCCCTCGCCCCAAGCACAAGCGTATATGCCTCTGGTCAAAGGCTTTCGCCACAAGCTGAACACGTTTGGTCTCATCTAAGCCTCTGAAGCCCGAGTTCACCCAGCTATGAATCAAACTTCAGGAGGGGTGCTCAGGGTGATGCGGACTGCCAAGCGTTTCACCAGGCAGCCCAGATCGAGTACAAACACTTGTGTTTTAAACGGGCAGAGGAAATGGTGTCAAGAGCGCGCCTCCATCTCCCGGGCGACGTACACGTTCTCTCCACGAGACGCAAGCCCTTCCTCCAGTGTGAAAGGCCTCTACACTCTACACCTCTTGCGCTCGCAGCACGCAGGTGCCACCCGCTCTGAACATGTTCCAAAGGCACAGGGGTCACGCAACGTGTGAACCACCGAGCGCGGGTGCAGCACACACCTAGGTCTTCGCTGTCGGCCTGAGAACACCCACGGCACAGGGCTTCTTTGGTGCACACACGTGGTAGCGGTCGGTGATGCCTTCTGCTCCGTGAAACCTTCTCGGGGACACAGAGCGTGAGCGCACGTAGATTAGCCCTACACCTCATCCCTCTTTCTTGAGTGAGTTGTACTGCTATAAGGCAAAACTCCCTGCTGGAATCTCGGTGTGGCTTAAGTATCCTCCGGGAAGCGATCGCTGCTAGAGACACTGTGCTGCTCTCTAGGATAACGGTCTGTGCCTCCACTGCGCTGCTGTTGTCTCCAAGTCGCTTGCGAAGGCCTTTTCGAAGAGGTTGCTCACAGTGTCGTTTCTTTAGAGCAACCCACAGGCATACGAGGATGCCGGTTCTGTGAAGGAAAATGCTCCCTGCCTCAGCCACTTGGGCGCCGTTTTGTACAGGAAAGGACACTCCGCCTTGGAGGCTCTTCCTTCCGGATTGCCACTCGCACTGGCGATGTCTCCTGAATCTCGCGGGGTTACGGTGCCGTCACAGGGTCCGTATCTCAGGCCTAGAACGGCAGAGCGTCCGGCAGCTTTGAAAGAGACCGTCGGCATTCTTCTGGCCTTCGGGGACGCTCCATGAGGAACAAGCTCCTCAGCAGCGTGCGTCTTTAGATCTTTCATGGCAGAACCTCTGTGGGCGACCTCATTCCTCCCCCCACGTGAGAGACACACACAACCTGCCATTAGGGGGTGGAAGGCTTTAGAGTCCAGCAGCGAGGCTGGCGCTCCCACTCAGCGTTCCTGCACGGAACTGAGCCCGGGTGCGTGAGACCGTGAGAGGGGGCAAAGACAGGCGTACCAGCGAGCTGTTCACGGTGCACGCTGACGCATCACCCTTCAAGCTCACGTTCCTTTCATGGAGAGAACACAAGGCCTTGATTGCGCTTTCCTGTGGTACGTAAACTTTGGTCGCGTCCCCTGGTGGGCACATCGGCTCAGGACTGCCCTGTCCCAAAGGCTCCAGGTGTGGAGCCCGACTGTTGGAGCTCAGCCTCACGTGGCTCTTTCACGGACGAGACCAGCTCGCAATGGGACCGTTCACGAGCTGGGGACCGTGCTGGCTGTTAGGAGTCGGCACACCAAGAGCCCTCCGAGGGAGAGGAGCTGCTGACGTTTGCCAGCACAGTCTCCAATTCCCAACTGCAACCATTCCCTGTAAGAGGCTCCCGAAAGCTTCGACGCAGTTTCTCAGTTAGCTATAAATGGAGGCCAGTCACTTGGCAGACTCCCCCAATGCCCGGCCTCCCAGGCTGCGATACAGACACGCCGACTGCTTCAGCCAACAGGGACAGCTTGGAGTAAAAGGGAGACTCCTACGTGTCAAAGTACTTGCGTGACGCTGGCCAGAAGCTCAAACATTTAGGGCAGGGCATCAGGGCACTTCGCCGCACGCGGAGCAAGTTTGTTCTCATCTCGCCTCTGAAAGCCGAGTTTAACCAGCTAGGAAGCAAACTTCGGGAAAGGTACTCAGGGTGCCGCCGCTTCAAAATTCTCTCACCAGACAGCCCAAATCGTGTACGCCTCTTTGTATTTTCCATGGGCAGGACAAAATGGTGTCAACCCGCACGCCTCCAGCTGGGGGTGGGTTGGGGTGGGGTGGGGTGGGGTGGGGGTGGGGGTTGGGCGACGTACACTTTCTCCACGGGAAACAGGCCCACGCCTTCAGTGTGAAAGGCCTCTACGCCTCTCCGCTTTCGCAGCCCAGGCGCAGCCTCACTTCTGAAAAGCTTCCAGAGCAGGAAGGTCAGAAAACCTTTGAACCACCCAGCAGGTGCAGCACAGAACAAGGGCTTCTCTCTTGGCCTTGAGAACACCCACTGCCCAGCGCTCCTTTGTGTACACACATGGTGGAGGAAGGGTGCTGCATTCGGCTCCGTGAGAACTTCTCCGGGCCACGTAGTGTGAACGCAAGTAGATGAGCCCTACATCTCATGCCAGTCTCCTGTGCGAGTTGGACAAGGCGAACTCCCTGCTTGAATCCCGGGGTGGGTTAAGTACCCTCCGGGGAAGGATCATTGCTTGGGACCCCGGGGCTGGTGTCGAGGTGAGTGTTCTGTGCATACACCTCGCAGCTGTTCTCTCTCCGCGGGTTCTCTCCGCCTGCTGCAGCCAAAAGGGACACAGCTTAGGGTAAAGATAAAAACCCGGGGTGTAAACGTTCTTGCCTAGCCCTCGCCCCAAGCACAAGCGTATATGCCTCTGGTCAAAGGCTTTCGCCACAAGCTGAACACGTTTGGTCTCATCTAAGCCTCTGAAGCCCGAGTTCACCCAGCTACGAATCAAACTTCAGGAGAGGTGCTCAGGGTGATGCGGACTGCCAAGCGTTTCACCAGGCAGCCCAGATCGAGTACAAACACTTGTGTTTTAAACGGGCAGAGGAAATGGTGTCAAGAGCGCGTCTCCATCTCCCGGGCGACGTACACGTTCTCTCCACGAGACGCAAGCCCTTCCTCCAGTGTGAAAGGCCTCTACACTCTACACCTCTTGCGCTCGCAGCACGCAGGTGCCACCCGCTCTGAACATCTTCCAAAAGCACAGGGGTCACGCAACGTGTGAACCACCGAGCGCGGGTGCAGCACACACCTAGGTCTTCGCTGTCGGCCTGAGAACACCCACGGCACAGGGCTTCTTTGGTGCACACACGTGGTAGCGGTCGGTGATGCCTTCTGCTCCGTGAAACCTTCTCGGGGACACAGAGCGTGAGCGCACGTAGATTAGCCCTACACCTCATCCCTCTTTCTTGAGTGAGTTGTACTGCTATAAGGCAAAACTCCCTGCTGGAATCTCGGTGTGGCTTAAGTATCCTCCGGGAAGCGATCGCTGCTAGAGACACTGTGCTGCTCTCTAGGATAACGGTCTGTGCCTCCACTGCGCTGCTGTTGTCTCCAAGTCGCTTGCGAAGGCCTTTTCGAAGAGGTTGCTCACAGTGTCGTTTCTTTAGAGCAACCCACAGGCATACGAGGATGCCGGTTCTGTGAAGGAAAATGCTCCCTGCCTCAGCCACTTGGGCGCCGTTTTGTACAGGAAAGGAAACTCCGCCTTGGAGGCTCTTCCTTCCGGATTGCCACTCGCACTGGCGATGTCTCCTGAATCTCGCGGGGTTACGGTGCCGTCACAGGGTCCGTATCTCAGGCCTAGAACGGCAGAGCGTCCGGCAGCTTTGAAAGAGACCGTCGGCATTCTTCTGGCCTTCGGGGACGCTCCATGAGGAACAAGCTCCTCAGCAGCGTGCGTCTTTAGATCTTTCATGGCAGAACCTCTGTGGGCGACCTCATTCCTCCCCCCACGTGAGAGACACACACAACCTGCCATTAGGGGCTGGAAGGCTTTAGAGTCCAGCAGCGAGGCTGGCGCTCCCACTCAGCGTTCCTGCACGGAACTGAGCCCGGGTGCGTGAGACCGTGAGAGGGGGCAAAGACAGGCGTACCAGCGAGCTGTTCACGGTGCACGCTGACGCATCACCCTTCAAGCTCACGTTCCTTTCATGGAGAGAACACGAGGCCTTGATTGCACTTTCCTGTGGTACGTAAACTTTGGTCGCGTCCCCTGGTGGGCACATCGGCTCAGGACTGCCCTGTCCCAAAGGCTCCAGGTGTGGAGCCCGACTGTTGGAGCTCAGCCTCACGTGGCTCTTTCACGGACGAGACCGGCTCGCAATGGGACCGTTCACGAGCTGGGGACCGTGCTGGCTGTTAGGAGTCGGCACACCAAGAGCCCTCCGAGGGAGAGGAGCTGCTGACGTTTGCCAGCACAGTCTCCAATTCCCAACTGCAACCATTCCCTGTAAGAGGCTCCCGAAAGCTTCGACGCAGTTTCTCAGTTAGCTATAAATGGAGGCCAGTCACTTGGCAGACTCCCCCAACGCCCGGCCTCCCAGGCTGCGATACAGACACGCCGACTGCTTCAGCCAACAGGGACAGCTTGGAGTAAAAGGGAGACTCCTACGTGTCAAAGTACTTGCGTGACGCTGGCCAGAAGCTCAAACATTTAGGGCAGGGCATCAGGGCTCTTCGCCGCACGTGGAGCAAGTTTGTTCTCATCTCACCTCTGAAAGCCGAGTTTAACCAGCTAGGAAGCAAACTTCGGGAAAGGTACTCAGGGTGCCGCCGCTTCAAAATTCTCTCACCAGACAGCCCAAATCGTGTACGCCTCTTTGTATTTTCCATGGGCAGGACAAAATGGTGTCAACCCGCACGCCTCCAGCTGGGGGTGGGTTGGGGTGGGGTGGGGTGGGGTGGGGGTGGGGGTTGGGCGACGTACACTTTCTCCACGGGAAACAGGCCCACGCCTTCAGTGTGAAAGGCCTCTACGCCTCTCCGCTTTCGCAGCCCAGGCGCAGCCTCAGCTCTGAAAAGCTTCCAGAGCAGGAAGGTCAGAAAACCTTTGAACCACCCAGCAGGTGCAGCACAGAACAAGGGCTTCTCTCTTGGCCTTGAGAACACCCACTGCCCAGCGCTCCTTTGTGTACACACGTGGTGGAGGAAGGGTGCTGCATTCGGCTCCGTGAGAACTTCTCCGGGCCACGTAGTGTGAACGCAAGTAGATGAGCCCTACATCTCATGCCAGTCTCCTGTGCGAGTTGGACAAGGCGAACTCCCTGCTTGAATCCCGGGGTGGGTTAAGTACCCTCCGGGGAAGGATCGTTGCTTGGGACCCCGGGGCTGGTGTCGAGGTGACTGTTCTGTGCATCCACCTCGCAGCTGTTCTCTCTCCGCGGGTTCTCTCCGCCTGCTGCAGCCAAAAGGGACACAGCTTAGGGTAAAGATAAAAACCCGGGGTGTAAACGTTCTTGCCTAGCCCTCGCCCCAAGCACAAGCGTATATGCCTCTGGTCAAAGGCTTTCGCCACAAGCTGAACACGTTTGGTCTCATCTAAGCCCCTGAAGCCCGAGTTCACCCAGCTACGAATCAAACTTCAGGAGGGGTGCTCAGGGTGATGCGGACTGCCAAGCGTTTCACCAGGCAGCCCAGATCGAGTACAAGCACTTGTGGTTTAAACGGGCAGAGGAAATGGTGTCAAGAGCGCGCCTCCATCTCCCGGGCGACGTACACGTTCTCTCCACGAGACGCAAGCCCTTCCTCCAGTGTGAAAGGCCTCTACACTCTACACCTCTTGCGCTCGCAGCACGCAGGTGCCACCCGCTCTGAACATCTTCCAAAGGCACAGGGGTCACGCAACGTGTGAACCACCGAGCGCGGGTGCAGCACACACCTAGGTCTTCGCTGTCGGCCTGAGAACACCCACGGCACAGGGCTTCTTTGGTGCACACACGTGGTAGCGGTCGGTGATGCCTTCTGCTCCGTGAAACCTTCTCGGGGACACAGAGCGTGAGCGCACGTAGATTAGCCCTACACCTCATCCCTCTTTCTTGAGTGAGTTGTACTGCTATAAGGCAAAACTCCCTGCTGGAATCTCGGTGTGGCTTAAGTATCCTCCGGGAAGCGATCGCTGCTAGAGACACTGTGCTGCTCTCTAGGACAACGGTCTGTGCCTCCACTGCGCTGCTGTTGTCTCCAAGTCGCTTGCGAAGGCCTTTTCGAAGAGGTTGCTCACAGTGTCGTTTCTTTAGAGCAACCCACAGGCATACGAGGATGCCGGTTCTGTGAAGGAAAATGCTCCCTGCCTCAGCCACTTGGGCGCCGTTTTGTACAGGAAAGGACACTCCGCCTTGGAGGCTCTTCCTTCCGGATTGCCACTCGCACTGGCGATGTCTCCTGAATCTCGCGGGGTTACGGTGCCGTCACAGGGTCCGTATCTCAGGCCTAGAACGGCAGAGCGTCCGGCAGCTTTGAAAGAGACCGTCGGCATTCTTCTGGCCTTCGGGGACGCTCCATGAGGAACAAGCTCCTCAGCAGCGTGCGTCTTTAGATCTTTCATGGCAGAACCTCTGTGGGCGACCTCATTCCTCCCCCCACGTGAGAGACACACACAACCTGCCATTAGGGGGTGGAAGGCTTTAGAGTCCAGCAGCGAGGCTGGCGCTCCCACTCAGCGTTCCTGCACGGAACTGAGCCCGGGTGCGTGAGACCGTGAGAGGGGGCAAAGACAGGCGTACCAGCGAGCTGTTCACGGTGCACGCTGACGCATCACCCTTCAAGCTCACGTTCCTTTCATGGAGAGAACACGAGGCCTTGATTGCGCTTTCCTGTGGTATGTAAACTTTGGTCGCGTCCCCTGGTGGGCACATCGGCTCAGGACTGCCCTGTCCCAAAGGCTCCAGGTGTGGAGCCCGACTGTTGGAGCTCAGCCTCACGTGGCTCTTTCACGGACGAGACCGGCTCGCAATGGGACCGTTCACGAGCTGGGGACCGTGCTGGCTGTTAGGAGTCGGCACACCAAGAGCCCTCCGAGGGAGAGGAGCTGCTGACGTTTGCCAGCACAGTCTCCAATTCCCAACTGCAACCATTCCCTGTAAGAGGCTCCCGAAAGCTTCGACGCAGTTTCTCAGTTAGCTATAAATGGAGGCCAGTCACTTGGCAGACTCCCCCAACGCCCGGCCTCCCAGGCTGCGATACAGACACGCCGACTGCTTCAGCCAACAGGGACAGCTTGGAGTAAAAGGGAGACTCCTACGTGTCAAAGTACTTGCGTGACGCTGGCCAGGAGCTCAAACATTTAGGGCAGGGCATCAGGGCACTTCGCCGCACGCGGAGCAAGTTTGTTCTCATCTCGCCTCTGAAAGCCGAGTTTAACCAGCTAGGAAGCAAACTTCGGGAAAGGTACTCAGGGTGCCGCCGCTTCAAAATTCTCTCACCAGACAGCCCAAATCGTGTACACCTCTTTGTATTTTCCATGGGCAGGACAAAATGGTGTCAAACCCGCACGCCTCCAGCTGGGGGTGGGTTGGGGTGGGGTGGGGTGGGGTGGGGGTGGGGGTTGGGCGACGTACACTTTCTCCACGGGAAACAGGCCCACGCCTTCAGTGTGAAAGGCCTCTACGCCTCTCCGCTTTCGCAGCCCAGGCGCAGCCTCAGCTCTGAAAAGCTTCCAGAGCAGGAAGGTCAGAAAACCTTTGAACCACCCAGCAGGTGCAGCACAGAACAAGGGCTTCTCTCTTGGCCTTGAGAACACCCACTGCCCAGCGCTCCTTTGTGTACACACGTGGTGGAGGAAGGGTGCTGCATTCGGCTCCGTGAGAACTTCTCCGGGCCACGTAGTGTGAACGCAAGTAGATGAGCCCTACATCTCATGCCAGTCTCCTGTGCGAGTTGGACAAGGCGAACTCCCTGCTTGAATCCCGGGGTGGGTTAAGTACCCTCCGGGGAAGGATCGTTGCTTGGGACCCCGGGGCTGGTGTCGAGGTGACTGTTCTGTGCATCCACCTCGCAGCTGTTCTCTCTCCGCGGGTTCTCTCCGCCTGCTGCAGCCAAAAGGGACACAGCTTAGGGTAAAGATAAAAACCCGGGGTGTAAACGTTCTTGCCTAGCCCTCGCCCCAAGCACAAGCATATATGCCTCTGGTCAAAGGCTTTCGCCACAAGCTGAACACGTTTGGTCTCATCTAAGCCTCTGAAGCCCGAGTTCACCCAGCTACGAATCAAACTTCAGGAGAGGTGCTCAGGGTGATGCGGACTGCCAAGCGTTTCACCAGGCAGCCCAGATCGAGTACAAACACTTGTGTTTTAAACGGGCAGAGGAAATGGTGTCAAGAGCGCGCCTCCATCTCCCGGGCGACGTACACGTTCTCTCCACGAGACGCAAGCCCTTCCTCCAGTGTGAAAGGCCTCTACACTCTACACCTCTTGCGCTCGCAGCACGCAGGTGCCACCCGCTCTGAACATCTTCCAAAGGCACAGGGGTCACGCAACGTGTGAACCACCGAGCGCGGGTGCAGCACACACCTAGGTCTTCGCTGTCGGCCTGAGAACACCCACGGCACAGGGCTTGTTTGGTGCACACACGTGGTAGCGGTCGGTGATGCCTTCTGCTCCGTGAAACCTTCTCGGGGACACAGAGCGTGAGCGCACGTAGATTAGCCCTACACCTCATCCCTCTTTCTTGAGTGAGTTGTACTGCTATAAGGCAAAACTCCCTGCTGGAATCTCGGTGTGGCTTAAGTATCCTCCGGGAAGCGATCGCTGCTAGAGACACTGTGCTGCTCTCTAGGATAACGGTCTGTGCCTCCACTGCGCTGCTGTTGTCTCCAAGTCGCTTACGAAGGCCTTTTCGAAGAGGTTGCTCACAGTGTCGTTTCTTTAGAGCAACCCACAGGCATACGAGGATGCCGGTTCTGTGAAGGAAAATGCTCCCTGCCTCAGCCACTTGGGCGCCGTTTTGTACAGGAAAGGACACTCCGCCTTGGAGGCTCTTCCTTCCGGATTGCCACTCGCACTGGCGATGTCTCCTGAATCTCGCGGGGTTACGGTGCCGTCACAGGGTCCGTATCTCAGGCCTAGAACGGCAGAGCGTCCGGCAGCTTTGAAAGAGACCGTCGGCATTCTTCTGGCCTTCGGGGACGCTCCATGAGGAACAAGCTCCTCAGCAGCGTGCGTCTTTAGATCTTTCATGGCAGAACCTCTGTGGGCGACCTCATTCCTCCCCCCACGTGAGAGACACACACAACCTGCCATTAGGGGGTGGAAGGCTTTAGAGTCCAGCAGCGAGGCTGGCGCTCCCACTCAGCGTTCCTGCACGGAACTGAGCCCGGGTGCGTGAGACCGTGAGAGGGGGCAAAGACAGGCGTACCAGCGAGCTGTTCACGGTGCACGCTGACGCATCACCCTTCAAGCTCACGTTCCTTTCATGGAGAGAACACGAGGCCTTGATTGCGCTTTCCTGTGGTACGTAAACTTTGGTCGCGTCCCCTGGTGGGCACATCGGCTCAGGACTGCCCTGTCCCAAAGGCTCCAGGTGTGGAGCCCGACTGTTGGAGCTCAGCCTCACGTGGCTCTTTCACGGACGAGACCGGCTCGCAATGGGACCGTTCACGAGCTGGGGACCGTGCTGGCTGTTAGGAGTCGGCACACCAAGAGCCCTCCGAGGGAGAGGAGCTGCTGACGTTTGCCAGCACAGTCTCCAATTCCCAACTGCAACCATTCCCTGTAAGAGGCTCCCGAAAGCTTCGACGCAGTTTCTCAGTTAGCTATAAATGGAGGCCAGTCACTTGGCAGACTCCCCCAATGCCCGGCCTCCCAGGCTGCGATACAGACACGCCGACTGCTTCAGCCAACAGGGACAGCTTGGAGTAAAAGGGAGACTCCTACGTGTCAAAGTACTTGCGTGACGCTGGCCAGAAGCTCAAACATTTAGGGCAGGGCATCAGGGCACTTCGCCGCACGCGGAGCAAGTTTGTTCTCATCTCGCCTCTGAAAGCCGAGTTTAACCAGCTAGGAAGCAAACTTCGGGAAAGGTACTCAGGGTGCCGCCGCTTCAAAATTCTCTCACCAGACAGCCCAAATCGTGTACGCCTCTTTGTATTTTCCATGGGCAGGACAAAATGGTGTCAACCCGCACGCCTCCAGCTGGGGGTGGGTTGGGGTGGGGTGGGGTGGGGTGGGGGTGGGGGTTGGGCGACGTACACTTTCTCCACGGGAAACAGGCCCACGCCTTCAGTGTGAAAGGCCTCTACGCCTCTCCGCTTTCGCAGCCCAGGCGCAGCCTCAGCTCTGAAAAGCTTCCAGAGCAGGAAGGTCAGAAAACCTTTGAACCACCCAGCAGGTGCAGCACAGAACAAGGGCTTCTCTCTTGGCCTTGAGAACACCCACTGCCCAGCGCTCCTTTGTGTACACACGTGGTGGAGGAAGGGTGCTGCATTCGGCTCCGTGAGAACTTTTCCGGGCCACGTAGTGTGAACGCAAGTAGATGAGCCCTACATCTCATGCCAGTCTCCTGTGCGAGTTGGACAAGGCGAACTCCCTGCTTGAATCCCGGGGTGGGTTAAGTACCCTCCGGGGAAGGATCATTGCTTGGGACCCCAGGGCTGGTGTCGAGGTGACTGTTCTGTGCATCCACCTCGCAGCTGTTCTCTCTCCGCGGGTTCTCTCCGCCTGCTGCAGCCAAAAGGGACACAGCTTAGGGTAAAGATAAAAACCCGGGGTGTAAACGTTCTTGCCTAGCCCTCGCCCCAAGCACAAGCGTATATGCCTCTGGTCAAAGGCTTTCGCCACAAGCTGAACACGTTTGGTCTCATCTAAGCCTCTGAAGCCCGAGTTCACCCAGCTACGAATCAAACTTCAGGAGGGGTGCTCAGGGTGATGCGGACTGCCAAGCGTTTCACCAGGCAGCCCAGATCGAGTACAAACACTTGTGTTTTAAACGGGCAGAGGAAATGGTGTCAAGAGCGCGCCTCCATCTCCCGGGCGACGTACACGTTCTCTCCACGAGACGCAAGCCCTTCCTCCAGTGTGAAAGGCCTCTACACTCTACACCTCTTGCGCTCGCAGCACGCAGGTGCCACCCGCTCTGAACATCTTCCAAAGGCACAGGGGTCACGCAACGTGTGAACCACCGAGCGCGGGTGCAGCACACACCTAGGTCTTCGCTGTCGGCCTGAGAACACCCACGGCACAGGGCTTCTTTGGTGCACACACATGGTAGCGGTCGGTGATGCCTTCTGCTCCGGGAAACCTTCTCGGGGACATAGAGCGTGAGCGCACGTAGATTAGCCCTACACCTCATCCCTCTTTCTTGAGTGAGTTGTACTGCTATAAGGCAAAACTCCCTGCTGGAATCTCGGTGTGGCTTAAGTATCCTCCGGGAAGCGATCGCTGCTAGAGACACTGTGCTGCTCTCTAGGATAACGGTCTGTGCCTCCACTGCGCTGCTGTTGTCTCCAAGTCGCTTGCGAAGGCCTTTTCGAAGAGGTTGCTCACAGTGTCGTTTCTTTAGAGCAACCCACAGGCATACGAGGATGCCGGTTCTGTGAAGGAAAATGCTCCCTGCCTCAGCCACTTGGGCGCCGTTTTGTACAGGAAAGGACACTCCGCCTTGGAGGCTCTTCCTTCCGGATTGCCACTCGCACTGGCGATGTCTCCTGAATCTCGCGGGGTTACGGTGCCGTCACAGGGTCCGTATCTCAGGCCTAGAACGGCAGAGCGTCCGGCAGCTTTGAAAGAGACCGTCGGCATTCTTCTGGCCTTCGGGGACGCTCCATGAGGAACAAGCTCCTCAGCAGCGTGCGTCTTTAGATCTTTCATGGCAGAACCTCTGTGGGCGACCTCATTCCTCCCCCCACGTGAGAGACACACACAACCTGCCATTAGGGGGTGGAAGGCTTTAGAGTCCAGCAGCGAGGCTGGCGCTCCCACTCAGCGTTCCTGCACGGAACTGAGCCCGGGTGCGTGAGACCGTGAGAGGGGGCAAAGACAGGCGTACCAGCGAGCTGTTCACGGTGCACGCTGACGCATCACCCTTCAAGCTCACGTTCCTTTCATGGAGAGAACACGAGGCCTTGATTGCGCTTTCCTGTGGTACGTAAACTTTGGTCGCGTCCCCTGGTGGGCACATCGGCTCAGGACTGCCCTGTCCCAAAGGCTCCAGGTGTGGAGCCCGACTGTTGGAGCTCAGCCTCACGTGGCTCTTTCACGGACGAGACCGGCTCGCAATGGGACCGTTCACGAGCTGGGGACCGTGCTGGCTGTTAGGAGTCGGCACACCAAGAGCCCTCCGAGGGAGAGGAGCTGCTGACGTTTGCCAGCACAGTCTCCAATTCCCAACTGCAACCATTCCCTGTAAGAGGCTCCCGAAAGCTTCGACGCAGTTTCTCAGTTAGCTATAAATGGAGGCCAGTCACTTGGCAGACTCCCCCAACGCCCGGCCTCCCAGGCTGCGATACAGACACGCCGACTGCTTCAGCCAACAGGGACAGCTTGGAGTAAAAGGGAGACTCCTACGTGTCAAAGTACTTGCGTGACGCTGGCCAGAAGCTCAAACATTTAGGGCAGGGCATCAGGGCACTTCGCCGCACGCGGAGCAAGTTTGTTCTCATCTCGCCTCTGAAAGCCGAGTTTAACCAGCTAGGAAGCAAACTTCGGGAAAGGTACTCAGGGTGCCGCCGCTTCAAAATTCTCTCACCAGACAGCCCAAATCGTGTACGCCTCTTTGTATTTTCCATGGGCAGGACAAAATGGTGTCAACCCGCACGCCTCCAGCTGGGGGTGGGTTGGGGTGGGGTGGGGTGGGGTGGGGGTGGGGGTTGGGCGACGTACACTTTCTCCACGGGAAACAGGCCCACGCCTTCAGTGTGAAAGGCCTCTACGCCTCTCCGCTTTCGCAGCCCAGGCGCAGCCTCAGCTCTGAAAAGCTTCCAGAGCAGGAAGGTCAGAAAACCTTTGAACCACCCAGCAGGTGCAGCACAGAACAAGGGCTTCTCTCTTGGCCTTGAGAACACCCACTGCCCAGCGCTCCTTTGTGTACACACGTGGTGGAGGAAGGGTGCTGCATTCGGCTCCGTGAGAACTTCTCCGGGCCACGTAGTGTGAACGCAAGTAGATGAGCCCTACATCTCATGCCAGTCTCCTGTGCGAGTTGGACAAGGCGAACTCCCTGCTTGAATCCCGGGGTGGGTTAAGTACCCTCCGGGGAAGGATCGTTGCTTGGGACCCCGGGGCTGGTGTCGAGGTGACTGTTCTGTGCATCCACCTCGCAGCTGTTCTCTCTCCGCGGGTTCTCTCCGCCTGCTGCAGCCAAAAGGGACACAGCTTAGGGTAAAGATAAAAACCCGGGGTGTAAACGTTCTTGCCTAGCCCTCGCCCCAAGCACAAGCGTATATGCCTCTGGTCAAAGGCTTTCGCCACAAGCTGAACACGTTTGGTCTCATCTAAGCCTCTGAAGCCCGAGTTCACCCAGCTATGAATCAAACTTCAGGAGGGGTGCTCAGGGTGATGCGGACTGCCAAGCGTTTCACCAGGCAGCCCAGATCGAGTACAAACACTTGTGTTTTAAACGGGCAGAGGAAATGGTGTCAAGAGCGCGCCTCCATCTCCCGGGCGACGTACACGTTCTCTCCACGAGACGCAAGCCCTTCCTCCAGTGTGAAAGGCCTCTACACTCTACACCTCTTGCGCTCGCAGCACGCAGGTGCCACCCACTCTGAACATCTTCCAAAGGCACAGGGGTCACGCAACGTGTGAACCACCGAGCGCGGGTGCAGCACACACCTAGGTCTTCGCTGTCGGCCTGAGAACACCCACGGCACAGGGCTTCTTTGGTGCACACACGTGGTAGCGGTCGGTGATGCCTTCTGCTCCGTGAAACCTTCTCGGGGACACAGAGCGTGAGCGCACGTAGATTAGCCCTACACCTCATCCCTCTTTCTTGAGTGAGTTGTACTGCTATAAGGCAAAACTCCCTGCTGGAATCTCGGTGTGGCTTAAGTATCCTCCGGGAAGCGATCGCTGCTAGAGACACTGTGCTGCTCTCTAGGATAACGGTCTGTGCCTCCACTGCGCTGCTGTTGTCTCCAAGTCGCTTGCGAAGGCCTTTTCGAAGAGGTTGCTCACAGTGTCGTTTCTTTAGAGCAACCCACAGGCATACGAGGATGCCGGTTCTGTGAAGGAAAATGCTCCCTGCCTCAGCCACTTGGGCGCCGTTTTGTACAGGAAAGGACACTCCGCCTTGGAGGCTCTTCCTTCCGGATTGCCACTCGCACTGGCGATGTCTCCTGAATCTCGCGGGGTTACGGTGCCGTCACAGGGTCCGTATCTCAGGCCTAGAACGGCAGAGCGTCCGGCAGCTTTGAAAGAGACCGTCGGCATTCTTCTGGCCTTCGGGGACGCTCCATGAGGAACAAGCTCCTCAGCAGCGTGCGTCTTTAGATCTTTCATGGCAGAACCTCTGTGGGCGACCTCATTCCTCCCCCCACGTGAGAGACACACACAACCTGCCATTAGGGGGTGGAAGGCTTTAGAGTCCAGCAGCGAGGCTGGTGCTCCCACTCAGCGTTCCTGCACGGAACTGAGCCCGGGTGCGTGAGACCGTGAGAGGGGGCAAAGACAGGCGTACCAGCGAGCTGTTCACGGTGCACGCTGACGCATCACCCTTCAAGCTCACGTTCCTTTCATGGAGAGAACACGAGGCCTTGATTGCGCTTTCCTGTGGTACGTAAACTTTGGTCGCGTCCCCTGGTGGGCACATCGGCTCAGGACTGCCCTGTCCCAAAGGCTCCAGGTGTGGAGCCCGACTGTTGGAGCTCAGCCTCACGTGGCTCTTTCACGGACGAGACCGGCTCGCAATGGGACCGTTCACGAGCTGGGGACCGTGCTGGCTGTTAGGAGTCGGCACACCAAGAGCCCTCCGAGGGAGAGGAGCTGCTGACGTTTGCCAGCACAGTCTCCAATTCCCAACTGCAACCATTCCCTGTAAGAGGCTCCCGAAAGCTTCGACGCAGTTTCTCAGTTAGCTATAAATGGAGGCCAGTCACTTGGCAGACTCCCCCAACGCCCGGCCTCCCAGGCTGCGATACAGACACGCCGACTGCTTCAGCCAACAGGGACAGCTTGGAGTAAAAGGGAGACTCCTACGTGTCAAAGTACTTGCGTGACGCTGGCCAGAAGCTCAAACATTTAGGGCAGGGCATCAGGGCACTTCGCCGCACGCGGAGCAAGTTTGTTCTCATCTCGCCTCTGAAAGCCGAGTTTAACCAGCTAGGAAGCAAACTTCGGGAAAAGTACTCAGGGTGCCGCCGCTTCAAAATTCTCTCACCAGACAGCCCAAATCGTGTACGCCTCTTTGTATTTTCCATGGGCAGGACAAAATGGTGTCAACCCGCACGCCTCCAGCTGGGGGTGGGTTGGGGTGGGGTGGGGTGGGGTGGGGGTGGGGGTTGGGCGATGTACACTTTCTCCACGGGAAACAGGCCCACGCCTTCAGTGTGAAAGGCCTCTACGCCTCTCCGCTTTCGCAGCCCAGGCGCAGCCTCAGCTCTGAAAAGCTTCCAGAGCAGGAAGGTCAGAAAACCTTTGAACCACCCAGCAGGTGCAGCACAGAACAAGGGCTTCTCTCTTGGCCTTGAGAACACCCACTGCCCAGCGCTCCTTTGTGTACACACGTGGTGGAGGAAGGGTGCTGCATTCGGCTCCGTGAGAACTTCTCCGGGCCACGTAGTGTGAACGCAAGTAGATGAGCCCTACATCTCATGCCAGTCTCCTGTGCGAGTTGGACAAGGCGAACTCCCTGCTTGAATCCCGGGGTGGGTTAAGTACCCTCCGGGGAAGGATCGTTGCTTGGGACCCCGGGGCTGGTGTCGAGGTGACTGTTCTGTGCATCCACCTCGCAGCTGTTCTCTCTCCGCGGGTTCTCTCCGCCTGCTGCAGCCAAAAGGGACACAGCTTAGGGTAAAGATAAAAACCTGGGGTGTAAACGTTCTTGCCTAGCCCTCGCCCCAAGCACAAGCGTATATGCCTCTGGTCAAAGGCTTTCGCCACAAGCTGAACACGTTTGGTCTCATCTAAGCCTCTGAAGCCCGAGTTCACCCAGCTACGAATCAAACTTCAGGAGAGGTGCTCAGGGTGATGCGGACTGCCAAGCGTTTCACCAGGCAGCCCAGATCGAGTACAAACACTTGTGTTTTAAACGGGCAGAGGAAATGGTGTCAAGAGCGCGCCTCCATCTCCCGGGCGACGTACACGTTCTCTCCACGAGACACAAGCCCTTCCTCCAGTGTGAAAGGCCTCTACACTCTACACCTCTTGCGCTCGCAGCACGCAGGTGCCACCCGCTCTGAACATCTTCCAAAGGCACAGGGGTCACGCAACGTGTGAACCACCGAGCGCGGGTGCAGCACACACCTAGGTCTTCGCTGTCGGCCTGAGAACACCCACGGCACAGGGCTTCTTTGGTGCACACACGTGGTAGCGGTCGGTGATGCCTTCTGCTCCGTGAAACCTTCTCGGGGACACAGAGCGTGAGCGCACGTAGATTAGCCCTACACCTCATCCCTCTTTCTTGAGTGAGTTGTACTGCTATAAGGCAAAACTCCCTGCTGGAATCTCGGTGTGGCTTAAGTATCCTCCGGGAAGCGATCGCTGCTAGAGACACTGTGCTGCTCTCTAGGATAACGGTCTGTGCCTCCACTGCGCTGCTGTTGTCTCCAAGTCGCTTGCGAAGGCCTTTTCGAAGAGGTTGCTCACAGTGTCGTTTCTTTAGAGCAACCCACAGGCATACGAGGATGCCGGTTCTGTGAAGGAAAATGCTCCCTGCCTCAGCCACTTGGGCGCCGTTTTGTACAGGAAAGGACACTCCGCCTTGGAGGCTCTTCCTTCCGGATTGCCACTCGCACTGGCGATG
The DNA here is from genome assembly GCF_937001465.1 of Orcinus orca. Classification (NCBI taxonomy): domain Eukaryota; kingdom Metazoa; phylum Chordata; class Mammalia; order Artiodactyla; family Delphinidae; genus Orcinus; species Orcinus orca. Next base: position 1,285,946 of record NW_026043958.1, on the reverse strand, counting down.
TCTCCTGAATCTCGCGGGGTTACGGTGCCGTCACAGGGTCCGTATCTCAGGCCTAGAACGGCAGAGCGTCCGGCAGCTTTGAAAGAGACCGTCGGCATTCTTCTGGCCTTCGGGGACGCTCCATGAGGAACAAGCTCCTCAGCAGCGTGCGTCTTTAGATCTTTCATGGCAGAACCTCTGTGGGCGACCTCATTCCTCCCCCCACGTGAGAGACACACACAACCTGCCATTAGGGGGTGGAAGGCTTTAGAGCCCAGCAGCGAGGCTGGCGCTCCCACTCAGCGTTCCTGCACGGAACTGAGCCCGGGTGCGTGAGACCGTGAGAGGGGGCAAAGACAGGCGTACCAGCGAGCTGTTCACGGTGCACGCTGACGCATCACCCTTCAAGCTCACGTTCCTTTCATGGAGAGAACACGAGGCCTTGATTGCGCTTTCCTGTGGTACGTAAACTTTGGTCGCGTCCCCTGGTGGGCACATCGGCTCAGGACTGCCCTGTCCCAAAGGCTCCAGATGTGGAGCCCGACTGTTGGAGCTCAGCCTCACGTGGCTCTTTCACGGACGAGACCGGCTCGCAATGGGACCGTTCACGACCTGGGGACCGTGCTGGCTGTTAGGAGTCGGCACACCAAGAGCCCTCCGAGGGAGAGGAGCTGCTGACGTTTGCCAGCACAGTCTCCAATTCCCAACTGCAACCATTCCCTGTAAGAGGCTCCCGAAAGCTTCGACGCAGTTTCTCAGTTAGCTATAAATGGAGGCCAGTCACTTGGCAGACTCCCCCAACGCCCGGCCTCCCAGGCTGCGATACAGACACGCCGACTGCTTCAGCCAACAGGGACAGCTTGGAGTAAAAGGGAGACTCCTACGTGTCAAAGTACTTGCGTGACGCTGGCCAGAAGCTCAAACATTTAGGGCAGGGCATCAGGGCACTTCGCCGCACGCGGAGCAAGTTTGTTCTCATCTCGCCTCTGAAAGCCGAGTTTAACCAGCTAGGAAGCAAACTTCGGGAAAGGTACTCAGGGTGCCGCCGCTTCAAAATTCTCTCACCAGACAGCCCAAATCGTGTACGCCTCTTTGTATTTTCCATGGGCAGGACAAAATGGTGTCAACCCGCACGCCTCCAGCTGGGGGTGGGTTGGGGTGGGGTGGGGTGGGGTGGGGGTGGGGGTTGGGCGACGTACACTTTCTCCACGGGAAACAGGCCCACGCCTTCAGTGTGAAAGGCCTCTACGCCTCTCCGCTTTCGCAGCCCAGGCGCAGCCTCAGCTCTGAAAAGCTTCCAGAGCAGGAAGGTCAGAAAACCTTTGAACCACCCAGCAGGTGCAGCACAGAACAAGGGCTTCTCTATTGGCCTTGAGAACACCCACTGCCCAGCGCTCCTTTGTGTACACACGTGGTGGAGGAAGGGTGCTGCATTCGGCTCCGTGAGAACTTCTCCGGGCCACGTAGTGTGAACGCAAGTAGATGAGCCCTACATCTCATGCCAGTCTCCTGTGCGAGTTGGACAAGGCGAACTCCCTGCTTGAATCCCGGGGTGGGTTAAGTACCCTCCGGGGAAGGATCGTTGCTTGGGACCCCGGGGCTGGTGTCGAGGTGACTGTTCTGTGCATCCACCTCGCAGCTGTTCTCTCTCCGCGGGTTCTCTCCGCCTGCTGCAGCCAAAAGGGACACAGCTTAGGGTAAAGATAAAAACCCGGGGTATAAACGTTCTTGCCTAGCCCTCGCCCCAAGCACAAGCGTATATGCCTCTGGTCAAAGGCTTTCGCCACAAGATGAACACGTTTGGTCTCATCTAAGCCTCTGAAGCCCGAGTTCACCCAGCTACGAATCAAACTTCAGGAGAGGTGCTCAGGGTGATGCGGACTGCCAAGCGTTTCACCAGGCAGCCCAGATCGAGTACAAACACTTGTGTTTTAAACGGGCAGAGGAAATGGTGTCAAGAGCGCGCCTCCATCTCCCGGGCGACGTACACGTTCTCTCCACGAGACACAAGCCCTTCCTCCAGTGTGAAAGGCCTCTACACTCTACACCTCTTGCGCTCGCAGCACGCAGGTGCCACCCGCTCTGAACATCTTCCAAAGGCACAGGGGTCACGCAACGTGTGAACCACCGAGCGCGGGTGCAGCACACACCTAGGTCTTCGCTGTCGGCCTGAGAACACCCACGGCACAGGGCTTCTTTGGTGCACACATGTGGTAGCGGTCGGTGATGCCTTCTGCTCCGTGAAACCTTCTCGGGGACACAGAGCGTGAGCGCACGTAGATTAGCCCTACACCTCATCCCTCTTTCTTGAGTGAGTTCTACTGCTATAAGGCAAAACTCCCTGCTGGAATCTCGGTGTGGCTTAAGTATCCTCCGGGAAGCGATCGCTGCTAGAGACACTGTGCTGCTCTCTAGGATAACGGTCTGTGCCTCCACTGCGCTGCTGTTGTCTCCAAGTCGCTTGCGAAGGCCTTTTCGAAGAGGTTGCTCACAGTGTCGTTTCTTTAGAGCAACCCACAGGTATACGAGGATGCCGGTTCTGTGAAGGAAAATGCTCCCTGCCTCAGCCACTTGGGCGCCGTTTTGTACAGGAAAGGACACTCCGCCTTGGAGGCTCTTCCTTCCGGATTGCCACTCGCACTGGCGATGTCTCCTGAATCTCGCGGGGTTACGGTGCCGTCACAGGGTCCGTATCTCAGGCCTAGAATGGCAGAGCGTCCGGCAGCTTTGAAAGAGACCGTCGGCATTCTTCTGGCCTTTGGGGACGCTCCATGAGGAACAAGCTCCTCAGCAGCGTGCGTCTTTAGATCTTTCATGGCAGAACCTCTGTGGGCGACCTCATTCCTCCCCCCACGTGAGAGACACACACAACCTGCCATTAGGGGGTGGAAGGCTTTAGAGTCCAGCAGCGAGGCTGGCGCTCCCACTCAGCGTTCCTGCACGGAACTGAGCCCGGGTGCGTGAGACCGTGAGAGGGGGCAAAGACAGGCGTACCAGCGAGCTGTTCACGGTGCACGCTGACGCATCACCCTTCAAGCTCACGTTCCTTTCATGGAGAGAACACGAGGCCTTGATTGCGCTTTCCTGTGGTACGTAAACTTTGGTCGCGTCCCCTGGTGGGCACATCGGCTCAGGACTGCCCTGTCCCAAAGGCTCCAGGTGTGGAGCCCGACTGTTGGAGCTCAGCCTCACGTGGCTCTTTCACGGACGAGACCGGCTCGCAATGGGACCGTTCACGAGCTGGGGACCGTGCTGGCTGTTAGGAGTCGGCACACCAAGAGCCCTCCGAGGGAGAGGAGCTGCTGACGTTTGCCAGCACAGTCTCCAATTCCCAACTGCAACCATTCCCTGTAAGAGGCTCCCGAAAGCTTCGACGCAGTTTCTCAGTTAGCTATAAATGGAGGCCAGTCACTTGGCAGACTCCCCCAACGCCCGGCCTCCCAGGCTGCGATACAGACACGCCGACTGCTTCAGCCAACAGGGACAGCTTGGAGTAAAAGGGAGACTCCTACGTGTCAAAGTACTTGCGTGACGCTGGCCAGAAGCTCAAACATTTAGGGCAGGGCATCAGGGCACTTCGCCGCACGCGGAGCAAGTTTGTTCTCATCTCGCCTCTGAAAGCCGAGTTTAACCAGCTAGGAAGCAAACTTCGGGAAAGGTACTCAGGGTGCCGCCGCTTCAAAATTCTCTCACCAGACAGCCCAAATCGTGTATGCCTCTTTGTATTTTCCATGGGCAGGACAAAATGGTGTCAACCCGCACGCCTCCAGCTGGGGGTGGGTTGGGGTGGGGTGGGGTGGGGTGGGGGTGGGGGTTGGGCGACGTACACTTTCTCCACGGGAAACAGGCCCACGCCTTCAGTGTGAAAGGCCTCTACGCCTCTCCGCTTTCGCAGCCCAGGCGCAGCCTCAGCTCTGAAAAGCTTCCAGAGCAGGAAGGTCAGAAAACCTTTGAACCACCCAGCAGGTGCAGCACAGAACAAGGGCTTCTCTCTTGGCCTTGAGAACACCCACTGCCCAGCGCTCCTTTGTGTACACACGTGGTGGAGGAAGGGTGCTGCATTCGGCTCCGTGAGAACTTCTCTGGGCCACGTAGTGTGAACGCAAGTAGATGAGCCCTACATCTCATGCCAGTCTCCTGTGCGAGTTGGACAAGGCGAACTCCCTGCTTGAATCCCGGGGTGGGTTAAGTACCCTCCGGGGAAGGATCGTTGCTTGGGACCCCGGGGCTGGTGTCGAGGTGACTGTTCTGTGCATCCACCTCGCAGCTGTTCTCTCTCCGCGGGTTCTCTCCGCCTGCTGCAGCCAAAAGGGACACAGCTTAGGGTAAAGATAAAAACCCGGGGTGTAAACGTTCTTGCCTAGCCCTCGCCCCAAGCACAAGCGTATATGCCTCTGGTCAAAGGCTTTCGCCACAAGCTGAACACGTTTGGTCTCATCTAAGCCTCTGAAGCCCGAGTTCACCCAGCTACGAATCAAACTTCAGGAGGGGTGCTCAGGGTGATGCGGACTGCCAAGCGTTTCACCAGGCAGCCCAGATCGAGTACAAACACTTGTGTTTTAAACGGGCAGAGGAAATGGTGTCAAGAGCGCGCCTCCATCTCCCGGGCGACGTACACGTTCTCTCCACGAGACGCAAGTCCTTCCTCCAGTGTGAAAGGCCTCTACACTCTACACCTCTTGCGCTCGCAGCACGCAGGTGCCACCCGCTCTGAACATCTTCCAAAGGCACAGGGGTCACGCAACGTGTGAACCACCGAGCGCGGGTGCAGCACACACCTAGGTCTTCGCTGTCGGCCTGAGAACACCCACGGCACAGGGCTTCTTTGGTGCACACACGTGGTAGTGGTCGGTGATGCCTTCTGCTCCGTGAAACCTTCTCGGGGACACAGAGCGTGAGCGCACGTAGATTAGCCCTACACCTCATCCCTCTTTCTTGAGTGAGTTGTACTGCTATAAGGCAAAACTCCCTGCTGGAATCTCGGTGTGGCTTAAGTATCCTCCGGGAAGCGATCGCTGCTAGAGACACTGTGCTGCTCTCTAGGATAACGGTCTGTGCCTCCACTGCGCTGCTGTTGTCTCCAAGTCGCTTGCGAAGGCCTTTTCGAAGAGGTTGCTCACAGTGTCGTTTCTTTAGAGCAACCCACAGGCATACGAGGATGCCGGTTCTGTGAAGGAAAATGCTCCCTGCCTCAGCCACTTGGGCGCCGTTTTGTACAGGAAAGGACACTCCGCCTTGGAGGCTCTTCCTTCCGGATTGCCACTCGCACTGGTGATGTCTCCTGAATCTCGCGGGGTTACGGTGCCATCACAGGGTCCGTATCTCAGGCCTAGAACGGCAGAGCGTCCGGCAGCTTTGAAAGAGACCGTCGGCATTCTTCTGGCCTTCGGGGACGCTCCATGAGGAACAAGCTCCTCAGCAGCGTGCGTCTTTAGATCTTTCATGGCAGAACCTCTGTGGGCGACCTCATTCCTCCCCCCACGTGAGAGACACACACAACCTGCCATTAGGGGGTGGAAGGCTTTAGAGTCCAGCAGCGAGGCTGGCGCTCCCACTCAGCGTTCCTGCACGGAACTGAGCCCGGGTGCGTGAGACCGTGAGAGGGGGCAAAGACAGGCGTACCAGCGAGCTGTTCACGGTGCACGCTGACGCATCACCCTTCAAGCTCACGTTCCTTTCATGGAGAGAACACAAGGCCTTGATTGCGCTTTCCTGTGGTACGTAAACTTTGGTCGCGTCCCCTGGTGGGCACATCGGCTCAGGACTGCCCTGTCCCAAAGGCTCCAGGTGTGGAGCCCGACTGTTGGAGCTCAGCCTCACGTGGCTCTTTCACGGACGAGACCAGCTCGCAATGGGACCGTTCACGAGCTGGGGACCGTGCTGGCTGTTAGGAGTCGGCACACCAAGAGCCCTCCGAGGGAGAGGAGCTGCTGACGTTTGCCAGCACAGTCTCCAATTCCCAACTGCAACCATTCCCTGTAAGAGGCTCCCGAAAGCTTCGACGCAGTTTCTCAGTTAGCTATAAATGGAGGCCAGTCACTTGGCAGACTCCCCCAACGCCCGGCCTCCCAGGCTGCGATACAGACACGCCGACTGCTTCAGCCAACAGGGACAGCTTGGAGTAAAAGGGAGACTCCTACGTGTCAAAGTACTTGCGTGACGCTGGCCAGAAGCTCAAACATTTAGGGCAGGGCATCAGGGCACTTCGCCGCACGCGGAGCAAGTTTGTTCTCATCTCGCCTCTGAAAGCCGAGTTTAACCAGCTAGGAAGCAAACTTCGGGAAAGGTACTCAGGGTGCCGCCGCTTCAAAATTCTCTCACCAGACAGCCCAAATCGTGTACGCCTCTTTGTATTTTCCATGGGCAGGACAAAATGGTGTCAACCCGCACGCCTCCAGCTGGGGGTGGGTTGGGGTGGGGTGGGGTGGGGTGGGGGTGGGGGTTGGGCGACGTACACTTTCTCCACGGGAAACAGGCCCACGCCTTCAGTGTGAAAGGCCTCTACGCCTCTCCGCTTTCGCAGCCCAGGCGCAGCCTCAGCTCTGAAAAGCTTCCAGAGCAGGAAGGTCAGAAAACCTTTGAACCACCCAGCAGGTGCAGCACAGAACAAGGGCTTCTCTCTTGGCCTTGAGAACACCCACTGCCCAGCGCTCCTTTGTGTACACACGTGGTGGAGGAAGGGTGCTGCATTCGGCTCCGTGAGAACTTCTCCGGGCCACGTAGTGTGAACGCAAGTAGATGAGCCCTACATCTCATGCCAGTCTCCTGTGCGAGTTGGACAAGGCGAACTCCCTGCTTGAATCCCGGGGTGGGTTAAGTACCCTCCGGGGAAGGATCGTTGCTTGGGACCCCGGGGCTGGTGTCGAGGTGACTGTTCTGTGCATCCACCTCGCAGCTGTTCTCTCTCCGCGGGTTCTCTCCGCCTGCTGCAGCCAAAAGGGACACAGCTTAGGGTAAAGATAAAAACCCGGGGTGTAAACGTTCTTGCCTAGCCCTCGCCCCAAGCACAAGCGTATATGCCTCTGGTCAAAGGCTTTCGCCACAAGCTGAACACGTTTGGTCTCATCTAAGCCTCTGAAGCCCGAGTTCACCCAGCTACGAATCAAACTTCAGGAGAGGTGCTCAGGGTGATGCGGACTGCCAAGCGTTTCACCAGGCAGCCCAGATCGAGTACAAACACTTGTGTTTTAAACGGGCAGAGGAAATGGTGTCAAGAGCGCGCCTCCATCTCCCGGGCGACGTACACGTTCTCTCCACGAGACGCAAGCCCTTCCTCCAGTGTGAAAGGCCTCTACACTCTACACCTCTTGCGCTCGCAGCACGCAGGTGCCACCCGCTCTGAACATCTTCCAAAGGCACAGGGGTCACGCAACGTGTGAACCACCGAGCGCGGGTGCAGCACACACCTAGGTCTTCGCTGTCGGCCTGAGAACACCCACGGCACAGGGCTTCTTTGGTGCACACACGTGGTAGCGGTCGGTGATGCCTTCTGCTCCGTGAAACCTTCTCGGGGACACAGAGCGTGAGCGCACGTAGATTAGCCCTACACTTCATCCCTATTTCTTGAGTGAGTTGTACTGCTATAAGGCAAAACTCCCTGCTGGAATCTCGGTGTGGCTTAAGTATCCTCCGGGAAGCGATCGTTGCTAGAGACACTGTGCTGCTCTCTAGGATAACGGTCTGTGCCTCCACTGCGCTGCTGTTGTCTCCAAGTCGCTTGCGAAGGCCTTTTCGAAGAGGTTGCTCACAGTGTCGTTTCTTTAGAGCAACCCACAGGCATACGAGGATGCCGGTTCTGTGAAGGAAAATGCTCCCTGTCTCAGTCACTTGGGCGCCGTTTTGTACAGGAAAGGACACTCCGCCTTGGAGGCTCTTCCTTCCGGATTGCCACTCGCACTGGCGATGTCTCCTGAATCTCGCGGGGTTACGGTGCCGTCACAGGGTCCGTATCTCAGGCCTAGAACGGCAGAGCATCCGGCAGCTTTGAAAGAGACCGTCGGCATTCTTCTGGCCTTCGGGGACGCTCCATGAGGAACAAGCTCCTCAGCAGCGTGCGTCTTTAGATCTTTCATGGTAGAACCTCTGTGGGCGACCTCATTCCTCCCCCCACGTGAGAGACACACACAACCTGCCATTAGGGGGTGGAAGGCTTTAGAGTCCAGCAGCGAGGCTGGCGCTCCCACTCAGCGTTCCTGCACGGAACTGAGCCCGGGTGCGTGAGACCGTGAGAGGGGGCAAAGACAGGCGTACCAGCGAGCTGTTCACGGTGCACGCTGACGCATCACCCTTCAAGCTCACGTTCCTTTCATGGAGAGAACACGAGGCCTTGATTGCGCTTTCCTGTGGTACGTAAACTTTGGTCGCGTCCCCTGGTGGGCACATCGGCTCAGGACTGCCCTGTCCCAAAGGCTCCAGGTGTGGAGCCCGACTGTTGGAGCTCAGCCTCACGTGGCTCTTTCACGGACGAGACCGGCTCGCAATGGGACCGTTCACGAGCTGGGGACCGTGCTGGCTGTTAGGAGTCGGCACACCAAGAGCCCTCCGAGGGAGAGGAGCTGCTGACGTTTGCCAGCACAGTCTCCAATTCCCAACTGCAACCATTCCCTGTAAGAGGCTCCCGAAAGCTTCGACGCAGTTTCTCAGTTAGCTATAAATGGAGGTCAGTCACTTGGCAGACTCCCCCAACGCCCGGCCTCCCAGGCTGCGATACAGACAGGCCGACTGCTTCAGCCAACAGGGACAGCTTGGAGTAAAAGGGAGACTCCTACGTGTCAAAGTACTTGCGTGACGCTGGCCAGAAGCTCAAACATTTAGGGCAGGGCATCAGGGCACTTCGCCGCACGCGGAGCAAGTTTGTTCTCATCTCGCCTCTGAAAGCCGAGTTTAACCAGCTAGGAAGCAAACTTCGGGAAAGGTACTCAGGGTGCCGCCGCTTCAAAATTCTCTCACCAGACAGCCCAAATCGTGTACGCCTCTTTGTATTTTCCATGGGCAGGACAAAATGGTGTCAACCTGCACGCCTCCAGCTGGGGGTGGGTTGGGGTGGGGTGGGGTGGGGTGGGGGTGGGGGTTGGGCGACGTACACTTTCTCCACGGGAAACAGGCCCACGCCTTCAGTGTGAAAGGCCTCTACGCCTCTCCGCTTTCGCAGCCCAGGCGCAGCCTCAGCTCTGAAAAGCTTCCAGAGCAGGAAGGTCAGAAAACCTTTGAACCACCCAGCAGGTGCAGCACAGAACAAGGGCTTCTCTCTTGGCCTTGAGAACACCCACTGCCCAGCGCTCCTTTGTGTACACACGTGGTGGAGGAAGGGTGCTGCATTCGGCTCCGTGAGAACTTCTCCGGGCCACGTAGTGTGAACGCAAGTAGATGAGCCCTACATCTCATGCCAGTCTCCTGTGCGAGTTGGACAAGGCGAACTCCCTGCTTGAATCCCGGGGTGGGTGAAGTACCCTCCGGGGAAGGATCGTTGCTTGGGACCCCGGGGCTGGTGTCGAGGTGACTGTTCTGTGCATCCACCTCGCAGCTGTTCTCTCTCCGCGGGTTCTCTCCGCCTGCTGCAGCCAAAAGGGACACAGCTTAGGGTAAAGATAAAAACCCGGGGTGTAAACGTTCTTGCCTAGCCCTCGCCCCAAGCACAAGCGTATATGCCTCTGGTCAAAGGCTTTCGCCACAAGCTGAACACGTTTGGTCTCATCTAAGCCTCTGAAGCCCGAGTTCACCCAGCTACGAATCAAACTTCAGGAGGGGTGCTGAGGGTGATGCGGACTGCCAAGCGTTTCACCAGGCAGCCCAGATCGAGTACAAACACTTGTGTTTTAAACGGGCAGAGGAAATGGTGTCAAGAGCGCGCCTCCATCTCCCGGGCGATGTACACGTTCTCTCCACGAGACGCAAGCCCTTCCTCCAGTGTGAAAGTCCTCTACACTCTACACCTCTTGCGCTCGCAGCACGCAGGTGCCACCCGCTCTGAACATCTTCCAAAGGCACAGGGGTCACGCAACGTGTGAACCACCGAGCGCGGGTGCAGCACACACCTAGGTCTTCGCTGTTGGCCTGAGAACACCCACGGCACAGGGCTTCTTTGGTGCACACACGTGGTAGCGGTCGGTGATGCCTTCTGCTCCGTGAAACCTTCTCGGGGACACAGAGCGTGAGCGCACGTAGATTAGCCCTACACCTCATCCCTCTTTCTTGAGTGAGTTGTACTGCTATAAGGCAAAATTCCCTGCTGGAATCTCGGTGTGGCTTAAGTATCCTCCGGGAAGCGATCGCTGCTAGAGACACTGTGCTGCTCTCTAGGATAACGGTCTGTGCCTCCACTGCGCTGCTGTTGTCTCCAAGTCACTTGCGAAGGCCTTTTCGAAGAGGTTGCTCACAGTGTCGTTTCTTTAGAGCAACCCACAGGCATACGAGGATGCTGGTTCTGTGAAGGAAAATGCTCCCTGCCTCAGCCACTTGGGCGCCGTTTTGTACAGGAAAGGACACTCCGCCTTGGAGGCTCTTCCTTCCGGATTGCCACTCGCACTGGCGATGTCTCCTGAATCTCGCGGGGTTACGGTGCCGTCACAGGGTCCGTATCTCAGGCCTAGAACGGCAGCGCGTCCGGCAGCTTTGAAAGAGACCGTCGGCATTCTTCTGGCCTTCGGGGACGCTCCATGAGGAACAAGCTCCTCAGCAGCGTGCGTCTTTAGATCTTTCATGGCAGAACCTCTGTGGGCGACCTCATTCCTCCCCCCACGTGAGAGACACACACAACCTGCCATTAGGGGGTGGAAGGCTTTAGAGTCCAGCAGCGAGGCTGGCGCTCCCACTCAGCGTTCCTGCACGGAACTGAGCCCGGGTGCGTGAGACCGTGAGAGGGGGCAAAGACAGGCGTACCAGCGAGCTGTTCACGGTGCACGCTGACGCATCACCCTTCAAGCTCACGTTCCTTTCATGGAGAGAACACGAGGCCTTGATTGCGCTTTCCTGTGGTACGTAAACTTTGGTCGCGTCCCCTGGTGGGCACATCGGCTCAGGACTGCCCTGTCCCAAAGGCTCCAGGTGTGGAGCCCGACTGTTGGAGCTCAGCCTCACGTGGCTCTTTCACGGACGAGACCGGCTCGCAATGGGACCGTTCACGAGCTGGGGACCGTGCTGGCTGTTAGGAGTCGGCACACCAAGAGCCCTCCGAGGGAGAGGAGCTGCTGACGTTTGCCAGCACAGTCTCCAATTCCCAACTGCAACCATTCCCTGTAAGAGGCTCCCGAAAGCTTCGACGCAGTTTCTCAGTTAGCTATAAATGGAGGCCAGTCACTTGGCAGACTCCCCCAACGCCCGGCCTCCCAGGCTGCGATACAGACACGCCGACTGCTTCAGCCAACAGGGACAGCTTGGAGTAAAAGGGAGACTCCTACGTGTCAAAGTACTTGCGTGACGCTGGCCAGAAGCTCAAACATTTAGGGCAGGGCATCAGGGCACTTCGCCGCACGCGGAGCAAGTTTGTTCTCATCTCGCCTCTGAAAGCCGAGTTTAACCAGCTAGGAAGCAAACTTCGGGAAAGGTACTCAGGGTGCCGCCGCTTCAAAATTCTCTCACCAGACAGCCCAAATCGTGTACGCCTCTTTGTATTTTCCATGGGCAGGACAAAATGGTGTCAACCCGCACGCCTCCAGCTGGGGGTGGGTTGGGGTGGGGTGGGGTGGGGTGGGGGTGGGGGTTGGGCGACGTACACTTTCTCCACGGGAAACAGGCCCACGCCTTCAGTGTGAAAGGCCTCTACGCCTCTCCGCTTTCGCAGCCCAGGCGCAGCCTCAGCTCTGAAAAGCTTCCAGAGCAGGAAGGTCAGAAAACCTTTGAACCACCCAGCAGGTGCAGCACAGAACAAGGGCTTCTCTCTTGGCCTTGAGAACACCCACTGCCCAGCGCTCCTTTGTGTACACACGTGGTGGAGGAAGGGTGCTGCATTCGGCTCCGTGAGAACTTCTCCGGGCCACGTAGTGTGAACGCAAGTAGATGAGCCCTACATCTCATGCCAGTCTCCTGTGCGAGTTGGACAAGGCGAACTCCCTGCTTGAATCCCGGGGTGGGTTAAGTACCCTCCGGGGAAGGATCATTGCTTGGGACCCCGGGGCTGGTGTCGAGGTGAGTGTTCTGTGCATACACCTCGCAGCTGTTCTCTCTCCACGGGTTCTCTCCGCCTGCTGCAGCCAAAAGGGACACAGCTTAGGGTAAAGATAAAAACCCGGGGTGTAAACGTTCTTGCCTAGCCCTCGCCCCAAGCACAAGCGTATATGCCTCTGGTCAAAGGCTTTCGCCACAAGCTGAACACGTTTGGTCTCATCTAAGCCTCTGAAGCCCGAGTTCACCCAGCTACGAATCAAACTTCAGGAGAGGTGCTCAGGGTGATGCGGACTGCCAAGCGTTTCACCAGGCAGCCCAGATCGAGTACAAACACTTGTGTTTTAAACGGGCAGAGGAAATGGTGTCAAGAGCGCGCCTCCATCTCCTGGGCGACGTACACGTTCTCTCCACGAGACGCAAGCCCTTCCTCCAGTGTGAAAGGCCTCTACACTCTACACCTCTTGCGCTCGCAGCACGCAGGTGCCACCCGCTCTGAACATCTTCCAAAGGCACAGGGGTCACGCAACGTGTGAACCACCGAGCGCGGGTGCAGCACACACCTAGGTCTTCGCTGTCGGCCTGAGAACACCCACGGCACAGGGCTTCTTTGGTGCACACACGTGGTAGCGGTCGGTGATGCCTTCTGCTCCGTGAAACCTTCTCGGGGACACAGAGCGTGAGCGCACGTAGATTAGCCCTACACCTCATCCCTCTTTCTTGAGTGAGTTGTACTGCTATAAGGCAAAACTCCCTGCTGGAATCTCGGTGTGGCTTAAGTATCCTCCGGGAAGCGATCGCTGCTAGAGACACTGTGCTGCTCTCTAGGATAACGGTCTGTGCCTCCACTGCGCTGCTGTTGTCTCCAAGTCGCTTGCGAAGGCCTTTTTGAAGAGGTTGCTCACAGTGTCGTTTCTTTAGAGCAACCCACAGGCATACGAGGATGCCGGTTCTGTGAAGGAAAATGCTCCCTGCCTCAGCCACTTGGGCGCCGTTTTGTACAGGAAAGGACACTCCGCCTTGGAGGCTCTTCCTTCCGGATTGCCACTCGCACTGGCGATGTCTCCTGAATCTCGCGGGGTTACGGTGCCGTCACAGGGTCCGTATCTCAGGCCTAGAACGGCAGAGCGTCCGGCAGCTTTGAAAGAGACCGTCGGCATTCTTCTGGCCTTCGGGGACGCTCCATGAGGAACAAGCTCCTCAGCAGCGTGCGTCTTTAGATCTTTCATGGCAGAACCTCTGTGGGCGACCTCATTCCTCCCCCCACGTGAGAGACACACACAACCTGCCATTAGGGGGTGGAAGGCTTTAGAGTCCAGCAGCGAGGCTGGCGCTCCCACTCAGCATTCCTGCACGGAACTGAGCCCGGGTGCGTGAGACCGTGAGAGGGGGCAAAGACAGGCGTACCAGCGAGCTGTTCACGGTGCACGCTGACGCATCACCCTTCAAGCTCACGTTCCTTTCATGGAGAGAACACGAGGCCTTGATTGCGCTTTCCTGTGGTACGTAAACTTTGGTCGCGTCCCCTGGTGGGCACATCGGCTCAGGACTGCCCTGTCCCAAAGGCTCCAGGTGTGGAGCCCGACTGTTGGAGCTCAGCCTCACGTGGCTCTTTCACGGACGAGACCGGCTCGCAATGGGACCGTTCACGAGCTGGGGACCGTGCTGGCTGTTAGGAGTCGGCACACCAAGAGCCCTCCGAGGGAGAGGAGCTGCTGACGTTTGCCAGCACAGTCTCCAATTCCCAACTGCAACCATTCCCTGTAAGAGGCTCCCGAAAGCTTCGACGCAGTTTCTCAGTTAGCTATAAATGGAGGCCAGTCACTTGGCAGACTCCCCCAATGCCCGGCCTCCCAGGCTGCGATACAGACACGCCGACTGCTTCAGCCAACAGGGACAGCTTGGAGTAAAAGTGAGACTCCTACGTGTCAAAGTACTTGCGTGACGCTGGCCAGAAGCTCAAACATTTAGGGCAGGGCATCAGGGCTCTTCGCCGCACGTGGAGCAAGTTTGTTCTCATCTCGCCTCTGAAAGCCGAGTTTAACCAGCTAGGAAGCAAACTTCGGGAAAGGTACTCAGGGTGCCGCCGCTTCAAAATTCTCTCACCAGACAGCACAAATCGTGTACGCCTGTTTGTATTTTCCATGGGCAGGACAAAATGGTGTCAACCCGCACGCCTCCAGCTGGGGGTGGGTTGGGGTGGGGTGGGGTGGGGTGGGGTGGGGGTTGGGCGACGTACACTTTCTCCACGGGAAACAGGCCCACGCCTTCAGTGTGAAAGGCCTCTACGCCTCTCCGCTTTCGCAGCCCAGGCGCAGCCTCAGCTCTGAAAAGCTTCCAGAGCAGGAAGGTCAGAAAACCTTTGAACCACCCAGCAGGTGCAGCACAGAACAAGGGCTTCTCTCTTGGCCTTGAGAACACCCACTGCCCAGCGCTCCTTTGTGTACACACGTGGTGGAGGAAGGGTGCTGCATTCGGCTCCGTGAGAACTTCTCCGGGCCACGTAGTGTGAACGCAAGTAGATGAGCCCTACATCTCATGCCAGTCTCCTGTGCGAGTTGGACAAGGCGAACTCCCTGCTTGAATCCCGGGGTGGGTTAAGTACCCTCCGGGGAAGGATCGTTGCTTGGGACCCCGGGGCTGGTGTCGAGGTGACTGTTCTGTGCATCCACCTCGCAGCTGTTCTCTCTCCGCGGGTTCTCTCCGCCTGCTGCAGCCAAAAGGGACACAGCTTAGGGTAAAGATAAAAACCCGGGGTGTAAACGTTCTTGCCTAGCCCTCGCCCCAAGCACAAGCGTATATGCCTCTGGTCAAAGGCTTTCGCCACAAGCTGAACACGTTTGGTCTCATCTAAGCCTCTGAAGCCCGAGTTCACCCAGCTACGAATCAAACTTCAGGAGAGGTGCTCAGGGTGATGCGGACTGCCAAGCGTTTCACCAGGCAGCCCAGATCGAGTACAAACACTTGTGTTTTAAACGGGCAGAGGAAATGGTGTCAAGAGCGCGCCTCCATCTCCCGGGCGACGTACACGTTCTCTCCACGAGACGCAAGCCCTTCCTCCAGTGTGAAAGGCCTCTACACTCTACACCTCTTGCGCTCGCAGCACGCAGGTGCCACCCGCTCTGAACATCTTCCAAAGGCACAGGGGTCACGCAACGTGTGAACCACCGAGCGCGGGTGCAGCACACACCTAGGTCTTCGCTGTCGGCCTGAGAACACCCACGGCACAGGGCTTCTTTGGTGCACACATGTGGTAGCGGTCGGTGATGCCTTCTGCTCCGTGAAACCTTCTCGGGGACACAGAGCGTGAACGCACGTAGATTAGCCCTACACCTCATCCCTCTTTCTTGAGTGAGTTGTACTGCTATAAGGCAAAACTCCCTGCTGGAATCTCGGTGTGGCTTAAGTATCCTCCGGGAAGCGATCGCTGCTAGAGACACTGTGCTGCTCTCTAGGATAACGGTCTGTGCCTCCGCTGCGCTGCTGTTGTCTCCAAGTCGCTTGCGAAGGCCTTTTCGAAGAGGTTGCTCACAGTGTCGTTTCTTTAGAGCAACCCACAGGCATACGAGGATGCCGGTTCTGTGAAGGAAAATGCTCCCTGCCTCAGCCACTTGGGCGCCGTTTTGTACAGGAAAGGACACTCCGCCTTGGAGGCTCTTCCTTCCGGATTGCCACTCGCACTGGCGATGTCTCCTGAATCTCGCGGGGTTACGGTGCCGTCACAGGGTCCGTATCTCAGGCCTAGAACGGCAGAGCGTCCGGCAGCTTTGAAAGAGACCGTCGGCATTCTTCTGGCCTTCGGGGACGCTCCATGAGGAACAAGCTCCTCAGCAGCGTGCGTCTTTAGATCTTTCATGGCAGAACCTCTGTGGGCGACCTCATTCCTCCCCCCACGTGAGAGACACACACAACCTGCCATTAGGGGGTGGAAGGCTTTAGAGTCCAGCAGCGAGGCTGGCGCTCCCACTCAGCGTTCCTGCACGGAACTGAGCCCGGGTGCGTGAGACCGTGAGAGGGGGCAAAGACAGGCGTACCAGCGAGCTGTTCACGGTGCACGCTGACGCATCACCCTTCAAGCTCACGTTCCTTTCATGGAGAGAACACGAGGCCTTGATTGCGCTTTCCTGTGGTACGTAAACTTTGGTCGCGTCCCCTGGTGGGCACATCGGCTCAGGACTGCCCTGTCCCAAAGGCTCCAGGTGTGGAGCCCGACTGTTGGAGCTCAGCCTCACGTGGCTCTTTCACGGACGAGACCGGCTCGCAATGGGACCGTTCACGAGCTGGGGACCGTGCTGGCTGTTAGGAGTCGGCACACCAAGAGCCCTCCGAGGGAGAGGAGCTGCTGACGTTTGCCAGCACAGTCTCCAATTCCCAACTGCAACCATTCCCTGTAAGAGGCTCCCGAAAGCTTCGACGCAGTTTCTCAGTTAGCTATAAATGGAGGCCAGTCACTTGGCAGACTCCCCCAACGCCCGGCCTCCCAGGCTGCGATACAGACACGCCGACTGCTTCAGCCAACAGGGACAGCTTGGAGTAAAAGGGAGACTCCTACGTGTCAAAGTACTTGCGTGACGCTGGCCAGAAGCTCAAACATTTAGGGCAGGGCATCAGGGCACTTCGCCGCACGCGGAGCAAGTTTGTTCTCATCTCGCCTCTGAAAGCCGAGTTTAACCAGCTAGGAAGCAAACTTCGGGAAAGGTACTCAGGGTGCCGCCGCTTCAAAATTCTCTCACCAGACAGCCCAAATCGTGTATGCCTCTTTGTATTTTCCATGGGCAGGACAAAATGGTGTCAACCCGCACGCCTCCAGCTGGGGGTGGGTTGGGGTGGGGTGGGGTGGGGTGGGGGTGGGGGTTGGGCGACGTACACTTTCTCCACGGGAAACAGGCCCACGCCTTCAGTGTGAAAGGCCTCTACGCCTCTCCGCTTTCGCAGCCCAGGCGCAGCCTCAGCTCTGAAAAGCTTCCAGAGCAGGAAGGTCAGAAAACCTTTGAACCACCCAGCAGGTGCAGCACAGAACAAGGGCTTCTCTCTTGGCCTTGAGAACACCCACTGCCCAGCGCTCCTTTGTGTACACACGTGGTGGAGGAAGGGTGCTGCATTCGGCTCCGTGAGAACTTCTCCGGGCCACGTAGTGTGAACGCAAGTAGATGAGCCCTACATCTCATGCCAGTCTCCTGTGCGAGTTGGACAAGGCAAACTCCCTGCTTGAATCCCGGGGTGGGTTAAGTACCCTCCGGGGAAGGATCGTTGCTTGGGACCCCGGGGCTGGTGTCGAGGTGACTGTTCTGTGCATCCACCTCGCAGCTGTTCTCTCTCCGCGGGTTCTCTCCGCCTGCTGCAGCCAAAAGGGACACAGCTTAGGGTAAAGATAAAAACCCGGGGTGTAAACGTTCTTGCCTAGCCCTCGCCCCAAGCACAAGCGTATATGCCTCTGGTCAAAGGCTTTCACCACAAGCTGAACACGTTTGGTCTCATCTAAGCCTCTGAAGCCCGAGTTCACCCAGCTACGAATCAAACTTCAGGAGGGGTGCTCAGGGTGATGCGGACTGCCAAGCGTTTCACCAGGCAGCCCAGATCGAGTACAAACACTTGTGTTTTAAACGGGCAGAGGAAATGGTGTCAAGAGCGCGCCTCCATCTCCCGGGCGACGTACACGTTCTCTCCACGAGACGCAAGTCCTTCCTCCAGTGTGAAAGGCCTCTACACTCTACACCTCTTGCGCTCACAGCACGCAGGTGCCACCCGCTCTGAACATGTTCCAAAGGCACAGGGGTCACGCAACGTGTGAACCACCGAGCGCGGGTGCAGCACACACCTAGGTCTTCGCTGTCGGCCTGAGAACACCCACGGCACAGGGCTTCTTTGGTGCACACACGTGGTAGCGGTCGGTGATGCCTTCTGCTCCGTGAAACCTTCTCGGGGACACAGAGCGTGAGCGCATGTAGATTAGCCCTACACCTCATCCCTCTTTCTTGAGTGAGTTGTACTGCTATAAGGCAAAACTCCCTGCTGGAATCTCGGTGTGGCTTAAGTATCCTCCGGGAAGCGATCGCTGCTAGAGACACTGTGCTGCTCTCTAGGATAACGGTCTGTGCCTCCACTGCGCTGCTGTTGTCTCCAAGTCGCTTGCGAAGGCCTTTTCGAAGAGGTTGCTCACAGTGTCGTTTCTTTAGAGCAACCCACAGGCATACGAGGATGCCGGTTCTGTGAAGGAAAATGCTCCCTGCCTCAGCCACTTGGGCGCCGTTTTGTACAGGAAAGGACACTCCGCCTTGGAGGCTCTTCCTTCCGGATTGCCACTCGCACTGGTGATGTCTCCTGAATCTCGCGGGGTTACGGTGCCGTCACAGGGTCCGTATCTCAGGCCTAGAACGGCAGAGCGTCCGGCAGCTTTGAAAGAGACCGTCGGCATTCTTCTGGCCTTCGGGGACGCTCCATGAGGAACAAGCTCCTCAGCAGCGTGCGTCTTTAGATCTTTCATGGCAGAACCTCTGTGGGCGACCTCATTCCTCCCCCCACGTGAGAGACACACACAACCTGCCATTAGGGGGTGGAAGGCTTTAGAGTCCAGCAGCGAGGCTGGCGCTCCCACTCAGCGTTCCTGCACGGAACTGAGCCCGGGTGCGTGAGACCGTGAGAGGGGGCAAAGACAGGCGTACCAGCGAGCTGTTCACGGTGCACGCTGACGCATCACCCTTCAAGCTCACGTTCCTTTCATGGAGAGAACACAAGGCCTTGATTGCGCTTTCCTGTGGTACGTAAACTTTGGTCGCGTCCCCTGGTGGGCACATCGGCTCAGGACTGCCCTGTCCCAAAGGCTCCAGGTGTGGAGCCCGACTGTTGGAGCTCAGCCTCACGTGGCTCTTTCACGGACGAGACCAGCTCGCAATGGGACCGTTCACGAGCTGGGGACCGTGCTGGCTGTTAGGAGTCGGCACACCAAGAGCCCTCCGAGGGAGAGGAGCTGCTGACGTTTGCCAGCACAGTCTCCAATTCCCAACTGCAACCATTCCCTGTAAGAGGCTCCCGAAAGCTTCGACGCAGTTTCTCAGTTAGCTATAAATGGAGGCCAGTCACTTGGCAGACTCCCCCAATGCCCGGCCTCCCAGGCTGCGATACAGACACGCCGACTGCTTCAGCCAACAGGGACAGCTTGGAGTAAAAGGGAGACTCCTACGTGTCAAAGTACTTGCGTGACGCTGGCCAGAAGCTCAAACATTTAGGGCAGGGCATCAGGGCACTTCGCCGCACGCGGAGCAAGTTTGTTCTCATCTCGCCTCTGAAAGCCGAGTTTAACCAGCTAGGAAGCAAACTTCGGGAAAGGTACTCAGGGTGCCGCCGCTTCAAAATTCTCTCACCAGACAGCCCAAATCGTGTACACCTCTTTGTATTTTCCATGGGCAGGACAAAATGGTGTCAACCCGCACGCCTCCAGCTGGGGGTGGGTTGGGGTGGGGTGGGGTGGGGTGGGGGTGGGGGTTGGGCGACGTACACTTTCTCCACGGGAAACAGGCCCACGCCTTCAGTGTGAAAGGCCTCTACGCCTCTCCGCTTTCGCAGCCCAGGCGCAGCCTCAGCTCTGAAAAGCTTCCAGAGCAGGAAGGTCAGAAAACCTTTGAACCACCCAGCAGGTGCAGCACAGAACAAGGGCTTCTCTCTTGGCCTTGAGAACACCCACTGCCCAGCGCTCCTTTGTGTACACACGTGGTGGAGGAAGGGTGCTGCATTCGGCTCCGTGAGAACTTCTCCGGGCCACGTAGTGTGAACGCAAGTAGATGAGCCCTACATCTCATGCCAGTCTCCTGTGCGAGTTGGACAAGGCGAACTCCCTGCTTGAATCCCGGGGTGGGTTAAGTACCCTCCGGGGAAGGATCGTTGCTTGGGACCCCGGGGCTGGTGTCGAGGTGACTGTTCTGTGCATCCACCTCGCAGCTGTTCTCTCTCCGCGGGTTCTCTCCGCCTGCTGCAGCCAAAAGGGACACAGCTTAGGGTAAAGATAAAAACCCGGGGTGTAAACGTTCTTGCCTAGCCCTCGCCCCAAGCACAAGCGTATATGCCTCTGGTCAAAGGCTTTCGCCACAAGCTGAACACGTTTGGTCTCATCTAAGCCTCTGAAGCCCGAGTTCACCCAGCTACGAATCAAACTTCAGGAGAGGTGCTCAGGGTGATGCGGACTGCCAAGCGTTTCACCAGGCAGCCCAGATCGAGTACAAACACTTGTGTTTTAAACGGGCAGAGGAAATGGTGTCAAGAGCGCGCCTCCATCTCCCGGGCGACGTACACGTTCTCTCCACGAGACGCAAGCCCTTCCTCCAGTGTGAAAGGCCTCTACACTCTACACCTCTTGCGCTCGCAGCACGCAGGTGCCACCCGCTCTGAACATCTTCCAAAGGCACAGGGGTCACGCAACGTGTGAACCACCGAGCGCGGGTGCAGCACACACCTAGGTCTTCGCTGTCGGCCTGAGAACACCCACGGCACAGGGCTTCTTTGGTGCACACACGTGGTAGCGGTCGGTGATGCCTTCTGCTCCGTGAAACCTTCTCGGGGACACAGAGCGTGAGCGCACGTAGATTAGCCCTACACCTCATCCCTATTTCTTGAGTGAGTTGTACTGCTATAAGGCAAAACTCCCTGCTGGAATCTCGGTGTGGCTTAAGTATCCTCCGGGAAGCGATCGCTGCTAGAGACACTGTGCTGCTCTCTAGGATAACGGTCTGTGCCTCCACTGCGCTGCTGTTGTCTCCAAGTCGCTTGCGAAGGCCTTTTCGAAGAGGTTGCTCACAGTGTCGTTTCTTTAGAGCAACCCACAGGCATACGAGGATGCCGGTTCTGTGAAGGAAAATGCTCCCTGCCTCAGCCACTTGGGCGCCGTTTTGTACAGGAAAGGACACTCCGCCTTGGAGGCTCTTCCTTCCGGATTGCCACTCGCACTGGCGATGTCTCCTGAATCTCGCGGGGTTACGGTGCCGTCACAGGGTCCGTATCTCAGGCCTAGAACGGCAGCGCGTCCGGCAGCTTTGAAAGAGACCGTCGGCATTCTTCTGGCCTTCGGGGACGCTCCATGAGGAACAAGCTCCTCAGCAGCGTGCGTCTTTAGATCTTTCATGGCAGAACCTCTGTGGGCGACCTCATTCCTCCCCCCACGTGAGAGACACACACAACCTGCCATTAGGGGGTGGAAGGCTTTAGAGTCCAGCAGCGAGGCTGGCGCTCCCACTCAGCGTTCCTGCACGGAACTGAGCCCGGGGTGCGTGAGACCGTGAGAGGGGGCAAAGACAGGCGTACCAGCGAGCTGTTCACGGTGCACGCTGACGCATCACCCTTCAAGCTCACGTTCCTTTCATGGAGAGAACACGAGGCCTTGATTGCACTTTCCTGTGGTACGTAAACTTTGGTCGCGTCCCCTGGTGGGCACATCGGCTCAGGACTGCCCCTGTCCCAAAGGCTCCAGGTGTGGAGCCCGACTGTTGGAGCTCAGCCTCACGTGGCTCTTTCACGGACGAGACCGGCTCGCAATGGGACCCGTTCACGAGCTGGGGACCGTGCTGGCTGTTAGGAGTCGGCACACCAAGAGCCCTCCGAGGGAGAGGAGCTGCTGACGTTTGCCAGCACAGTCTCCAATTCCCAACTGCAACCATTCCCTGTAAGAGGCTCCCGAAAGCTTCGACGCAGTTTCTCAGTTAGCTATAAATGGAGGCCAGTCACTTGCAGACTCCCCCAACGCCCGGCCTCCCAGGCTGCGATACAGACACGCCGACTGCTTCAGCCAACAGGGACAGCTTGGAGTAAAAGGGAGACTCCTACGTGTCAAGTACTTGCCGTGACGCTGGCCAGAAGCTCAAACATTTAGGGCAGGGCATCAGGGCACTTCGCCGCACGCGGAGCATGTTTGTTCTCATCTCGGCCTCTGAAAGCCGAGTTTAACCAGCTAGGAAGCAAACTTCGGGAAAGGTACTCAGGGTGCCGCCGCTTCAAAAGTCTCTCACCAGACAGCCCAAATCGTGTACGCCTCTTTGTATTTTCCATGGGGCAGGACAAAATGGTGTCAACCCGCACGCCTCCAGCTGGGGGTGGGTTGGGGTGGGGTGGGGTGGGGTGGGGGTGGGGGTTGGGCGACGTACACTTTCTCCACGGGAAACAGGCCCACGCCTTCAGTGTGAAAGGCCTCTACGCCTCTCCGCTTTCGCAGCCCAGGCGCAGCCTCAGCTCTGAAAAGCTTCCCGAGCAGGAAGGTCAGAAAACCTTTGAACCACCCAGCAGGTGCAGCACAGAACAAGGGCTTCTCTCTTGGCCTTGAGAACACCCACTGCCCAGCGCTCCTTTGTGTACACCACGTGGTGGAGGAAGGGTGTTCGGCTCCGTGAGAACTTCTCCGGGCCACGTAGTGTGAACGCAAGTAGATGAGCCCTACATCTCATGCCAGTCTCCTGTGCGAGTTGGACAAGGCGAACTCCCTGCTTGAATCCCGGGGTGGGTTAAGTACCCTCCGGGGAAGGATCGTTGCTTGGGACCCCGGGGCTGGTGTCGAGGTGACTGTTCTGTGCATCCACCTCGCAGCTGTTCTCTCTCCGCGGGTTCTCTCCGCCTGCTGCAGCCAAAAGGGACACAGCTTAGGGTAAAGATAAAAACCCGGGGTGTAAACGTTCTTGCCTAGCCCTCGCCCCAAGCACAAGCGTATATGCCTCTGGTCAAAGGCTTTCGCCACAAGCTGAACACGTTTGGTCTCATCTAAGCCTCTGAAGCCCGAGTTCACCCAGCTACGAATCAAACTTCAGGAGAGGTGCTCAGGGTGATGCGGACTGCCAAGCGTTTCACCAGGCAGCCCAGATCGAGTACAAACACTTGTGTTTTAAACGGGCAGAGGAAATGGTGTCAAGAGCGCGCCTCCATCTCCTGGGCGACGTACACGTTCTCTCCACGAGACGCAAGCCCTTCCTCCAGTGTGAAAGGCCTCTACACTCTACACCTCTTGCGCTCGCAGCACGCAGGTGCCACCCGCTCTGAACATCTTCCAAAGGCACAGGGGTCACGCAACGTGTGAACCACCGAGCGCGGGTGCAGCACACACCTAGGTCTTCGCTGTCGGCCTGAGAACACCCACGGCACAGGGCTTCTTTGGTGCACACACGTGGTAGCGGTCGGTGATGCCTTCTGCTCCGTGAAACCTTCTCGGGGACACAGAGCGTGAGCGCACGTAGATTAGCCCTACACCTCATCCCTCTTTCTTGAGTGAGTTGTACTGCTATAAGGCAAAACTCCCTGCTGGAATCTCGGTGTGGCTTAAGTATCCTCCGGGAAGCGATCGCTGCTAGAGACACTGTGCTGCTCTCTAGGATAACGGTCTGTGCCTCCACTGCGCTGCTGTTGTCTCCAAGTCGCTTGCGAAGGCCTTTTCGAAGAGGTTGCTCACAGTGTCGTTTCTTTAGAGCAACCCACAGGCATACGAGGATGCCGGTTCTGTGAAGGAAAATGCTCCCTGCCTCAGCCACTTGGGCGCCGTTTTGTACAGGAAAGGACACTCCGCCTTGGAGGCTCTTCCTTCCGGATTGCCACTCGCACTGGCGATGTCTCCTGAATCTCGCGGGGTTACGGTGCCGTCACAGGGTCCGTATCTCAGGCCTAGAACGGCAGAGCGTCCGGCAGCTTTGAAAGAGACCGTCGGCATTCTTCTGGCCTTCGGGGACGCTCCATGAGGAACAAGCTCCTCAGCAGCGTGCGTCTTTAGATCTTTCATGGCAGAACCTCTGTGGGCGACCTCATTCCTCCCCCCACGTGAGAGACACACACAACCTGCCATTAGGGGGTGGAAGGCTTTAGAGTCCAGCAGCGAGGCTGGCGCTCCCACTCAGCATTCCTGCACGGAACTGAGCCCGGGTGCGTGAGACCGTGAGAGGGGGCAAAGACAGGCGTACCAGCGAGCTGTTCACGGTGCACGCTGACGCATCACCCTTCAAGCTCACGTTCCTTTCATGGAGAGAACACGAGGCCTTGATTGCGCTTTCCTGTGGTACGTAAACTTTGGTCGCGTCCCCTGGTGGGCACATCGGCTCAGGACTGCCCTGTCCCAAAGGCTCCAGGTGTGGAGCCCGACTGTTGGAGCTCAGCCTCACGTGGCTCTTTCACGGACGAGACCGGCTCGCAATGGGACCGTTCACGAGCTGGGGACCGTGCTGGCTGTTAGGAGTCGGCACACCAAGAGCCCTCCGAGGGAGAGGAGCTGCTGACGTTTGCCAGCACAGTCTCCAATTCCCAACTGCAACCATTCCCTGTAAGAGGCTCCCGAAAGCTTCGACGCAGTTTCTCAGTTAGCTATAAATGGAGGCCAGTCACTTGGCAGACTCCCCCAACGCCCGGCCTCCCAGGCTGCGATACAGACACGCCGACTGCTTCAGCCAACAGGGACAGCTTGGAGTAAAAGGGAGACTCCTACGTGTCAAAGTACTTGCGTGACGCTGGCCAGAAGCTCAAACATTTAGGGCAGGGCATCAGGGCACTTCGCCGCACGCGGAGCAAGTTTGTTCTCATCTCGCCTCTGAAAGCCGAGTTTAACCAGCTAGGAAGCAAACTTCGGGAAAGGTACTCAGGGTGCCGCCGCTTCAAAATTCTCTCACCAGACAGCCCAAATCGTGTACGCCTCTTTGTATTTTCCATGGGCAGGACAAAATGGTGTCAACCCGCACGCCTCCAGCTGGGGGTGGGTTGGGGTGGGGTGGGGTGGGGTGGGGGTGGGGGTTGGGCGACGTACACTTTCTCCACGGGAAACAGGCCCACGCCTTCAGTGTGAAAGGCCTCTACGCCTCTCCGCTTTCGCAGCCCAGGCGCAGCCTCAGCTCTGAAAAGCTTCCCGAGCAGGAAGGTCAGAAAACCTTTGAACCACCCAGCAGGTGCAGCACAGAACAAGGGCTTCTCTCTTGGCCTTGAGAACACCCACTGCCCAGCGCTCCTTTGTGTGCACACGTGGTGGAGGAAGGGTGCTGCATTCGGCTCCGTGAGAACTTCTCCGGGCCACGTAGTGTGAACGCAAGTAGATGAGCCCTACATCTCATGCCAGTCTCCTGTGCGAGTTGGACAAGGCGAACTCCCTGCTTGAATCCCGGGGTGGGTTAAGTACCCTCCGGGGAAGGATCGTTGCTTGGGACCCCGGGGCTGGTGTCGAGGTGACTGTTCTGTGCATCCACCTCGCAGCTGTTCTCTCTCCGCGGGTTCTCTCCGCCTGCTGCAGCCAAAAGGGACACAGCTTAGGGTAAAGATAAAAACCCGGGGTGTAAACGTTCTTGCCTAGCCCTCGCCCCAAGCACAAGCGTATATGCCTCTGGTCAAAGGCTTTCGCCACAAGCTGAACACGTTTGGTCTCATCTAAGCCTCTGAAGCCCGAGTTCACCCAGCTACGAATCAAACTTCAGGAGAGGTGCTCAGGGTGATGCGGACTGCCAAGCGTTTCACCAGGCAGCCCAGATCGAGTACAAACACTTGTGTTTTAAACGGGCAGAGGAAATGGTGTCAAGAGCGCGCCTCCATCTCCTGGGCGACGTACACGTTCTCTCCACGAGACGCAAGCCCTTCCTCCAGTGTGAAAGGCCTCTACACTCTACACCTCTTGCGCTCGCAGCACGCAGGTGCCACCCGCTCTGAACATCTTCCAAAGGCACAGGGGTCACGCAACGTGTGAACCACCGAGCGCGGGTGCAGCACACACCTAGGTCTTCGCTGTCGGCCTGAGAACACCCACGGCACAGGGCTTCTTTGGTGCACACACGTGGTAGCGGTCGGTGATGCCTTCTGCTCCGTGAAACCTTCTCGGGGACACAGAGCGTGAGCGCACGTAGATTAGCCCTACACCTCATCCCTCTTTCTTGAGTGAGTTGTACTGCTATAAGGCAAAACTCCCTGCTGGAATCTCGGTGTGGCTTAAGTATCCTCCGGGAAGCGATCGCTGCTAGAGACACTGTGCTGCTCTCTAGGATAACGGTCTGTGCCTCCACTGCGCTGCTGTTGTCTCCAAGTCGCTTGCGAAGGCCTTTTCGAAGAGGTTGCTCACAGTGTCGTTTCTTTAGAGCAACCCACAGGCATACGAGGATGCCGGTTCTGTGAAGGAAAATGCTCCCTGCCTCAGCCACTTGGGCGCCGTTTTGTACAGGAAAGGACACTCCGCCTTGGAGGCTCTTCCTTCCGGATTGCCACTCGCACTGGCGATGTCTCCTGAATCTCGCGGGGTTACGGTGCCGTCACAGGGTCCGTATCTCAGGCCTAGAACGGCAGAGCGTCCGGCAGCTTTGAAAGAGACCGTCGGCATTCTTCTGGCCTTCGGGGACGCTCCATGAGGAACAAGCTCCTCAGCAGCGTGCGTCTTTAGATCTTTCATGGCAGAACCTCTGTGGGCGACCTCATTCCTCCCCCCACGTGAGAGACACACACAACCTGCCATTAGGGGGTGGAAGGCTTTAGAGTCCAGCAGCGAGGCTGGCGCTCCCACTCAGCATTCCTGCACGGAACTGAGCCCGGGTGCGTGAGACCGTGAGAGGGGGCAAAGACAGGCGTACCAGCGAGCTGTTCACGGTGCACGCTGACGCATCACCCTTCAAGCTCACGTTCCTTTCATGGAGAGAACACGAGGCCTTGATTGCGCTTTCCTGTGGTACGTAAACTTTGGTCGCGTCCCCTGGTGGGCACATCGGCTCAGGACTGCCCTGTCCCAAAGGCTCCAGGTGTGGAGCCCGACTGTTGGAGCTCAGCCTCACGTGGCTCTTTCACGGACGAGACCGGCTCGCAATGGGACCGTTCACGAGCTGGGGACCGTGCTGGCTGTTAGGAGTCGGCACACCAAGAGCCCTCCGAGGGAGAGGAGCTGCTGACGTTTGCCAGCACAGTCTCCAATTCCCAACTGCAACCATTCCCTGTAAGAGGCTCCCGAAAGCTTCGACTCAGTTTCTCAGTTAGCTATAAATGGAGGCCAGTCACTTGGCAGACTCCCCCAACGCCCGGCCTCCCAGGCTGCGATACAGACACGCCGACTGCTTCAGCCAACAGGGACAGCTTGGAGTAAAAGGGAGACTCCTACGTGTCAAAGTACTTGCGTGACGCTGGCCAGAAGCTCAAACATTTAGGGCAGGGCATCAGGGCACTTCGCCGCACGCGGAGCAAGTTTGTTCTCATCTCGCCTCTGAAAGCCGAGTTTAACCAGCTAGGAAGCAAACTTCGGGAAAGGTACTCAGGGTGCCGCCGCTTCAAAATTCTCTCACCAGACAGCCCAAATCGTGTACGCCTCTTTGTATTTTCCATGGGCAGGACAAAATGGTGTCAACCCGCACGCCTCCAGCTGGGGGTGGGTTGGGGTGGGGTGGGGTGGGGTGGGGGTGGGGGTTGGGCGACGTACACTTTCTCCACGGGAAACAGGCCCACGCCTTCAGTGTGAAAGGCCTCTACGCCTCTCCGCTTTCGCAGCCCAGGCGCAGCCTCAGCTCTGAAAAGCTTCCCGAGCAGGAAGGTCAGAAAACCTTTGAACCACCCAGCAGGTGCAGCACAGAACAAGGGCTTCTCTCTTGGCCTTGAGAACACCCACTGCCCAGCGCTCCTTTGTGTGCACACGTGGTGGAGGAAGGGTGCTGCATTCGGCTCCGTGAGAACTTCTCCGGGCCACGTAGTGTGAACGCAAGTAGATGAGCCCTACATCTCATGCCAGTCTCCTGTGCGAGTTGGACAAGGCGAACTCCCTGCTTGAATCCCGGGGTGGGTTAAGTACCCTCCGGGGAAGGATCGTTGCTTGGGACCCCGGGGCTGGTGTCGAGGTGACTGTTCTGTGCATCCACCTCGCAGCTGTTCTCTCTCCGCGGGTTCTCTCCGCCTGCTGCAGCCAAAAGGGACACAGCTTAGGGTAAAGATAAAAACCCGGGGTGTAAACGTTCTTGCCTAGCCCTCGCCCCAAGCACAAGCGTATATGCCTCTGGTCAAAGGCTTTCGCCACAAGCTGAACACGTTTGGTCTCATCTAAGCCTCTGAAGCCCGAGTTCACCCAGCTACGAATCAAACTTCAGGAGAGGTGCTCAGGGTGATGCGGACTGCCAAGCGTTTCACCAGGCAGCCCAGATCGAGTACAAACACTTGTGTTTTAAACGGGCAGAGGAAATGGTGTCAAGAGCGCGCCTCCATCTCCTGGGCGACGTACACGTTCTCTCCACGAGACGCAAGCCCTTCCTCCAGTGTGAAAGGCCTCTACACTCTACACCTCTTGCGCTCGCAGCACGCAGGTGCCACCCGCTCTGAACATCTTCCAAAGGCACAGGGGTCACGCAACGTGTGAACCACCGAGCGCGGGTGCAGCACACACCTAGGTCTTCGCTGTCGGCCTGAGAACACCCACGGCACAGGGCTTCTTTGGTGCACACACGTGGTAGCGGTCGGTGATGCCTTCTGCTCCGTGAAACCTTGTCGGGGACACAGAGCGTGAGCGCACGTAGATTAGCCCTACACCTCATCCCTCTTTCTTGAGTGAGTTGTACTGCTATAAGGCAAAACTCCCTGCTGGAATCTCGGTGTGGCTTAAGTATCCTCCGGGAAGCGATCGCTGCTAGAGACACTGTGCTGCTCTCTAGGATAACGGTCTGTGCCTCCACTGCGCTGCTGTTGTCTCCAAGTCGCTTGCGAAGGCCTTTTCGAAGAGGTTGCTCACAGTGTCGTTTCTTTAGAGCAACCCACAGGCATACGAGGATGCCGGTTCTGTGAAGGAAAATGCTCCCTGCCTCAGCCACTTGGGCGCCGTTTTCTACAGGAAAGGACACTCCGCCTTGGAGGCTCTTCCTTCCGGATTGCCACTCGCACTGGCGATGTCTCCTGAATCTCGCGGGGTTACGGTGCCGTCACAGGGTCCGTATCTCAGGCCTAGAACGGCAGAGCGTCCGGCAGCTTTGAAAGAGACCGTCGGCATTCTTCTGGCCTTCGGGGACGCTCCATGAGGAACAAGCTCCTCAGCAGCGTGCGTCTTTAGATCTTTCATGGCAGAACCTCTGTGGGCGACCTCATTCCTCCCCCCACGTGAGAGACACACACAACCTGCCATTAGGGGGTGGAAGGCTTTAGAGTCCAGCAGCGAGGCTGGCACTCCCACTCAGCATTCCTGCACGGAACTGAGCCCGGGTGCGTGAGACCGTGAGAGGGGGCAAAGACAGGCGTACCAGCGAGCTGTTCACGGTGCACGCTGACGCATCACCCTTCAAGCTCACGTTCCTTTCATGGAGAGAACACGAGGCCTTGATTGCGCTTTCCTGTGGTACGTAAACTTTGGTCGCGTCCCCTGGTGGGCACATCGGCTCAGGACTGCCCTGTCCCAAAGGCTCCAGGTGTGGAGCCCGACTGTTGGAGCTCAGCCTCACGTGGCTCTTTCACGGACGAGACCGGCTCGCAATGGGACCGTTCACGAGCTGGGGACCGTGCTGGCTGTTAGGAGTCGGCACACCAAGAGCCCTCCGAGGGAGAGGAGCTGCTGACGTTTGCCAGCACAGTCTCCAATTCCCAACTGCAACCATTCCCTGTAAGAGGCTCCCGAAAGCTTCGACGCAGTTTCTCAGTTAGCTATAAATGGAGGCCAGTCACTTGGCAGACTCCCCCAACGCCCGGCCTCCCAGGCTGCGATACAGACACGCCGACTGCTTCAGCCAACAGGGACAGCTTGGAGTAAAAGGGAGACTCCTACGTGTCAAAGTACTTGCGTGACGCTGGCCAGAAGCTCAAACATTTAGGGCAGGGCATCAGGGCACTTCGCCGCACGCGGAGCAAGTTTGTTCTCATCTCGCCTCTGAAAGCCGAGTTTAACCAGCTAGGAAGCAAACTTCGGGAAAGGTACTCAGGGTGCCGCCGCTTCAAAATTCTCTCACCAGACAGCCCAAATCGTGTACGCCTCTTTGTATTTTCCATGGGCAGGACAAAATGGTGTCAACCCGCACGCCTCCAGCTGGGGGTGGGTTGGGGTGGGGTGGGGTGGGGTGGGGGTGGGGGTTGGGCGACGTACACTTTCTCCACGGGAAACAGGCCCACGCCTTCAGTGTGAAAGGCCTCTACGCCTCTCCGCTTTCGCAGCCCAGGCGCAGCCTCAGCTCTGAAAAGCTTCCCGAGCAGGAAGGTCAGAAAACCTTTGAACCACCCAGCAGGTGCAGCACAGAACAAGGGCTTCTCTCTTGGCCTTGAGAACACCCACTGCCCAGCGCTCCTTTGTGTGCACACGTGGTGGAGGAAGGGTGCTGCATTCGGCTCCGTGAGAACTTCTCCGGGCCACGTAGTGTGAACGCAAGTAGATGAGCCCTACATCTCATGCCAGTCTCCTGTGCGAGTTGGACAAGGCGAACTCCCTGCTTGAATCCCGGGGTGGGTTAAGTACCCTCCGGGGAAGGATCGTTGCTTGGGACCCCGGGGCTGGTGTCGAGGTGACTGTTCTGTGCATCCACCTCGCAGCTGTTCTCTCTCCGCGGGTTCTCTCCGCCTGCTGCAGCCAAAAGGGACACAGCTTAGGGTAAAGATAAAAACCCGGGGTGTAAACGTTCTTGCCTAGCCCTCGCCCCAAGCACAAGCGTATATGCCTCTGGTCAAAGGCTTTCGCCACAAGCTGAACACGTTTGGTCTCATCTAAGCCTCTGAAGCCCGAGTTCACCCAGCTACGAATCAAACTTCAGGAGAGGTGCTCAGGGTGATGCGGACTGCCAAGCGTTTCACCAGGCAGCCCAGATCGAGTACAAACACTTGTGTTTTAAACGGGCAGAGGAAATGGTGTCAAGAGCGCGCCTCCATCTCCTGGGCGACGTACACGTTCTCTCCACGAGACGCAAGCCCTTCCTCCAGTGTGAAAGGCCTCTACACTCTACACCTCTTGCGCTCGCAGCACGCAGGTGCCACCCGCTCTGAACATCTTCCAAAGGCACAGGGGTCACGCAACGTGTGAACCACCGAGCGCGGGTGCAGCACACACCTAGGTCTTCGCTGTCGGCCTGAGAACACCCACGGCACAGGGCTTCTTTGGTGCACACACGTGGTAGCGGTCGGTGATGCCTTCTGCTCCGTGAAACCTTGTCGGGGACACAGAGCGTGAGCGCACGTAGATTAGCCCTACACCTCATCCCTCTTTCTTGAGTGAGTTGTACTGCTATAAGGCAAAACTCCCTGCTGGAATCTCGGTGTGGCTTAAGTATCCTCCGGGAAGCGATCGCTGCTAGAGACACTGTGCTGCTCTCTAGGATAACGGTCTGTGCCTCCACTGCGCTGCTGTTGTCTCCAAGTCGCTTGCGAAGGCCTTTTCGAAGAGGTTGCTCACAGTGTCGTTTCTTTAGAGCAACCCACAGGCATACGAGGATGCCGGTTCTGTGAAGGAAAATGCTCCCTGCCTCAGCCACTTGGGCGCCGTTTTCTACAGGAAAGGACACTCCGCCTTGGAGGCTCTTCCTTCCGGATTGCCACTCGCACTGGCGATGTCTCCTGAATCTCGCGGGGTTACGGTGCCGTCACAGGGTCCGTATCTCAGGCCTAGAACGGCAGAGCGTCCGGCAGCTTTGAAAGAGACCGTCGGCATTCTTCTGGCCTTCGGGGACGCTCCATGAGGAACAAGCTCCTCAGCAGCGTGCGTCTTTAGATCTTTCATGGCAGAACCTCTGTGGGCGACCTCATTCCTCCCCCCACGTGAGAGACACACACAACCTGCCATTAGGGGGTGGAAGGCTTTAGAGTCCAGCAGCGAGGCTGGCACTCCCACTCAGCATTCCTGCACGGAACTGAGCCCGGGTGCGTGAGACCGTGAGAGGGGGCAAAGACAGGCGTACCAGCGAGCTGTTCACGGTGCACGCTGACGCATCACCCTTCAAGCTCACGTTCCTTTCATGGAGAGAACACGAGGCCTTGATTGCGCTTTCCTGTGGTACGTAAACTTTGGTCGCGTCCCCTGGTGGGCACATCGGCTCAGGACTGCCCTGTCCCAAAGGCTCCAGGTGTGGAGCCCGACTGTTGGAGCTCAGCCTCACGTGGCTCTTTCACGGACGAGACCGGCTCGCAATGGGACCGTTCACGAGCTGGGGACCGTGCTGGCTGTTAGGAGTCGGCACACCAAGAGCCCTCCGAGGGAGAGGAGCTGCTGACGTTTGCCAGCACAGTCTCCAATTCCCAACTGCAACCATTCCCTGTAAGAGGCTCCCGAAAGCTTCGACGCAGTTTCTCAGTTAGCTATAAATGGAGGCCAGTCACTTGGCAGACTCCCCCAACGCCCGGCCTCCCAGGCTGCGATACAGACACGCCGACTGCTTCAGCCAACAGGGACAGCTTGGAGTAAAAGGGAGACTCCTACGTGTCAAAGTACTTGCGTGACGCTGGCCAGAAGCTCAAACATTTAGGGCAGGGCATCAGGGCACTTCGCCGCACGCGGAGCAAGTTTGTTCTCATCTCGCCTCTGAAAGCCGAGTTTAACCAGCTAGGAAGCAAACTTCGGGAAAGGTACTCAGGGTGCCGCCGCTTCAAAATTCTCTCACCAGACAGCCCAAATCGTGTACGCCTCTTTGTATTTTCCATGGGCAGGACAAAATGGTGTCAACCCGCACGCCTCCAGCTGGGGGTGGGTTGGGGTGGGGTGGGGTGGGGTGGGGGTGGGGGTTGGGCGACGTACACTTTCTCCACGGGAAACAGGCCCACGCCTTCAGTGTGAAAGGCCTCTACGCCTCTCCGCTTTCGCAGCCCAGGCGCAGCCTCAGCTCTGAAAAGCTTCCAGAGCAGGAAGGTCAGAAAACCTTTGAACCACCCAGCAGGTGCAGCACAGAACAAGGGCTTCTCTCTTGGCCTTGAGAACACCCACTGCCCAGCGCTCCTTTGTGTACACACGTGGTGGAGGAAGGGTGCTGCATTCGGCTCCGTGAGAACTTCTCCGGGCCACGTAGTGTGAACGCAAGTAGATGAGCCCTACATCTCATGCCAGTCTCCTGTGCGAGTTGGACAAGGCGAACTCCCTGCTTGAATCCCGGGGTGGGTTAAGTACCCTCCGGGGAAGGATCGTTGCTTGGGACCCCGGGGCTGGTGTCGAGGTGACTGTTCTGTGCATCCACCTCGCAGCTGTTCTCTCTCCGCGGGTTCTCTCCGCCTGCTGCAGCCAAAAGGGACACAGCTTAGGGTAAAGATAAAAACCCGGGGTGTAAACGTTCTTGCCTAGCCCTCGCCCCAAGCACAAGCGTATATGCCTCTGGTCAAAGGCTTTCGCCACAAGCTGAACACGTTTGGTCTCATCTAAGCCTCTGAAGCCCGAGTTCACCCAGCTACGAATCAAACTTCAGGAGAGGTGCTCAGGGTGATGCGGACTGCCAAGCGTTTCACCAGGCAGCCCAGATCGAGTACAAACACTTGTGTTTTAAACGGGCAGAGGAAATGGTGTCAAGAGCGCGCCTCCATCTCCTGGGCGACGTACACGTTCTCTCCACGAGACGCAAGCCCTTCCTCCAGTGTGAAAGGCCTCTACACTCTACACCTCTTGCGCTCGCAGCACGCAGGTGCCACCCGCTCTGAACATCTTCCAAAGGCACAGGGGTCACGCAACGTGTGAACCACCGAGCGCGGGTGCAGCACACACCTAGGTCTTCGCTGTCGGCCTGAGAACACCCACGGCACAGGGCTTCTTTGGTGCACACACGTGGTAGCGGTCGGTGATGCCTTCTGCTCCGTGAAACCTTCTCGGGGACACAGAGCGTGAGCGCACGTAGATTAGCCCTACACCTCATCCCTCTTTCTTGAGTGAGTTGTACTGCTATAAGGCAAAACTCCCTGCTGGAATCTCGGTGTGGCTTAAGTATCCTCCGGGAAGCGATCGCTGCTAGAGACACTGTGCTGCTCTCTAGGATAACGGTCTGTGCCTCCACTGCGCTGCTGTTGTCTCCAAGTCGCTTGCGAAGGCCTTTTCGAAGAGGTTGCTCACAGTGTCGTTTCTTTAGAGCAACCCACAGGCATACGAGGATGCCGGTTCTGTGAAGGAAAATGCTCCCTGCCTCAGCCACTTGGGCGCCGTTTTGTACAGGAAAGGACACTCCGCCTTGGAGGCTCTTCCTTCCGGATTGCCACTCGCACTGGCGATGTCTCCTGAATCTCGCGGGGTTACGGTGCCGTCACAGGGTCCGTATCTCAGGCCTAGAACGGCAGAGCGTCCGGCAGCTTTGAAAGAGACCGTCGGCATTCTTCTGGCCTTCGGGGACGCTCCATGAGGAACAAGCTCCTCAGCAGCGTGCGTCTTTAGATCTTTCATGGCAGAACCTCTGTTGTCGACCTCATTCCTCCCCCCACGTGAGAGACACACACAACCTGCCATTAGGGGGTGGAAGGCTTTAGAGTCCAGCAGCGAGGCTGGCGCTCCCACTCAGCATTCCTGCACGGAACTGAGCCCGGGTGCGTGAGACCGTGAGAGGGGGCAAAGACAGGCGTACCAGCGAGCTGTTCACGGTGCACGCTGACGCATCACCCTTCAAGCTCACGTTCCTTTCATGGAGAGAACACGAGGCCTTGATTGCGCTTTCCTGTGGTACGTAAACTTTGGTCGCGTCCCCTGGTGGGCACATCGGCTCAGGACTGCCCTGTCCCAAAGGCTCCAGGTGTGGAGCCCGACTGTTGGAGCTCAGCCTCACGTGGCTCTTTCACGGACGAGACCGGCTCGCAATGGGACCGTTCACGAGCTGGGGACCGTGCTGGCTGTTAGGAGTCGGCACACCAAGAGCCCTCCGAGGGAGAGGAGCTGCTGACGTTTGCCAGCACAGTCTCCAATTCCCAACTGCAACCATTCCCTGTAAGAGGCTCCCGAAAGCTTCGACGCAGTTTCTCAGTTAGCTATAAATGGAGGCCAGTCACTTGGCAGACTCCCCCAACGCCCGGCCTCCCAGGCTGCGATACAGACACGCCGACTGCTTCAGCCAACAGGGACAGCTTGGAGTAAAAGGGAGACTCCTACGTGTCAAAGTACTTGCGTGACGCTGGCCAGAAGCTCAAACATTTAGGGCAGGGCATCAGGGCACTTCGCCGCACGCGGAGCAAGTTTGTTCTCATCTCGCCTCTGAAAGCCGAGTTTAACCAGCTAGGAAGCAAACTTCGGGAAAGGTACTCAGGGTGCCGCCGCTTCAAAATTCTCTCACCAGACAGCCCAAATCGTGTACGCCTCTTTGTATTTTCCATGGGCAGGACAAAATGGTGTCAACCCGCACGCCTCCAGCTGGGGGTGGGTTGGGGTGGGGTGGGGTGGGGTGGGGGTGGGGGTTGGGCGACGTACACTTTCTCCACGGGAAACAGGCCCACGCCTTCAGTGTGAAAGGCCTCTACGCCTCTCCGCTTTCGCAGCCCAGGCGCAGCCTCAGCTCTGAAAAGCTTCCCGAGCAGGAAGGTCAGAAAACCTTTGAACCACCCAGCAGGTGCAGCACAGAACAAGGGCTTCTCTCTTGGCCTTGAGAACACCCACTGCCCAGCGCTCCTTTGTGTACACACGTGGTGGAGGAAGGGTGCTGCATTCGGCTCCGTGAGAACTTCTCCGGGCCACGTAGTGTGAACGCAAGTAGATGAGCCCTACATCTCATGCCAGTCTCCTGTGCGAGTTGGACAAGGCGAACTCCCTGCTTGAATCCCGGGGTGGGTTAAGTACCCTCCGGGGAAGGATCGTTGCTTGGGACCCCGGGGCTGGTGTCGAGGTGACTGTTCTGTGCATCCACCTCGCAGCTGTTCTCTCTCCGCGGGTTCTCTCCGCCTGCTGCAGCCAAAAGGGACACAGCTTAGGGTAAAGATAAAAACCCGGGGTGTAAACGTTCTTGCCTAGCCCTCGCCCCAAGCACAAGCGTATATGCCTCTGGTCAAAGGCTTTCGCCACAAGCTGAACACGTTTGGTCTCATCTAAGCCTCTGAAGCCCGAGTTCACCCAGCTACGAATCAAACTTCAGGAGAGGTGCTCAGGGTGATGCGGACTGCCAAGCGTTTCACCAGGCAGCCCAGATCGAGTACAAACACTTGTGTTTTAAACGGGCAGAGGAAATGGTGTCAAGAGCGCGCCTCCATCTCCTGGGCGACGTACACGTTCTCTCCACGAGACGCAAGCCCTTCCTCCAGTGTGAAAGGCCTCTACACTCTACACCTCTTGCGCTCGCAGCACGCAGGTGCCACCCGCTCTGAACATCTTCCAAAGGCACAGGGGTCACGCAACGTGTGAACCACCGAGCGCGGGTGCAGCACACACCTAGGTCTTCGCTGTCGGCCTGAGAACACCCACGGCACAGGGCTTCTTTGGTGCACACACGTGGTAGCGGTCGGTGATGCCTTCTGCTCCGTGAAACCTTGTCGGGGACACAGAGCGTGAGCGCACGTAGATTAGCCCTACACCTCATCCCTCTTTCTTGAGTGAGTTGTACTGCTATAAGGCAAAACTCCCTGCTGGAATCTCGGTGTGGCTTAAGTATCCTCCGGGAAGCGATCGCTGCTAGAGACACTGTGCTGCTCTCTAGGATAACGGTCTGTGCCTCCACTGCGCTGCTGTTGTCTCCAAGTCGCTTGCGAAGGCCTTTTCGAAGAGGTTGCTCACAGTGTCGTTTCTTTAGAGCAACCCACAGGCATACGAGGATGCCGGTTCTGTGAAGGAAAATGCTCCCTGCCTCAGCCACTTGGGCGCCGTTTTCTACAGGAAAGGACACTCCGCCTTGGAGGCTCTTCCTTCCGGATTGCCACTCGCACTGGCGATGTCTCCTGAATCTCGCGGGGTTACGGTGCCGTCACAGGGTCCGTATCTCAGGCCTAGAACGGCAGAGCGTCCGGCAGCTTTGAAAGAGACCGTCGGCATTCTTCTGGCCTTCGGGGACGCTCCATGAGGAACAAGCTCCTCAGCAGCGTGCGTCTTTAGATCTTTCATGGCAGAACCTCTGTGGGCGACCTCATTCCTCCCCCCACGTGAGAGACACACACAACCTGCCATTAGGGGGTGGAAGGCTTTAGAGTCCAGCAGCGAGGCTGGCGCTCCCACTTAGCATTCCTGCACGGAACTGAGCCCGGGTGCGTGAGACCGTGAGAGGGGGCAAAGACAGGCGTACCAGCGAGCTGTTCACGGTGCACGCTGACGCATCACCCTTCAAGCTCACGTTCCTTTCATGGAGAGAACACGAGGCCTTGATTGCGCTTTCCTGTGGTACGTAAACTTTGGTCGCGTCCCCTGGTGGGCACATCGGCTCAGGACTGCCCTGTCCCAAAGGCTCCAGGTGTGGAG
The DNA here is from genome assembly GCF_937001465.1 of Orcinus orca. Lineage (NCBI taxonomy): Eukaryota > Metazoa > Chordata > Mammalia > Artiodactyla > Delphinidae > Orcinus > Orcinus orca. Next base: position 1,248,637 of record NW_026043958.1, on the reverse strand, counting down.
CCCGACTGTTGGAGCTCAGCCTCACGTGGCTCTTTCACGGACGAGACCGGCTCGCAATGGGACCGTTCACGAGCTGGGGACCGTGCTGGCTGTTAGGAGTCGGCACACCAAGAGCCCTCCGAGGGAGAGGAGCTGCTGACGTTTGCCAGCACAGTCTCCAATTCCCAACTGCAACCATTCCCTGTAAGAGGCTCCCGAAAGCTTCGACGCAGTTTCTCAGTTAGCTATAAATGGAGGCCAGTCACTTGGCAGACTCCCCCAACGCCCGGCCTCCCAGGCTGCGATACAGACACGCCGACTGCTTCAGCCAACAGGGACAGCTTGGAGTAAAAGGGAGACTCCTACGTGTCAAAGTACTTGCGTGACGCTGGCCAGAAGCTCAAACATTTAGGGCAGGGCATCAGGGCTCTTCGCCGCACGTGGAGCAAGTTTGTTCTCATCTCGCCTCTGAAAGCCGAGTTTAACCAGCTAGGAAGCAAACTTCGGGAAAGGTACTCAGGGTGCCGCCGCTTCAAAATTCTCTCACCAGACAGCCCAAATCGTGTACGCCTCTTTGTATTTTCCATGGGCAGGACAAAATGGTGTCAACCCGCACGCCTCCAGCTGGGGGTGGGTTGGGGTGGGGTGGGGTGGGGTGGGGTGGGGGTTGGGCGACGTACACTTTCTCCACGGGAAACAGGCCCACGCCTTCAGTGTGAAAGGCCTCTACGCCTCTCCGCTTTCGCAGCCCAGGCGCAGCCTCAGCTCTGAAAAGCTTCCAGAGCAGGAAGGTCAGAAAACCTTTGAACCACCCAGCAGGTGCAGCACAGAACAAGGGTTTCTCTCTTGGCCTTGAGAACACCCACTGCCCAGCGCTCCTTTGTGTACACACGTGGTGGAGGAAGGGTGCTGCATTCGGCTCCGTGAGAACTTCTCCGGGCCACGTAGTGTGAACGCAAGTAGATGAGCCCTACATCTCATGCCAGTCTCCTGTGCGAGTTGGACAAGGCGAACTCCCTGCTTGAATCCCGGGGTGGGTTAAGTACCCTCCGGGGAAGGATCGTTGCTTGGGACCCCGGGGCTGGTGTCGAGGTGACTGTTCTGTGCATCCACCTCGCAGCTGTTCTCTCTCCGCGGGTTCTCTCCGCCTGCTGCAGCCAAAAGGGACACAGCTTAGGGTAAAGATAAAAACCCGGGGTGTAAACGTTCTTGCCTAGCCCTCGCCCCAAGCACAAGCGTATATGCCTCTGGTCAAAGGCTTTCGCCACAAGCTGAACATGTTTGGTCTCATGTAAGCCCCTGAAGCCCGAGTTCACCCAGCTACGAATCAAACTTCAGGACGGGTGCTCAGGGTGATGCGGACTGCCAAGCGTTTCACCAGGCAGCCCAGATCGAGTACAAACACTTGTGTTTTAAACGGGCAGAGGAAATGGTGTCAAGAGCGCGCCTCCATCTCCCGGGCGACGTACACGTTCTCTCCACGAGACGCAAGCCCTTCCTCCAGTGTGAAAGGTCTCTACACTCTACACCTCTTGAGCTCGCAGCACGCAGGTGCCACCCGCTCTGAACATCTTCCAAAGGCACAGGGGTCACGCAACGTGTGAACCACCGAGCGCGGGTGCAGCACACACCTAGGTCTTCACTGTCGGCCTGAGAACACCCACGGCACAGGGCTTCTTTGGTGCACACACGTGGTAGCGGTCGGTGATGCCTTCTGCTCCGTGAAACCTTCTCGGGGACACAGAGCGTGAGCGCACGTAGATTAGCCCTACACCTCATCCCTCTTTCTTGAGTGAGTTGTACTGCTATAAGGCAAAACTCCCTGCTGGAATCTCGGTGTGGCTTAAGTATCCTCCAGGAAGCGATCGCTGCTAGAGACACTGTGCTGCTCTCTAGGATAACGGTCTGTGCCTCCACTGCGCTGCTGTTGTCTCCAAGTCGCTTGCGAAGGCCTTTTCGAAGAGGTTGCTCACAGTGTCGTTTCTTTAGAGCAACCCACAGGCATACGAGGATGCCGGTTCTGTGAAGGAAAATGCTCCGTGCCTCAGCCACTTGGGCGCCGTTTTGTACAGGAAAGGACACTCCGCCTTGGAGGCTCTTCCTTCTGGATTGCCACTCGCACTGGCGATGTCTCCTGAATCTCGCGGGGTTACGGTGCCGTCACAGGGTCCGTATCTCAGGCCTAGAACGGCAGAGCGTCCGGCAGCTTTGAAAGAGACCGTCGGCATTCTTCTGGCCTTCGGGGACGCTCCATGAGGAACAAGCTCCTCAGCAGCGTGCGTCTTTAGATCTTTCATGGCAGAACCTCTGTGGGCGACCTCATTCCTCCCCCCACGTGAGAGACACACACAACCTGCCATTAGGGGGTGGAAGGCTTTAGAGTCCAGCAGCGAGGCTGGCGCTCCCACTCAGCGTTCCTGCACGGAACTGAGCCCGGGTGCGTGAGACCGTGAGAGGGGGCAAAGACAGGCGTACCAGCGAGCTGTTCACGGTGCACGCTGACGCATCACCCTTCAAGCTCACGTTCCTTTCATGGAGAGAACACGAGGCCTTGATTGCGCTTTCCTGTGGTACGTAAACTTTGGTCGCGTCCCCTGGTGGGCACATCGGCTCAGGACTGCCCTGTCCCAAAGGCTCCAGGTGTGGAGCCCGACTGTTGGAGCTCAGACTCACGTGGCTCTTTCACGGACGAGACCGGCTCGCAATGGGACCGTTCACGAGCTGGGGACCGTGCCGGCTGTTAGGAGTCGGCACACCAAGAGCCCTCCGAGGGAGAGGAGCTGCTGACGTTTGCCAGCACAGTCTCCAATTCCCAACTGCAACCATTCCCTGTAAGAGGCTCCCGAAAGCTTCGACGCAGTTTCTCAGTTAGCTATAAATGGAGGCCAGTCACTTGGCAGACTCCCCCAACGCCCGGCCTCCCAGGCTGCGATACAGACACGCCGACTGCTTCAGCCAACAGGGACAGCTTGGAGTAAAAGGGAGACTCCTACGTGTCAAAGTACTTGCGTGACGCTGGCCAGAAGCTCAAACATTTAGGGCAGGGCATCAGGGCACTTCGCCGCACGCGGAGCAAGTTTGTTCTCATCTCGCCTCTGAAAGCCGAGTTTAACCAGCTAGGAAGCAAACTTCGGGAAAGGTACTCAGGGTGCCGCCGCTTCAAAATTCTCTCACCAGACAGCCCAAATCGTGTACGCCTCTTTGTATTTTCCATGGGCAGGACAAAATGGTGTCAACCCGCACGCCTCCAGCTGGGGGTGGGTTGGGGTGGGGTGGGGTGGGGTGGGGGTGGGGGTTGGGCGATGTACACTTTCTCCACGGGAAACAGGCCCACGCCTTCAGTGTGAAAGGCCTCTACGCCTCTCCGCTTTCGCAGCCCAGGCGCAGCCTCAGCTCTGAAAAGCTTCCAGAGCAGGAAGGTCAGAAAACCTTTGAACCACCCAGCAGGTGCAGCACAGAACAAGGGCTTCTCTCTTGGCCTTGAGAACACCCACTGCCCAGCGCTCCTTTGTGTACACACGTGGTGGAGGAAGGGTGCTGCATTCGGCTCCGTGAGAACTTCTCCGGGCCACGTAGTGTGAACGCAAGTAGATGAGCCCTACATCTCATGCCAGTCTCCTGTGCGAGTTGGACAAGGTGAACTCCCTGCTTGAATCCTGGGGTGGGTTAAGTACCCTCCGGGGAAGGATCGTTGCTTGGGACCCCGGGGCTGGTGTCGAGGTGACTGTTCTGTGCATCCACCTCGCAGCTGTTCTCTCTCCGCGGGTTCTCTCCACCTGCTGCAGCCAAAAGGGACACAGCTTAGGGTAAAGATAAAAACCCGGGGTGTAAACGTTCTTGCCTAGCCCTCGCCCCAAGCACAAGCGTATATGCCTCTGGTCAAAGGCTTTCGCCACAAGCTGAACACGTTTGGTCTCATCTAAGCCTCTGAAGCCCGAGTTCACCCAGCTACGAATCAAACTTCAGGAGAGGTGCTCAGGGTGATGCGGACTGCCAAGCGTTTCACCAGGCAGCCCAGATCGAGTACAAACACTTGTGTTTTAAACGGGCAGAGGAAATGGTGTCAAGAGCGCGCCTCCATCTCCCGGGCGACGTACACGTTCTCTCCACGAGACGCAAGCCCTTCCTCTAGTGTGAAAGGCCTCTACACTCTACACCTCTTGCGCTCGCAGCACGCAGGTGCCACCCGCTCTGAACATCTTCCAAAGGCACAGGGGTCACTCAACGTGTGAACCACCGAGCGCGGGTGCAGCACACACCTAGGTCTTCGCTGTCGGCCTGAGAACACCCACGGCACAGGGCTTCTTTGGTGCACACACGTGGTAGCGGTCGGTGATGCCTTCTGCTCCGTGAAACCTTCTCGGGGACACAGAGCGTGAGCGCACGTAGATTAGCCCTACACCTCATCCCTCTTTCTTGAGTGAGTTGTACTGCTATAAGGCAAAACTCCCTGCTGGAATCTCGGTGTGGCTTAAGTATCCTCCGGGAAGCGATCGCTGCTAGAGACACTGTGCTGCTCTCTAGGATAACGGTCTGTGCCTCCACTGCGCTGCTGTTGTCTCCAAGTCGCTTGCGAAGGCCTTTTCGAAGAGGTTGCTCACAGTGTCGTTTCTTTAGAGCAACCCACAGGCATACGAGGATGCCGGTTCTGTGAAGGAAAATGCTCCCTGCCTCAGCCACTTGGGCGCCGTTTTGTACAGGAAAGGACACTCCACCTTGGAGGCTCTTCCTTCCGGATTGCCACTCGCACTGGCGATGTCTCCTGAATCTCGCGGGGTTACGGTGCCGTCACAGGGTCCGTATCTCAGGCCTAGAACGGCAGAGCGTCCGGCAGCTTTGAAAGAGACCGTCGGCATTCTTCTGGCCTTCGGGGACGCTCCATGAGGAACAAGCTCCTCAGCAGCGTGCGTCTTTAGATCTTTCATGGCAGAACCTCTGTGGGCGACCTCATTCCTCCCCCCACGTGAGAGACACACACAACCTGCCATTAGGGGGTGGAAGGCTTTAGAGTCCAGCAGCGAGGCTGGCGCTCCCACTCAGCGTTCCTGCACGGAACTGAGCCCGGGTGCGTGAGACCGTGAGAGGGGGCAAAGACAGGCGTACCAGCGAGCTGTTCACGGTGCACGCTGACGCATCACCCTTCAAGCTCACGTTCCTTTCATGGAGAGAACACGAGGCCTTGATTGCGCTTTCCTGTGGTACGTAAACTTTGGTCGCGTCCCCTGGTGGGCACATCGGCTCAGGACTGCCCTGTCCCAAAGGCTCCAGGTGTGGAGCCCGACTGTTGGAGCTCAGCCTCACGTGGCTCTTTCACGGACGAGACCGGCTCGCAATGGGACCGTTCACGAGCTGGGGACCGTGCTGGCTGTTAGGAGTCGGCACACCAAGAGCCCTCCGAGGGAGAGGAGCTGCTGACGTTTGCCAGCACAGTCTCCAATTCCCAACTGCAACCATTCCCTGTAAGAGGCTCCCGAAAGCTTCGACGCAGTTTCTCAGTTAGCTATAAATGGAGGCCAGTCACTTGGCAGACTCCCCCAACGCCCGGCCTCCCAGGCTGCGATACAGACACGCCGACTGCTTCAGCCAACAGGGACAGCTTGGAGTAAAAGGGAGACTCCTACGTGTCAAAGTACTTGCGTGACGCTGGCCAGAAGCTCAAACATTTAGGGCAGGGCATCAGGGCACTTCGCCGCACGCGGAGCAAGTTTGTTCTCATCTCGCCTCTGAAAGCCGAGTTTAACCAGCTAGGAAGCAAACTTCGGGAAAGGTACTCAGGGTGCCGCCGCTTCAAAATTCTCTCACCAGACAGCCCAAATCGTGTACGCCTCTTTGTATTTTCCATGGGCAGGACAAAATGGTGTCAACCCGCACGCCTCCAGCTGGGGGTGGGTTGGGGTGGGGTGGGGTGGGGTGGGGGTGGGGGTTGGGTGACGTACACTTTCTCCACGGGAAACAGGCCCACGCCTTCAGTGTGAAAGGCCTCTACGCCTCTCCGCTTTCGCAGCCCAGGAGCAGCCTCATCTCTGAAAAGCTTCCAGAGCAGGAAGGTCAGAAAACCTTTGAACCACCCAGCAGGTGCAGCACAGAACAAGGGCTTCTCTCTTGGCCTTGAGAACACCCACTGCCCAGCGCTCCTTTGTGTACACACGTGGTGGAGGAAGGGTGCTGCATTCGGCTCCGTGAGAACTTCTCCGGGCCACGTAGTGTGAACGCAAGTAGATGAGCCCTACATCTCATGCCAGTCTCCTGTGCGAGTTGGACAAGGCGAACTCCCTGCTTGAATCCCGGGGTGGGTTAAGTACCCTCCGGGGAAGGATCGTTGCTTGGGACCCCGGGGCTGGTGTCGAGGTGACTGTTCTGTGCATCCACCTCGCAGCTGTTCTCTCTCCGCGGGTTCTCTCCGCCTGCTGCAGCCAAAAGGGACACAGCTTAGGGTAAAGATAAAAACCCGGGGTGTAAACGTTCTTGCCTAGCCCTCGCCCCAAGCACAAGCGTATATGCCTCTGGTCAAAGGCTTTCGCCACAAGCTGAACACGTTTGGTCTCATCTAAGCCTCTGAAGCCCGAGTTCACCCAGCTACGAATCAAACTTCAGGAGAGGTGCTCAGGGTGATGCGGACTGCCAAGCGTTTCACCAGGCAGCCCAGATCGAGTACAAACACTTGTGTTTTAAACGGGCAGAGGAAATGGTGTCAAGAGCGTGCCTCCATCTCCCGGGCGACGTACACGTTCTCTCCACGAGACGCAAGCCCTTCCTCCAGTGTGAAAGGCCTCTACACTCTACACCTCTTGCGCTCGCAGCACGCAGGTGCCACCCGCTCTGAACATCTTCCAAAGGCACAGGGGTCACGCAACGTGTGAACCACCGAGCGCGGGTGCAGCACACACCTAGGTCTTCGCTGTCGGCCTGAGAACACCCACGGCACAGGGCTTCTTTGGTGCACACACGTGGTAGCGGTCGGTGATGCCTTCTGCTCCGTGAAACCTTCTCGGGGACACAGAGCGTGAGCGCACGTAGATTAGCCCTACACCTCATCCCTCTTTCTTGAGTGAGTTGTACTGCTATAAGGCAAAACTCCCTGCTGGAATCTCGGTGTGGCTTAAGTATCCTCCGGGAAGCGATCGCTGCTAGAGACACTGTGCTGCTCTCTAGGATAACGGTCTGTGCCTCCACTGCGCTGCTGTTGTCTCCAAGTCGCTTGCGAAGGCCTTTTCGAAGAGGTTGCTCACAGTGTCGTTTCTTTAGAGCAACCCACAGGCATACGAGGATGCCGGTTCTGTGAAGGAAAATGCTCCCTGCCTCAGCCACTTGGGCGTCGTTTTGTACAGGAAAGGACACTCCGCCTTGGAGGCTCTTCCTTCCGGATTGCCACTCGCACTGGCGATGTCTCCTGAATCTCGCGGGGTTACGGTGCCGTCACAGGGTCCGTATCTCAGGCCTAGAACGGCAGAGCGTCCGGCAGCTTTGAAAGAGACCGTCGGCATTCTTCTGGCCTTCGGGGACGCTCCATGAGGAACAAGCTCCTCAGCAGCGTGCGTCTTTAGATCTTTCATGGCAGAACCTCTGTGGGCGACCTCATTCCTCCCCCCACGTGAGAGACACACACAACCTGCCATTAGGGGGTGGAAGGCTTTAGAGTCCAGCAGCGAGGCTGGCGCTCCCACTCAGCGTTCCTGCACGGAACTGAGCCAGGGTGTGTGAGACCGTGAGAGGGGGCAAAGACAGGCGTACCAGCGAGCTGTTCACGGTGCACGCTGACGCATCACCCTTCAAGCTCACGTTCCTTTCATGGAGAGAACACGAGGCCTTGATTGCGCTTTCCTGTGGTACGTAAACTTTGGTCGCGTCCCCTGGTGGGCACATCGGCTCAGGACTGCCCTGTCCCAAAGGCTCCAGGTGTGGAGCCCGACTGTTGGAGCTCAGCCTCACGTGGCTCTTTCACGGACGAGACCGGCTCGCAATGGGACCGTTCACGAGCTGGGGACCGTGCTGGCTGTTAGGAGTCGGCACACCAAGAGCCCTCCGAGGGAGAGGAGCTGCTGACGTTTGCCAGCACAGTCTCCAATTCCCAACTGCAACCATTCCCTGTAAGAGGCTCCCGAAAGCTTCGACGCAGTTTCTCAGTTAGCTATAAATGGAGGCCAGTCACTTGGCAGACTCCCCCAACGCCCGGCCTCCCAGGCTGCGATACAGACACGCCGACTGCTTCAGCCAACAGGGACAGCTTGGAGTAAAAGGGAGACTCCTACGTGTCAAAGTACTTGCGTGACGCTGGCCAGAAGCTCAAACATTTAGGGCAGGGCATCAGGGCACTTCGCCGCACGCGGAGCAAGTTTGTTCTCATCTCGCCTCTGAAAGCCGAGTTTAACCAGCTAGGAAGCAAACTTCGGGAAAGGTACTCAGGGTGCCGCCGCTTCAAAATTCTCTCACCAGACAGCCCAAATCGTGTACGCCTCTTTGTATTTTCCATGGGCAGGACAAAATGGTGTCAACCCGCACGCCTCCAGCTGGGGGTGGGTTGGGGTGGGGTGGGATGGGGTGGGGGTGGGGGTTGGGCGACGTACACTTTCTCCACGGGAAACAGGCCCACGCCTTCAGTGTGAAAGGCCTCTACGCCTCTCCGCTTTCGCAGCCCAGGCGCAGCCTCAGCTCTGAAAAGCTTCCAGAGCAGGAAGGTCAGAAAACCTTTGAACCACCCAGCAGGTGCAGCACAGAACAAGGGCTTCTCTCTTGGCCTTGAGAACACCCACTGCCCAGCGCTCCTTTGTGTACACACGTGGTGGAGGAAGGGTGCTGCATTCGGCTCCGTGAGAACTTCTCCGGGCCACGTAGTGTGAACGCAAGTAGATGAGCCCTACATCTCATGCCAGTCTCCTGTGCGAGTTGGACAAGGCGAACTCCCTGCTTGAATCCCGGGGTGGGTTAAGTCCCCTCCGGGGAAGGATCGTTGCTTGGGACCCCGGGGCTGGTGTCGAGGTGACTGTTCTGTGCATCCACCTCGCAGCTGTTCTCTCTCCGCGGGTTCTCTCCGCCTGCTGCAGCCAAAAGGGACACAGCTTAGGGTAAAGATAAAAACCCGGGGTGTAAACGTTCTTGCCTAGCCCTCGCCCCAAGCACAAGCGTATATGCCTCTGGTCAAAGGCTTTCGCCACAAGCTGAACACGTTTGGTCTCATCTAAGCCTCTGAAGCCCGAGTTCACCCAGCTACGAATCAAACTTCAGGAGAGGTGCTCAGGGTGATGCGGACTGCCAAGCGTTTCACCAGGCAGCCCAGATCGAGTACAAACACTTGTGTTTGAAACGGGCAGAGGAAATGGTGTCAAGAGCGTGCCTCCATCTCCCGGGCGACGTACACGTTCTCTCCACGAGACGCAAGCCCTTCCTCCAGTGTGAAAGGCCTCTACACTCTACACCTCTTGCGCTCGCAGCACGCAGGTGCCACCCACTCTGAACATCTTCCAAAGGCACAGGGGTCACGCAACGTGTGAACCACCGAGCGCGGGTGCAGCACACACCTAGGTCTTCGCTGTCGGCCTGAGAACACCCACGGCACAGGGCTTCTTTGGTGCACACACGTGGTAGCGGTCGGTGATGCCTTCTGCTCCGTGAAACCTTCTCGGGGACACAGAGCGTGAGCGCACGTAGATTAGCCCTACACCTCATCCCTCTTTCTTGAGTGAGTTGTACTGCTATAAGGCAAAACTCCCTGCTGGAATCTCGGTGTGGCTTAAGTATCCTCCGGGAAGCGATCGCTGCTAGAGACACTGTGCTGCTCTCTAGGATAACGGTCTGTGCCTCCACTGCGCTGCTGTTGTCTCCAAGTCGCTTGCGAAGGCCTTTTCGAAGAGGTTGCTCACAGTGTCGTTTCTTTAGAGCAACCCACAGGCATACGAGGATGCCGGTTCTGTGAAGGAAAATGCTCCCTGCCTCAGCCACTTGGGCGCCGTTTTGTACAGGAAAGGACACTCTGCCTTGGAGGCTCTTCCTTCCGGATTGCCACTCGCACTGGCATTGTCTCCTGAATCTCGCGGGGTTACGGTGCCGTCACAGGGTCCGTATCTCAGGCCTAGAACGGCAGAGCGTCCGGCAGCTTTGAAAGAGACCGTCGGCATTCTTCTGGCCTTCGGGGACGCTCCATGAGGAACAAGCTCCTCAGCAGCGTGCGTCTTTAGATCTTTCATGGCAGAACCTCTGTGGGCGACCTCATTCCTCCCCCCACGTGAGAGACACACACAACCTGCCATTAGGGGCTGGAAGGCTTTAGAGTCCAGCAGCGAGGCTGGCACTCCCACTCAGCGTTCCTGCACGGAACTGAGCCCGGGTGCGTGAGACCGTGAGAGGGGGCAAAGACAGGCGTACCAGCGAGCTGTTCATGGTGCACGCTGACGCATCACCCTTCAAGCTCACGTTCCTTTCATGGAGAGAACACGAGGCCTTGATTGCGCTTTCCTGTGGTACGTAAACTTTGGTCGCGTCCCCTGGTGGGCACATCGGCTCAGGACTGCCCTGTCCCAAAGGCTCCAGGTGTGGAGCCCGACTGTTGGAGCTCAGCCTCACGTGGCTCTTTCACGGACGAGACCGGCTCGCAATGGGACCGTTCACGAGCTGGGGACCGTGCTGGCTGTTAGGAGTCGGCACACCAAGAGCCCTCCGAGGGAGAGGAGCTGCTGACGTTTGCCAGCACAGTCTCCAATTCCCAACTGCAACCATTCCCTGTAAGAGGCTCCCGAAAGCTTCGACGCAGTTTCTCAGTTAGCTATAAATGGAGGCCAGTCACTTGGCAGACTCCCCCAACGCCCGGCCTCCCAGGCTGCGATAAAGACACGCCGACTGCTTCAGCCAACAGGGACAGCTTGGAGTAAAAGGGAGACTCCTACGTGTCAAAGTACTTGCGTGACGCTGGCCAGAAGCTCAAACATTTAGGGCAGGGCATCAGGGCACTTCGCCGCACGCGGAGCAAGTTTGTTCTCATCTCGCCTCTGAAAGCCGAGTTTAACCAGCTAGGAAGCAAACTTCGGGAAAGGTACTCAGGGTGCCGCCGCTTCAAAATTCTCTCACCAGACAGCCCAAATCGTGTACGCCTCTTTGTATTTTCCATGGGCAGGACAAAATGGTGTCAACCCGCACGCCTCCAGCTGGGGGTGGGTTGGGGTGGGGTGGGGTGGGGTGGGGGTGGGGGTTGGGCGACGTACACTTTCTCCACGGGAAACAGGCCCACGCCTTCAGTGTGAAAGGCCTCTACGCCTCTCCGCTTTCGCAGCCCAGGCGCAGCCTCAGCTCTGAAAAGCTTCCAGAGCAGGAAGGTCAGAAAACCTTTGAACCACCCAGCAGGTGCAGCACAGAACAAGGGCTTCTCTCTTGGCCTTGAGAACACCCACTGCCCAGCGCTCCTTTGTGTACACACGTGGTGGAGGAAGGGTGCTGCATTCGGCTCCGTGAGAACTTCTCCGGGCCACGTAGTGTGAACGCAAGTAGATGAGCCCTACATCTCATGCCAGTCTCCTGTGCGAGTTGGACAAGGCGAACTCCCTGCTTGAATCCCGGGGTGGGTTAAGTACCCTCCGGGGAAGGATCGTTGCTTGGGACCCCGGGGCTGGTGTCGAGGTGACTGTTCTGTGCATCCACCTCGCAGCTGTTCTCTCTCCGCGGGTTCTCTCCGCCTGCTGCAGCCAAAAGGGACACAGCTTAGGGTAAAGATAAAAACCCGGGGTGTAAACGTTCTTGCCTAGCCCTCGCCCCAAGCACAAGCGTATATGCCTCTGGTCAAAGGCTTTCGCCACAAGCTGAACACGTTTGGTCTCATCTAAGCCTCTGAAGCCCGAGTTCACCCAGCTACGAATCAAACTTCAGGAGGGGTGCTCAGGGTGATGCGGACTGCCAAGCGTTTCACCAGGCAGCCCAGATCGAGTACAAACACTTGTGTTTTAAACGGGCAGAGGAAATGGTGTCAAGAGCGCGCCTCCATCTCCCGGGCGACGTACACGTTCTCTCCACGAGACGCAAGCCCTTCCTCCAGTGTGAAAGGCCTCTACACTCTACACCTCTTGCGCTCGCAGCACGCAGGTGCCACCCGCTCTGAACATCTTCCAAAGGCACAGGGGTCACGCAACGTGTGAACCACCGAGCGCGGGTGCAGCACACACCTAGGTCTTCGCTGTCGGCCTGAGAACACCCACGGCACAGGGCTTCTTTGGTGCACACACGTGGTAGCGGTCGGTGATGCCTTCTGCTCCGTGAAACCTTCTCGGGGACACAGAGCGTGAGCGCACGTAGATTAGCCCTACACCTCATCCCTCTTTCTTGAGTGAGTTGTACTGCTATAAGGCAAAACTCCCTGCTGGAATCTCGGTGTGGCTTAAGTATCCTCCGGGAAGCGATCGCTGCTAGAGACACTGTGCTGCTCTCTAGGATAACGGTCTGTGCCTCCACTGCGCTGCTGTTGTCTCCAAGTCGCTTGCGAAGGCCTTTTCGAAGAGGTTGCTCACAGTGTCGTTTCTTTAGAGCAACCCACAGGCATACGAGGATGCCGGTTCTGTGAAGGAAAATGCTCCCTGCCTCAGCCACTTGGGCGCCGTTTTGTACAGGAAAGGACACTCCGCCTTGGAGGCTCTTCCTTCCGGATTGCCACTCGCACTGGCGTTGTCTGCTGAATCTCGCGGGGTTACGGTGCCGTCACAGGGTCCATATCTCAGGCCTAGAACGGCAGAGCGTCCGGCAGCTTTGAAAGAGACCGTCGGCATTCTTCTGGCCTTCGGGGACGCTCCATGAGGAACAAGCTCCTCAGCAGCGTGCGTCTTTAGATCTTTCATGGCAGAACCTCTGTGGGCGACCTCATTCCTCCCCCCACGTGAGAGACACACACAACCTGCCATTAGGGGGTGGAAGGCTTTAGAGTCCAGCAGCGAGGCTGGCACTCCCACTCAGCGTTCCTGCACGGAACTGAGCCCGGGTGCGTGAGACCGTGAGAGGGGGCAAAGACAGGCGTACCAGCGAGCTGTTCACGGTGCACGCTGACGCATCACCCTTCAAGCTCACGTTCCTTTCATGGAGAGAACACGAGGCCTTGATTGCGCTTTCCTGTGGTACGTAAACTTTGGTCGCGTCCCCTGGTGGGCACATCGGCTCAGGACTGCCCTGTCCCAAAGGCTCCAGGTGTGGAGCCCGACTGTTGGAGCTCAGCCTCACGTGGCTCTTTCACGGACGAGACCGGCTCGCAATGGGACCGTTCACGAGCTGGGGACCGTGCTGGCTGTTAGGAGTCGGCACACCAAGAGCCCTCCGAGGGAGAGGAGCTGCTGACGTTTGCCAGCACAGTCTCCAATTCCCAACTGCAACCATTCCCTGTAAGAGGCTCCCGAAAGCTTCGACGCAGTTTCTCAGTTAGCTATAAATGGAGGCCAGTCACTTGGCAGACTCCCCCAACGCCCGGCCTCCCAGGCTGCGATACAGACACGCCGACTGCTTCAGCCAACAGGGACAGCTTGGAGTAAAAGGGAGACTCCTACGTGTCAAAGTACTTGCGTGACGCTGGCCAGAAGCTCAAACATTTAGGGCAGGGCATCAGGGCACTTCGCCGCACGCGGAGCAAGTTTGTTCTCATCTCGCCTCTGAAAGCCGAGTTTAACCAGCTAGGAAGCAAACTTCGGGAAAGGTACTCAGGGTGCCGCCGCTTCAAAATTCTCTCACCAGACAGCCCAAATCGTGTACGCCTCTTTGTATTTTCCATGGGCAGGACAAAATGGTGTCAACCCGCACGCCTCCAGCTGGGGGTGGGTTGGGGTGGGGTGGGGTGGGGTGGGGGTGGGTGTTGGGCGACGTACACTTTCTCCACGGGAAACAGGCCCACGCCTTCAGTGTGAAAGGCCTCTACGCCTCTCCGCTTTCGCAGCCCAGGCGCAGCCTCAGCTCTGAAAAGCTTCCAGAGCAGGAAGGTCAGAAAACCTTTGAACCACCCAGCAGGTGCAGCACAGAACAAGGGCTTCTCTCTTGGCCTTGAGAACACCCACTGCCCAGCGCTCCTTTGTGTACACACGTGGTGGAGGAAGGGTGCTGCATTCGGCTCCGTGAGAACTTCTCCGGGCCACGTAGTGTGAACGCAAGTAGATGAGCCCTACATCTCATGCCAGTCTCCTGTGCGAGTTGGACAAGGCGAACTCCCTGCTTGAATCCCGGGGTGGGTTAAGTACCCTCCGGGGAAGGATCGTTGCTTGGGACCCCGGGGCTGGTGTCGAGGTGACTGTTCTGTGCATCCACCTCGCAGCTGTTCTCTCTCCGCGGGTTCTCTCCGCCTGCTGCAGCCAAAAGGGACACAGCTTAGGGTAAAGATAAAAACCCGGGGTGTAAACGTTCTTGCCTAGCCCTCGCCCCAAGCACAAGCGTATATGCCTCTGGTCAAAGGCTTTCGCCACAAGCTGAACACGTTTGGTCTCATCTAAGCCTCTGAAGCCCGAGTTCACCCAGCTACGAATCAAACTTCAGGAGAGGTGCTCAGGGTGATGCGGACTGCCAAGCGTTTCACCAGGCAGCCCAGATCGAGTACAAACACTTGTGTTTGAAACGGGCAGAGGAAATGGTGTCAAGAGCGTGCCTCCATCTCCCGGGCGACGTACACGTTCTCTCCACGAGACGCAAGCCCTTCCTCCAGTGTGAAAGGCCTCTACACTCTACACCTCTTGCGCTCGCAGCACGCAGGTGCCACCCACTCTGAACATCTTCCAAAGGCACAGGGGTCACGCAACGTGTGAACCACCGAGCGCGGGTGCAGCACACACCTAGGTCTTCGCTGTCGGCCTGAGAACACCCACGGCACAGGGCTTCTTTGGTGCACACACGTGGTAGCGGTCGGTGATGCCTTCTGCTCCGTGAAACCTTCTCGGGGACACAGAGCGTGAGCGCACGTAGATTAGCCCTACACCTCATCCCTCTTTCTTGAGTGAGTTGTACTGCTATAAGGCAAAACTCCCTGCTGGAATCTCGGTGTGGCTTAAGTATCCTCCGGGAAGCGATCGCTGCTAGAGACACTGTGCTGCTCTCTAGGATAATGGTCTGTGCCTCCACTGCGCTGCTGTTGTCTCCAAGTCGCTTGCGAAGGCCTTTTCGAAGAGGTTGCTCACAGTGTCGTTTCTTTAGAGCAACCCACAGGCATACGAGGATGCCGGTTCTGTGAAGGAAAATGCTCCCTGCCTCAGCCACTTGGGCGCCGTTTTGTACAGGAAAGGACACTCTGCCTTGGAGGCTCTTCCTTCCGGATTGCCACTCGCACTGGCATTGTCTCCTGAATCTCGCGGGGTTACGGTGCCGTCACAGGGTCCGTATCTCAGGCCTAGAACGGCAGAGCGTCCGGCAGCTTTGAAAGAGACCGTCGGCATTCTTCTGGCCTTCGGGGACGCTCCATGAGGAACAAGCTCCTCAGCAGCGTGCGTCTTTAGATCTTTCATGGCAGAACCTCTGTGGGCGACCTCATTCCTCCCCCCACGTGAGAGACACACACAACCTGCCATTAGGGGCTGGAAGGCTTTAGAGTCCAGCAGCGAGGCTGGCACTCCCACTCAGCGTTCCTGCACGGAACTGAGCCCGGGTGCGTGAGACCGTGAGAGGGGGCAAAGACAGGCGTACCAGCGAGCTGTTCATGGTGCACGCTGACGCATCACCCTTCAAGCTCACGTTCCTTTCATGGAGAGAACACGAGGCCTTGATTGCGCTTTCCTGTGGTACGTAAACTTTGGTCGCGTCCCCTGGTGGGCACATCGGCTCAGGACTGCCCTGTCCCAAAGGCTCCAGGTGTGGAGCCCGACTGTTGGAGCTCAGCCTCACGTGGCTCTTTCACGGACGAGACCGGCTCGCAATGGGACCGTTCACGAGCTGGGGACCGTGCTGGCTGTTAGGAGTCGGCACACCAAGAGCCCTCCGAGGGAGAGGAGCTGCTGACGTTTGCCAGCACAGTCTCCAATTCCCAACTGCAACCATTCCCTGTAAGAGGCTCCCGAAAGCTTCGACGCAGTTTCTCAGTTAGCTATAAATGGAGGCCAGTCACTTGGCAGACTCCCCCAACGCCCGGCCTCCCAGGCTGCGATAAAGACACGCCGACTGCTTCAGCCAACAGGGACAGCTTGGAGTAAAAGGGAGACTCCTACGTGTCAAAGTACTTGCGTGACGCTGGCCAGAAGCTCAAACATTTAGGGCAGGGCATCAGGGCACTTCGCCGCACGCGGAGCAAGTTTGTTCTCATCTCGCCTCTGAAAGCCGAGTTTAACCAGCTAGGAAGCAAACTTCGGGAAAGGTACTCAGGGTGCCGCCGCTTCAAAATTCTCTCACCAGACAGCCCAAATCGTGTACGCCTCTTTGTATTTTCCATGGGCAGGACAAAATGGTGTCAACCCGCACGCCTCCAGCTGGGGGTGGGTTGGGGTGGGGTGGGGTGGGGTGGGGGTGGGGGTTGGGCGACGTACACTTTCTCCACGGGAAACAGGCCCACGCCTTCAGTGTGAAAGGCCTCTACGCCTCTCCGCTTTCGCAGCCCAGGCGCAGCCTCAGCTCTGAAAAGCTTCCAGAGCAGGAAGGTCAGAAAACCTTTGAACCACCCAGCAGGTGCAGCACAGAACAAGGGCTTCTCTCTTGGCCTTGAGAACACCCACTGCCCAGCGCTCCTTTGTGTACACACGTGGTGGAGGAAGGGTGCTGCATTCGGCTCCGTGAGAACTTCTCCGGGCCACGTAGTGTGAACGCAAGTAGATGAGCCCTACATCTCATGCCAGTCTCCTGTGCGAGTTGGACAAGGCGAACTCCCTGCTTGAATCCCGGGGTGGGTTAAGTACCCTCCGGGGAAGGATCGTTGCTTGGGACCCCGGGGCTGGTGTCGAGGTGACTGTTCTGTGCATCCACCTCGCAGCTGTTCTCTCTCCGCGGGTTCTCTCCGCCTGCTGCAGCCAAAAGGGACACAGCTTAGGGTAAAGATAAAAACCCGGGGTGTAAACGTTCTTGCCTAGCCCTCGCCCCAAGCACAAGCGTATATGCCTCTGGTCAAAGGCTTTCGCCACAAGCTGAACACGTTTGGTCTCATCTAAGCCTCTGAAGCCCGAGTTCACCCAGCTACGAATCAAACTTCAGGAGGGGTGCTCAGGGTGATGCGGACTGCCAAGCGTTTCACCAGGCAGCCCAGATCGAGTACAAACACTTGTGTTTTAAACGGGCAGAGGAAATGGTGTCAAGAGCGCGCCTCCATCTCCCGGGCGACGTACACGTTCTCTCCACGAGACGCAAGCCCTTCCTCCAGTGTGAAAGGCCTCTACACTCTACACCTCTTGCGCTCGCAGCACGCAGGTGCCACCCGCTCTGAACATCTTCCAAAGGCACAGGGGTCACGCAACGTGTGAACCACCGAGCGCGGGTGCAGCACACACCTAGGTCTTCGCTGTCGGCCTGAGAACACCCACGGCACAGGGCTTCTTTGGTGCACACACGTGGTAGCGGTCGGTGATGCCTTCTGCTCCGTGAAACCTTCTCGGGGACACAGAGCGTGAGCGCACGTAGATTAGCCCTACACCTCATCCCTCTTTCTTGAGTGAGTTGTACTGCTATAAGGCAAAACTCCCTGCTGGAATCTCGGTGTGGCTTAAGTATCCTCCGGGAAGCGATCGCTGCTAGAGACACTGTGCTGCTCTCTAGGATAACGGTCTGTGCCTCCACTGCGCTGCTGTTGTCTCCAAGTCGCTTGCGAAGGCCTTTTCGAAGAGGTTGCTCACAGTGTCGTTTCTTTAGAGCAACCCACAGGCATACGAGGATGCCGGTTCTGTGAAGGAAAATGCTCCCTGCCTCAGCCACTTGGGCGCCGTTTTGTACAGGAAAGGACACTCCGCCTTGGAGGCTCTTCCTTCCGGATTGCCACTCGCACTGGCGTTGTCTGCTGAATCTCGCGGGGTTACGGTGCCGTCACAGGGTCCATATCTCAGGCCTAGAACGGCAGAGCGTCCGGCAGCTTTGAAAGAGACCGTCGGCATTCTTCTGGCCTTCGGGGACGCTCCATGAGGAACAAGCTCCTCAGCAGCGTGCGTCTTTAGATCTTTCATGGCAGAACCTCTGTGGGCGACCTCATTCCTCCCCCCACGTGAGAGACACACACAACCTGCCATTAGGGGGTGGAAGGCTTTAGAGTCCAGCAGCGAGGCTGGCACTCCCACTCAGCGTTCCTGCACGGAACTGAGCCCGGGTGCGTGAGACCGTGAGAGGGGGCAAAGACAGGCGTACCAGCGAGCTGTTCACGGTGCACGCTGACGCATCACCCTTCAAGCTCACGTTCCTTTCATGGAGAGAACACGAGGCCTTGATTGCGCTTTCCTGTGGTACGTAAACTTTGGTCGCGTCCCCTGGTGGGCACATCGGCTCAGGACTGCCCTGTCCCAAAGGCTCCAGGTGTGGAGCCCGACTGTTGGAGCTCAGCCTCACGTGGCTCTTTCACGGACGAGACCGGCTCGCAATGGGACCGTTCACGAGCTGGGGACCGTGCTGGCTGTTAGGAGTCGGCACACCAAGAGCCCTCCGAGGGAGAGGAGCTGCTGACGTTTGCCAGCACAGTCTCCAATTCCCAACTGCAACCATTCCCTGTAAGAGGCTCCCGAAAGCTTCGACGCAGTTTCTCAGTTAGCTATAAATGGAGGCCAGTCACTTGGCAGACTCCCCCAACGCCCGGCCTCCCAGGCTGCGATACAGACACGCCGACTGCTTCAGCCAACAGGGACAGCTTGGAGTAAAAGGGAGACTCCTACGTGTCAAAGTACTTGCGTGACGCTGGCCAGAAGCTCAAACATTTAGGGCAGGGCATCAGGGCACTTCGCCGCACGCGGAGCAAGTTTGTTCTCATCTCGCCTCTGAAAGCCGAGTTTAACCAGCTAGGAAGCAAACTTCGGGAAAGGTACTCAGGGTGCCGCCGCTTCAAAATTCTCTCACCAGACAGCCCAAATTGTGTACGCCTCTTTGTATTTTCCATGGGCAGGACAAAATGGTGTCAACCCGCACGCCTCCAGCTGGGGGTGGGTTGGGGTGGGGTGGGGTGGGGTGGGGGTGGGTGTTGGGCGACGTACACTTTCTCCACGGGAAACAGGCCCACGCCTTCAGTGTGAAAGGCCTCTACGCCTCTCCGCTTTCGCAGCCCAGGCGCAGCCTCGGCTCTGAAAAGCTTCCAGAGCAGGAAGGTCAGAAAACCTTTGAACCACCCAGCAGGTGCAGCACAGAACAAGGGCTTCTCTCTTGGCCTTGAGAACACCCACTGCCCAGCGCTCCTTTGTGTACACACGTGGTGGAGGAAGGGTGCTGCATTCGGCTCCGTGAGAACTTCTCCGGGCCACGTAGTGTGAACGCAAGTAGATGAGCCCTACATCTCATGCCAGTCTCCTGTGCGAGTTGGACAAGGCGAACTCCCTGCTTGAATCCCGGGGTGGGTTAAGTACCCTCCGGGGAAGGATCGTTGCTTGGGACCCCGGGGCTGGTGTCGAGGTGACTGTTCTGTGCATCCACCTCGCAGCTGTTCTCTCTCCGCGGGTTCTCTCCGCCTGCTGCAGCCAAAAGGGACACAGCTTAGGGTAAAGATAAAAACCCGGGGTGTAAACGTTCTTGCCTAGCCCTCGCCCCAAGCACAAGCGTATATGCCTCTGGTCAAAGGCTTTCGCCACAAGCTGAACACGTTTGGTCTCATCTAAGCCTCTGAAGCCCGAGTTCACCCAGCTACGAATCAAACTTCAGGAGAGGTGCTCAGGGTGATGCGGACTGCCAAGTGTTTCACCAGGCAGCCCAGATCGAGTACAAACACTTGTGTTTTAAACGGGCAGAGGAAATGGTGTCAAGAGCGCGCCTCCATCTCCCGGGCGACGTACACGTTCTCTCCACGAGACGCAAGCCCTTCCTCCAGTGTGAAAGGCCTCTACACTCTACACCTCTTGCGCTCGCAGCACGCAGGTGCCACCCGCTCTGAACATCTTCCAAAGGCACAGGGGTCACGCAACGTGTGAACCACCGAGCGCGGGTGCAGCACACACCTAGGTCTTCGCTGTCGGCCTGAGAACACCCACGGCACAGGGCTTCTTTGGTGCACACACGTGGTAGCGGTCGGTGATGCCTTCTGCTCCGTGAAACCTTCTCGGGGACACAGAGCGTGAGCGCACGTAGATTAGCCCTACACCTCATCCCTCTTTCTTGAGTGAGTTGTACTGCTATAAGGCAAAACTCCCTGCTGGAATCTCGGTGTGGCTTAAGTATCCTCCGGGAAGCGATCGCTGCTAGAGACACTGTGCTGCTCTCTAGGATAACGGTCTGTGCCTCCACTGCGCTGCTGTTGTCTCCAAGTCGCTTGCGAAGGCCTTTTCGAAGAGGTTGCTCACAGTGTCGTTTCTTTAGAGCAACCCACAGGCATACGAGGATGCCGGTTCTGTGAAGGAAAATGCTCCCTGCCTCAGCCACTTGGGCGCCGTTTTGTACAGGAAAGGACACTCCGCCTTGGAGGCTCTTCCTTCCGGATTGCCACTCGCACTGGCGATGTCTCCTGAATCTCGCGGGGTTACGGTGCCGTCACAGGGTCCGTATCTCAGGCCTAGAACGGCAGAGCGTCCGGCAGCTTTGAAAGAGACCGTCGGCATTCTTCTGGCCTTCGGGGACGCTCCATGAGGAACAAGCTCCTCAGCAGCGTGCGTCTTTAGATCTTTCATGGCAGAACCTCTGTGGGCGACCTCATTCCTCCCCCCACGTGAGAGACACACACAACCTGCCATTAGGGGGTGGAAGGCTTTAGAGTCCAGCAGCGAGGCTGGCGCTCCCACTCAGCGTTCCTGCACGGAACTGAGCCCGGGTGCGTGAGACCGTGAGAGGGGGCAAAGACAGGCGTACCAGCGAGCTGTTCACGGTGCACGCTGACGCATCACCCTTCAAGCTCACGTTCCTTTCATGGAGAGAACACGAGGCCTTGATTGCACTTTCCTGTGGTACGTAAACTTTGGTCGCGTCCCCTGGTGGGCACATCGGCTCAGGACTGCCCTGTCCCAAAGGCTCCAGGTGTGGAGCCCGACTGTTGGAGCTCAGCCTCACGTGGCTCTTTCACGGACGAGACCGGCTCGCAATGGGACCGTTCACGAGCTGGGGACCGTGTTGGCTGTTAGGAGTCGGCACACCAAGAGCCCTCCGAGGGAGAGGAGCTGCTGACGTTTGCCAGCACCGTCTCCAATTCCCAACTGCAACCATTCCCTGTAAGAGGCTCCCGAAAGCTTCGACGCAGTTTCTCAGTTAGCTATAAATGGAGGCCAGTCACTTGGCAGACTCCCCCAATGCCCGGCCTCCCAGGCTGCGATACAGACACGCCGACTGCTTCAGCCAACAGGGACAGCTTGGAGTAAAAGGGAGACTCCTACGTGTCAAAGTACTTGCGTGACGCTGGCCAGAAGCTCAAACATTTAGGGCAGGGCATCAGGGCACTTCGCCGCACGCGGAGCAAGTTTGTTCTCATCTCGCCTCTGAAAGCCGAGTTTAACCAGCTAGGAAGCAAACTTCGGGAAAGGTACTCAGGGTGCCGCCGCTTCAAAATTCTCTCACCAGACAGCCCAAATCGTGTACGCCTCTTTGTATTTTCCATGGGCAGGACAAAATGGTGTCAACCCGCACGCCTCCAGCTGGGGGTGGGTTGGGGTGGGGTGGGGTGGGGTGGGGGTGGGGGTTGGGCGACGTACACTTTCTCCACGGGAAACAGGCCCACGCCTTCAGTGTGAAAGGCCTCTACGCCTCTCCGCTTTCGCAGCCCAGGCGCAGCCTCAGCTCTGAAAAGCTTCCAGAGCAGGAAGGTCAGAAAACCTTTGAACCACCCAGCAGGTGCAGCACAGAACAAGGGCTTCTCTCTTGGCCTTGAGAACACCCACTGCCCAGCGCTCCTTTGTGTACACACGTGGTGGAGGAAGGGTGCTGCATTCGGCTCCGTGAGAACTTCTCCGGGCCACGTAGTGTGAACGCAAGTAGATGAGCCCTACATCTCATGCCAGTCTCCTGTGCGAGTTGGACAAGGCGAACTCCCTTCTTGAATCCCGGGGTGGGTTAAGTACCCTCCGGGGAAGGATCGTTGCTTGGGACCCCGGGGCTGGTGTCGAGGTGACTGTTCTGTGCATCCACCTCGCAGCTGTTCTCTCTCCGCGGGTTCTCTCCGCCTGCTGCAGCCAAAAGGGACACAGCTTAGGGTAAAGATAAAAACCCGGGGTGTAAACGTTCTTGCCTAGCCCTCGCCCCAAGCACAAGCGTATATGCCTCTGGTCAAAGGCTTTCGCCACAAGCTGAACACGTTTGGTCTCATCTAAGCCTCTGAAGCCCGAGTTCACCCAGCTACGAATCAAATTTCAGGAGGGGTGCTCAGGGTGATGCGGACTGCCAAGCGTTTCACCAGGCAGCCCAGATCGAGTACAAACACTTGTGTTTTAAACGGGCAGAGGAAATGGTGTCAAGAGCGCGCCTCCATCTCCCAGGCGACGTACACGTTCTCTCCACGAGACGCAAGCCCTTCCTCCAGTGTGAAAGGCCTCTACACTCTACACCTCTTGCGCTCGCAGCACGCAGGTGCCACCCGCTCTGAACATCTTCCAAAGGCACAGGGGTCACGCAACGTGTGAACCACCGAGCGCGGGTGCAGCACACACCTAGGTCTTCGCTGTCGGCCTGAGAACACCCACGGCACAGGGCTTCTTTGGTGCACACACGTGGTAGCGGTCGGTGATGCCTTCTGCTCCGTGAAACCTTCTCGGGGACACAGAGCGTGAGCGCACGTAGATTAGCCCTACACCTCATCCCTCTTTCTTGAGTGAGTTGTACTGCTATAAGGCAAAACTCCCTGCTGGAATCTCGGTGTGGCTTAAGTATCCTCCGGGAAGCGATCGCTGCTAGAGACACTGTGCTGCTCTCTAGGATAACGGTCTGTGCCTCCACTGCGCTGCTGTTGTCTCCAAGTCGCTTGCGAAGGCCTTTTCGAAGAGGTTGCTCACAGTGTCGTTTCTTTAGAGCAACGCACAGGCATACGAGGATGCCGGTTCTGTGAAGGAAAATGCTCCCTGCCTCAGCCACTTGGGCGCTGTTTTGTACAGGAAAGGACACTCCGCCTTGGAGGCTCTTCCTTCCGGATTGCCACTCGCACTGGCGATGTCTCCTGAATCTCGCGGGATTACGGTGCCGTCACAGGGTCCGTATCTCAGGCCTAGAACGGCAGAGCGTCCGGCAGCTTTGAAAGAGACCGTCGGCATTCTTCTGGCCTTCGGGGACGCTCCATGAGGAACAAGCTCCTCAGCAGCGTGCGTCTTTAGATCTTTCATGGCAGAACCTCTGTGGGCGACCTCATTCCTCCCCCCACGTGAGAGACACACACAACCTGCCATTAGGGGGTGGAAGGCTTTAGAGTCCAGCAGCGAGGCTGGCGCTCCCACTCAGCGTTCCTGCACGGAACTGAGCCCGGGTGCGTGAGACCGTGAGAGGGGGCAAAGACAGGCGTACCAGCGAGCTGTTCACGGTGCACGCTGATGCATCACCCTTCAAGCTCACGTTCCTTTCATGGAGAGAACACGAGGCCTTGATTGCGCTTTCCTGTGGTACGTAAACTTTGGTCGCGTCCCCTGGTGGGCACATCGGCTCAGGACTGCCCTGTCCCAAAGGCTCCAGGTGTGGAGCCCGACTGTTGGAGCTCAGCCTCACGTGGCTCTTTCACGGACGAGACCGGCTCGCAATGGGACCGTTCACGAGCTGGGGACCGTGCTGGCTGTTAGGAGTCGGCACACCAAGAGCCCTCCGAGGGAGAGGAGCTGCTGACGTTTGCCAGCACAATCTCCAATTCCCAACTGCAACCATTCCCTGTAAGAGGCTCCCGAAAGCTTCGACGCAGTTTCTCAGTTAGCTATAAATGGAGGCCAGTCACTTGGCAGACTCCCCCAACGCCCGGCCTCCCAGGCTGCGATACAGACACGCCGACTGCTTCAGCCAACAGGGACAGCTTGGAGTAAAAGGGAGACTCCTACGTGTCAAAGTACTTGCGTGACGCTGGCCAGAAGCTCAAACATTTAGGGCAGGGCATCAGGGCACTTCGCCGCACGCGGAGCAAGTTTGTTCTCATCTCGCCTCTGAATGCCGAGTTTAACCAGCTAGGAAGCAAACTTCGGGAAAGGTACTCAGGGTGCCGCCGCTTCAAAATTCTCTCACCAGACAGCCCAAATCGTGTACGCCTCTTTGTATTTTCCATGGGCAGGACAAAATGGTGTCAACCCACACGCCTCCAGCTGGGGGTGGGTTGGGGTGGGTTGGGGTGGGGTGGGGGTGGGGGTTGGGCGACGTACACTTTCTCCACGGGAAACAGGCCCACGCCTTCAGTGTGAAAGGCCTCTACGCCTCTCCGCTTTCGCAGCCCAGGCGCAGCCTCAGCTCTGAAAAGCTTCCAGAGCAGGAAGGTCAGAAAACCTTTGAACCACCCAGCAGGTGCAGCACAGAACAAGGGCTTCTCTCTTGGCCTTGAGAACACCCACTGCCCAGCGCTCCTTTGTGTACACACGTGGTGGAGGAAGGGTGCTGCATTCGGCTCCGTGAGAACTTCTCCGGGCCACGTAGTGTGAACGCAAGTAGATGAGCCCTACATCTCATGCCAGTCTCCTGTGCGAGTTGGACAAGGCGAACTCCCTGCTTGAATCCCGGGGTGGGTTAAGTACCCTCCGGGGAAGGATCGTTGCTTGGGACCCCGGGGCTGGTGTCGAGGTGACTGTTCTGTGCATCCACCTCGCAGCTGTTCTCTCTCCGCGGGTTCTCTCCGCCTGCTGCAGCCAAAAGGGACACAGCTTAGGGTAAAGATAAAAACCCGGGGTGTAAACGTTCTTGCCTAGCCCTCGCCCCAAGCACAAGCGTATATGCCTCTGGTCAAAGGCTTTCGCCACAAGCTGAACACGTTTGGTCTCATCTAAGCCTCTGAAGCCCGAGTTCACCCAGCTACGAATCAAACTTCAGGAGGGGTGCTCAGGGTGATGCGGACTGCCAAGCGTTTCACCAGGCAGCCCAGATCGAGTACAAACACTTGTGTTTTAAACGGGCAGAGGAAATGGTGTCAAGAGCGCGCCTCCATCTCCCGGGCGACGTACACGTTCTCTCCACGAGACGCAAGCCCTTCCTCCAGTGTGAAAGGCCTCTACACTCTACACCTCTTGCGCTCGCAGCACGCAGGTGCCACCCGCTCTGAACATCTTCCAAAGGCACAGGGGTCACGCAACGTGTGAACCACCGAGCGCGGGTGCAGCACACACCTAGGTCTTCGCTGTCGGCCTGAGAACACCCACGGCACAGGGCTTCTTTGGTGCACACACGTGGTAGCGGTCGGTGATGCCTTCTGCTCCATGAAACCTTCTCGGGGACACAGAGCGTGAGCGCACGTAGATTAGCCCTACACCTCATCCCTCTTTCTTGAGTGAGTTGTACTGCTATAAGGCAAAACTCCCTGCTGGAATCTCGGTG
This sequence comes from Orcinus orca, assembly GCF_937001465.1. Taxonomy (NCBI): domain Eukaryota; kingdom Metazoa; phylum Chordata; class Mammalia; order Artiodactyla; family Delphinidae; genus Orcinus; species Orcinus orca. Next base: position 1,223,167 of record NW_026043958.1, on the reverse strand, counting down.
TGGCTTAAGTATCCTCCGGGAAGCGATCGCTGCTAGAGACACTGTGCTGCTCTCTAGGATAACGGTCTGTGCCTCCACTGCGCTGCTGTTGTCTCCAAGTCGCTTGCGAAGGCCTTTTCGAAGAGGTTGCTCACAGTGTCGTTTCTTTAGAGCAACCCACAGGCATACGAGGATGCCGGTTCTGTGAAGGAAAATGCTCCCTGCCTCAGCCACTTGGGCGCCGTTTTGTACAGGAAAGGACACTCCGCCTTGGAGGCTCTTCCTTCCGGATTGCCACTCGCACTGGCGATGTCTCCTGAATCTCGCGGGGTTACGGTGCCGTCACAGGGTCCGTATCTCAGGCCTAGAATGGCAGAGCGTCCGGCAGCTTTGAAAGAGACCGTCGGCATTCTTCTGGCCTTCGGGGACGCTCCATGAGGAACAAGCTCCTCAGCAGCGTGCGTCTTTAGATCTTTCATGGCAGAACCTCTGTGGGCGACCTCATTCCTCCCCCCACGTGAGAGACACACACAACCTGCCATTAGGGGGTGGAAGGCTTTAGAGTCCAGCAGCGAGGCTGGCGCTCCCACTCAGCGTTCCTGCACGGAACTGAGCCCGGGTGCGTGAGACCGTGAGAGGGGGCAAAGACAGGCGTACCAGCGAGCTGTTCACGGTGCACGCTGACGCATCACCCTTCAAGCTCACGTTCCTTTCATGGAGAGAACACGAGGCCTTGATTGCGCTTTCCTGTGGTACGTAAACTTTGGTCGCGTCCCCTGGTGGGCACATCGGCTCAGGACTGCCCTGTCCCAAAGGCTCCAGGTGTGGAGCCCGACTGTTGGAGCTCAGCCTCACGTGGCTCTTTCACGGACGAGACCGGCTCGCAATGGGACCGTTCACGAGCTGGGGACCGTGCTGGCTGTTAGGAGTCGGCACACCAAGAGCCCTCCGAGGGAGAGGAGCTGCTGACGTTTGCCAGCACAGTCTCCAATTCCCAACTGCAACCATTCCCTGTAAGAGGCTCCCGAAAGCTTCGACGCAGTTTCTCAGTTAGCTATAAATGGAGGCCAGTCACTTGGCAGACTCCCCCAACGCCCGGCCTCCCAGGCTGCGATACAGACACGCCGACTGCTTCAGCCAACAGGGACAGCTTGGAGTAAAAGGGAGACTCCTACGTGTCAAAGTACTTGCGTGACGCTGGCCAGAAGCTCAAACATTTAGGGCAGGGCATCAGGGCACTTCGCCGCACGCGGAGCAAGTTTGTTCTCATCTCGCCTCTGAAAGCCGAGTTTAACCAGCTAGGAAGCAAACTTCGGGAAAGGTACTCAGGGTGCCGCCGCTTCAAAATTCTCTCACCAGACAGCCCAAATCGTGTACGCCTCTTTGTATTTTCCATGGGCAGGACAAAATGGTGTCAACCCGCACGCCTCCAGCTGGGGGTGGGTTGGGGTGGGGTGGGGTGGGGTGGGGGTGGGGGTTGGGCGACGTACACTTTCTCCACGGGAAACAGGCCCACGCCTTCAGTGTGAAAGGCCTCTACGCCTCTCCGCTTTCGCAGCCCAGGCGTAGCCTCAGCTCTGAAAAGCTTCCAGAGCAGGAAGGTCAGAAAACCTTTGAACCACCCAGCAGGTGCAGCACAGAACAAGGGCTTCTCTCTTGGCCTTGAGAACACCCACTGCCCAGCGCTCCTTTGTGTACACACGTGGTGGAGGAAGGGTGCTGCATTCGGCTCCGTGAGAACTTCTCCGGGCCACGTAGTGTGAACGCAAGTAGATGAGCCCTACATCTCATGCCAGTCTCCTGTGCGAGTTGGACAAGGCGAACTCCCTGCTTGAATCCCGGGGTGGATTAAGTACCCTCCGGGGAAGGATCGTTGCTTGGGACCCCGGGGCTGGTGTCGAGGTGACTGTTCTGTGCATCCACCTCGCAGCTGTTCTCTCTCCGCGGGTTCTCTCCGCCTGCTGCAGCCAAAAGGGACACAGCTTAGGGTAAAGATAAAAACCCGGGGTGTAAACGTTCTTGCCTAGCCCTCGCCCCAAGCACAAGCGTATATGCCTCTGGTCAAAGGCTTTCGCCACAAGCTGAACACGTTTGGTCTCATCTAAGCCTCTGAAGCCCGTGTTCACCCAGCTACGAATCAAACTTCAGGAGAGGTGCTCAGGGTGATGCGGACTGCCAAGCGTTTCACCAGGCAGCCCAGATCGAGTACAAACACTTGTGTTTTAAACGGGCAGAGGAAATGGTGTCAAGAGCGCACCTCCATCTCCCGGGCGACGTACACGTTCTCTCCACGAGACGCAAGCCCTTCCTCCAGTGTGAAAGGCCTCTACACTCTACACCTCTTGCGCTCGCAGCACGCAGGTGCCACCCGCTCTGAACATCTTCCAAAGGCACAGGGGTCACGCAACGTGTGAACCACCGAGCGCGGGTGCAGCACACACCTAGGTCTTCGCTGTCGGCCTGAGAACACCCACGGCACAGGGCTTCTTTGGTGCACACACGTGGTAGCGGTCGGTGATGCCTTCTGCTCCGTGAAACCTTCTCGGGGACACAGAGCGTGAGCGCACGTAGATTAGCCCTACACCTCATCCCTCTTTCTTGAGTGAGTTGTACTGCTATAAGGCAAAACTCCCTGCTGGAATCTCGGTGTGGCTTAAGTATCCTCCGGGAAGCGATCGCTGCTAGAGACACTGTGCTGCTCTCTAGGATAACGGTCTGTGCCTCCACTGCGCTGCTGTTGTCTCCAAGTCGCTTGCGAAGGCCTTTTCGAAGAGGTTGCTCACAGTGTCGTTTCTTTAGAGCAACCCACAGGCATACGAGGATGCCGGTTCTGTGAAGGAAAATGCTCCCTGCCTCAGCCACTTGGGCGCCGTTTTGTACAGGAAAGGACACTCCGCCTTGGAGGCTCTTCCTTCCGGATTGCCACTCGCACTGGCGATGTCTCCTGAATCTCGCGGGGTTACGGTGCCGTCACAGGGTCCGTATCTCAGGCCTAGAACAGCAGAGCGTCCGGCAGCTTTGAAAGAGACCGTCGGCATTCTTCTGGCCTTCGGGGACGCTCCATGAGGAACAAGCTCCTCAGCAGCGTGCGTCTTTAGATCTTTCATGGCAGAACCTCTGTGGGCGACCTCATTCCTCCCCCCACGTGAGAGACACACACAACCTGCCATTAGGGGGTGGAAGGCTTTAGAGTCCAGCAGCGAGGCTGGCGCTCCCACTCAGCGTTCCTGCACGGAACTGAGCCCGGGTGCGTGAGACCGTGAGAGGGGGCAAAGACAGGCGTACCAGCGAGCTGTTCACGGTGCACGCTGACGCATCACCCTTCAAGCTCACGTTCCTTTCATGGAGAGAACACGAGGCCTTGATTGCGCTTTCCTGTGGTACGTAAACTTTGGTCGCGTCCCCTGGTGGGCACATCGGCTCAGGACTGCCCTGTCCCAAAGGCTCCAGGTGTGGAGCCCGACTGTTGGAGCTCAGCCTCACGTGGCTCTTTCACGGACGAGACCGGCTCGCAATGGGACCGTTCACGAGCTGGGGACCGTGCTGGCTGTTAGGAGTCGGCACACCAAGAGCCCTCCGAGGGAGAGGAGCTGCTGACGTTTGCCAGCACAGTCTCCAATTCCCAACTGCAACCATTCCCTGTAAGAGGCTCCCGAAAGCTTCGACGCAGTTTCTCAGTTAGCTATAAATGGAGGCCAGTCACTTGGCAGACTCCCCCAACGCCCGGCCTCCCAGGCTGCGATACAGACACGCCGACTGCTTCAGCCAACAGGGACAGCTTGGAGTAAAAGGGAGACTCCTACGTGTCAAAGTACTTGCGTGACGCTGGCCAGAAGCTCAAACATTTAGGGCAGGGCATCAGGGCACTTCGCCGCACGCGGAGCAAGTTTGTTCTCATCTCGCCTCTGAAAGCCGAGTTTAACCAGCTAGGAAGCAAACTTCGGGAAAGGTACTCAGGGTGCCGCCGCTTCAAAATTCTCTCACCAGACAGCCCAAATCGTGTACGCCTCTTTGTATTTTCCATGGGCAGGACAAAATGGTGTCAACCCGCACGCCTCCAGCTGGGGGTGGGTTGGGGTGGGGTGGGGTGGGGTGGGGGTGGGGGTTGGGCGACGTACACTTTCTCCACGGGAAACAGGCCCACGCCTTCAGTGTGAAAGGCCTCTACGCCTCTCCGCTTTCGCAGCCCAGGCGCAGCCTCAGCTCTGAAAAGCTTCCAGAGCAGGAAGGTCAGAAAACCTTTGAACCACCCAGCAGGTGCAGCACAGAACAAGGGCTTCTCTCTTGGCCTTGAGAACACCCACTGCCCAGCGCTCCTTTGTGTACACACGTGGTGGAGGAAGGGTGCTGCATTCGGCTCCGTGAGAACTTCTCCGGGCCACGTAGTGTGAACGCAAGTAGATGAGCCCTACATCTCATGCCAGTCTCCTGTGCGAGTTGGACAAGGCGAACTCCCTGCTTGAATCCCGGGGTGGGTTAAGTACCCTCCGGGGAAGGATCGTTGCTTGGGACCCCGGGGCTGGTGTCGAGGTGACTGTTCTGTGCATCCACCTCGCAGCTGTTCTCTCTCCGCGGGTTCTCTCCGCCTGCTGCAGCCAAAAGGGACACAGCTTAGGGTAAAGATAAAAACCCGGGGTGTAAATGTTCTTGCCTAGCCCTCGCCCCAAGCACAAGCGTATATGCCTCTGGTCAAAGGCTTTCGCCACAAGCTGAACACGTTTGGTCTCATGTAATCCTCTGAAGCCCGAGTTCACCCAGCTACGAATCAAACTTCAGGAGAGGTGCTCAGGGTGATGCGGACTGCCAAGCGTTTCACCAGGCAGCCCAGATCGAGTACAAACACTTGTGTTTTAAACGGGCAGAGGAAATGGTGTCAAGAGCGCGCCTCCATCTCCCGGGCGACGTACACGTTCTCTCCACGAGACGCAAGCCCTTCCTCCAGTGTGAAAGGCCTCTACACTCTACACCTCTTGCGCTCGCAGCACGCAGGTGCCACCCGCTCTGAACATCTTCCAAAGGCACAGGGGTCACGCAACGTGTGAACCACCGAGCGCGGGTGCAGCACACACCTAGGTCTTCGCTGTCGGCCTGAGAACACCCACGGCACAGGGCTTCTTTGGTGCACACACGTGGTAGCGGTCGGTGATGCCTTCTGCTCCGTGAAACCTTCTCGGGGACACAGAGCGTGAGCGCACGTAGATTAGCCCTACACCTCATCCCTCTTTCTTGAGTGAGTTGTACTGCTATAAGGCAAAACTCCCTGCTGGAATCTCGGTGTGGCTTAAGTATCCTCCGGGAAGCGATCGCTGCTAGAGACACTGTGCTGCTCTCTAGGATAACGGTCTGTGCCTCCACTGCGCTGCTGTTGTCTCCAAGTCGCTTGCGAAGGCCTTTTCGAAGAGGTTGCTCACAGTGTCGTTTCTTTAGAGCAACCCACAGGCATACGAGGATGCCGGTTCTGTGAAGGAAAATGCTCCCTGCCTCAGCCACTTGGGCGCCGTTTTGTACAGGAAAGGACACTCCGCCTTGGAGGCTCTTCCTTCCGGATTGCCACTCGCACTGGCGATGTCTCCTGAATCTCGCGGGGTTATGGTGCCGTCACAGGGTCCGTATCTCAGGCCTAGAACGGCAGAGCGTCCGGCAGCTTTGAAAGAGACCGTCGGCATTCTTCTGGCCTTCGGGGACGCTCCATGAGGAACAAGCTCCTCAGCAGCGTGCGTCTTTAGATCTTTCATGGCAGAACCTCTGTGGGCGACCTCATTCCTCCCCCCACGTGAGAGACACACACAACCTGCCATTAGGGGGTGGAAGGCTTTAGAGTCCAGCAGCGAGGCTGGCGCTCCCACTCAGCGTTCCTGCACGGAACTGAGCCCGGGTGCGTGAGACCGTGAGAGGGGGCAAAGACAGGCGTACCAGCGAGCTGTTCACGGTGCACGCTGACGCATCACCCTTCAAGCTCACGTTCCTTTCATGGAGAGAACACGAGGCCTTGATTGCGCTTTCCTGTGGTACGTAAACTTTGGTCGCGTCCCCTGGTGGGCACATCGGCTCAGGACTGCCCTGTCCCAAAGGCTCCAGGTGTGGAGCCCGACTGTTGGAGCTCAGCCTCACGTGGCTCTTTCACGGACGAGACCGGCTCGCAATGGGACCGTTCACGAGCTGGGGACCGTGCTGGCTGTTAGGAGTCGGCACACCAAGAGCCCTCCGAGGGAGAGGAGCTGCTGACGTTTGCCAGCACAGTCTCCAATTCCCAACTGCAACCATTCCCTGTAAGAGGCTCCCGAAAGCTTCGACGCAGTTTCTCAGTTAGCTATAAATGGAGGCCAGTCACTTGGCAGACTCCCCCAACGCCCGGCCTCCCAGGCTGCGATACAGACACGCCGACTGCTTCAGCCAACAGGGACAGCTTGGAGTAAAAGGGAGACTCCTACGTGTCAAAGGACTTGCGTGACGCTGGCCAGAAGCTCAAACATTTAGGGCAGGGCATCAGGGCACTTCGCCGCACGCGGAGCAAGTTTGTTCTCATCTCGCCTCTGAAAGCCGAGTTTAACCAGCTAGGAAGCAAACTTCGGGAAAGGTACTCAGGGTGCCGCCGCTTCAAAATTCTCTCACCAGACAGCCCAAATCGTGTACGCCTCTTTGTATTTTCCATGGGCAGGACAAAATGGTGTCAACCCGCACGCCTCCAGCTGGGGGTGGGTTGGGGTGGGGTGGGGTGGGGTGGGGGTGGGGGTTGGGCGACGTACACTTTCTCCACGGGAAACAGGCCCACGCCTTCAGTGTGAAAGGCCTCTACGCCTCTCCGCTTTCGCAGCCCAGGCGCAGCCTCGGCTCTGAAAAGCTTCCAGAGCAGGAAGGTCAGAAAACCTTTGAACCACCCAGCAGGTGCAGCACAGAACAAGGGCTTCTCTCTTGGCCTTGAGAACACCCACTGCCCAGCGCTCCTTTGTGTACACACGTGGTGGAGGAAGGGTGCTGCATTCGGCTCCGTGAGAACTTCTCCGGGCCACGTAGTGTGAACGCAAGTAGATGAGCCCTACATCTCATGCCAGTCTCCTGTGCGAGTTGGTCAAGGCGGACTCCCTGCTTGAATCCCGCGGTGGGTTAAGTACCCTCCGGGGAAGGATCGTTGCTTGGGACCCCGGGGCTGGTGTCGAGGTGACTGTTCTGTGCATCCACCTCGCAGCTGTTCTCTCTCCGCGGGTTCTCTCCGCCTGCTGCAGCCAAAAGGGACACAGCTTAGGGTAAAGATAAAAACCCGGGGTGTAAACGTTCTTGCCTAGCCCTCGCCCCAAGCACAAGCGTATATGCCTCTGGTCAAAGGCTTTCGCCACAAGCTGAACACGTTTGGTCTCATCTAAGCCTCTGAAGCCCGAGTTCACCCAGCTACGAATCAAACTTCAGGAGGGGTGCTCAGGGTGATGCGGACTGCCAAGCGTTTCACCAGGCAGCCCAGATCGAGTACAAACACTTGTGTTTTAAACGGGCAGAGGAAATGGTGTCAAGAGCGCGCCTCCATCTCCCGGGAGACGTACACGTTCTCTCCACGAGACGCAAGCCCTTCCTCCAGTGTGAAAGGCCTCTACACTCTACACCTCTTGCGCTCGCAGCACGCAGGTGCCACCCGCTCTGAACATCTTCCAAAGGCACAGGGGTCACGCAACGTGTGAACCACCGAGCGCGGGTGCAGCACACACCTAGGTCTTCGCTGTCGGCCTGAGAACACCCACGGCACAGGGCTTCTTTGGTGCACACACGTGGTAGCGGTCGGTGATGCCTTCTGCTCCGTGAAACCTTCTCGGGGACACAGAGCGTGAGCGCACGTAGATTAGCCCTACACCTCATCCCTCTTTCTTGAGTGAGTTGTACTGCTATAAGGCAAAACTCCCTGCTGGAATCTCGGTGTGGCTTAAGTATCCTCCGGGAAGCGATCGCTGCTAGAGACACTGTGCTGCTCTCTAGGATAACGGTCTGTGCCTCCACTGCGCTGCTGTTGTCTCCAAGTCGCTTGCGAAGGCCTTTTCGAAGAGGTTGCTCACAGTGTCGTTTCTTTAGAGCAACCCACAGGCATACGAGGATGCCGGTTCTGTGAAGGAAAATGCTCCCTGCCTCAGCCACTTGGGCGCCGTTTTGTACAGGAAAGGACACTCCGCCTTGGAGGCTCTTCCTTCCGGATTGCCACTCGCACTGGCGATGTCTCCTGAATCTCGCGGGGTTACGGTGCCGTCACAGGGTCCGTATCTCAGGCCTAGAACGGCAGCGCGTCCGGCAGCTTTGAAAGAGACCGTCGGCATTCTTCTGGCCTTCGGGGACGCTCCATGAGGAACAAGCTCCTCAGCAGCGTGCGTCTTTAGATCTTTCATGGCAGAACCTCTGTGGGCGACCTCATTCCTCCCCCCACGTGAGAGACACACACAACCTGCCATTAGGGGGTGGAAGGCTTTAGAGTCCAGCAGCGAGGCTGGCGCTCCCACTCAGCGTTCCTGCACGGAACTGAGCCCGGGTGCGTGAGACCGTGAGAGGGGGCAAAGACAGGCGTACCAGCGAGCTGTTCACGGTGCACGCTGACGCATCACCCTTCAAGCTCACGTTCCTTTCATGGAGAGAACACGAGGCCTTGATTGCGCTTTCCTGTGGTACGTAAACTTTGGTCGCGTCCCCTGGTGGGCACATCGGCTCAGGACTGCCCTGTCCCAAAGGCTCCAGGTGTGGAGCCCGACTGTTGGAGCTCAGCCTCACGTGGCTCTTTCACGGACGAGACCGGCTCGCAATGGGACCGTTCACGAGCTGGGGACCGTGCTGGCTGTTAGGAGTCGGCACACCAAGAGCCCTCCAAGGGAGAGGAGCTGCTGACGTTTGCCAGCACAGTCTCCAATTCCCAACTGCAACCATTCCCTGTAAGAGGCTCCCGAAAGCTTCGACGCAGTTTCTCAGTTAGCTATAAATGGAGGCCAGTCACTTGGCAGACTCCCCCAACGCCCGGCCTCCCAGGCTGCGATACAGACACGCCGACTGCTTCAGCCAACAGGGACAGCTTGGAGTAAAAGGGAGACTCCTACGTGTCAAAGTACTTGCGTGACGCTGGCCAGAAGCTCAAACATTTAGGGCAGGGCATCAGGGCACTTCGCCGCACGCGGAGCAAGTTTGTTCTCATCTCGCCTCTGAAAGCCGAGTTTAACCAGCTAGGAAGCAAACTTCGGGAAAGGTACTCAGGGTGCCGCCGCTTCAAAATTCTCTCACCAGACAGCCCAAATCGTGTACGCCTCTTTGTATTTTCCATGGGCAGGACAAAATGGTGTCAACCCGCACGCCTCCAGCTGGGGGTGGGTTGGGGTGGGGTGGGGTGGGGTGGGGGTGGGGGTTGGGCGACGTACACTTTCTCCACGGGAAACAGGCCCACGCCTTCAGTGTGAAAGGCCTCTACGCCTCTCCGCTTTCGCAGCCCAGGCGCAGCCTCAGCTCTGAAAAGCTTCCAGAGCAGGAAGGTCAGAAAACCTTTGAACCACCCAGCAGGTGCAGCACAGAACAAGGGCTTCTCTCTTGGCCTTGAGAACACCCACTGCCCAGCGCTCCTTTGTGTACACACGTGGTGGAGGAAGGGTGCTGCATTCGGCTCCGTGAGAACTTCTCCGGGCCACGTAGTGTGAACGCAAGTAGATGAGCCCTACATCTCATGCCAGTCTCCTGTGCGAGTTGGACAAGGCGAACTCCCTGCTTGAATCCCGGGGTGGGTTAAGTACCCTCCGGGGAAGGATCGTTGCTTGGGACCCCGGGGCTGGTGTCGAGGTGACTGTTCTGTGCATCCACCTCGCAGCTGTTCTCTCTCCGCGGGTTCTCTCCGCCTGCTGCAGCCAAAAGGGACACAGCTTAGGGTAAAGATAAAAACCCGGGGTGTAAATGTTCTTGCCTAGCCCTCGCCCCAAGCACAAGCGTATATGCCTCTGGTCAAAGGCTTTCGCCACAAGCTGAACACGTTTGGTCTCATGTAAGCCTCTGAAGCCCGAGTTCACCCAGCTACGAATCAAACTTCAGGAGAGGTGCTCAGGGTGATGCGGACTGCCAAGCGTTTCACCAGGCAGCCCAGATCGAGTACAAACACTTGTGTTTTAAACGGGCAGAGGAAATGGTGTCAAGAGCGCGCCTCCATCTCCCGGGCGACGTACACGTTCTCTCCACGAGACGCAAGCCCTTCCTCCAGTGTGAAAGGCCTCTACACTCTACACCTCTTGCGCTCGCAGCACGCAGGTGCCACCCGCTCTGAACATCTTCCAAAGGCACAGGGGTCACGCAACGTGTGAACCACCGAGCGCGGGTGCAGCACACACCTAGGTCTTCGCTGTCGGCCTGAGAACACCCACGGCACAGGGCTTCTTTGGTGCACACACGTGGTAGCGGTCGGTGATGCCTTCTGCTCCGTGAAACCTTCTCGGGGACACAGAGCGTGAGCGCACGTAGATTAGCCCTACACCTCATCCCTCTTTCTTGAGTGAGTTGTACTGCTATAAGGCAAAACTCCCTGCTGGAATCTCGGTGTGGCTTAAGTATCCTCCGGGAAGCGATCGCTGCTAGAGACACTGTGCTGCTCTCTAGGATAACGGTCTGTGCCTCCACTGCGCTGCTGTTGTCTCCAAGTCGCTTGCGAAGGCCTTTTCGAAGAGGTTGCTCACAGTGTCGTTTCTTTAGAGCAACCCACAGGCATACGAGGATGCCGGTTCTGTGAAGGAAAATGCTCCCTGCCTCAGCCACTTGGGCGCCGTTTTGTACAGGAAAGGACACTCCGCCTTGGAGGCTCTTCCTTCCGGATTGCCACTCGCACTGGCGATGTCTCCTGAATCTCGCGGGGTTACGGTGCCGTCACAGGGTCCGTATCTCAGGCCTAGAACGGCAGAGCGTCCGGCAGCTTTGAAAGAGACCGTCGGCATTCTTCTGGCCTTCGGGGACGCTCCATGAGGAACAAGCTCCTCAGCAGCGTGCGTCTTTAGATCTTTCATGGCAGAACCTCTGTGGGCGACCTCATTCCTCCCCCCACGTGAGAGACACACACAACCTGCCATTAGGGGGTGGAAGGCTTTAGAGTCCAGCAGCGAGGCTGGCGCTCCCACTCAGCGTTCCTGCACGGAACTGAGCCCGGGTGCGTGAGACCGTGAGAGGGGGCAAAGACAGGCGTACCAGCGAGCTGTTCACGGTGCACGCTGACGCATCACCCTTCAAGCTCACGTTCCTTTCATGGAGAGAACACGAGGCCTTGATTGCGCTTTCCTGTGGTACGTAAACTTTGGTCGCGTCCCCTGGTGGGCACATCGGCTCAGGACTGCCCTGTCCCAAAGGCTCCAGGTGTGGAGCCCGACTGTTGGAGCTCAGCCTCACGTGGCTCTTTCACGGACGAGACCGGCTCGCAATGGGACCGTTCACGAGCTGGGGACCGTGCTGGCTGTTAGGAGTCGGCACACCAAGAGCCCTCCGAGGGAGAGGAGCTGCTGACGTTTGCCAGCACAGTCTCCAATTCCCAACTGCAACCATTCCCTGTAAGAGGCTCCCGAAAGCTTCGACGCAGTTTCTCAGTTAGCTATAAATGGAGGCCAGTCACTTGGCAGACTCCCCCAACGCCCGGCCTCCCAGGCTGCGATACAGACACGCCGACTGCTTCAGCCAACAGGGACAGCTTGGAGTAAAAGGGAGACTCCTACGTGTCAAAGTACTTGCGTGACGCTGGCCAGAAGCTCAAACATTTAGGGCAGGGCATCAGGGCACTTCGCCGCACGCGGAGCAAGTTTGTTCTCATCTCGCCTCTGAAAGCCGAGTTTAACCAGCTAGGAAGCAAACTTCGGGAAAGGTACTCAGGGTGCCGCCGCTTCAAAATTCTCTCACCAGACAGCCCAAATCGTGTACGCCTCTTTGTATTTTCCATGGGCAGGACAAAATGGTGTCAACCCGCACGCCTCCAGCTGGGGGTGGGTTGGGGTGGGGTGGGGTGGGGTGGGGGTGGGGGTTGGGCGACGTACACTTTCTCCACGGGAAACAGGCCCACGCCTTCAGTGTGAAAGGCCTCTACGCCTCTCCGCTTTCGCAGCACAGGCGCAGCCTCGGCTCTGAAAAGCTTCCAGAGCAGGAAGGTCAGAAAACCTTTGAACCACCCAGCAGGTGCAGCACAGAACAAGGGCTTCTCTCTTGGCCTTGAGAACACCCACTGCCCAGCGCTCCTTTGTGTACACACGTGGTGGAGGAAGGGTGCTGCATTCGGCTCCGTGAGAACTTCTCCGGGCCACGTAGTGTGAACGCAAGTAGATGAGCCCTACATCTCATGCCAGTCTCCTGTGCGAGTTGGTCAAGGCGGACTCCCTGCTTGAATCCCGCGGTGGGTTAAGTACCCTCCGGGGAAGGATCGTTGCTTGGGACCCCGGGGCTGGTGTCGAGGTGACTGTTCTGTGCATCCACCTCGCAGCTGTTCTCTCTCCGCGGGTTCTCTCCGCCTGCTGCAGCCAAAAGGGACACAGCTTAGGGTAAAGATAAAAACCCGGGGTGTAAACGTTCTTGCCTAGCCCTCGCCCCAAGCACAAGCGTATATGCCTCTGGTCAAAGGCTTTCGCCACAAGCTGAACACGTTTGGTCTCATCTAAGCCTCTGAAGCCCGAGTTCACCCAGCTACGAATCAAACTTCAGGAGGGGTGCTCAGGGTGATGCGGACTGCCAAGCGTTTCACCAGGCAGCCCAGATCGAGTACAAACACTTGTGTTTTAAACGGGCAGAGGAAATGGTGTCAAGAGCGCGCCTCCATCTCCCGGGCGACGTACACGTTCTCTCCACGAGACGCAAGCCCTTCCTCCAGTGTGAAAGGCCTCTACACTCTACACCTCTTGCGCTCGCAGCACGCAGGTGCCACCCGCTCTGAACATCTTCCAAAGGCACAGGGGTCACGCAACGTGTGAACCACCGAGCGCGGGTGCAGCACACACCTAGGTCTTTGCTGTCGGCCTGAGAACACCCACGGCACAGGGCTTCTTTGGTGCACACACGTGGTAGCGGTCGGTGATGCCTTCTGCTCCGTGAAACCTTCTCGGGGACACAGAGCGTGAGCGCACGTAGATTAGCCCTACACCTCATCCCTCTTTCTTGAGTGAGTTGTACTGCTATAAGGCAAAACTCCCTGCTGGAATCTCGGTGTGGCTTAAGTATCCTCCGGGAAGCGATCGCTGCTAGAGACACTGTGCTGCTCTCTAGGATAACGGTCTGTGCCTCCACTGCGCTGCTGTTGTCTCCAAGTCGCTTGCGAAGGCCTTTTCGAAGAGGTTGCTCACAGTGTCGTTTCTTTAGAGCAACCCACAGGCATACGAGGATGCCGGTTCTGTGAAGGAAAATGCTCCCTGCCTCAGCCACTTGGGCGCCGTTTTGTACAGGAAAGGACACTCCGCCTTGGAGGCTCTTCCTTCCGGATTGCCACTCGCACTGGCGATGTCTCCTGAATCTCGCGGGGTTACGGTGCCGTCACAGGGTCCGTATCTCAGGCCTAGAACGGCAGAGCGTCCGGCAGCTTTGAAAGAGACCGTCGGCATTCTTCTGGCCTTCGGGGACGCTCCATGAGGAACAAGCTCCTCAGCAGCGTGCGTCTTTAGATCTTTCATGGCAGAACCTCTGTGGGCGACCTCATTCCTCCCCCCACGTGAGAGACACACACAACCTGCCATTAGGGGGTGGAAGGCTTTAGAGTCCAGCAGCGAGGCTGGCGCTCCCACTCAGCGTTCCTGCACGGAACTGAGCCCGGGTGCGTGAGACCGTGAGAGGGGGCAAAGACAGGCGTACCAGCGAGCTGTTCACGGTGCACGCTGACGCATCACCCTTCAAGCTCACGTTCCTTTCATGGAGAGAACACAAGGCCTTGATTGCGCTTTCCTGTGGTACGTAAACTTTGGTCGCGTCCCCTGGTGGGCACATCGGCTCAGGACTGCCCTGTCCCAAAGGCTCCAGGTGTGGAGCCCGACTGTTGGAGCTCAGCCTCACGTGGCTCTTTCACGGACGAGACCGGCTCGCAATGGGACCGTTCACGAGCTGGGGACCGTGCTGGCTGTTAGGAGTCGGCACACCAAGAGCCCTCCGAGGGAGAGGAGCTGCTGACGTTTGCCAGCACAGTCTCCAATTCCCAACTGCAACCATTCCCTGTAAGAGGCTCCCGAAAGCTTCGACGCAGTTTCTCAGTTAGCTATAAATGGAGGCCAGTCACTTGGCAGACTCCCCCAACGCCCGGCCTCCCAGGCTGCGATACAGACACGCCGACTGCTTCAGCCAACAGGGACAGCTTGGAGTAAAAGGGAGACTCCTACGTGTCAAAGTACTTGCGTGACGCTGGCCAGAAGCTCAAACATTTAGGGCAGGGCATCAGGGCACTTCGCCGCACGCGGAGCAAGTTTGTTCTCATCTCGCCTCTGAATGCCGAGTTTAACCAGCTAGGAAGCAAACTTCGGGAAAGGTACTCAGGGTGCCGCCGCTTCAAAATTCTCTCACCAGACAGCCCAAATCGTGTACGCCTCTTTGTATTTTCCATGGGCAGGACAAAATGGTGTCAACCCGCACGCCTCCAGCTGGGGGTGGGTTGGGGTGGGTTGGGGTGGGGTGGGGGTGGGGGTTGGGCGACGTACACTTTCTCCACGGGAAACAGGCCCACGCCTTCAGTGTGAAAGGCCTCTACGCCTCTCCGCTTTCACAGCCCAGGCGCAGCCTCAGCTCTGAAAAGCTTCCAGAGCAGGAAGGTCAGAAAACCTTTGAACCACCCAGCAGGTGCAGCACAGAACAAGGGCTTCTCTCTTGGCCTTGAGAACACCCACTGCCCAGCGCTCCTTTGTGTACACACGTGGTGGAGGAAGGGTGCTGCATTCGGCTCCGTGAGAACTTCTCCGGGCCACGTAGTGTGAACGCAAGTAGATGAGCCCTACATCTCATGCCAGTCTCCTGTGCGAGTTGGACAAGGCGAACTCCCTGCTTGAATCCCGGGGTGGGTTAAGTACCCTCCGGGGAAGGATCGTTGCTTGGGACCCCGGGGCTGGTGTCGAGGTGACTGTTCTGTGCATCCACCTCGCAGCTGTTCTCTCTCCGCGGGTTCTCTCCGCCTGCTGCAGCCAAAAGGGACACAGCTTAGGGTAAAGATAAAAACCCGGGGTGTAAATGTTCTTGCCTAGCCCTCGCCCCAAGCACAAGCGTATATGCCTCTGGTCAAAGGCTTTCGCCACAAGCTGAACACGTTTGGTCTCATGTAAGCCTCTGAAGCCCGAGTTCACCCAGCTACGAATCAAACTTCAGGAGAGGTGCTCAGGGTGATGCGGACTGCCAAGCGTTTCACCAGGCAGCCCAGATCGAGTACAAACACTTGTGTTTTAAACGGGCAGAGGAAATGGTGTCAAGAGCGCGCCTCCATCTCCCGGGCGACGTACACGTTCTCTCCACGAGACGCAAGCCCTTCCTCCAGTGTGAAAGGCCTCTACACTCTACACCTCTTGCGCTCGCAGCACGCAGGTGCCACCCGCTCTGAACATCTTCCAAAGGCACAGGGGTCACGCAACGTGTGAACCACCGAGCGCGGGTGCAGCACACACCTAGGTCTTCGCTGTCGGCCTGAGAACACCCACGGCACAGGGCTTCTTTGGTGCACACACGTGGTAGCGGTCGGTGATGCCATCTGCTCCGTGAAACCTTCTCGGGGACACAGAGCGTGAGCGCACGTAGATTAGCCCTACACCTCATCCCTCTTTCTTGAGTGAGTTGTACTGCTATAAGGCAAAACTCCCTGCTGGAATCTCGGTGTGGCTTAAGTATCCTCCGGGAAGCGATCGCTGCTAGAGACACTGTGCTGCTCTCTAGGATAACGGTCTGTGCCTCCACTGCGCTGCTGTTGTCTCCAAGTCGCTTGCGAAGGCCTTTTCGAAGAGGTTGCTCACAGTGTCGTTTCTTTAGAGCAACCCACAGGCATACGAGGATGCCGGTTCTGTGAAGGAAAATGCTCCCTGCCTCAGCCACTTGGGCGCCGTTTTGTACAGGAAAGGACACTCCGCCTTGGAGGCTCTTCCTTCCGGATTGCCACTCGCACTGGCGATGTCTCCTGAATCTCGCGGGGTTACGGTGCCGTCACAGGGTCCGTATCTCAGGCCTAGAACGGCAGAGCGTCCGGCAGCTTTGAAAGAGACCGTCGGCATTCTTCTGGCCTTCGGGGACGCTCCATGAGGAACAAGCTCCTCAGCAGCGTGCGTCTTTAGATCTTTCATGGCAGAACCTCTGTGGGCGACCTCATTCCTCCCCCCACGTGAGAGACACACACAACCTGCCATTAGGGGGTGGAAGGCTTTAGAGTCCAGCAGCGAGGCTGGCGCTCCCACTCAGCGTTCCTGCACGGAACTGAGCCCGGGTGCGTGAGACCGTGAGAGGGGGCAAAGACAGGCGTACCAGCGAGCTGTTCACGGTGCACGCTGACGCATCACCCTTCAAGCTCACGTTCCTTTCATGGAGAGAACACGAGGCCTTGATTGCGCTTTCCTGTGGTACGTAAACTTTGGTCGCGTCCCCTGGTGGGCACATCGGCTCAGGACTGCCCTGTCCCAAAGGCTCCAGGTGTGGAGCCCGACTGTTGGAGCTCAGCCTCACGTGGCTCTTTCACGGACGAGACCGGCTCGCAATGGGACCGTTCACGAGCTGGGGACCGTGCTGGCTGTTAGGAGTCGGCACACCAAGAGCCCTCCGAGGGAGAGGAGCTGCTGACGTTTGCCAGCACAGTCTCCAATTCCCAACTGCAACCATTCCCTGTAAGAGGCTCCCGAAAGCTTCGACGCAGTTTCTCAGTTAGCTATAAATGGAGGCCAGTCACTTGGCAGACTCCCCCAACGCCCGGCCTCCCAGGCTGCGATACAGACACGCCGACTGCTTCAGCCAACAGGGACAGCTTGGAGTAAAAGGGAGACTCCTACGTGTCAAAGTACTTGCGTGACGCTGGCCAGAAGCTCAAACATTTAGGGCAGGGCATCAGGGCACTTCGCCGCACGCGGAGCAAGTTTGTTCTCATCTCGCCTCTGAAAGCCGAGTTTAACCAGCTAGGAAGCAAACTTCGGGAAAGGTACTCAGGGTGCCGCCGCTTCAAAATTCTCTCACCAGACAGCCCAAATCGTGTACGCCTCTTTGTATTTTCCATGGGCAGGACAAAATGGTGTCAACCCGCACGCCTCCAGCTGGGGGTGGGTTGGGGTGGGGTGGGGTGGGGTGGGGGTGGGGGTTGGGCGACGTACACTTTCTCCACGGGAAACAGGCCCACGCCTTCAGTGTGAAAGGCCTCTACGCCTCTCCGCTTTCGCAGCCCAGGCGCAGCCTCGGCTCTGAAAAGCTTCCAGAGCAGGAAGGTCAGAAAACCTTTGAACCACCCAGCAGGTGCAGCACAGAACAAGGGCTTCTCTCTTGGCCTTGAGAACACCCACTGCCCAGCGCTCCTTTGTGTACACACGTGGTGGAGGAAGGGTGCTGCATTCGGCTCCGTGAGAACTTCTCCGGGCCACGTAGTGTGAACGCAAGTAGATGAGCCCTACATCTCATGCCAGTCTCCTGTGCGAGTTGGTCAAGGCGGACTCCCTGCTTGAATCCCGCGGTGGGTTAAGTACCCTCCGGGGAAGGATCGTTGCTTGGGACCCCGGGGCTGGTGTCGAGGTGACTGTTCTGTGCATCCACCTCGCAGCTGTTCTCTCTCCGCGGGTTCTCTCCGCCTGCTGCAGCCAAAAGGGACACAGCTTAGGGTAAAGATAAAAACCCGGGGTGTAAACGTTCTTGCCTAGCCCTCGCCCCAAGCACAAGCGTATATGCCTCTGGTCAAAGGCTTTCGCCACAAGCTGAACACGTTTGGTCTCATCTAAGCCTCTGAAGCCCGAGTTCACCCAGCTACGAATCAAACTTCAGGAGGGGTGCTCAGGGTGATGCGGACTGCCAAGCGTTTCACCAGGCAGCCCAGATCGAGTACAAACACTTGTGTTTTAAACGGGCAGAGGAAATGGTGTCAAGAGCGCGCCTCCATCTCCCGGGCGACGTACACGTTCTCTCCACGAGACGCAAGCCCTTCCTCCAGTGTGAAAGGCCTCTACACTCTACACCTCTTGCGCTCGCAGCACGCAGGTGCCACCCGCTCTGAACATCTTCCAAAGGCACAGGGGTCACGCAACGTGTGAACCACCGAGCGCGGGTGCAGCACACACCTAGGTCTTCGCTGTCGGCCTGAGAACACCCACGGCACAGGGCTTCTTTGGTGCACACACGTGGTAGCGGTCGGTGATGCCTTCTGCTCCGTGAAACCTTCTCGGGGACACAGAGCGTGAGCGCACGTAGATTAGCCCTACACCTCATCCCTCTTTCTTGAGTGAGTTGTACTGCTATAAGGCAAAACTCCCTGCTGGAATCTCGGTGTGGCTTAAGTATCCTCCGGGAAGCGATCGCTGCTAGAGACACTGTGCTGCTCTCTAGGATAACGGTCTGTGCCTCCACTGCGCTGCTGTTGTCTCCAAGTCGCTTGCGAAGGCCTTTTCGAAGAGGTTGCTCACAGTGTCGTTTCTTTAGAGCAACCCACAGGCATACGAGGATGCCGGTTCTGTGAAGGAAAATGCTCCCTGCCTCAGCCACTTGGGCGCCGTTTTGTACAGGAAAGGACACTCCGCCTTGGAGGCTCTTCCTTCCGGATTGCCACTCGCACTGGCGATGTCTCCTGAATCTCGCGGGGTTACGGTGCCGTCACAGGGTCCGTATCTCAGGCCTAGAACGGCAGAGCGTCCGGCAGCTTTGAAAGAGACCGTCGGCATTCTTCTGGCCTTCGGGGACGCTCCATGAGGAACAAGCTCCTCAGCAGCGTGCGTCTTTAGATCTTTCATGGCAGAACCTCTGTGGGCGACCTCATTCCTCCCCCCACGTGAGAGACACACACAACCTGCCATTAGGGGGTGGAAGGCTTTAGAGTCCAGCAGCGAGGCTGGCGCTCCCACTCAGCGTTCCTGCACGGAACTGAGCCCGGGTGCGTGAGACCGTGAGAGGGGGCAAAGACAGGCGTACCAGCGAGCTGTTCACGGTGCACGCTGACGCATCACCCTTCAAGCTCACGTTCCTTTCATGGAGAGAACACGAGGCCTTGATTGCGCTTTCCTGTGGTACGTAAACTTTGGTCGCGTCCCCTGGTGGGCACATCGGCTCAGGACTGCCCTGTCCCAAAGGCTCCAGGTGTGGAGCCCGACTGTTGGAGCTCAGCCTCACGTGGCTCTTTCACGGACGAGACCGGCTCGCAATGGGACCGTTCACGAGCTGGGGACCGTGCTGGCTGTTAGGAGTCGGCACACCAAGAGCCCTCCGAGGGAGAGGAGCTGCTGACGTTTGCCAGCACAGTCTCCAATTCCCAACTGCAACCATTCCCTGTAAGAGGCTCCCGAAAGCTTCGACGCAGTTTCTCAGTTAGCTATAAATGGAGGCCAGTCACTTGGCAGACTCCCCCAACGCCCGGCCTCCCAGGCTGCGATACAGACACGCCGACTGCTTCAGCCAACAGGGACAGCTTGGAGTAAAAGGGAGACTCCTACGTGTCAAAGTACTTGCGTGACGCTGGCCAGAAGCTCAAACATTTAGGGCAGGGCATCAGGGCACTTCGCCGCACGCGGAGCAAGTTTGTTCTCATCTCGCCTCTGAATGCCGAGTTTAACCAGCTAGGAAGCAAACTTCGGGAAAGGTACTCAGGGTGCCGCCGCTTCAAAATTCTCTCACCAGACAGCCCAAATCGTGTACGCCTCTTTGTATTTTCCATGGGCAGGACAAAATGGTGTCAACCCGCACGCCTCCAGCTGGGGGTGGGTTGGGGTGGGTTGGGGTGGGGTGGGGGTGGGGGTTGGGCGACGTACACTTTCTCCACGGGAAACAGGCCCACGCCTTCAGTGTGAAAGGCCTCTACGCCTCTCCGCTTTCACAGCCCAGGCGCAGCCTCAGCTCTGAAAAGCTTCCAGAGCAGGAAGGTCAGAAAACCTTTGAACCACCCAGCAGGTGCAGCACAGAACAAGGGCTTCTCTCTTGGCCTTGAGAACACCCACTGCCCAGCGCTCCTTTGTGTACACACGTGGTGGAGGAAGGGTGCTGCATTCGGCTCCGTGAGAACTTCTCCGGGCCACGTAGTGTGAACGCAAGTAGATGAGCCCTACATCTCATGCCAGTCTCCTGTGCGAGTTGGACAAGGCGAACTCCCTGCTTGAATCCCGGGGTGGGTTAAGTACCCTCCGGGGAAGGATCGTTGCTTGGGACCCCGGGGCTGGTGTCGAGGTGACTGTTCTGTGCATCCACCTCGCAGCTGTTCTCTCTCCGCGGGTTCTCTCCGCCTGCTGCAGCCAAAAGGGACACAGCTTAGGGTAAAGATAAAAACCCGGGGTGTAAACGTTCTTGCCTAGCCCTCGCCCCAAGCACAAGCGTATATGCCTCTGGTCAAAGGCTTTCGCCACAAGCTGAACACGTTTGGTCTCATCTAAGCCTCTGAAGCCCGAGTTCACCCAGCTACGAATCAAACTTCAGGAGAGGTGCTCAGGGTGATGCGGACTGCCAAGCGTTTCACCAGGCAGCCCAGATCGAGTACAAACACTTGTGTTTTAAACGGGCAGAGGAAATGGTGTCAAGAGCGCGCCTCCATCTCCCGGGCGACGTACACGTTCTCTCCACGAGACGCAAGCCCTTCCTCCAGTGTGAAAGGCCTCTACACTCTACACCTCTTGCGCTCGCAGCACGCAGGTGCCACCCGCTCTGAACATCTTCCAAAGGCACAGGGGTCACGCAACGTGTGAACCACCGAGCGCGGGTGCAGCACACACCTAGGTCTTTGCTGTCGGCCTGAGAACACCCACGGCACAGGGCTTCTTTGGTGCACACACGTGGTAGCGGTCGGTGATGTCTTCTGCTCCGTGAAACCTTCTCGGGGACACAGAGCGTGAGCGCACGTAGATTAGCCCTACACCTCATCCCTCTTTCTTGAGTGAGTTGTACTGCTATAAGGCAAAACTCCCTGCTGGAATCTCGGTGTGGCTTAAGTATCCTCCGGGAAGCGATCGCTGCTAGAGACACTGTGCTGCTCTCTAGGATAACGGTCTGTGCCTCCACTGCGCTGCTGTTGTCTCCAAGTCGCTTGCGAAGGCCTTTTCGAAGAGGTTGCTCACAGTGTCGTTTCTTTAGAGCAACCCACAGGCATACGAGGATGCCGGTTCTGTGAAGGAAAATGCTCCCTGCCTCAGCCACTTGGGCGCCGTTTTGTACAGGAAAGGACACTCCGCCTTGGAGGCTCTTCCTTCCGGATTGCCACTCGCACTGGCGATGTCTCCTGAATCTCGCGGGGTTACGGTGCCGTCACAGGGTCCGTATCTCAGGCCTAGAACGGCAGAGCGTCCGGCAGCTTTGAAAGAGACCGTCGGCATTCTTCTGGCCTTCGGGGACGCTCCATGAGGAACAAGCTCCTCAGCAGCGTGCGTCTTTAGATCTTTCATGGCAGAACCTCTGTGGGCGACCTCATTCCTCCCCCCACGTGAGAGACACACACAACCTGCCATTAGGGGGTGGAAGGCTTTAGAGTCCAGCAGCGAGGCTGGCGCTCCCACTCAGCGTTCCTGCACAGAACTGAGCCCGGGTGCGTGAGACCGTGAGAGGGGGCAAAGACAGGCGTACCAGCGAGCTGTTCACGGTGCACGCTGACGCATCACCCTTCAAGCTCACGTTCCTTTCATGGAGAGAACACGAGGCCTTGATTGCGCTTTCCTGTGGTACGTAAACTTTGGTCGCGTCCCCTGGTGGGCACATCGGCTCAGGACTGCCCTGTCCCAAAGGCTCCAGGTGTGGAGCCCGACTGTTGGAGCTCAGCCTCACGTGGCTCTTTCACGGACGAGACCGGCTCGCAATGGGACCGTTCACGAGCTGGGGACCGTGCTGGCTGTTAGGAGTCGGCACACCAAGAGCCCTCCGAGGGAGAAGAGCTGCTGACGTTTGCCAGCACAGTCTCCAATTCCCAACTGCAACCATTCCCTGTAAGAGGCTCCCGAAAGCTTCGACGCAGTTTCTCAGTTAGCTATAAATGGAGACCAGTCACTTGGCAGACTCCCCCAACGCCCGGCCTCCCAGGCTGCGATACAGACACGCCGACTGCTTCAGCCAACAGGGACAGCTTGGAGTAAAAGGGAGACTCCTACGTGTCAAAGTACTTGCGTGACGCTGGCCAGAAGCTCAAACATTTAGGGCAGGGCATCAGGGCACTTCGCCGCACGCGGAGCAAGTTTGTTCTCATCTCGCCTCTGAAAGCCGAGTTTAACCAGCTAGGAAGCAAACTTCGGGAAAGGTACTCAGGGTGCCGCCGCTTCAAAATTCTCTCACCAGACAGCCCAAATCGTGTACGCCTCTTTGTATTTTCCATGGGCAGGACAAAATGGTGTCAACCCGCACGCCTCCAGCTGGGGGTGGGTTGGGGTGGGGTGGGGTGGGGTGGGGGTGGGGGTTGGGCGACGTACACTTTCTCCACAGGAAACAGGCCCACGCCTTCAGTGTGAAAGGCCTCTACGCCTCTCCGCTTTCGCAGCCCAGGCGCAGCCTCAGCTCTGAAAAGCTTCCAGAGCAGGAAGGTCAGAAAACCTTTGAACCACCCAGCAGGTGCAGCACAGAACAAGGGCTTCTCTCTTGGCCTTGAGAACACCCACTGCCCAGCGCTCCTTTGTGTACACACGTGGTGGAGGAAGGGTGCTGCATTCGGCTCCGTGAGAACTTCTCCGGGCCACGTAGTGTGAACGCAAGTAGATGAGCCCTACATCTCATGCCAGTCTGCTGTGCGAGTTGGACAAGGCGAACTCCCTGCTTGAATCCCGGGGTGGGTTAAGTACCCTCCGGGGAAGGATCGTTGCTTGGGACCCCGGGGCTGGTGTCGAGGTGACTGTTCTGTGCATCCACCTCGCAGCTGTTCTCTCTCCGCGGGTTCTCTCCGCCTGCTGCAGCCAAAAGGGACACAGCTTAGGGTAAAGATAAAAACCCGGGGTGTAAACGTTCTTGCCTAGCCCTCGCCCCAAGCACAAGCGTATATGCCTCTGGTCAAAGGCTTTCGCCACAAGCTGAACACGTTTGGTCTCATCTAAGCCTCTGAAGCCCGAGTTCACCCAGCTACGAATCAAACTTCAGGAGAGGTGCTCAGGGTGATGCGGACTGCCAAGCGTTTCACCAGGCAGCCCAGATCGAGTACAAACACTTGTGTTTTAAACGGGCAGAGGAAATGGTGTCAAGAGCGCGCCTCCATCTCCCGGGCGACGTACACGTTCTCTCCACGAGACGCAAGCCCTTCCTCCAGTGTGAAAGGCCTCTACACTCTACACCTCTTGCGCTCGCAGCACGCAGGTGCCACCCGCTCTGAACATCTTCCAAAGGCACAGGGGTCACGCAACGTGTGAACCACCGAGCGCGGGTGCAGCACACACCTAGGTCTTCGCTGTCGGCCTGAGAACACCCACGGCACAGGGCTTCTTTGGTGCACACACGTGGTAGCGGTCGGTGATGCCTTCTGCTCCGTGAAACCTTCTCGGGGACACAGAGCGTGAGCGCACGTAGATTAGCCCTACACCTCATCCCTCTTTCTTGAGTGAGTTGTACTGCTATAAGGCAAAACTCCCTGCTGGAATCTCGGTGTGGCTTAAGTATCCTCTGGGAAGCGATCGCTGCTAGAGACACTGTGCTGCTCTCTAGGATAACGGTCTGTGCCTCCACTGCGCTGCTGTTGTCTCCAAGTCGCTTGCGAAGGCCTTTTCGAAGAGGTTGCTCACAGTGTCGTTTCTTTAGAGCAACCCACAGGCATACGAGGATGCCGGTTCTGTGAAGGAAAATGCTCCCTGCCTCAGCCACTTGGGCGCCGTTTTGTACAGGAAAGGACACTCCGCCTTGGAGGCTCTTCCTTCCGGATTGCCACTCGCACTGGCGATGTCTCCTGAATCTCGCGGGGTTACGGTGCCGTCACAGGGTCCGTATCTCAGGCCTAGAACGGCAGAGCGTCTGGCAGCTTTGAAAGAGACCGTCGGCATTCTTCTGGCCTTCGGGGACGCTCCATGAGGAACAAGCTCCTCAGCAGCGTGCGTCTTTAGATCTTTCATGGCAGAACCTCTGTGGGCGACCTCATTCCTCCCCCCACGTGAGAGACACACACAACCTGCCATTAGGGGCTGGAAGGCTTTAGAGTCCAGCAGCGAGGCTGGCGCTCCCACTCAGCGTTCCTGCACGGAACTGAGCCCGGGTGCGTGAGACCGTGAGAGGGGGCAAAGACAGGCGTACCAGCGAGCTGTTCACGGTGCACGCTGACGCATCACCCTTCAAGCTCACGTTCCTTTCATGGAGAGAACACGAGGCCTTGATTGCGCTTTCCTGTGGTACGTAAACTTTGGTCGCGTCCCCTGGTGGGCACATCGGCTCAGGACTGCCCTGTCCCAAAGGCTCCAGGTGTGGAGCCCGACTGTTGGAGCTCAGCCTCACGTGGCTCTTTCACGGACGAGACCGGCTCGCAATGGGACCGTTCACGAGCTGGGGACCGTGCTGGCTGTTAGGAGTCGGCACACCAAGAGCCCTCCGAGGGAGAGGAGCTGCTGACGTTTGCCAGCACAGTCTCCAATTCCCAACTGCAACCATTCCCTGTAAGAGGCTCCCGAAAGCTTCGACGCAGTTTCTCAGTTAGCTATAAATGGAGGCCAGTCACTTGGCAGACTCCCCCAACGCCCGGCCTCCCAGGCTGCGATACAGACACGCCGACTGCTTCAGCCAACAGGGACAGCTTGGAGTAAAAGGGAGACTCCTACGTGTCAAAGGACTTGCGTGACGCTGGCCAGAAGCTCAAACATTTAGGGCAGGGCATCAGGGCACTTCGCCGCACGCGGAGCAAGTTGGTTCTCATCTCGCCTCTGAAAGCCGAGTTTAACCAGCTAGGAAGCAAACTTCGGGAAAGGTACTCAGGGTGCCGCCGCTTCAAAATTCTCTCACCAGACAGCCCAAATCGTGTACGCCTCTTTGTATTTTCCATGGGCAGGACAAAATGGTGTCAACCCGCACGCCTCCAGCTGGGGGTGGGTTGGGGTGGGGTGGGGTGGGGTGGGGGTGGGGGTTGGGCGACGTACACTTTCTCCACGGGAAACAGGCCCACGCCTTCAGTGTGAAAGGCCTCTACGCCTCTCCGCTTTCGCAGCCCAGGCGCAGCCTCAGCTCTGAAAAGCTTCCAGAGCAGGAAGGTCAGAAAACCTTTGAACCACCCAGCAGGTGCAGCACAGAACAAGGGCTTCTCTCTTGGCCTTGAGAACACCCACTGCCCAGCGCTCCTTTGTGTACACACGTGGTGGAGGAAGGGTGCTGCATTCGGCTCCGTGAGAACTTCTCCGGGCCACGTAGTGTGAACACAAGTAGATGAGCCCTACATCTCATGCCAGTCTCCTGTGCGAGTTGGACAAGGCGAACTCCCTGCTTGAATCCCGGCGTGGGTTAAGTACCCTCCGGGGAAGGATCGTTGCTTGGGACCCCGGGGCTGGTGTCGAGGTGACTGTTCTGTGCATCCACCTCGCAGCTGTTCTCTCTCCGCGGGTTCTCTCCGCCTGCTGCAGCCAAAAGGGACACAGCTTAGGGTAAAGATAAAAACCCGGGGTGTAAACGTTCTTGCCTAGCCCTCGCCCCAAGCACAAGCGTATATGCCTCTGGTCAAAGGCTTTCGCCACAAGCTGAACACGTTTGGTCTCATCTAAGCCTCTGAAGCCCGAGTTCACCCAGCTACGAATCAAACTTCAGGAGGGGTGCTCAGGGTGATGCGGACTGCCAAGCGTTTCACCAGGCAGCCCAGATCGAGTACAAACACTTGTGTTTTAAACGGGCAGAGGAAATGGTGTCAAGAGCGCGCCTCCATCTCCCGGGCGACGTACACGTTCTCTCCACGAGACGCAAGCCCTTCCTCCAGTGTGAAAGGCCTCTACACTCTACACCTCTTGCGCTCGCAGCACGCAGGTGCCACCCGCTCTGAACATCTTCCAAAGGCACAGGGGTCACGCAACGTGTGAACCACCGAGCGCGGGTGCAGCACACACCTAGGTCTTCGCTGTCGGCCTGAGAACACCCACGGCACAGGGCTTCTTTGGTGCACACACGTGGTAGCGGTCGGTGATGCCTTCTGCTCCGTGAAACCTTCTCGGGGACACAGAGCGTGAGCGCACGTAGATTAGCCCTACACCTCATCCCTCTTTCTTGAGTGAGTTGTACTGCTATAAGGCAAAACTCCCTGCTGGAATCTCGGTGTGGCTTAAGTATCCTCCGGGAAGCGATCGCTGCTAGAGACACTGTGCTGCTCTCTAGGATAACGGTCTGTGCCTCCACTGCGCTGCTGTTGTCTCCAAGTCGCTTGCGAAGGCCTTTTCGAAGAGGTTGCTCACAGTGTCGTTTCTTTAGAGCAACCCACAGGCATACGAGGATGCCGGTTCTGTGAAGGAAAATGCTCCCTGCCTCAGCCACTTGGGCGCCGTTTTGTACAGGAAAGGACACTCCGCCTTGGAGGCTCTTCCTTCCGGATTGCCACTCGCACTGGCGATGTCTCCTGAATCTCGCGGGGTTACGGTGCCGTCACAGGGTCCGTATCTCAGGCCTAGAACGGCAGAGCGTCCGGCAGCTTTGAAAGAGACCGTCGGCATTCTTCTGGCCTTCGGGGACGCTCCATGAGGAACAAGCTCCTCAGCAGCGTGCGTCTTTAGATCTTTCATGGCAGAACCTCTGTGGGCGACCTCATTCCTCCCCCCACGTGAGAGACACACACAACCTGCCATTAGGGGGTGGAAGGCTTTAGAGTCCAGCAGCGAGGCTGGCGCTCCCACTCAGCGTTCCTGCACGGAACTGAGCCCGGGTGCGTGAGACCGTGAGAGGGGGCAAAGACAGGCGTACCAGCGAGCTGTTCACGGTGCACGCTGACGCATCACCCTTCAAGCTCACGTTCCTTTCATGGAGAGAACACGAGGCCTTGATTGCGCTTTCCTGTGGTACGTAAACTTTGGTCGCGTCCCCTGGTGGGCACATCGGCTCAGGACTGCCCTGTCCCAAAGGCTCCAGGTGTGGAGCCCGACTGTTGGAGCTCAGCCTCACGTGGCTCTTTCACGGACGAGACCGGCTCGCAATGGGACCGTTCACGAGCTGGGGACCGTGCTGGCTGTTAGGAGTCGGCACACCAAGAGCCCTCCGAGGGAGAGGAGCTGCTGACGTTTGCCAGCACAGTCTCCAATTCCCAACTGCAACCATTCCCTGTAAGAGGCTCCCGAAAGCTTCGACGCAGTTTCTCAGTTAGCTATAAATGGAGGCCAGTCACTTGGCAGACTCCCCCAACGCCCGGCCTCCCAGGCTGCGATACAGACACGCCGACTGCTTCAGCCAACAGGGACAGCTTGGAGTAAAAGGGAGACTCCTACGTGTCAAAGTACTTGCGTGACGCTGGCCAGAAGCTCAAACATTTAGGGCAGGGCATCAGGGCACTTCGCCGCACGCGGAGCAAGTTTGTTCTCATCTCGCCTCTGAAAGCCGAGTTTAACCAGCTAGGAAGCAAACTTCGGGAAAGGTACTCAGGGTGCCGCCGCTTCAAAATTCTCTCACCAGACAGCCCAAATCGTGTACGCCTCTTTGTATTTTCCATGGGCAGGACAAAATGGTGTCAACCCGCACGCCTCCAGCTGGGGGTGGGTTGGGGTGGGGTGGGGTGGGGTGGGGGTGGGGGTTGGGCGACGTACACTTTCTCCACGGGAAACAGGCCCACGCCTTCAGTGTGAAAGGCCTCTACGCCTCTCCGCTTTCGCAGCCCAGGCGCAGCCTCAGCTCTGAAAAGCTTCCAGAGCAGGAAGGTCAGAAAACCTTTGAACCACCCAGCAGGTGCAGCACAGAACAAGGGCTTCTCTCTTGGCCTTGAGAACACCCACTGCCCAGCGCTCCTTTGTGTACACACGTGGTGGAGGAAGGGTGCTGCATTCGGCTCCGTGAGAACTTCTCCGGGCCACGTAGTGTGAACGCAACTAGATGAGCCCTACATCTCATGCCAGTCTCCTGTGCGAGTTGGACAAGGCGAACTCCCTGCTTGAATCCCGGGGTGGGTTAAGTACCCTCCGGGGAAGGATCGTTGCTTGGGACCCCGGGGCTGGTGTCGAGGTGACTGTTCTGTGCATCCACCTCGCAGCTGTTCTCTCTCCGCGGGTTCTCTCCGCCTGCTGCAGCCAAAAGGGACACAGCTTAGGGTAAAGATAAAAACCCGGGGTGTAAACGTTCTTGCCTAGCCCTCGCCCCAAGCACAAGCGTATATGCCTCTGGTCAAAGGCTTTCGCCACAAGCTGAACACGTTTGGTCTCATCTAAGCCTCTGAAGCCCGAGTTCACCCAGCTACGAATCAAACTTCAGGAGGGGTGCTCAGGGTGATGCGGACTGCCAAGCGTTTCACCAGGCAGCCCAGATCGAGTACAAACACTTGTGTTTTAAACGGGCAGAGGAAATGGTGTCAAGAGCGCGCCTCCATCTCCCGGGCGACGTACACGTTCTCTCCACGAGACGCAAGCCCTTCCTCCAGTGTGAAAGGCCTCTACACTCTACACCTCTTGCGCTCGCAGCACGCAGGTGCCACCCGCTCTGAACATCTTCCAAAGGCACAGGGGTCACACAACGTGTGAACCACCGAGCGCGGGTGCAGCACACACCTAGGTCTTCGCTGTCGGCCTGAGAACACCCACGGCACAGGGCTTCTTTGGTGCACACACGTGGTAGCGGTCGGTGATGCCTTCTGCTCCGTGAAACCTTCTCGGGGACACAGAGCGTGAGCGCACGTAGATTAGCCCTACACCTCATCCCTCTTTCTTGAGTGAGTTGTACTGCTATAAGGCAAAACTCCCTGCTGGAATCTCGGTGTGGCTTAAGTATCCTCCGGGAAGCGATCGCTGCTAGAGACACTGTGCTGCTCTCTAGGATAACGGTCTGTGCCTCCACTGCGCTGCTGTTGTCTCCAAGTCGCTTGCGAAGGCCTTTTCGAAGAGGTTGCTCACAGTGTCGTTTCTTTAGAGCAACCCACAGGCATACGAGGATGCCGGTTCTGTGAAGGAAAATGCTCCCTGCCTCAGCCACTTGGGCGCCGTTTTGTACAGGAAAGGACACTCCGCCTTGGAGGCTCTTCCTTCCGGATTGCCACTCGCACTGGCGATGTCTCCTGAATCTCGCGGGGTTACGGTGCCGTCACAGGGTCTGTATCTCAGGCCTAGAACGGCAGAGCGTCCGGCAGCTTTGAAAGAGACCGTCGGCATTCTTCTGGCCTTCGGGGACGCTCCATGAGGAACAAGCTCCTCAGCAGCGTGCGTCTTTAGATCTTTCATGGCAGAACCTCTGTGGGCGACCTCATTCCTCCCCCCACGTGAGAGACACACACAACCTGCCATTAGGGGGTGGAAGGCTTTAGAGTCCAGCAGCGAGGCTGGCGCTCCCACTCAGCGTTCCTGCACGGAACTGAGCCCGGGTGCGTGAGACCGTGAGAGGGGGCAAAGACAGGCGTACCAGCGAGCTGTTCACGGTGCACGCTGACGCATCACCCTTCAAGCTCACGTTCCTTTCATGGAGAGAACACGAGGCCTTGATTGCGCTTTCCTGTGGTACGTAAACTTTGGTCGCGTCCCCTGGTGGGCACATCGGCTCAGGACTGCCCTGTCCCAAAGGCTCCAGGTGTGGAGCCCGACTGTTGGAGCTCAGCCTCACGTGGCTCTTTCACGGACGAGACCGGCTCGCAATGGGACCGTTCACGAGCTGGGGACCGTGCTGGCTGTTAGGAGTCGGCACACCAAGAGCCCTCCGAGGGAGAGGAGCTGCTGACGTTTGCCAGCACAGTCTCCAATTCCCAACTGCAACCATTCCCTGTAAGAGGCTCCCGAAAGCTTCGACGCAGTTTCTCAGTTAGCTATAAATGGAGGCCAGTCACTTGGCAGACTCCCCCAACGCCCGGCCTCCCAGGCTGCGATACAGACACGCCGACTGCTTCAGCCAACAGGGACAGCTTGGAGTAAAAGGGAGACTCCTACGTGTCAAAGTACTTGCGTGACGCTGGCCAGAAGCTCAAACATTTAGGGCAGGGCATCAGGGCACTTCGCCGCACGCGGAGCAAGTTTGTTCTCATCTCGCCTCTGAAAGCCGAGTTTAACCAGCTAGGAAGCAAACTTCGGGAAAGGTACTCAGGGTGCCGCCGCTTCAAAATTCTCTCACCAGACAGCCCAAATCGTGTACGCCTCTTTGTATTTTCCATGGGCAGGACAAAATGGTGTCAACCCGCACGCCTCCAGCTGTGGGTGGGTTGGGGTGGGGTGGGGTGGGGTGGGGGTGGGGGTTGGGCGACGTACACTTTCTCCACGGGAAACAGGCCCACGCCTTCAGTGTGAAAGGCCTCTACGCCTCTCCGCTTTCGCAGCCCAGGCGCAGCCTCAGCTCTGAAAAGCTTCCAGAGCAGGAAGGTCAGAAAACCTTTGAACCACCCAGCAGGTGCAGCACAGAACAAGGGCTTCTCTCTTGGCCTTGAGAACACCCACTGCCCAGCGCTCCTTTGTGTACACACGTGGTGGAGGAAGGGTGCTGCATTCGGCTCCGTGAGAACTTCTCCGGGCCACGTAGTGTGAACGCAAGTAGATGAGCCCTACATCTCATGCCAGTCTCCTGTGCGAGTTGGACAAGGCGAACTCCCTGCTTGAATCCCGGGGTGGGTTAAGTACCCTCCGGGGAAGGATCGTTGCTTGGGACCCCGGGGCTGGTGTCGAGGTGACAGTTCTGTGCATCCACCTCGCAGCTGTTCTCTCTCTGCGGGTTCTCTCCGCCTGCTGCAGCCAAAAGGGACACAGCTTAGGGTAAAGATAAAAACCCGGGGTGTAAACGTTCTTGCCTAGCCCTCGCCCCAAGCACAAGCGTATATGCCTCTGGTCAAAGGCTTTCGCCACAAGCTGAACACGTTTGGTCTCATCTAAGCCTCTGAAGCCCGAGTTCACCCAGCTACGAATCAAACTTCAGGAGAGGTGCTCAGGGTGATGCGGACTGCCAAGCGTTTCACCAGGCAGCCCAGATCGAGTACAAACACTTGTGTTTTAAACGGGCAGAGGAAATGGTGTCAAGAGCGCGCCTCCATCTCCCGGGCGACGTACACGTTCTCTCCACGAGACGCAAGCCCTTCCTCCAGTGTGAAAGGCCTCTACACTCTACACCTCTTGCGCTCGCAGCACGCAGGTGCCACCCGCTCTGAACATCTTCCAAAGGCACAGGGGTCACGCAACGTGTGAACCACCGAGCGCGGGTGCAGCACACACCTAGGTCTTCGCTGTCGGCCTGAGAACACCCACGGCACAGGGCTTCTTTGGTGCACACACGTGGTAGCGGTCGGTGATGCCTTCTGCTCCGTGAAACCTTCTCGGGGACACAGAGCGTGAGCGCACGTAGATTAGCCCTACACCTCATCCCTCTTTCTTGAGTGAGTTGTACTGCTATAAGGCAAAACTCCCTGCTGGAATCTCGGTGTGGCTTAAGTATCCTCCGGGAAGCGATCGCTGCTAGAGACACTGTGCTGCTCTCTAGGATAACGGTCTGTGCCTCCACTGCGCTGCTGTTGTCTCCAAGTCGCTTGCGAAGGCCTTTTCGAAGAGGTTGCTCACAGTGTCGTTTCTTTAGAGCAACCCACAGGCATACGAGGATGCCGGTTCTGTGAAGGAAAATGCTCCCTGCCTCAGCCACTTGGGCGCCGTTTTGTACAGGAAAGGACACTCCGCCTTGGAGGCTCTTCCTTCCGGATTGCCACTCGCACTGGCAATGTCTCCTGAATCTCGCGGGGTTACGGTGCCGTCACAGGGTCCGTATCTCAGGCCTAGAACGGCAGAGCGTCCGGCAGCTTTGAAAGAGACCGTCGGCATTCTTCTGGCCTTCGGGGACGCTCCATGAGGAACAAGCTCCTCAGCAGCGTGCGTCTTTAGATCTTTCATGGCAGAACCTCTGTGGGCGACCTCATTCCTCCCCCCACGTGAGAGACACACACAACCTGCCATTAGGGGGTGGAAGGCTTTAGAGTCCAGCAGCGAGGCTGGCGCTCCCACTCAGCGTTCCTGCACGGAACTGAGCCCGGGTGCGTGAGACCGTGAGAGGGGGCAAAGACAGGCGTACCAGCGAGCTGTTCACGGTGCACGCTGACGCATCACCCTTCAAGCTCACGTTCCTTTCATGGAGAGAACACGAGGCCTTGATTGCGCTTTCCTGTGGTACGTAAACTTTGGTCGCGTCCCCTGGTGGGCACATCGGCTCAGGACTGCCCTGTCCCAAAGGCTCCAGGTGTGGAGCCCGACTGTTGGAGCTCAGCCTCACGTGGCTCTTTCACGGACGAGACCGGCTCGCAATGGGACCGTTCACGAGCTGGGGACCGTGCTGGCTGTTAGGAGTCGGCACACCAAGAGCCCTCTGAGGGAGAGGAGCTGCTGACGTTTGCCAGCACAGTCTCCAATTCCCAACTGCAACCATTCCCTGTAAGAGGCTCCCGAAAGCTTCGACGCAGTTTCTCAGTTAGCTATAAATGGAGGCCAGTCACTTGGCAGACTCCCCCAACGCCCGGCCTCCCAGGCTGCGATACAGACACGCCGACTGCTTCAGCCAACAGGGACAGCTTGGAGTAAAAGGGAGACTCCTACGTGTCAAAGTACTTGCGTGACGCTGGCCAGAAGCTCAAACATTTAGGGCAGGGCATCAGGGCACTTCGCCGCACGCGGAGCAAGTTTGTTCTCATCTCGCCTCTGAAAGCCGAGTTTAACCAGCT
The DNA here is from genome assembly GCF_937001465.1 of Orcinus orca. NCBI lineage: Eukaryota > Metazoa > Chordata > Mammalia > Artiodactyla > Delphinidae > Orcinus > Orcinus orca. Next base: position 1,190,352 of record NW_026043958.1, on the reverse strand, counting down.
AGGAAGCAAACTTCGGGAAAGGTACTCAGGGTGCCGCCGCTTCAAAATTCTCTCACCAGACAGCCCAAATCGTGTACGCCTCTTTGTATTTTCCATGGGCAGGACGAAATGGTGTCAACCCGCACGCCTCCAGCTGGGGGTGGGTTGGGGTGGGGTGGGGTGGGGTGGGGGTGGGGGTTGGGCGACGTACACTTTCTCCACGGGAAACAGGCCCATGCCTTCAGTGTGAAAGGCCTCTACGCCTCTCCGCTTTCGCAGCCCAGGCGCAGCCTCAGCTCTGAAAAGCTTCCAGAGCAGGAAGGTCAGAAAACCTTTGAACCACCCAGCAGGTGCAGCACAGAACAAGGGCTTCTCTCTTGGCCTTGAGAACACCCACTGCCCAGCGCTCCTTTGTGTACACACGTGGTGGAGGAAGGGTGCTGCATTCGGCTCCGTGAGAACTTCTCCGGGCCACGTAGTGTGAACGCAAGTAGATGAGCCCTACATCTCATGCCAGTCTCCTGTGCGAGTTGGACAAGGCGAACTCCCTGCTTGAATCCCGGGGTGGGTTAAGTACCCTCCGGGGAAGGATCGTTGCTTGGGACCCCGGGGCTGGTGTCGAGGTGACTGTTCTGTGCATCCACCTCGCAGCTGTTCTCTCTCCGCGGGTTCTCTCCGCCTGCTGCAGCCAAAAGGGACACAGCTTAGGGTAAAGATAAAAACCCGGGGTGTAAACGTTCTTGCCTAGCCCTCGCCCCAAGCACAAGCGTATATGCCTCTGGTCAAAGGCTTTCGCCACAAGCTGAACACGTTTGGTCTCATCTAAGCCTCTGAAGCCCGAGTTCACCCAGCTACGAATCAAACTTCAGGAGAGGTGCTCAGGGTGATGCGGACTGCCAAGCGTTTCACCAGGCAGCCCAGATCGAGTACAAACACTTGTGTTTTAAACGGGCAGAGGAAATGGTGTCAAGAGCGCGCCTCCATCTCCCGGGCGACGTACACGTTCTCTCCACGAGACGCAAGCCCTTCCTCCAGTGTGAAAGACCTCTACACTCTACACCTCTTGCGCTCGCAGCACGCAGGTGCCACCCGCTCTGAACATCTTCCAAAGGCACAGGGGTCACGCAACGTGTGAACCACCGAGCGCGGGTGCAGCACACACCTAGGTCTTCGCTGTCGGCCTGAGAACACCCACGGCACAGGGCTTCTTTGGTGCACACACGTGGTAGCGGTCGGTGATGCCTTCTGCTCCGTGAAACCTTCTCGGGGACACAGAGCGTGAGCGCACGTAGATTAGCCCTACACCTCATCCCTCTTTCTTGAGTGAGTTGTACTGCTATAAGGCAAAACTCCCTGCTGGAATCTCGGTGTGGCTTAAGTATCCTCCGGGAAGCGATCGCTGCTAGAGACACTGTGCTGCTCTCTAGGATAACGGTCTGTGCCTCCACTGCGCTGCTGTTGTCTCCAAGTCGCTTGCGAAGGCCTTTTCGAAGAGGTTGCTCACAGTGTCGTTTCTTTAGAGCAACCCACAGGCATACGAGGATGCCGGTTCTGTGAAGGAAAATGCTCCCTGCCTCAGCCACTTGGGCGCCGTTTTGTACAGGAAAGGACACTCCGCCTTGGAGGCTCTTCCTTCCGGATTGCCACTCGCACTGGCGATGTCTCCTGAATCTCGCGGGGTTACGGTGCCGTCACAGGGTCCGTATCTCAGGCCTAGAACGGCAGAGCGTCCGGCAGCTTTGAAAGAGACCGTCGGCATTCTTCTGGCCTTCGGGGACGCTCCATGAGGAACAAGCTCCTCAGCAGCGTGCGTCTTTAGATCTTTCATGGCAGAACCTCTGTGGGCGACCTCATTCCTCCCCCCACGTGAGAGACACACACAACCTGCCATTAGGGGCTGGAAGGCTTTAGAGTCCAGCAGCGAGGCTGGCGCTCCCACTCAGCGTTCCTGCACGGAACTGAGCCCGGGTGCGTGAGACCGTGAGAGGGGGCAAAGACAGGCGTACCAGCGAGCTGTTCACGGTGCACGCTGACGCATCACCCTTCAAGCTCACGTTCCTTTCATGGAGAGAACACGAGGCCTTGATTGCGCTTTCCTGTGGTACGTAAACTTTGGTCGCGTCCCCTGGTGGGCACATCGGCTCAGGACTGCCCTGTCCCAAAGGCTCCAGGTGTGGAGCCCGACTGTTGGAGCTCAGCCTCACGTGGCTCTTTCACGGACGAGACCGGCTCGCAATGGGACCGTTCACGAGCTGGGGACCGTGCTGGCTGTTAGGAGTCGGCACACCAAGAGCCCTCCGAGGGAGAGGAGCTGCTGACGTTTGCCAGCACAGTCTCCAATTCCCAACTGCAACCATTCCCTGTAAGAGGCTCCCGAAAGCTTCGACGCAGTTTCTCAGTTAGCTATAAATGGAGGCCAGTCACTTGGCAGACTCCCCCAACGCCCGGCCTCCCAGGCTGCGATACAGACACGCCGACTGCTTCAGCCAACAGGGACAGCTTGGAGTAAAAGGGAGACTCCTACGTGTCAAAGTACTTGCGTGACGCTGGCCAGAAGCTCAAACATTTAGGGCAGGGCATCAGGGCACTTCGCCGCACGCGGAGCAAGTTTGTTCTCATCTCGCCTCTGAAAGCCGAGTTTAACCAGCTAGGAAGCAAACTTCGGGAAAGGTACTCAGGGTGCCGCCGCTTCAAAATTCTCTCACCAGACAGCCCAAATCGTGTACGCCTCTTTGTATTTTCCATGGGCAGGACAAAATGGTGTCAACCCGCACGCCTCCAGCTGGGGGTGGGTTGGGGTGGGGTGGGGTGGGGTGGGGGTGGGGGTTGGGCGACGTACACTTTCTCCACGGGAAACAGGCCCACGCCTTCAGTGTGAAAGGCCTCTACGCCTCTCCGCTTTCGCAGCCCAGGCGCAGCCTCAGCTCTGAAAAGCTTCCAGAGCAGGAAGGTCAGAAAACCTTTGAACCACCCAGCAGGTGCAGCACAGAACAAGGGCTTCTCTCTTGGCCTTGAGAACACCCACTGCCCAGCGCTCCTTTGTGTACACACGTGGTGGAGGAAGGGTGCTGCATTCGGCTCCGTGAGAACTTCTCCGGGCCACGTAGTGTGAACGCAAGTAGATGAGCCCTACATCTCATGCCAGTCTCCTGTGCGAGTTGGACAAGGCGAACTCCCTGCTTGAATCCCGGGGTGGGTTAAGTACCCTCCGGGGAAGGATCGTTGCTTGGGACCCCGGGGCTGGTGTCGAGGTGACTGTTCTGTGCATCCACCTCGCAGCTGTTCTCTCTCCGCGGGTTCTCTCCGCCTGCTGCAGCCAAAAGGGACACAGCTTAGGGTAAAGATAAAAACCCGGGGTGTAAACGTTCTTGCCTAGCCCTCGCCCCAAGCACAAGCGTATATGCCTCTGGTCAAAGGCTTTCGCCACAAGCTGAACACGTTTGGTCTCATCTAAGCCTCTGAAGCCCGAGTTCACCCAGCTACGAATCAAACTTCAGGAGAGGTGCTCAGGGTGATGCGGACTGCCAAGCGTTTCACCAGGCAGCCCAGATCGAGTACAAACACTTGTGTTTTAAACGGGCAGAGGAAATGGTGTCAAGAGCGCGCCTCCATCTCCCGGGCGACGTACACGTTCTCTCCACGAGACGCAAGCCCTTCCTCCAGTGTGAAAGGCCTCTACACTCTACACCTCTTGCGCTCGCAGCACGCAGGTGCCACCCGCTCTGAACATCTTCCAAAGGCACAGGGGTCACGCAACGTGTGAACCACCGAGCGCGGGTGCAGCACACACCTAGGTCTTCGCTGTCGGCCTGAGAACACCCACGGCACAGGGCTTCTTTGGTGCACACACGTGGTAGCGGTCGGTGATGCCTTCTGCTCCGTGAAACCTTCTCGGGGACACAGAGCGTGAGCGCACGTAGATTAGCCCTACACCTCATCCCTCTTTCTTGAGTGAGTTGTACTGCTATAAGGCAAAACTCCCTGCTGGAATCTCGGTGTGGCTTAAGTATCCTCCGGGAAGCGATCGCTGCTAGAGACACTGTGCTGCTCTCTAGGATAACGGTCTGTGCCTCCACTGCGCTGCTGTTGTCTCCAAGTCGCTTGCGAAGGCCTTTTCGAAGAGGTTGCTCACAGTGTCGTTTCTTTAGAGCAACCCACAGGCATACGAGGATGCCGGTTCTGTGAAGGAAAATGCTCCCTGCCTCAGCCACTTGGGCGCCGTTTTGTACAGGAAAGGACACTCCGCCTTGGAGGCTCTTCCTTCCGGATTGCCACTCGCACTGGCGATGTCTCCTGAATCTCGCGGGGTTACGGTGCCGTCACAGGGTCCGTATCTCAGGCCTAGAACGGCAGAGCGTCCGGCAGCTTTGAAAGAGACCGTCGGCATTCTTCTGGCCTTCGGGGACGCTCCATGAGGAACAAGCTCCTCAGCAGCGTGCGTCTTTAGATCTTTCATGGCAGAACCTCTGTGGGCGACCTCATTCCTCCCCCCACGTGAGAGACACACACAACCTGCCATTAGGGGCTGGAAGGCTTTAGAGTCCAGCAGCGAGGCTGGCGCTCCCACTCAGCGTTCCTGCACGGAACTGAGCCCGGGTGCGTGAGACCGTGAGAGGGGGCAAAGACAGGCGTACCAGCGAGCTGTTCACGGTGCACGCTGACGCATCACCCTTCAAGCTCACGTTCCTTTCATGGAGAGAACACGAGGCCTTGATTGCGCTTTCCTGTGGTACGTAAACTTTGGTCGCGTCCCCTGGTGGGCACATCGGCTCAGGACTGCCCTGTCCCAAAGGCTCCAGGTGTGGAGCCCGACTGTTGGAGCTCAGCCTCACGTGGCTCTTTCACGGACGAGACCGGCTCGCAATGGGACCGTTCACGAGCTGGGGACCGTGCTGGCTGTTAGGAGTCGGCACACCAAGAGCCCTCCGAGGGAGAGGAGCTGCTGACGTTTGCCAGCACAGTCTCCAATTCCCAACTGCAACCATTCCCTGTAAGAGGCTCCCGAAAGCTTCGACGCAGTTTCTCAGTTAGCTATAAATGGAGGCCAGTCACTTGGCAGACTCCCCCAACGCCCGGCCTCCCAGGCTGCGATACAGACACGCCGACTGCTTCAGCCAACAGGGACAGCTTGGAGTAAAAGGGAGACTCCTACGTGTCAAAGTACTTGCGTGACGCTGGCCAGAAGCTCAAACATTTAGGGCAGGGCATCAGGGCACTTCGCCGCACGCGGAGCAAGTTTGTTCTCATCTCGCCTCTGAAAGCCGAGTTTAACCAGCTAGGAAGCAAACTTCGGGAAAGGTACTCAGGGTGCCGCCGCTTCAAAATTCTCTCACCAGACAGCCCAAATCGTGTACGCCTCTTTGTATTTTCCATGGGCAGGACAAAATGGTGTCAACCCGCACGCCTCCAGCTGGGGGTGGGTTGGGGTGGGGTGGGGTGGGGTGGGGGTGGGGGTTGGGCGACGTACACTTTCTCCACGGGAAACAGGCCCACGCCTTCAGTGTGAAAGGCCTCTACGCCTCTCCGCTTTCGCAGCCCAGGCGCAGCCTCAGCTCTGAAAAGCTTCCAGAGCAGGAAGGTCAGAAAACCTTTGAACCACCCAGCAGGTGCAGCACAGAACAAGGGCTTCTCTCTTGGCCTTGAGAACACCCACTGCCCAGCGCTCCTTTGTGTACACACGTGGTGGAGGAAGGGTGCTGCATTCGGCTCCGTGAGAACTTCTCCGGGCCACGTAGTGTGAACGCAAGTAGATGAGCCCTACATCTCATGCCAGTCTCCTGTGCGAGTTGGACAAGGCGAACTCCCTGCTTGAATCCCGGGGTGGGTTAAGTACCCTCCGGGGAAGGATCGTTGCTTGGGACCCCGGGGCTGGTGTCGAGGTGACTGTTCTGTGCATCCACCTCGCAGCTGTTCTCTCTCCGCGGGTTCTCTCCGCCTGCTGCAGCCAAAAGGGACACAGCTTAGGGTAAAGATAAAAACCCGGGGTGTAAACGTTCTTGCCTAGCCCTCGCCCCAAGCACAAGCGTATATGCCTCTGGTCAAAGGCTTTCGCCACAAGCTGAACACGTTTGGTCTCATCTAAGCCTCTGAAGCCCGAGTTCACCCAGCTACGAATCAAACTTCAGGAGAGGTGCTCAGGGTGATGCGGACTGCCAAGCGTTTCACCAGGCAGCCCAGATCGAGTACAAACACTTGTGTTTTAAACGGGCAGAGGAAATGGTGTCAAGAGCGCGCCTCCATCTCCCGGGCGACGTACACGTTCTCTCCACGAGACGCAAGCCCTTCCTCCAGTGTGAAAGGCCTCTACACTCTACACCTCTTGCGCTCGCAGCACGCAGGTGCCACCCGCTCTGAACATCTTCCAAAGGCACAGGGGTCACGCAACGTGTGAACCACCGAGCGCGGGTGCAGCACACACCTAGGTCTTCGCTGTCGGCCTGAGAACACCCACGGCACAGGGCTTCTTTGGTGCACACACGTGGTAGCGGTCGGTGATGCCTTCTGCTCCGTGAAACCTTCTCGGGGACACAGAGCGTGAGCGCACGTAGATTAGCCCTACACCTCATCCCTCTTTCTTGAGTGAGTTGTACTGCTATAAGGCAAAACTCCCTGCTGGAATCTCGGTGTGGCTTAAGTATCCTCCGGGAAGCGATCGCTGCTAGAGACACTGTGCTGCTCTCTAGGATAACGGTCTGTGCCTCCACTGCGCTGCTGTTGTCTCCAAGTCGCTTGCGAAGGCCTTTTCGAAGAGGTTGCTCACAGTGTCGTTTCTTTAGAGCAACCCACAGGCATACGAGGATGCCGGTTCTGTGAAGGAAAATGCTCCCTGCCTCAGCCACTTGGGCGCCGTTTTGTACAGGAAAGGACACTCCGCCTTGGAGGCTCTTCCTTCCGGATTGCCACTCGCACTGGCGATGTCTCCTGAATCTCGCGGGGTTACGGTGCCGTCACAGGGTCCGTATCTCAGGCCTAGAACGGCAGAGCGTCCGGCAGCTTTGAAAGAGACCGTCGGCATTCTTCTGGCCTTCGGGGACGCTCCATGAGGAACAAGCTCCTCAGCAGCGTGCGTCTTTAGATCTTTCATGGCAGAACCTCTGTGGGCGACCTCATTCCTCCCCCCACGTGAGAGACACACACAACCTGCCATTAGGGGGTGGAAGGCTTTAGAGTCCAGCAGCGAGGCTGGCGCTCCCACTCAGCGTTCCTGCACGGAACTGAGCCCGGGTGCGTGAGACCGTGAGAGGGGGCAAAGACAGGCGTACCAGCGAGCTGTTCATGGTGCACGCTGACGCATCACCCTTCAAGCTCACGTTCCTTTCATGGAGAGAACACGAGGCCTTGATTGCGCTTTCCTGTGGTACGTAAACTTTGGTCGCGTCCCCTGGTGGGCACATCGGCTCAGGACTGCCCTGTCCCAAAGGCTCCAGGTGTGGAGCCCGACTGTTGGAGCTCAGCCTCACGTGGCTCTTTCACGGACGAGACCGGCTCGCAATGGGACCGTTCACGAGCTGGGGACCGTGCTGGCTGTTAGGAGTCGGCACACCAAGAGCCCTCCGAGGGAGAGGAGCTGCTGACGTTTGCCAGCACAGTCTCCAATTCCCAACTGCAACCATTCCCTGTAAGAGGCTCCCGAAAGCTTCGACGCAGTTTCTCAGTTAGCTATAAATGGAGGCCAGTCACTTGGCAGACTCCCCCAACGCCCGGCCTCCCAGGCTGCGATACAGACACGCCGACTGCTTCAGCCAACAGGGACAGCTTGGAGTAAAAGGGAGACTCCTACGTGTCAAAGTACTTGCGTGACGCTGGCCAGAAGCTCAAACATTTAGGGCAGGGCATCAGGGCACTTCGCCGCACGCGGAGCAAGTTTGTTCTCATCTCGCCTCTGAAAGCCGAGTTTAACCAGCTAGGAAGCAAACTTCGGGAAAGGTACTCAGGGTGCCGCCGCTTCAAAATTCTCTCACCAGACAGCCCAAATCGTGTACGCCTCTTTGTATTTTCCATGGGCAGGACAAAATGGTGTCAACCCGCACGCCTCCAGCTGTGGGTGGGTTGGGGTGGGGTGGGGTGGGGTGGGGGTGGGGGTTGGGCGACGTACACTTTCTCCACGGGAAACAGGCCCACGCCTTCAGTGTGAAAGGCCTCTACGCCTCTCCGCTTTCGCAGCCCAGGCGCAGCCTCAGCTCTGAAAAGCTTCCAGAGCAGGAAGGTCAGAAAACCTTTGAACCACCCAGCAGGTGCAGCACAGAACAAGGGCTTCTCTCTTGGCCTTGAGAACACCCACTGCCCAGCGCTCCTTTGTGTACACACGTGGTGGAGGAAGGGTGCTGCATTCGGCTCCGTGAGAACTTCTCCGGGCCACGTAGTGTGAACGCAAGTAGATGAGCCCTACATCTCATGCCAGTCTCCTGTGCGAGTTGGACAAGGCGAACTCCCTGCTTGAATCCCGGGGTGGGTTAAGTACCCTCCGGGGAAGGATCGTTGCTTGGGACCCCGGGGCTGGTGTCGAGGTGACTGTTCTGTGCATCCACCTCGCAGCTGTTCTCTCTCCGCGGGTTCTCTCCGCCTGCTGCAGCCAAAAGGGACACAGCTTAGGGTAAAGATAAAAACCCGGGGTGTAAACGTTCTTGCCTAGCCCTCGCCCCAAGCACAAGCGTATATGCCTCTGGTCAAAGGCTTTCGCCACAAGCTGAACACGTTTGGTCTCATCTAAGCCTCTGAAGCCCGAGTTCACCCAGCTACGAATTAAACTTCAGGAGAGGTGCTCAGGGTGATGCGGACTGCCAAGCGTTTCACCAGGCAGCCCAGATCGAGTACAAACACTTGTGTTTTAAACGGGCAGAGGAAATGGTGTCAAGAGCGCGCCTCCATCTCCCGGGCGACGTACACGTTCTCTCCACGAGACGCAAGCCCTTCCTCCAGTGTGAAAGGCCTCTACACTCTACACCTCTTGCGCTCGCAGCACGCAGGTGCCACCCGCTCTGAACATCTTCCAAAGGCACAGGGGTCACGCAACGTGTGAACCACCGAGCGCGGGTGCAGCACACACCTAGGTCTTCGCTGTCGGCCTGAGAACACCCACGGCACAGGGCTTCTTTGGTGCACACACGTGGTAGCGGTCGGTGATGCCTTCTGCTCCGTGAAACCTTCTCGGGGACACAGAGCGTGAGCGCACGTAGATTAGCCCTACACCTCATCCCTCTTTCTTGAGTGAGTTGTACTGCTATAAGGCAAAACTCCCTGCTGGAATCTCGGTGTGGCTTAAGTATCCTCCGGGAAGCGATCGCTGCTAGAGACACTGTGCTGCTCTCTAGGATAACGGTCTGTGCCTCCACTGCGCTGCTGTTGTCTCCAAGTCGCTTGCGAAGGCCTTTTCGAAGAGGTTGCTCACAGTGTCGTTTCTTTAGAGCAACCCACAGGCATACGAGGATGCCGGTTCTGTGAAGGAAAATGCTCCCTGCCTCAGCCACTTGGGCGCCGTTTTGTACAGGAAAGGACACTCCGCCTTGGAGGCTCTTCCTTCCGGATTGCCACACGCACTGGCGATGTCTCCTGAATCTCGCGGGGTTACGGTGCCGTCACAGGGTCCGTATCTCAGGCCTAGAACGGCAGAGCATCCGGCAGCTTTGAAAGAGACCGTCGGCATTCTTCTGGCCTTCGGGGACGCTCCATGAGGAACAAGCTCCTCAGCAGCGTGCGTCTTTAGATCTTTCATGGCAGAACCTCTGTGGGCGACCTCATTCCTCCCCCCACGTGAGAGACACACACAACCTGCCATTAGGGGGTGGAAGGCTTTAGAGTCCAGCAGCGAGGCTGGCGCTCCCACTCAGCGTTCCTGCACGGAACTGAGCCCGGGTGCGTGAGACCGTGAGAGGGGGCAAAGACAGGCGTACCAGCGAGCTGTTCACGGTGCACGCTGACGCATCACCCTTCAAGCTCACGTTCCTTTCATGGAGAGAACACGAGGCCTTGATTGCGCTTTCCTGTGGTACGTAAACTTTGGTCGCGTCCCCTGGTGGGCACATCGGCTCAGGACTGCCCTGTCCCAAAGGCTCCAGGTGTGGAGCCCGACTGTTGGAGCTCAGCCTCACGTGGCTCTTTCACGGACGAGACCGGCTCGCAATGGGACCGTTCACGAGCTGGGGACCGTGCTGGCTGTTAGGAGTCGGCACACCAAGAGCCCTCCGAGGGAGAGGAGCTGCTGACGTTTGCCAGCACAGTCTCCAATTCCCAACTGCAACCATTCCCTGTAAGAGGCTCCCGAAAGCTTCGACGCAGTTTCTCAGTTAGCTATAAATGGAGGCCAGTCACTTGGCAGACTCCCCCAATGCCCGGCCTCCCAGGCTGCGATACAGACACGCCGACTGCTTCAGCCAACAGGGACAGCTTGGAGTAAAAGGGAGACTCCTACGTGTCAAAGTACTTGCGTGACGCTGGCCAGAAGCTCAAACATTTAGGGCAGGGCATCAGGGCACTTCGCCGCACGCGGAGCAAGTTTGTTCTCATCTCGCCTCTGAAAGCCGAGTTTAACCAGCTAGGAAGCAAACTTCGGGAAAGGTACTCAGGGTGCCGCCACTTCAACATTCTCACACCAGACAGCCCAAATCGTGTACGCCTCTTTGTATTTTCCATGGGCAGGACAAAATGGTGTCAACCCGCACGCCTCCAGCTGGGGGTGGGTTGGGGTGGGGTGGGGTGGGGTGGGGGTGGGGGTTGGGAGACGTACACTTTCTCCATGGGAAACAGGCCCACGCCTTCAGTGTGAAAGGCCTCTACGCCTCTCCGCTTTCGCAGCCCAGGCGCAGCCTCAGCTCTGAAAAGCTTCCAGAGCAGGAAGGTCAGAAAACCTTTGAACCACCCAGCAGGTGCAGCACAGAACAAGGGCTTCTCTCTTGGCCTTGAGAACACCCACTGCCCAGCGCTCCTTTGTGTACACACGTGGTGGAGGAAGGGTGCTGCATTCGGCTCCGTGAGAACTTCTCCGGGCCACGTAGTGTGAACGCAAGTAGATGAGCCCTACATCTCATGCCAGTCTCCTGTGCGAGTTGGACAAGGCGAACTCCCTGCTTGAATCCCGGGGTGGGTTAAGTACCCTCCGGGGAAGGATCGTTGCTTGGGACCCCGGGGCTGGTGTCGAGGTGACTGTTCTGTGCATCCACCTCGCAGCTGTTCTCTCTCCGCGGGTTCTCTCCGCCTGCTGCAGCCAAAAGGGACACAGCTTAGGGTAAAGATAAAAACCCGGGGTGTAAACGTTCTTGCCTAGCCCTCGCCCCAAGCACAAGCGTATATGCCTCTGGTCAAAGGCTTTCGCCACAAGCTGAACACGTTTGGTCTCATCTAAGCCTCTGAAGCCCGAGTTCACCCAGCTACGAATCAAACTTCAGGAGAGGTGCTCAGGGTGATGCGGACTGCCAAGCGTTTCACCAGGCAGCCCAGATCGAGTACAAACACTTGTGTTTTAAACGGGCAGAGGAAATGGTGTCAAGAGCGCGCCTCCATCTCCCGGGCGACGTACACGTTCTCTCCACGAGACGCAAGCCCTTCCTCCAGTGTGAAAGGCCTCTACACTCTACACCTCTTGCGCTCGCAGCACGCAGGTGCCACCCGCTCTGAACATCTTCCAAAGGCACAGGGGTCACGCAACGTGTGAACCACCGAGCGCGGGTGCAGCACACACCTAGGTCTTCGCTGTCGGCCTGAGAACACCCACGGCACAGGGCTTCTTTGGTGCACACACGTGGTAGCGGTCGGTGATGCCTTCTGCTCCGTGAAACCTTCTCGGGGACACAGAGCGTGAGCGCACGTAGATTAGCCCTACACCTCATCCCTCTTTCTTGAGTGAGTTGTACTGCTATAAGGCAAAACTCCCTGCTGGAATCTCGGTGTGGCTTAAGTATCCTCCGGGAAGCGATCGCTGCTAGAGACACTGTGCTGCTCTCTAGGATAACGGTCTGTGCCTCCACTGCGCTGCTGTTGTCTCCAAGTCGCTTGCGAAGGCCTTTTCGAAGAGGTTGCTCACAGTGTCGTTTCTTTAGAGCAACCCACAGGCATACGAGGATGCCGGTTCTGTGAAGGAAAATGCTCCCTGCCTCAGCCACTTGGGCGCCGTTTTGTACAGGAAAGGACACTCCGCCTTGGAGGCTCTTCCTTCCGGATTGCCACTCGCACTGGCGATGTCTCCTGAATCTCGCGGGGTTACGGTGCCGTCACAGGGTCCGTATCTCAGGCCTAGAACGGCAGAGCGTCCGGCAGCTTTGAAAGAGACCGTCGGCATTCTTCTGGCCTTCGGGGACGCTCCATGAGGAACAAGCTCCTCAGCAGCGTGCGTCTTTAGATCTTTCATGGCAGAACCTCTGTGGGCGACCTCATTCCTCCCCCCACGTGAGAGACACACACAACCTGCCATTAGGGGGTGGAAGGCTTTAGAGTCCAGCAGCGAGGCTGGCGCTCCCACTCAGCGTTCCTGCACGGAACTGAGCCCGGGTGCGTGAGACCGTGAGAGGGGGCAAAGACAGGCGTACCAGCGAGCTGTTCATGGTGCACGCTGACGCATCACCCTTCAAGCTCACGTTCCTTTCATGGAGAGAACACGAGGCCTTGATTGCGCTTTCCTGTGGTACGTAAACTTTGGTCGCGTCCCCTGGTGGGCACATCGGCTCAGGACTGCCCTGTCCCAAAGGCTCCAGGTGTGGAGCCCGACTGTTGGAGCTCAGCCTCACGTGGCTCTTTCACGGACGAGACCGGCTCGCAATGGGACCGTTCACGAGCTGGGGACCGTGCTGGCTGTTAGGAGTCGGCACACCAAGAGCCCTCCGAGGGAGAGGAGCTGCTGACGTTTGCCAGCACAGTCTCCAATTCCCAACTGCAACCATTCCCTGTAAGAGGCTCCCGAAAGCTTCGACGCAGTTTCTCAGTTAGCTATAAATGGAGGCCAGTCACTTGGCAGACTCCCCCAACGCCCGGCCTCCCAGGCTGCGATACAGACACGCCGACTGCTTCAGCCAACAGGGACAGCTTGGAGTAAAAGGGAGACTCCTACGTGTCAAAGTACTTGCGTGACGCTGGCCAGAAGCTCAAACATTTAGGGCAGGGCATCAGGGCACTTCGCCGCACGCGGAGCAAGTTTGTTCTCATCTCGCCTCTGAAAGCCGAGTTTAACCAGCTAGGAAGCAAACTTCGGGAAAGGTACTCAGGGTGCCGCCGCTTCAAAATTCTCTCACCAGACAGCCCAAATCGTGTACGCCTCTTTGTATTTTCCATGGGCAGGACAAAATGGTGTCAACCCGCACGCCTCCAGCTGTGGGTGGGTTGGGGTGGGGTGGGGTGGGGTGGGGGTGGGGGTTGGGCGACGTACACTTTCTCCACGGGAAACAGGCCCACGCCTTCAGTGTGAAAGGCCTCTACGCCTCTCCGCTTTCGCAGCCCAGGCGCAGCCTCAGCTCTGAAAAGCTTCCAGAGCAGGAAGGTCAGAAAACCTTTGAACCACCCAGCAGGTGCAGCACAGAACAAGGGCTTCTCTCTTGGCCTTGAGAACACCCACTGCCCAGCGCTCCTTTGTGTACACACGTGGTGGAGGAAGGGTGCTGCATTCGGCTCCGTGAGAACTTCTCCGGGCCACGTAGTGTGAACGCAAGTAGATGAGCCCTACATCTCATGCCAGTCTCCTGTGCGAGTTGGACAAGGCGAACTCCCTGCTTGAATCCCGGGGTGGGTTAAGTACCCTCCGGGGAAGGATCGTTGCTTGGGACCCCGGGGCTGGTGTCGAGGTGACTGTTCTGTGCATCCACCTCGCAGCTGTTCTCTCTCCGCGGGTTCTCTCCGCCTGCTGCAGCCAAAAGGGACACAGCTTAGGGTAAAGATAAAAACCCGGGGTGTAAACGTTCTTGCCTAGCCCTCGCCCCAAGCACAAGCGTATATGCCTCTGGTCAAAGGCTTTCGCCACAAGCTGAACACGTTTGGTCTCATCTAAGCCTCTGAAGCCCGAGTTCACCCAGCTACGAATTAAACTTCAGGAGAGGTGCTCAGGGTGATGCGGACTGCCAAGCGTTTCACCAGGCAGCCCAGATCGAGTACAAACACTTGTGTTTTAAACGGGCAGAGGAAATGGTGTCAAGAGCGCGCCTCCATCTCCCGGGCGACGTACACGTTCTCTCCACGAGACGCAAGCCCTTCCTCCAGTGTGAAAGGCCTCTACACTCTACACCTCTTGCGCTCGCAGCACGCAGGTGCCACCCGCTCTGAACATCTTCCAAAGGCACAGGGGTCACGCAACGTGTGAACCACCGAGCGCGGGTGCAGCACACACCTAGGTCTTCGCTGTCGGCCTGAGAACACCCACGGCACAGGGCTTCTTTGGTGCACACACGTGGTAGCGGTCGGTGATGCCTTCTGCTCCGTGAAACCTTCTCGGGGACACAGAGCGTGAGCGCACGTAGATTAGCCCTACACCTCATCCCTCTTTCTTGAGTGAGTTGTACTGCTATAAGGCAAAACTCCCTGCTGGAATCTCGGTGTGGCTTAAGTATCCTCCGGGAAGCGATCGCTGCTAGAGACACTGTGCTGCTCTCTAGGATAACGGTCTGTGCCTCCACTGCGCTGCTGTTGTCTCCAAGTCGCTTGCGAAGGCCTTTTCGAAGAGGTTGCTCACAGTGTCGTTTCTTTAGAGCAACCCACAGGCATACGAGGATGCCGGTTCTGTGAAGGAAAATGCTCCCTGCCTCAGCCACTTGGGCGCCGTTTTGTACAGGAAAGGACACTCCGCCTTGGAGGCTCTTCCTTCCGGATTGCCACACGCACTGGCGATGTCTCCTGAATCTCGCGGGGTTACGGTGCCGTCACAGGGTCCGTATCTCAGGCCTAGAACGGCAGAGCATCCGGCAGCTTTGAAAGAGACCGTCGGCATTCTTCTGGCCTTCGGGGACGCTCCATGAGGAACAAGCTCCTCAGCAGCGTGCGTCTTTAGATCTTTCATGGCAGAACCTCTGTGGGCGACCTCATTCCTCCCCCCACGTGAGAGACACACACAACCTGCCATTAGGGGGTGGAAGGCTTTAGAGTCCAGCAGCGAGGCTGGCGCTCCCACTCAGCGTTCCTGCACGGAACTGAGCCCGGGTGCGTGAGACCGTGAGAGGGGGCAAAGACAGGCGTACCAGCGAGCTGTTCACGGTGCACGCTGACGCATCACCCTTCAAGCTCACGTTCCTTTCATGGAGAGAACACGAGGCCTTGATTGCGCTTTCCTGTGGTACGTAAACTTTGGTCGCGTCCCCTGGTGGGCACATCGGCTCAGGACTGCCCTGTCCCAAAGGCTCCAGGTGTGGAGCCCGACTCTTGGAGCTCAGCCTCACGTGGCTCTTTCACGGACGAGACCGGCTCGCAATGGGACCGTTCACGAGCTGGGGACCGTGCTGGCTGTTAGGAGTCGGCACACCAAGAGCCCTCCGAGGGAGAGGAGCTGCTGACGTTTGCCAGCACAGTCTCCAATTCCCAACTGCAACCATTCCCTGTAAGAGGCTCCCGAAAGCTTCGACGCAGTTTCTCAGTTAGCTATAAATGGAGGCCAGTCACTTGGCAGACTCCCCCAATGCCCGGCCTCCCAGGCTGCGATACAGACACGCCGACTGCTTCAGCCAACAGGGACAGCTTGGAGTAAAAGGGAGACTCCTACGTGTCAAAGTACTTGCGTGACGCTGGCCAGAAGCTCAAACATTTAGGGCAGGGCATCAGGGCACTTCGCCGCACGCGGAGCAAGTTTGTTCTCATCTCGCCTCTGAAAGCCGAGTTTAACCAGCTAGGAAGCAAACTTCGGGAAAGGTACTCAGGGTGCCGCCACTTCAACATTCTCACACCAGACAGCCCAAATCGTGTACGCCTCTTTGTATTTTCCATGGGCAGGACAAAATGGTGTCAACCCGCACGCCTCCAGCTGGGGGTGGGTTGGGGTGGGGTGGGGTGGGGTGGGGGTGGGGGTTGGGAGACGTACACTTTCTCCATGGGAAACAGGCCCACGCCTTCAGTGTGAAAGGCCTCTACGCCTCTCCGCTTTCGCAGCCCAGGCGCAGCCTCAGCTCTGAAAAGCTTCCAGAGCAGGAAGGTCAGAAAACCTTTGAACCACCCAGCAGGTGCAGCACAGAACAAGGGCTTCTCTCTTGGCCTTGAGAACACCCACTGCCCAGCGCTCCTTTGTGTACACACGTGGTGGAGGAAGGGTGCTGCATTCGGCTCCGTGAGAACTTCTCCGGGCCACGTAGTGTGAACGCAAGTAGATGAGCCCTACATCTCATGCCAGTCTCCTGTGCGAGTTGGACAAGGCGAACTCCCTGCTTGAATCCCGGGGTGGGTTAAGTACCCTCCGGGGAAGGATCGTTGCTTGGGACCCCGGGGCTGGTGTCGAGGTGACTGTTCTGTGCATCCACCTCGCAGCTGTTCTCTCTCCGCGGGTTCTCTCCGCCTGCTGCAGCCAAAAGGGACACAGCTTAGGGTAAAGATAAAAACCCGGGGTGTAAACGTTCTTGCCTAGCCCTCGCCCCAAGCACAAGCGTATATGCCTCTGGTCAAAGGCTTTCGCCACAAGCTGAACACGTTTGGTCTCATCTAAGCCTCTGAAGCCCGAGTTCACCCAGCTACGAATCAAACTTCAGGAGAGGTGCTCAGGGTGATGCGGACTGCCAAGCGTTTCACCAGGCAGCCCAGATCGAGTACAAACACTTGTGTTTTAAACGGGCAGAGGAAATGGTGTCAAGAGCGCGCCTCCATCTCCCGGGCGACGTACACGTTCTCTCCACGAGACGCAAGCCCTTCCTCCAGTGTGAAAGGCCTCTACACTCTACACCTCTTGCGCTCGCAGCACGCAGGTGCCACCCGCTCTGAACATCTTCCAAAGGCACAGGGGTCACGCAACGTGTGAACCACCGAGCGCGGGTGCAGCACACACCTAGGTCTTCGCTGTCGGCCTGAGAACACCCACGGCACAGGGCTTCTTTGGTGCACACACGTGGTAGCGGTCGGTGATGCCTTCTGCTCCGTGAAACCTTCTCGGGGACACAGAGCGTGAGCGCACGTAGATTAGCCCTACACCTCATCCCTCTTTCTTGAGTGAGTTGTACTGCTATAAGGCAAAACTCCCTGCTGGAATCTCGGTGTGGCTTAAGTATCCTCCGGGAAGCGATCGCTGCTAGAGACACTGTGCTGCTCTCTAGGATAACGGTCTGTGCCTCCACTGCGCTGCTGTTGTCTCCAAGTCGCTTGCGAAGGCCTTTTCGAAGAGGTTGCTCACAGTGTCGTTTCTTTAGAGCAACCCACAGGCATACGAGGATGCCGGTTCTGTGAAGGAAAATGCTCCCTGCCTCAGCCACTTGGGCGCCGTTTTGTACAGGAAAGGACACTCCGCCTTGGAGGCTCTTCCTTCCGGATTGCCACTCGCACTGGCGATGTCTCCTGAATCTCGCGGGGTTACGGTGCCGTCACAGGGTCCGTATCTCAGGCCTAGAACGGCAGAGCGTCCGGCAGCTTTGAAAGAGACCGTCGGCATTCTTCTGGCCTTCGGGGACGCTCCATGAGGAACAAGCTCCTCAGCAGCGTGCGTCTTTAGATCTTTCATGGCAGAACCTCTGTGGGCGACCTCATTCCTCCCCCCACGTGAGAGACACACACAACCTGCCATTAGGGGGTGGAAGGCTTTAGAGTCCAGCAGCGAGGCTGGCGCTCCCACTCAGCGTTCCTGCACGGAACTGAGCCCGGGTGCGTGAGACCGTGAGAGGGGGCAAAGACAGGCGTACCAGCGAGCTGTTCACGGTGCACGCTGACGCATCACCCTTCAAGCTCACGTTCCTTTCATGGAGAGAACACGAGGCCTTGATTGCGCTTTCCTGTGGTACGTAAACTTTGGTCGCGTCCCCTGGTGGGCACATCGGCTCAGGACTGCCCTGTCCCAAAGGCTCCAGGTGTGGAGCCCGACTGTTGGAGCTCAGCCTCACGTGGCTCTTTCACGGACGAGACCGGCTCGCAATGGGACCGTTCACGAGCTGGGGACCGTGCTGGCTGTTAGGAGTCGGCACACCAAGAGCCCTCCGAGGGAGAGGAGCTGCTGACGTTTGCCAGCACAGTCTCCAATTCCCAACTGCAACCATTCCCTGTAAGAGGCTCCCGAAAGCTTCGACGCAGTTTCTCAGTTAGCTATAAATGGAGGCCAGTCACTTGGCAGACTCCCCCAACGCCCGGCCTCCCAGGCTGCGATACAGACACGCCGACTGCTTCAGCCAACAGGGACAGCTTGGAGTAAAAGGGAGACTCCTACGTGTCAAAGTACTTGCGTGACGCTGGCCAGAAGCTCAAACATTTAGGGCAGGGCATCAGGGCACTTCGCCGCACGCGGAGCAAGTTTGTTCTCATCTCGCCTCTGAAAGCCGAGTTTAACCAGCTAGGAAGCAAACTTCGGGAAAGGTACTCAGGGTGCCGCCGTTTCAACATTCTCACACCAGACAGCCCAAATCGTGTACGCCTCTTTGTATTTTCCATGGGCAGGACAAAATGGTGTCAACCCGCACGCCTCCAGCTGGGGGTGGGTTGGGGTGGGGTGGGGTGGGGTGGGGGTGGGGGTTGGGCGACGTACACTTTCTCCATGGGAAACAGGCCCACGCCTTCAGTGTGAAAGGCCTCTACGCCTCTCCGCTTTCGCAGCCCAGGCGCAGCCTCAGCTCTGAAAAGCTTCCAGAGCAGGAAGGTCAGAAAACCTTTGAACCACCCAGCAGGTGCAGCACAGAACAAGGGTTTCTCTCTTGGCCTTGAGAACACCCACTGCCCAGCGCTCCTTTGTGTACACACGTGGTGGAGGAAGGGTGCTGCATTCGGCTCCGTGAGAACTTCTCCGGGCCACGTAGTGTGAACGCAAGTAGATGAGCCCTACATCTCATGCCAGTATCCTGTGCGAGTTGGACAAGGCGAACTCCCTGCTTGAATCCCGGTGTGGGTTAAGTACCCTCCGGGGAAGGATCGTTGCTTGGGACCCCGGGGCTGGTGTCGAGGTGACTGTTCTGTGCATCCACCTCGCAGCTGTTCTCTCTCCGCGGGTTCTCTCCGCCTGCTGCAGCCAAAAGGGACACAGCTTAGGGTAAAGATAAAAACCCGGGGTGTAAACGTTCTTGCCTAGCCCTCGCCCCAAGCACAAGCGTATATGCCTCTGGTCAAAGGCTTTCGCCACAAGCTGAACACGTTTGGTCTCATCTAAGCCTCTGAAGCCCGAGTTCACCCAGCTACGAATCAAACTTCAGGAGAGGTGCTCAGGGTGATGCGGACTGCCAAGCGTTTCACCAGGCAGCCCAGATCGAGTACAAACACTTGTGTTTTAAACGGGCAGAGGAAATGGTGTCAAGAGCGCGCCTCCATCTCCCGGGCGACGTACACGTTCTCTCCACGAGACGCAAGCCCTTCCTCCAGTGTGAAAGGCCTCTACACTCTACACCTCTTGCGCTCGCAGCACGCAGGTGCCACCCGCTCTGAACATGTTCCAAAGGCACAGGGGTCACGCAACGTGTGAACCACCGAGCGCGGGTGCAGCACACACCTAGGTCTTCGCTGTCGGCCTGAGAACACCCACGGCACAGGGCTTCTTTGGTGCACACACGTGGTAGCGGTCGGTGATGCCTTCTGCTCCGTGAAACCTTCTCGGGGACACAGAGCGTGAGCGCACGTAGATTAGCCCTACACCTCATCCCTCTTTCTTGAGTGAGTTGTACTGCTATAAGGCAAAACTCCCTGCTGGAATCTCGGTGTGGCTTAAGTATCCTCCGGGAAGCGATCGCTGCTAGAGACACTGTGCTGCTCTCTAGGATAACGGTCTGTGCCTCCACTGCGCTGCTGTTGTCTCCAAGTCGCTTGCGAAGGCCTTTTCGAAGAGGTTGCTCACAGTGTCGTTTCTTTAGAGCAACCCACAGGCATACGAGGATGCCGCTTCTGTGAAGGAAAATGCTCCCTGCCTCAGCCACTTGGGCGCCGTTTTGTACAGGAAAGGACACTCTGCCTTGGAGGCTCTTCCTTCCGGATTGCCACTCGCACTGGCGATGTCTCCTGAATCTCGCGGGGTTACGGTGCCGTCACAGGGTCCGTATCTCAGGCCTAGAACGGCAGAGCGTCTGGCAGCTTTGAAAGAGACCGTCGGCATTCTTCTGGCCTTCGGGGACGCTCCATGAGGAACAAGCTCCTCAGCAGCGTGCGTCTTTAGATCTTTCATGGCAGAACCTCTGTGGGCGACCTCATTCCTCCCCCCACGTGAGAGACACACACAACCTGCCATTAGGGGCTGGAAGGCTTTAGAGTCCAGCAGCGAGGCTGGCGCTCCCACTCAGCGTTCCTGCACGGAACTGAGCCCGGGTGCGTGAGACCGTGAGAGGGGGCAAAGACAGGCGTACCAGCGAGCTGTTCACGGTGCACGCTGACGCATCACCCTTCAAGCTCACGTTCCTTTCATGGAGAGAACACGAGGCCTTGATTGCGCTTTCCTGTGGTACGTAAACTTTGGTCGCGTCCCCTGGTGGGCACATCGGCTCAGGACTGCCCTGTCCCAAAGGCTCCAGGTGTGGAGCCCGACTGTTGGAGCTCAGCCTCATGTGGCTCTTTCACGGACGAGACCGGCTCGCAATGGGACCGTTCACGAGCTGGGGACCGTGCTGGCTGTTAGGAGTCGGCACACCAAGAGCCCTCCGAGGGAGAGGAGCTGCTGACGTTTGCCAGCACAGTCTCCAATTCCCAACTGCAACCATTCCCTGTAAGAGGCTCCCGAAAGCTTCGACGCAGTTTCTCAGTTAGCTATAAATGGAGGCCAGTCACTTGGCAGACTCCCCCAACGCCCGGCCTCCCAGGCTGCGATACAGACACGCCGACTGCTTCAGCCAACAGGGACAGCTTGGAGTAAAAGGGAGACTCCTACGTGTCAAAGTACTTGCGTGACGCTGGCCAGAAGCTCAAACATTTAGGGCAGGGCATCAGGGCACTTCGCCGCACGCGGAGCAAGTTTGTTCTCATCTCGCCTCTGAATGCCGAGTTTAACCAGCTAGGAAGCAAACTTCGGGAAAGGTACTCAGGGTGCCGCCGCTTCAAAATTCTCTCACCAGACAGCCCAAATCGTGTACGCCTCTTTGTATTTTCCATGGGCAGGACAAAATGGTGTCAACCTGCACGCCTCCAGCTGGGGGTGGGTTGGGGTGGGGTGGGGTGGGGTGGGGGTGGGGGTTGGGCGACGTACACTTTCTCCATGGGAAACAGGCCCACGCCTTCAGTGTGAAAGGCCTCTACGCCTCTCCGCTTTCGCAGCCCAGGCGTAGCCTCAGCTCTGAAAAGCTTCCAGAGCAGGAAGGTCAGAAAACCTTTGAACCACCCAGCAGGTGCAGCACAGAACAAGGGCTTCTCTCTTGGCCTTGAGAACACCCACTGCCCAGCGCTCCTTTGTGTACACACGTGGTGGAGGAAGGGTGCTGCATTCGGCTCCGTGAGAACTTCTCCGGGCCACGTAGTGTGAACGCAAGTAGATGAGCCCTACATCTCATGCCAGTATCCTGTGCGAGTTGGACAAGGCGAACTCCCTGCTTGAATCCCGGGGTGGGTTAAGTACCCTCCGGGGAAGGATCGTTGCTTGGGACCCCGGGGCTGGTGTCGTGGTGAGTGTTCTGTGCATCCACCTCGCAGCTGTTCTCTCTCCGCGGGTTCTCTCCGCCTGCTGCAGCCAAAAGGGACACAGCTTAGGGTAAAGATAAAAACCCGGGGTGTAAACGTTCTTGCCTAGCCCTCGCCCCAAGCACAAGCGTATATGCCTCTGGTCAAAGGCTTTCGCCACAAGCTGAACACGTTTGGTCTCATCTAAGCCTCTGAAGCCCGAGTTCACCCAGCTACGAATCAAACTTCAGGAGAGGTGCTCAGGGTGATGCGGACTGCCAAGCGTTTCACCAGGCAGCCCAGATCGAGTACAAACACTTGTGTTTTAAACGGGCAGAGGAAATGGTGTCAAGAGCGCGCCTCCATCTCCCGGGCGACGTACACGTTCTCTCCACGAGACGCAAGCCCTTCCTCCAGTGTGAAAGGCCTCTACACTTTACACCTCTTGCGCTCGCAGCACGCAGGTGCCACCCGCTCTGAACATCTTCCAAAGGCACAGGGGTCACGCAACGTGTGAACCACCGAGCGCGGGTGCAGCACACACCTAGGTCTTCGCTGTCGGCCTGAGAACACCCACGGCACAGGGCTTCTTTGGTGCACACACGTGGTAGCGGTCGGTGATGCCTTCTTCTCCGTGAAACCTTCTCGGGGACACAGAGCGTGAGCGCACGTAGATTAGCCCTACACCTCATCCCTCTTTCTTGAGTGAGTTGTACTGCTATAAGGCAAAACTCCCTGCTGGAATCTCGGTGTGGCTTAAGTATCCTCCGGGAAGCGATCGCTGCTAGAGACACTGTGCTGCTCTCTAGGATAACGGTCTGTGCCTCCACTGCGCTGCTGTTGTCTCCAAGTCGCTTGCGAAGGCCTTTTCGAAGAGGTTGCTCACAGTGTCGTTTGTTTAGAGTAACCCACAGGCATACGAGGATGCCGGTTCTGTGAAGGAAAATGCTCCCTGCCTCAGCCACTTGGGCGCCGTTTTGTACAGGAAAGGACACTCCGCCTTGAAGGTTCTTCCTTCCGGATTGCCACTCGCACTGGCGATGTCTCCTGAATCTCGCGGGGTTACAGTGCCGTCACAAGGTCCGTATCTCAGGCCTAGAACGGCAGAGCGTCCGGCAGCTTTGAAAGATACCTTCGGCATTCTTCTGGCATTCGGGGACGCTCCATGAGGAACAAGCTCCTCAGCAGCGTGCGTCTTTAGATCTTTCATGGCAGAACCTCTGTGGGCGACCTCATTCCTCCCCCCACGTGAGAGACACACACAACCTGCCATTAGGGGGTGGAAGGCTTTAGAGTCCAGAAGCGAGGCTGGCGCTCCCACTTAGCATTATACACGGAACTGAGCCCGGGTGCGTGAGACCGTGAGAGGCGGCAAATGCAGGTGTACCAGCGAGCTGTTCACGGTGCACGCTGACGCATCACCCTTCAAGTTCACGTTCATTTCATGGACAGAACACGAGGCCTTGATGAGCTTTCCTGTGGTACGTAAACTTTGGTCACGTCCCCTGGTGGGCACATCGGCTCAGGACTGCCCTGTCCCAAAGGCTCCAGGTGTGGAGCTCGACTGTTGGAGATCAGCCTCACGTGGCTCTTTAACGGACGAGACCGACTCGCAATGGGACCGTTCACGACCTGGGGACCGTATTGGCTGTAAGGAGTCGGCACACCAAGAGCCCTCTGAGGGAGAGGAGCTGCTGACGTTTGCCAGCACAGTCTCCAATTCCGAACTGCAACCATTCCCTGTAAGAGGCTCCCGAAAGCTTCGACGCAGTTTCTCAGTTAGCTATAAATGGAGGCCACTCACTTGGCAGACTCCCCCAACGCCCGGCCTCCCAGGCTGCAAAACAGTCACGCCGACTGCTTCAGCCAACAGGGACAGCTTGGAGTAAAAGAGAGAATCCTACGTGTCAAAGTACTTGCGTGACGCTGGCCAGAAGCACAAACATTTAGGGCAGGGCATCAAGGCACTTCGCCGCACGCGAAGCAAGTTTGTTCTCATCTCGCCTCTGAATGCCGAGTTTAACCAGCTAGGAAGCAAACTTCGGGAAAGGTACTCAGGGTGCCGCCGATTCAAAATTCTTTCACCAGACAGCCCAAATCGTGTACGGCTCTTTGTATTTTCCATGGGAAGGACAAAATGGTGTCAACCCGCACGCCTCCAACTGGGGGTGGGTTGGGGTGGGGTGGGGTGGGATGGGGGTGGGAGTTGGGTGACGTACACTTTCTCCATGGGAAACAGGCCCACGCCTTCAGTGTGAAAGGCCTCTACGCCTCTCTGCTTTCGCAGCCCAGGCGTAGCCTCAGCTCTGAAAATCTTCCAGAGCAGGAAGGTCAGAAAACCTTTGAACCACCAAGCCGATGCAGCACAGAACAAGGGCTTCTCTCTTGGCCTGAGAACACCCACTGCCCAGCGCTCCTTTGTGTACACACGTGGTGGAGGAAGTGTGCTGGATTCGACTCCCTGAGAACTTATCCGGGCCACGTAGTGTGAACGCAAGTAGATGAGCCCTACATCTCATGCCAGTCTCCTGTGCGAGTTGGACAAGGCGAACTCCCTGCTTGAATCCCGGGGTGGGTTAAGTACCCTCCGGGAAAGGATCGTTGCTTGGGACCCCGGGGCTGGTATCGAGGTGACTGTTCTGTGCATCCACTTCGCAGCTGTTCTCTCTCCGCGGGTTCTCTCCGCCTGCTGCAGCCAAAAGGGACAGCTTAGGGTAAAGATAAAAACCCAGTGTGTAAACGTTCTTGCCTAGCCCTCGCCCCAAGCACAAGCGTATATGCCTCTGGTCAAAGGCTGTCGCCACAAGCTGAACACGTTTGGTCTCATCTAAGCCTCTGAAGCCCGAGTTTACCCAGCTATGAATCAAATTACAGGAAAGGTGCTAAGGGTGATGCGGACTGCCAAGGGTTTCACCAGGCAGCCCAGATCGGGTACAAACACTTGTGTTTTAAACGGGCAGAGGAAATGGTGTCAAGAGTGCGCCTCCATCTCCCGGGCGACGTACACATTTTCTCCATGAGATGCAAGCCCTTCCTCCAGTGTGAAAGGCTTCTACACTCTACACCTCTTGCGATCGCAGCACGCAGGTGCCACCCGCTCTGAACATCTTCCAAAGGCACAGGGTCACGCAACGTGTGAACCACCGAGCGCGGGTGCAGCACACACCTAGGTCTTCGCTGTCAGCCTGAGAACACCCACGGCACAGGGCTTCGTTGGTGCACACACGTGGTAGCGGTCGGTGATGCATTCTGCTCCGTGAAACCTTCTCGGGGACACAGAGCGTGAGCGAACGTAGATTAGCCCTACACCTCATCCCTCTTTCTTGAGTGAGTTGTACTGCCATAAGTCCAAACTCCCTGCTGTAGTCTCGGTATGCCTTAAGTAACCTCCGTGAAGCGATCGCTGCTAGAGACACTGTGCTGCTCTCTAGGATAATGGTCGGTGCTTCCACTGCGCTTCTGTTGTCTCCAAGTCGCTTGCGAAGGCCTTTTCGAAGAGGTTCCTCACAGTGTCGTTTCTTTAGAGTAACCCACAGGCTTACGAGGATGCCGCTTCTGTGAAGGAAAATGCTCCCTGCCTCAGCCACTTGGGCGCCGTTTTGTACAGGAAAGGACACTCCGCCTTGCAGGTTCTTCCTTCCGGATTGCCACTCGCACTGGCGATGTCTCCTGAATCTCGCGGGGTTACAGTGCCGTCACAAGGTCCGTATCTCAGGCCTAGAACGGCAGAGCGTCCGGCAGCTTTGAAAGAGACCTTCGGCATTCTTATGGCCTTCGGGGATGCTCCATGAGGAACAAGCGCCTCAGCAGCGTGCGTCTTTAGATCTTTCATGGCAGAACCTCTGTGGGCGACCTCATTCCTCCCCCCACGTGAGAGACACACACAACCTTCCATTAAGGGGTGGAAGGCTTTTGAGTCCAGAAGTGAGGCTGGCGCTCCCACTCAGCATTCCTGCATGGAACTGAGCCCGGGTGCGTGAGACCGTTAGATGGGGCAAAGACTGGCGTACCAGCGAGCTGCTCACAGTGCACGCTGACGCATCACCCTTCAAGATCACGTTCATTTCATGGACAGAACACGAGGCCTTGATTGCGCTTTCCTGTGGTACGTAAACTTTGGTCGTGTCCCCTGGTGGGCACATCGGCTCAGGACTGCCCTGTCCCAAAGGCTCCAGGTGTGGAGCCCGACTGTTGGAGCTCAGCCTCACGTGGCTCTTTCACGGACGAGACCGGCTCGCAATGGGACCGTTCACGAGCTGGGGACCGTGCCGGCTGTTAGGAGTCGGCACACCAAGAGCCCTCCAAGGGAGAGGAGCTGCTGACGTTTGCCAGCACAGTCTCCAATTCCCAACTGCAACCATTCCCTGTAAGAGGCTCCCGAAAGCTTCGACGCAGTTTCTCAGTTAGCTATAAGTGGAGGCCAGTCACTTGGCAGACTCCCCCAACGCCCGGCCTCCCAGGCTGCGATACAGACACGCCGACTGCTTCAGCCAACACGGACAGCTTGGAGTAAAAGGGAGACTCCTACGTGTCAAAGTACTTGCGTGACGCTGGCCAGAAGCTCAAACATTTAGGGCAGGGCATCAGGGCACTTCGCCGCACGCGGAGCAAGTTTGTTCTCATCTCGCCTCTGAAAGCCGAGTTTAACCAGCTAGGAAGCAAACTTCGGGAAAGGTACTCAGGGTGCCGCCGCTTCAAAATTCTCTCACCAGACAGCCCAAATCGTGTACGCCTCTTTGTATTTTCCATGGGCAGGAAAAAATGGTGTCAACCCGCACGCCTCCAGCTGGGGGTGGGTTGGGGTGGGGTGGGGTGGGGTGGGGGTCGGGGTTGGGCGACGTACACTTTCTCCATGGGAAACAGGCCCACGCCTTCAGTGTGAAAGGCCTCTACGCCTCTCCTCTTTCGCAGCCCAGGCGTAGCCTCAGCTCTGAAAAGCTTCCAGAGCAGGAAGGTCAGAAAACCTTTGAACCACCCAGCAGGTGCAGCACAGAACAAGGGCTTCTCTCTTGGCCTTGAGAACACCCACTGCCCAGCGCTCCTTTGTGTACACACGTGGTGGAGGAAGGGTGCTGCATTCGGCTCCGTGAGAACTTCTCCGGGCCACGTAGTGTGAACGCAAGTAGATGAGCCCTACATCTCATGCCAGTCTCCTGTGCGAGTTGGACAAGGCGAACTCCCTGCTTGAATCCCGGGGTGGGTTAAGTACCCTCCGGGGAAGGATCGTTGCTTGGGACCCCGGGGCTGGTGTCGAGGTGACTGTTCTGTGCATCCACCTCGCAGCTGTTCTCTCTCCGCGGGTTCTCACCGCCTGCTGCAGCCAAAAGGGACACAGCTTAGGGTAAAGATAAAAACCCGGGGTGTAAACGTTCTTGCCTAGCCCTCGCCCCAAGCACAAACGTATATGCCTCTGGTCAAAGGCTTTCGCCACAAGCTGAACACGTTTGGTCTCATCTAAGCCTCTGAAGCCCGAGTTCACCCAGCTACGAATCAAACTTCAGGAGAGGTGCTCAGGGTGATGCGGACTGCCAAGCGTTTCACCAGGCAGCCCAGATCGAGTACAAACACTTGTGTTTTAAACGGGCAGAGGAAATGGTGTCAAGAGCGCGCCTCCATCTCCCGGGCGACGTACACGTTCTCTCCACGAGACGCAAGCCCTTCCTCCAGTGTGAAAGGCCTCTACACTCTACACCTCTTGCGCTCGCAGCACGCAGGTGCCACCCGCTCTGAACATCTTCCAAAGGCACAGGGGTCACGCAACGTGTGAACCACCGAGCGCGGGTTCAGCACACACCTAGGTCTTCGCTGTCGGCCTGAGAACACCCACGGCACAGGGCTTCTTTGGTGCACACACGTGGTAGCGGTCGGTGATGCCTTCTGCTCCGTGTAACCTTCTCGGGGACACAGAGCGTGAGCGCACGTAGATTAGCCCTACACCTCATCCCTCTTTCTTGAGTGAGTTGTACTGCTATAAGGCAAAACTCCCTGCTGGAATCTCGGTGTGGCTTAAGTATCCTCCGGGAAGCGATCGCTGCTAGAGACACTGTGCTGCTCTCTAGGATAACGGTCTGTGCCTCCACTGCGCTGCTGTTGTCTCCAAGTCGTTTGCGAAGGCCTTTTCGAAGAGGTTGCTCACAGTGTCGTTTCTTTAGAGCAACCCACAGGCATACGAGGATGCCGGTTCTGTGAAGGAAAATGCTCCCTGCCTCAGCCACTTGGGCGCCGTTTTGTACAGGAAAGGACACTCCGCCTTGGAGGCTCTTCCTTCCGGATTGCCACTCGCACTGGCGATGTCTCCTGAATCTCGCGGGGTTACGGTGCCGTCACAGGGTCCGTATCTCAGGCCTAGAATGGCAGAGCGTCCGGCAGCTTTGAAAGAGACCGTCGGCATTCTTCTGGCCTTCGGGGACGCTCCATGAGGAACAAGCTCCTCAGCAGCGTGCGTCTTTAGATCTTTCATGGCAGAACCTCTGTGGGCGACCTCATTCCTCCCCCCACGTGAGAGACACACACAACCTGCCATTAGGGGGTGGAAGGCTTTAGAGTCCAGCAGCGAGGCTGGCGCTCCCACTCAGCGTTCCTGCACGGAACTGAGCCCGGGTGCGTGAGACCGTTAGACGGGGCAAAGACTGGCGTACCAGCGAGCTGTTCACAGTGCACGCTGACGCATCACCCTTCAAGATCACGTTCATTTCATGGACAGAACACGAGGCCTTGATGCGCTTTCCTGTGGTACGTAAACTTTGGTCGCGTCCCCTGGTGGGCACATCGGCTCAGGACTGCCCTGTCCCAAAGGCTCCAGGTGTGGAGCCCGACTGTTGGAGCTCAGCCTCACGTGGATCTTTCACGGACGAGACCGGCTCGCAATGGGACCGTTCACGAGCTGGGGACCGTGCTGGCTGTTAGGAGTCGGCACACCAAGAGCCCTCCGAGGGAGAGGAGCTGCTGACGTTTGCCAGCACAGTCTCCAATTCCCAACTGCAACCATTCCCTGTAAGAGGCTCCCGAAAGCTTCGACGCAGTTTCTCAGTTAGCTATAAGTGGAGGCCAGTCACTTGGCAGACTCCCCCAACGCCCGGCCTCCCAGGCTGCGATACAGACACGCCGACTGCTTCAGCCAACAGGGACAGCTTGGAGTAAAAGGGAGAATCCTACGTGTCAAAGTACTTGCGTGACGCTGGCCAGAAGCTCAAACATTTAGGGCAGGGCATCAGGGCACTTCGCCACACACGGAGCAAGTTTGTTCTCATCTCGCCTCTGAAAGCCGAGTTTAACCAGCTAGGAAGCAAACTTCGGGAAAGGTACTCAGGGTGCCGCCGCTTCAAAATTCTCTCACCAGACAGCCCAAATCGTGTACGCCTCTTTGTATTTTCCATGGGCAGGACAAAATGGTGTCAACCCGCACGCCTCCAACTGGAGGTGGGTTGGGGTGGGGTGGGGTGGGGTGGGGGTGGGGGTTGGGCGACGTACACTTTCTCCATGGGAAACAGGCCCACGCCTTCAGTGTGAAAGGCCTCTACGCCTCTCCGCTTTCGCAGCCCAGGCGTAGCCTCAGCTCTGAAAAGCTTCCAGAGCAGGAAGGTCAGAAAACCTTTGAACCACCCAGCAGGTGCAGCACAGAACAAGGGCTTCTCTCTTGGCCTTGAGAACACCCACTGCCCAGCGCTCCTTTGTGTACACACGTGGTGGAGGAAGGGTGCTGCATTCGGCTCCGTGAGAACTTCTCCGGGCCACGTAGTGTGAACGCAAGTAGATGAGCCCTACATCTCATGCCAGTCTCCTGTGCGAGTTGGACAAGGCGAACTCCCTGCTTGAATCCCGGGGTGGGTTAAGTACCCTCCGGGGAAGGATCGTTGCTTGGGACCCCGGGGCTGGTGTCGAGGTGACTGTTCTGTGCATCCACCTCGCAGCTGTTCTCTCTCCGCGGGTTCTCTCTGCCTGCTGCAGCCAAAAGGGACACAGCTTAGGGTAAAGATAAAAACCCGGGGTGTAAACGTTCTTGCCTAGCCCTCGCCCCAAGCACAAGCGTATATGCCTCTGGTCAAAGGCTTTCGCCACAAGCTGAACACGTTTGGTCTCATCTAAGCCTCTGAAGCCCGAGTTCACCCAGCTACGAATCAAACTTCAGGAGAGGTGCTCAGGGTGATGCGGACTGCCAAGCGTTTCACCAGGCAGCCCAGATCGAGTACAAACACTTGTGTTTTAAACGGGCAGAGGAAATGGTGTCAAGAGCGCGCCTCCATCTCCCGGGCGACGTACACGTTCTCTCCACGAGACGCAAGCCCTTCCTCCAGTGTGAAAGGCCTCTACACTCTACACCTCTTGCGCTCGCAGCACGCAGGTGCCACCCGCTCTGAACATCTTCCAAAGGCACAGGGGTCACGCAACGTGTGAACCACCGAGCGCGGGTGCAGCACACACCTAGGTCTTCGCTGTCGGCCTGAGAACACCCACGGCACAGGGCTTCTTTGGTGCACACACGTGGTAGCGGTCGGTGATGCCTTCTGCTCCGTGAAACCTTCTCGGGGACACAGAGCGTGAGCGCACGTAGATTAGCCCTACACCTCATCCCTCTTTCTTGAGTGAGTTGTACTGCTATAAGGCAAAACTCCCTGCTGGAATCTCGGTGTGGCTTAAGTATCCTCCGGGAAGCGATCGCTGCTAGAGACACTGTGCTGCTCTCTAGGATAACGGTCTGTGCCTCCACTGCGCTGCTGTTGTCTCCAAGTCGCTTGCGAAGGCCTTTTCGAAGAGGTTGCTCACAGTGTCGTTTCTTTAGAGCAACCCACAGGCATACGAGGATGCCGGTTCTGTGAAGGAAAATGCTCCCTGCCTCAGCCACTTGGGCGCCGTTTTGTACAGGAAAGGACACTCCGCCTTGGAGGCTCTTCCTTCCGGATTGCCACTCGCACTGGCGATGTCTCCTGAATCTCGCGGGGTTACGGTGCCGTCACAGGGTCCGTATCTCAGGCCTAGAACGGCAGAGCGTCCGGCAGCTTTGAAGGAGACCGTCGGCATTCTTCTGGCCTTCGGGGACGCTCCATGAGGAACAAGCTCCTCAGCAGCGTGCGTCTTTAGATCTTTCATGGCAGAACCTCTGTGGGCGACCTCATTCCTCCCCCCACGTGAGAGACACACACAACCTGCCATTAGGGGGTGGAAGGCTTTAGAGTCCAGCAGCGAGGCTGGCGCTCCCACTCAGCGTTCCTGCACGGAACTGAGCCCGGGTGTGTGAGACCGTGAGAGGGGGCAAAGACAGGCGTACCAGCGAGCTGTTCACGGTGCACGCTGACGCATCACCCTTCAAGCTCACGTTCCTTTCATGGAGAGAACACGAGGCCTTGATTGCGCTTTCCTGTGGTACGTCAACTTTGGTCGCGTCCCCTGGTGGGCACATCGGCTCAGGACTGCCCTGTCCCAAAGGCTCCAGGTGTGGAGCCCGACTGTTGGAGCTCAGACTCACGTGGCTCTTTCACGGACGAGACCGGCTCGCAATGGGACCGTTCACGAGCTGGGGACCGCGCTGGCTCTTAGGAGTCGGCACACCAAGAGCCCTCCGAGGGAGAGGAGCTGCTGACGTTTGCCAGCACAGTCTCCAATTCCCAACTGCAACCATTCCCTGTAAGAGGCTCCCGAAAGCTTCGACGCAGTTTCTCAGTTAGCTATAAATGGAGGCCAGTCACTTGGCAGACTCCCCCAACGCCCGGCCTCCCAGGCTGCGATACAGACACGCCGACTGCTTCAGCCAACAGGGACAGCTTGGAGTAAAAGGGAGACTCCTACGTGTCAAAGTACTTGCGTGACGCTGGCCAGAAGCTCAAACATTTAGGGCAGGGCATCAGGGCACTTCGCCGCACGCGGAGCAAGTTTGTTCTCATCTCGCCTCTGAAAGCCGAGTTTAACCAGCTAGGAAGCAAACTTCGGGAAAGGTACTCAGGGTGCCGCCGCTTCAAAATTCTCTCACCAGACAGCCCAAATCGTGTACGCCTCTTTGTATTTTCCATGGGCAGGACAAAATGGTGTCAACCCGCACGCCTCCAGCTGGGGGTGGGTTGGGGTGGGGTGGGGTGGGGTGGGGGTGGGGGTTGGGCGACGTACACTTTCTCCATGGGAAACAGGCCCACGCCTTCAGTGTGAAAGGCCTCTACGCCTCTCCGCTTTCGCAGCCCAGGCGTAGCCTCAGCTCTGAAAAGCTTCCAGAGCAGGAAGGTCAGAAAACCTTTGAACCACCCAGCAGGTGCAGCACAGAACAAGGGCTTCTCTTTTGGCCTTGAGAACACCCACTGCCCAGCGCTCCTTTGTGTACACACGTGGTGGAGGAAGGGTGCTGCATTCGGCTCCGTGAGAACTTCTCCGGGCCACGTAGTGTGAACGCAAGTAGATGAGCCCTACATCTCATGCCAGTCTCCTGTGCGAGTTGGACAAGGCGAACTCCCTGCTTGAATCCCGGGGTGGGTTAAGTACCCTCCGGGGAAGGATCGTTGCTTGGGACCCCGGGGCTGGTGTCGAGGTGACTGTTCTGTGCATCCACCTCGCAGCTGTTCTCTCTCCGCGGGTTCTCTCTGCCTGCTGCAGCCAAAAGGGACACAGCTTAGGGTAAAGATAAAAACCCGGGGTGTAAACGTTCTTGCCTAGCCCTCGCCCCAAGCACAAGCGTATATGCCTCTGGTCAAAGGCTTTCGCCACAAGCTGAACACGTTTGGTCTCATCTAAGCCTCTGAAGCCCGAGTTCACCCAGCTACGAATCAAACTTCAGGAGAGGTGCTCAGGGTGATGCGGACTGCCAAGCGTTTCACCAGGCAGCCCAGATCGAGTACAAACACTTGTGTTTTAAACGGGCAGAGGAAATGGTGTCAAGAGCGCGCCTCCATCTCCCGGGCGACGTACACGTTCTCTCCACGAGACGCAAGCCCTTCCTCCAGTGTGAAAGGCCTCTACACTCTACACCTCTTGCGCTCGCAGCACGCAGGTGCCACCCGCTCTGAACATCTTCCAAAGGCACAGGGGTCACGCAACGTGTGAACCACCGAGCGCGGGTGCAGCACACACCTAGGTCTTCGCTGTCGGCCTGAGAACACCCACGGCACAGGGCTTCTTTGGTGCACACACGTGGTAGCGGTCGGTGATGCCTTCTGCTCCGTGAAACCTTCTCGGGGACACAGAGCGTGAGCGCACGTAGATTAGCCCTACACCTCATCCCTCTTTCTTGAGTGAGTTGTACTGCTATAAGGCAAAACTCCCTGCTGGAATCTCGGTGTGGCTTAAGTATCCTCCGGGAAGCGATCGCTGCTAGAGACACTGTGCTGCTCTCTAGGATAACGGTCTGTGCCTCCACTGCGCTGCTGTTGTCTCCAAGTCGCTTGCGAAGGCCTTTTCGAAGAGGTTGCTCACAGTGTCGTTTCTTTAGAGCAACCCACAGGCATACGAGGATGCCGGTTCTGTGAAGGAAAATGCTCCCTGCCTCAGCCACTTGGGCGCCGTTTTGTACAGGAAAGGACACTCCGCCTTGGAGGCTCTTCCTTCCGGATTGCCACTCGCACTGGCGATGTCTCCTGAATCTCGCGGGGTTACGGTGCCGTCACAGGGTCCGTATCTCAGGCCTAGAACGGCAGAGCGTCCGGCAGCTTTGAAGGAGACCGTCGGCATTCTTCTGGCCTTCGGGGACGCTCCATGAGGAACAAGCTCCTCAGCAGCGTGCGTCTTTAGATCTTTCATGGCAGAACCTCTGTGGGCGACCTCATTCCTCCCCCCACGTGAGAGACACACACAACCTGCCATTAGGGGGTGGAAGGCTTTAGAGTCCAGCAGCGAGGCTGG
Organism: Orcinus orca; assembly: GCF_937001465.1. Classification (NCBI taxonomy): domain Eukaryota; kingdom Metazoa; phylum Chordata; class Mammalia; order Artiodactyla; family Delphinidae; genus Orcinus; species Orcinus orca. Next base: position 1,156,914 of record NW_026043958.1, on the reverse strand, counting down.
CGCTCCCACTCAGCGTTCCTGCACGGAACTGAGCCCGGGTGTGTGAGACCGTGAGAGGGGGCAAAGACAGGCGTACCAGCGAGCTGTTCACGGTGCACGCTGACGCATCACCCTTCAAGCTCACGTTCCTTTCATGGAGAGAACACGAGGCCTTGATTGCGCTTTCCTGTGGTACGTCAACTTTGGTCGCGTCCCCTGGTGGGCACATCGGCTCAGGACTGCCCTGTCCCAAAGGCTCCAGGTGTGGAGCCCGACTGTTGGAGCTCAGACTCACGTGGCTCTTTCACGGACGAGACCGGCTCGCAATGGGACCGTTCACGAGCTGGGGACCGCGCTGGCTCTTAGGAGTCGGCACACCAAGAGCCCTCCGAGGGAGAGGAGCTGCTGACGTTTGCCAGCACAGTCTCCAATTCCCAACTGCAACCATTCCCTGTAAGAGGCTCCCGAAAGCTTCGACGCAGTTTCTCAGTTAGCTATAAATGGAGGCCAGTCACTTGGCAGACTCCCCCAACGCCCGGCCTCCCAGGCTGCGATACAGACACGCCGACTGCTTCAGCCAACAGGGACAGCTTGGAGTAAAAGGGAGACTCCTACGTGTCAAAGTACTTGCGTGACGCTGGCCAGAAGCTCAAACATTTAGGGCAGGGCATCAGGGCACTTCGCCGCACGCGGAGCAAGTTTGTTCTCATCTCGCCTCTGAAAGCCGAGTTTAACCAGCTAGGAAGCAAACTTCGGGAAAGGTACTCAGGGTGCCGCCGCTTCAAAATTCTCTCACCAGACAGCCCAAATCGTGTACGCCTCTTTGTATTTTCCATGGGCAGGACAAAATGGTGTCAACCCGCACGCCTCCAGCTGGGGGTGGGTTGGGGTGGGGTGGGGTGGGGTGGGGGTGGGGGTTGGGCGACGTACACTTTCTCCATGGGAAACAGGCCCACGCCTTCAGTGTGAAAGGCCTCTACGCCTCTCCGCTTTCGCAGCCCAGGCGTAGCCTCAGCTCTGAAAAGCTTCCAGAGCAGGAAGGTCAGAAAACCTTTGAACCACCCAGCAGGTGCAGCACAGAACAAGGGCTTCTCTTTTGGCCTTGAGAACACCCACTGCCCAGCGCTCCTTTGTGTACACACGTGGTGGAGGAAGGGTGCTGCATTCGGCTCCGTGAGAACTTCTCCGGGCCACGTAGTGTGAACGCAAGTAGATGAGCCCTACATCTCATGCCAGTCTCCTGTGCGAGTTGGACAAGGCGAACTCCCTGCTTGAATCCCGGGGTGGGTTAAGTACCCTCCGGGGAAGGATCGTTGCTTGGGACCCCGGGGCTGGTGTCGAGGTGACTGTTCTGTGCATCCACCTCGCAGCTGTTCTCTCTCCGCGGGTTCTCTCTGCCTGCTGCAGCCAAAAGGGACACAGCTTAGGGTAAAGATAAAAACCCGGGGTGTAAACGTTCTTGCCTAGCCCTCGCCCCAAGCACAAGCGTATATGCCTCTGGTCAAAGGCTTTCGCCACAAGCTGAACACGTTTGGTCTCATCTAAGCCTCTGAAGCCCGAGTTCACCCAGCTACGAATCAAACTTCAGGAGAGGTGCTCAGGGTGATGCGGACTGCCAAGCGTTTCACCAGGCAGCCCAGATCGAGTACAAACACTTGTGTTTTAAACGGGCAGAGGAAATGGTGTCAAGAGCGCGCCTCCATCTCCCGGGCGACGTACACGTTCTCTCCACGAGACGCAAGCCCTTCCTCCAGTGTGAAAGGCCTCTACACTCTACACCTCTTGCGCTCGCAGCACGCAGGTGCCACCCGCTCTGAACATCTTCCAAAGGCACAGGGGTCACGCAACGTGTGAACCACCGAGCGCGGGTGCAGCACACACCTAGGTCTTCGCTGTCGGCCTGAGAACACCCACGGCACAGGGCTTCTTTGGTGCACACACGTGGTAGCGGTCGGTGATGCCTTCTGCTCCGTGAAACCTTCTCGGGGACACAGAGCGTGAGCGCACGTAGATTAGCCCTACACCTCATCCCTCTTTCTTGAGTGAGTTGTACTGCTATAAGGCAAAACTCCCTGCTGGAATCTCGGTGTGGCTTAAGTATCCTCCGGGAAGCGATCGCTGCTAGAGACACTGTGCTGCTCTCTAGGATAACGGTCTGTGCCTCCACTGCGCTGCTGTTGTCTCCAAGTCGCTTGCGAAGGCCTTTTCGAAGAGGTTGCTCACAGTGTCGTTTCTTTAGAGCAACCCACAGGCATACGAGGATGCCGGTTCTGTGAAGGAAAATGCTCCCTGCCTCAGCCACTTGGGCGCCGTTTTGTACAGGAAAGGACACTCCGCCTTGGAGGCTCTTCCTTCCGGATTGCCACTCGCACTGGCGATGTCTCCTGAATCTCGCGGGGTTACGGTGCCGTCACAGGGTCCGTATCTCAGGCCTAGAACGGCAGAGCGTCCGGCAGCTTTGAAGGAGACCGTCAGCATTCTTCTGGCCTTCGGGGACGCTCCATGAGGAACAAGCTCCTCAGCAGCGTGCGTCTTTAGATCTTTCATGGCAGAACCTCTGTGGGCGACCTCATTCCTCCCCCCACGTGAGAGACACACACAACCTGCCATTAGGGGGTGGAAGGCTTTAGAGTCCAGCAGCGAGGCTGGCGCTCCCACTCAGCGTTCCTGCACGGAACTGAGCCCGGGTGTGTGAGACCGTGAGAGGGGGCAAAGACAGGCGTACCAGCGAGCTGTTCACGGTGCACGCTGACGCATCACCCTTCAAGCTCACGTTCCTTTCATGGAGAGAACACGAGGCCTTGATTGCGCTTTCCTGTGGTACGTCAACTTTGGTCGCGTCCCCTGGTGGGCACATCGGCTCAGGACTGCCCTGTCCCAAAGGCTCCAGGTGTGGAGCCCGACTGTTGGAGCTCAGACTCACGTGGCTCTTTCACGGACGAGACCGGCTCGCAATGGGACCGTTCACGAGCTGGGGACCGCGCTGGCTCTTAGGAGTCGGCACACCAAGAGCCCTCCGAGGGAGAGGAGCTGCTGACGTTTGCCAGCACAGTCTCCAATTCCCAACTGCAACCATTCCCTGTAAGAGGCTCCCGAAAGCTTCGACGCAGTTTCTCAGTTAGCTATAAATGGAGGCCAGTCACTTGGCAGACTCCCCCAACGCCCGGCCTCCCAGGCTGCGATACAGACACGCCGACTGCTTCAGCCAACAGGGACAGCTTGGAGTAAAAGGGAGACTCCTACGTGTCAAAGTACTTGCGTGACGCTGGCCAGAAGCTCAAACATTTAGGGCAGGGCATCAGGGCACTTCGCCGCACGCGGAGCAAGTTTGTTCTCATCTCGCCTCTGAAAGCCGAGTTTAACCAGCTAGGAAGCAAACTTCGGGAAAGGTACTCAGGGTGCCGCCGCTTCAAAATTCTCTCACCAGACAGCCCAAATCGTGTACGCCTCTTTGTATTTTCCATGGGCAGGACAAAATGGTGTCAACCCGCACGCCTCCAGCTGGGGGTGGGTTGGGGTGGGGTGGGGTGGGGTGGGGGTGGGGGTTGGGCGACGTACACTTTCTCCATGGGAAACAGGCCCACGCCTTCAGTGTGAAAGGCCTCTACGCCTCTCCGCTTTCGCAGCCCAGGCGCAGCCTCAGCTCTGAAAAGCTTCCAGAGCAGGAAGGTCAGAAAACCTTTGAACCACCCAGCAGGTGCAGCACAGAACAAGGGCTTCTCTCTTGGCCTTGAGAACACCCACTGCCCAGCGCTCCTTTGTGTACACACGTGGTGGAGGAAGGGTGCTGCATTCGGCTCCGTGAGAACTTCTCCGGGCCACGTAGTGTGAACGCAAGTAGATGAGCCCTACATCTCATGCCAGTCTCCTGTGCGAGTTGGACAAGGCGAACTCCCTGCTTGAATCCCGGGGTGGGTTAAGTACCCTCCGGGGAAGGATCGTTGCTTGGGACCCCGGGGCTGGTGTCGAGGTGACTGTTCTGTGCATCCACCTCGCAGCTGTTCTCTCTCCGCGGGTTCTCTCTGCCTGCTGCAGCCAAAAGGGACACAGCTTAGGGTAAAGATAAAAACCCGGGGTGTAAACGTTCTTGCCTAGCCCTCGCCCCAAGCACAAGCGTATATGCCTCTGGTCAAAGGCTTTCGCCACAAGCTGAACACGTTTGGTCTCATCTAAGCCTCTGAAGCCCGAGTTCACCCAGCTACGAATCAAACTTCAGGAGAGGTGCTCAGGGTGATGCGGACTGCCAAGCGTTTCACCAGGCAGCCCAGATCGAGTACAAACACTTGTGTTTTAAACGGGCAGAGGAAATGGTGTCAAGAGCGCGCCTCCATCTCCCGGGCGACGTACACGTTCTCTCCACGAGACGCAAGCCCTTCCTCCAGTGTGAAAGGCCTCTACACTCTACACCTCTTGCGCTCGCAGCACGCAGGTGCCACCCGCTCTGAACATCTTCCAAAGGCACAGGGGTCACGCAACGTGTGAACCACCGAGCGCGGGTGCAGCACACACCTAGGTCTTCGCTGTCGGCCTGAGAACACCCACGGCACAGGGCTTCTTTGGTGCACACACGTGGTAGCGGTCGGTGATGCCTTCTGCTCCGTGAAACCTTCTCGGGGACACAGAGCGTGAGCGCACGTAGATTAGCCCTACACCTCATCCCTCTTTCTTGAGTGAGTTGTACTGCTATAAGGCAAAACTCCCTGCTGGAATCTCGGTGTGGTTTAAGTATCCTCCGGGAAGCAATCGCTGCTAGAGACACTGTGCTGCTTGCTATCTAGGATAATGGTCTGTGCCTCCACTGTGCTGCTGTTGTCTCCAAGTCACTTGCGAAGGCCTTTTCGAAGAGGTTGCTCACAGTGTCGTTTCTTTAGAGTAACCCACAGGCATACGAGGATGCCGCTTCTGTGAAGGAAAACGCTCCCTGCCTCAGCCACTTGGGCGCCGTTTTGTACAGGAAAGGACACTCCGCCTTGCAGGTTCTTCCTTCCGGATTGCCACTCGGACTGGCGATGTCTCCTGAATCTCGCGGGTTACAGTGCCATCACAAGGTCCGTATCTCAGGCCTAGAACGGCAGAGCGTCTGGCAGCTTTGAAAGAGACCGTCGGCATTCTTCTGGCCTTCGGGGATGCTCCATGAGGAACAAGCTCCTCAGCAGCGTGCGTCTTTAGATCTTTCATGGCAGAACCTCTGTGGGCGACCTCATTCCTCCCCCCACGTGAGAGACACACACAACCTGCCATTAGGGGGTGGAAGGCTTTAGAGTCCAGAAGCGAGGCTGGCGCTCCCACTCAGCATTCCTGCACGGAACTGAGCCCGGGTGCGTGCGACCGTGAGAGGGGGCAAAGACAGGCGTACCAGCGAGCTGTTCACGGTGCACGCTGACGCATCACCCTTCAAGCTCACGTTCATTTCATGGACAGAACACGAGGCCTTGATGCGCTTTCCTGTGGTACGTAAACTTTGGTCGCGTCCCCTGGTGGGCACATCGGCTCAGGACTGCCCTGTCCCAAAGGCTCCAGGTGTGGAGCCCGACTGTTGGAGCTCAGCCTCACGTGGCTCTTTCACGGACGAGACCGGCTCACAATGGGACCGTTCACGAGCTGGGGACCGTGCTGGCTATTAGGAGTCGGCACACCAAGAGCCCTCCGAGGGAGAGGAGCTGCTGACGTTTGCCAGCACAGTCTCCAATTCCCAACTGCAACCATTCCCTGTAAGAGGCTCCCGAAAGCTTCGACGCAGTTTCTCAGTTAGCTATAAATGGAGGCCAGGCACTTGGCAGACTCCCCCAACGCCCGGCCTCCCAGGCTGCGATACAGACACGCCGACTTCTTCAGCCAACAGGGACAGCTTGGAGTAAAAGTGAGACTCCTACGTGTCAAAGGACATGTGTGACGCTGGCCAGAAGCTCAAACATTTAGGGCAGGGCATCAAGGCACTTCGGCGCACGCGGAGCAAGTTTGTTCTCATCTCGCCTCTGAATGCCGAGTTTAACCAGCTAGGAAGCAAACTTCGGGAAAGGTACTCAGGGTGCCGCCGATTCAAAATTCTCTCACCAGACAGCCCAAATCGTGTACGCCTCTTTGTATTTTCCATGGGCAGGACAAAATGGTGTCAACCCGCATGCCTCCAGCTGGGGGTGGGTTGGGGTAGGGTGGGGTGGGGTGGGGTGGGGTGTGGGTGGGGGTTGGGCGACGTACACTTTCTCCATGGAAACAGGCCCACGCCTTCAGTGTGAAAGGTCTCTACACCTCTCTACTTTCGCAGCCCAGGCATAGCCTCAGCTCTGAAAAGCTTCCAGAGCAGGAAGGTCAGAAAACCTTTGAACCACCCAGCAGGTGCAGCACAGAACAAGGGCTTCTCTCTTGGCCTTGAGAACACCCACTGCCCAGCGCTCCTTTGTGTACACACGTGGTGGAGGAAGGGTGCTGCGTTCGGCTCCGTGAGAATTTCTCTGGGCCACGTAGTGTGAACGCAAGTAGATGAGCCCTACATCTCATGCCAGTCTCCTGTGTGAGTTGGACAAGGCGAACTCCCTGCTTGAATCCCGGGGTGGGTTAAGTACCCTCCGGGGAAGGATCGTTGCTTGGGACCCCGGGGCTGGTATCGAGGTGACTGTTCTGTGCATCCACTTCGCAGCTGTTCTCTCTCCGCGGGTTCTCTCCGCCTGCTGCAGCCAAAAGGGACAGCTTAGGGTAAAGATAAAAACCCAGGGTGTAAACGTTCTTGCCTAGCCCTCGCCCCAAGCACAAGCGTATATGCCTCTGGTCAAAGGCTTTCGCCACAAGCTGAACACGTTTGGTCTCATCTAAGCCTCTGAAGCCCGAGTTTACCCAGCTATGAATCAAACTTCAGGAAAGGTGCTCAGGGTAATGCGGACTGCCAAGCGTTTCACCAGGCAGCCCAGATCGAGTACAAACACTTGTGTTTTAAACGGGCAGAGGAAATGGTGTCAAGAGCGCGCCTCCATCTCCCGGGCGACGTACACGTTTTCTCCATGAGACGCAAGCCCTTCCTCCAGTGTGAAAGGCCTCTACACTCTACACCTCTTGCGCTCGCAGCACGCAGGTGCCACCCGCTCTGAACGTCTTCCAAATGCACAGGGTCACGCAACGTGTGAACCAACGAGCGCGGGTGCAGCACACACCTAGGTCTTCGCCGTCGGCCTGAGAACACCCACGGCACAGGGCTTCTTTGGTGCACACACGTGGTCGTGGTCGGTGATGCATTCTGCTCCGTGAAACCTTCTCGGGGACACAGAGCGTGAGCGCACGTAGATTAGCCCTACACCTCATCCCTCTTTCTTGAGTGAGTTGTACTGCTATAAGACAAAACTCCCTGCTAGAATCTCGGTGTGGCTTAAGTATCCTCCGGGAAGCGGTCGCTGCTAGAGACACTGTGCTGCTCTCTAGGATAATGGTCTGTGCCTCCACTGTGCTGCTGTTGTCTCCAAGTCGCTTGCGAAGGCCTTTTCGAAGAGGTTGCTCACAGTGTCGTTTCTTTAGAGTAACCCACAGGCATACGAGGATGCCGGTTCTGTGAAGGAAAATGCTCCCTGCCTCAGCCACTTGGGCGCCGTTTTGTACAGGAAAGGACACTCCGCCTTGAAGGTTCTTCCTTCCGGATTGCCACTCGCACTGGCGATGTCTCCTGAATCTCGTGGGGTTACAGTGCCGTCACGAGGTCCGTATCTCAGGCCTAGAACAGCAGAGCGTCCGGCAGCTTTGAAAGAGACCTTCGACATTCTTCTGGCCTTCGGGGACGCTCCATGAGGAATAAGCTCCTCAGCAGCGTGCGTCTTTAGATCTTTCATGGCAGAACCTCTGTGGGCGACCTCATTCCTCCCCCCACGTGAGAGACACACACAACCTGCCATTAGGGGGTGGAAGGCTTTAGAGTCCAGAAGCGAGGCTGGCGCTCCCACTCAGCATTCCTGCACGGAACTGAGCCCGGGTGCGTGCGACCGTGAGAGGGGGCAAAGACAGGCGTACCAGCGAGCTGTTCACGGTGCACGCTGACGCATCACCCTTCAAGCTCACATTCATTTCATGGACAGAACACGAGGCCTTGATGCGCTTTCCTGTGGTACGTAAACTTTGGTCGTGTCCCCTGGTGGGCAAATCGGCTCAGGACTGCCCTGTCCCAAAGGCTCCAGATGTGGAGCCCGACTGTTGGAGCTCAGCCTCACGTGGCTCTTTCACGGACGAGACCGGTTCGCAATGGGACGGTTCATGAGCTGGGGACTGTGCTGGCTGTTAGGAGTCGGCACACCAAGAGCCCTCCGAGGGAGAGGAGCTTCTGACGTTTGCCAGCACAGTCTCCAATTCCGAACTGCAACGATTCCCTGTAAGAGGCTCCCGAAAGCTTCGACGCAGTTTCTCAGTTAGCTATAAATGGAGGCCAGTCACTTGGCAGACTTCCCCAACGCCCGGCCTCCCAGGCTGCGATACAGACACGCCGACTGCTTCAGCCAACAGGGACAGCTTGGAGTAAAAGGGAGACTCCTACGTGTCAAAGTACTTGCGTGACGCTGGCCAGAAGCTCAAACATTTAGGGCAGGGCATCAGGGCACTTCGCCGCACGCGGAGGAAGTTTGTTCTCATCTCGCCTCTGAATACCGAGTTTAACCAACTAGGAAGCAAACTTCGGGAAAGGTATTCAGGGTGCCGCCGATTCAAAATTCTTTCACCAGACAGCCCAAATCGTGTACGCCTCTTTGTATTTTCCATGGGCAGGACAAAATGGTGTCAACCCGCACGCCTCCAGCTGAGGGTGGGTTGGGGTGGGGTGGGGTGGGGTGGGGTGGGGTGGGGGTGGGGGTTGGGAGACGTACACTTTCTCCATGGGAAACAGGCCCACGCCTTCAGTGTGAAAGGCCTCTATGCCTCTCTGCTCTCGCAGCCCAGGTTTAGCCTCAGCTCTGAAAAGCTTCCAGAGCAGGAAGGTCAGAAAACCTTTGAACCACCCAGCCAGTGCAGCACAGAACAAGGGCTTCTCTATTGGCCTGAGAACACCCACTGCCCAGCGCTCCTTTGTGTACACACGTGGTGGAGGAAGGGTGCTGGATTCGGCTCCGTGAGAATTTCTCCGCGCCACGTAGTGTGAACGCAAGTAGATGAGCCCTACATCTCATACCAGTCTCCTGTGCGAGTTGGACAAGGCGAACTCCCTGCTTGAATCCCGGGGTGGGTTAAGTACCCTCCGGGGAAGGATCGTTGCTTGGGACCCCGGGGCTGGTATCGAGGTGACTGTTCTGTGCATCCACTTCGCAGCTGTTCTCTCTCCGCGGGTTCTCTCCGCCTGCTGCAGCCAAAAGGGACAGCTTAGGGTAAAGATAAAAACCCAGGGTGTAAACGTTCTTGCCTAGCCCTCTCCCCAAGCACAAGTGTATATGCCTCTGGTCAAAGGCTTTCGCCACAAGCTGAACACGTTTGCTCTCCTCTAAGCCTCTGAATCCCTAGTTCACCCAGCTACGAATCAAACTTCAGGAGAGGTGCTCAGGGTGATGCGGACTGCCAAGCGTTTCACCAGGCAGCCCAGATCGAGTACAAACACTTGTGTTTTAAACGGGCAGAGGAAATGGTGTCAAGAGCGTGCCTCCATCTCCCGGGCGACGTACACGTTCTCTCCATGAGACGCAAGCCCTTCCTCCAGTGTGAAAGACCTCTACACTCTACACCTTTTGCGCTCGCAGCACGCAGGTGCCACCCGCTCTGAACATCTCCCAAAGGCACAGGGTCACGCAACGTGTGAACCACCGAGCGCGGGTGCAGCACACACCTAGGTCTTCGCTGTCGGCCTGAGAACACCCACGGCACAGGGCTTCTTTGGTGCACACACGTGGTAGCGGTCGGTGATGCCTTCTGCTCCGTGAAACCTTCTAGGGGACACAGAGTGTGAGCGCACGTAGATTAGCCCTACACCTCATCCCTCTTTCTTGAGTGAGTTGTACTGCTATAAGGCAAAACTCCCTGCTGGAATCTCGGTGTGGCTTAAGTATCCTCCGGGAAGCGATCGCTGCTAGAGACACTGTGCTGCTCTCTAGGATAATGGTCTGTGCCTCCACTGCGCTACTGTTTTCTCCAAGTCGCTTGCGTAGGCCTTTTCGAAGAGGTTGCTCACAGTGTCGTTTCTTTAGAGTAACCCACAGGCATACGAGGATGCCGCTTCTGTGAAGGAAAATGCTCCCTGCCTCAGCCACTTGGGCGCCGTTTTGTACAGGAAAGGACACTCCGCCTTGAAGGTTCTTCCTTCCGGATTGCCACTCGCACTGGCGATGTCTCCTGAATCTCGCGGGGTTACAGTGACGTCACAGGGTCCGTATCTCAGGCCTAGAACGGCAGAGCGTCCGGCAGCATTGAAAGATACCTTTGGCATTCTTCTGGCATTCGGGGACGCTCCATGAGGAACAAGCTCCTCAGCAGCGTGCGTCTTTAGATCTTTCATGGCAGAACCTCTGTGGGCGACCTCATTCCTCCCCCCACGTGAGAGACACACACAACCTGCCATTAGGGGGTGGAAGGCTTTAGAGTCCAGAAGCGACGCTGGCGCTCCCACTTAGCATTATACACGGAACTGAGCCCGGGTGCGTGAGACCGTGAGAGGCGGCAAATGCAGGTGTACCAGCGAGCTGTTCACGGTGCACACTGACGCATCACCCTTCAAGCTCACGTTCATTTCATGGACAGAACACGAGGCCTTGATGAGCTTTCCTGTGGTACGTAAACTTTGGTCACGTCCCCTGGTGGGCACATCGGCTCAGGACTGCCCTGTCCCAAAGGCTCCAGGTGTGGAGCCCGACTGGTGGAGATCAGCCTCACGTGGCTCTTTCACGGATGACACCGACTCGCAATGGGACCGTTCACGAGCTGGGGACCATATTGGCTGTCAGGAGTCGGCACACCAAGAGCCCTCCGAGGGAGAGGAGCTGCTGACGTTTGCCAGCACAGTCTCCAATTCCGAACTGCAACCATTCCCTGTAAGAGGCTCCCGAAAGCTTCGACGCAGTTTCTCAGTTAGCTATAAATGGAGGCCACTCACTTGGCAGACTCCCCCAACGCCCGGCCTCCCAGGCTGCGATACCGACACGCCGACTGCTTCAGCCAACAGGGACAGCTTGGAGTAAAAGTGAGACTCCTATGTGTCAAAGTACTTGCGTGACGCTGGCCAGAAGCTCAAACATTTAGGGCAGGGCATCAGGGCACTTCGCCGCACGCGGAGCAAGTTTGTTCTCATCTCGCCTCTGAATGCCGAGTTTAACCAGCTAGGAAGCAAACTTCGGGAAAGGTACTCAGGGTGCCGCCGATTCAAAATTCTCTCACCAGACAGCCCAAATCGTGTACGCCTCTTTGTATTTTCCATGGGCAGGACAAAATGGTGTCAACCCGCACGCCTCCAGCTGGGGGTGGGTTGGGGTGGGGTGGGGTGGGGTGGGGGTGGGCGTTGGGCGACGTACACTTTCTCCATGGGAAACAGGCCCACGCCTTCAGTGTGAAAGGCCTCTACGCCTCTCCGCTTTCGCAGCCCAGGCGTAGCCTCAGCTCTGAAAAGCTTCCAGAGCAGGAAGGTCAGAAAACCTTTGAACCACCCAGCAGGTGCAGCACAGAACAAGGGCTTCTCTCTTGGCCTTGAGAACACCCACTGCCCAGCGCTCCTTTGTGTACACACGTGGTGGAGGAAGTGTGCTGGATTCGACTCCCTGAGAACTTATCCGGACCACGTAGTGTGAACGCAAGTAGATGATCCCTACATCTCATGCCAGTCTCCTGTGCGAGTTGGACAAGGCGAACTCCCTGCTTGAATCCCGGGGTGGGTTAAGTACCCTCCGGGGAAGGATCGTTGCTTGGGACCCCGGGGCTGGTGTCGAGGTGACTGTTCTGTGCATCCACTTTGCAGCTGTTCTCTCTCCGCAGGTTCTCTAAGCCTGCTGCAGCCAAAAGGGAAAGCTTAGGGTAAAGATAAAAACCCAGGGTGTAAACGTTCTTGCCTAGCCCTCGCCCCAAGCACAAGCGTATATGCCTCTGGTGAAAGGCTTTCGCCACAAGCTGAACACGTTTGGTCTCATCTAAGCCTCTGAAGCCCGAGTTTACCCAGCTACGAATCAAACTTCAGGAAAGGTGCTCAGGGTGATGCGGACTGCCAAGCGTTTCACCAGGCAGCCCAGATCGAGTACAAACACTTGTGTTTTAAACGGGCAGAGGAAATGGTGTCAAGAGCGCACCTCCATCTCCCGGGCGACGTACACGTTCTCTCCATGAGACGCAAGCCCTTCCTCCAGTTTGAAAGGCCTCTACACTCTACACCTTTTGCGCTCGCAGCACGCAGGTGCCACCCGCTCTGAACATCTCCCAAAGGCACAGGGTCACGCAACGTGTGAACCACCGAGCGCGGGTGCAGCACACACCTAGGTCTTCGCTGTCGGCCTGAGAACACCCACGGCACAGGGCTTCTTTGGTGCACACACGTGGTAGCGGTCGGTGATGCATTCTGCTCCGTGAAACCTTCTAGGGGACACAGAGTGTGAGCGCACGTAGATTAGCCCTACACCTCATGCCTCTTTCTTGAGTGAGTTGTACTGCTATAAGGCAAAACTCCCTGCTGGAATCTCGGTGTGGATTAAGTATCCTCCAGGAAGCGATCGCTGCTAGAGACACTGTGCTGCTCTCTAGGATAATGGTCTGTGCCTCCACTGCGCTACTGTTGTCTCCAAGTCGCTTGCGAAGGCCTTTTCGAAGAGGTTGCTCACAGTGTCGTTTCTTTAGAGTAACCCACAGGCATACGAGGATGCCGGTTCTGTGAAGGAAAATGCTCCCTGCCTCAGACACTTGGGCTCCGTTTTGTACAGGAAAGGACACTCCGCCTTGAAGGTTCTTCCTTCTGGATTGCCACTCGCACTAGCGATGTCTCCTGAATCTCGCGGGGTTACGGTGACGTCACAAGGTCCGTATCTCAGGCCTAGAACGGCAGAGCGTCCGGCAGCTTTGAAAGATACCTTCGGCATTCTTCTGGCATTCGGGGACGCTCCATGAGGAACAAGCTCCTCAGCAGCGTGCGTCTTTAGATCTTTCATGGCAGAACCTCTGTGGGCGACCTCATTCCTCCCCCCACGTGAGAGACACACACAACCTGCCATTAGGGGGTGGAAGGCTTTAGAGTCCAGAAGCGAGGCTGGCGCTCCCACTTAGCATTATACACGGAACTGAGCCCGGGTGCGTGAGACAGTGAGAGGCGGCAAATGCAGGTGTACCAGCGACCTGTTCACGGTGCACGCTGACGCATCACCCTTCAAGCTCACGTTCATTTCATGGACAGAACACGAGGCCTTGATGAGCTTTCCTGTGGTACGTAAACTTTGGTCACGTCCCCTGGTGGGCACATCGGCTCAGGACTGCCCTGTCCCAAAGGCTCCAGGTGTGGAGCCCGACTGTTGGAGATCAGCCTCACGTGGCTCTTTAACGGACGAGACCGACTCGCAATGGGACCGTTCACGAGCTGGGGACCGTATTGGCTGTCAGGAGTCGGCACACCAAGAGCCCTCCGAGGGAGAGGAGCTGCTGACGTTTGCCAGCACAGTCTCCAATTCCCAACTGCAACCATTCCCTGTAAGAGGCTCCCGAAAGCTTCGACGCAGTTTCTCAGTTAGCTATAAATGGAGGCCACTCACTTGGCAGACTCCCCAACGCCCGGCCTCCCAGGCTGCAAAACAGTCACGCCGACTGCTTCAGCCAACAGGGACAGCTTGGAGTAAAAGTGAGAATCCTACGTGTCAAAGTACTTGCGTGACGCTGGCCAGAAGCACAAACATTTAGGGCAGGGCATCAAGGCACTTCGCCGCACGCGAAGCAAGTTTGTTCTCATCTCGCCTCTGAATGCCGAGTTTAACCAGCTAGGAAGCAAACTTCGGTAAAGGTACTCAGGTTGCCGCCGATTCAAAATTTTTTCACCAGACAGCCCAAATCGTGTACGCCTCTTTGTATTTTCCATGGGAAGGACAAAATGGTGTCAACCCGCACGCCTCCAACTGGGGGTGGGTTGGGGTGGGGTGGGGTGGGGTGGGGGTGGGGGTTGGGTGACGTACACTTTCTCCATGGGAAACAGGCCCACGCCTTCAGTGTGAAAGGCCTCTACGCCTCTCTGCTTTCGCAGCCCAGGCGTAGCCTCAGCTCTGAAAAGCTTCCAGAGCAGGAAGGTCAGAAAACCTTTGAACCACCAAGCTGATGCAGCACAGAACAAGGGCTTCTCTCTTGGCCTGAGAACACCCACTGCCCAGCGCTCCTTTGTGTACACACGTGGTGGAGGAAGTGTGCTGGATGCGACTCCCTGAGAACTTATCCGGGCCACGTAGTGTGAACGCAAGTAGATGATCCCTACATCTCATGCCAGTCTCCTGTGCGAGTTGGACAAGGCGAACTCCCTGCTTGAATCCCGGGGTGGGTTAAGTACCCTCCGGGGAAGGATCGTTGCTTGGGACCCCGGGGCTGGTATCGAGGTGACTGTTCTGTGCATCCACTTCGCAGCTGTTCTCTCTCCCCGGGTTCTCTCCGCCTGCTGCAGCCAAAAGGGACAGCTTAGGGTAAAGATAAAAACCCAGTGTGTAAACGTTCTTGCCTAGCCCTCGCCCCAAGCACAAACGTATATGCCTCTGGTCAAAGGCTGTCGCCACAAGCTGAACACGTTTGGTCTCATCTAAGCCTCTGAAGCCCGAGTTTACCCAGCTATGAATCAAATTTCAGGAAAGGTGCTCAGGGTGATGCGGACTGCCAAGCCTTTCACCAGGCAGCCCAGATCGGGTACAAACACTTGTGTTTTAAACGGGCAGAGGAAATGGTGTCAAGAGCGCGCCTCCATCTCCCGGGCGACGTACACATTTTCTCCATGAGATGCTAGCCCTTCCTCCAGTGTGAAAGGCTTCTACACTCTACACCTCTTGCGATCGCAGCACGCAGGTGCCACCCGCTCTGAACATCTTCCAAAGGCACAGGGTCACGCAACGTGTGAACCACCGAGCGCGGGTGCAGCACACACCTTGGTCTTCGCTGTCAGCCTGAGAACACCCACGGCACAGGGCTTCGTTGGTGCACACACGTGGTAGCGGTCGGTGATGCATTCTGCTCCGTGAAACCTTCTCGGGGACACAGAGCGTGAGCGAACGTAGATTAGCCCTACACCTCATCCCTCTTTCTTGAGTGAGTTGTACTGCTATAAGGCAAAACTCCCTGCTGTAGTCTCGGTATGCCTTAAGTATCCTCCGTGAAGCGATCGCTGCTAGAGACACTGTGCTGCTCTCTAGGATAATGGTCGGTGCCTCCACTGCGCTGCTGTTGTCTCCAAGTCGCTTGCGAAGGCCTTTTCGAAGAGGTTGCTCACAGTGTCGTTTCTTTAGAGTAACCCACAGGCATACGAGGATGCCGCTTCTGTGAAGGAAAATGCTCCCTGCCTCAGCCACTTGGGCGCTGTTTTGTACAGGAAAGGACACTCCGCCTTGCAGGTTCTTCCTTCCGGATTGCCACTCGCACTGGCGATGTCTCCTGAATCTCGCGGGGTTACAGTGCCATCACAAGGTCCGTATCTCAGGCCTAGAACGGCAGAGCGTCCGGTGCTTTGAAAGAGACCTTCGGCATTCTTCTGGCCTTCGGGGATGCTCCATGAGGAACAAGCTCCTCAGCAGCGTGCGTCTTTAGATCTTTCATGGCAGAACCTCTGTGGGCGACCTCATTCCTCCCCCCACGTGAGAGACACACACAACCTTCCATTAGGGGGTGGAAGGCTTTTGAGTCCAGAAGTGAGGCTGGCACTCCCACTCAGCATTCCTGCATGGAACTGAGCCCGGGTGCGTGAGACCGTTAGACGGGGTAAAGACTGGCGTACCAGCGAGCTGTTCACAGTGCACGCTGACGCATCACCCTTCAAGCTCACGTTCATTTCATGGACAGAACACGAGGCCTTGATGCGCTTTCCTGTGGTACGTAAACTTTGGTCGCGTCCCCTGGTGGGCACATCGGCTCAGGACTGCCCTGTCCCAAAGGCTCCAGGTGTGGAGCCCGACTGTTGGAGATCAGACTCATGTGGCTCTTTCACGGACGAGACCGGCTCGCAATGGGACCGTTCACGAGCTGGGGACTGTGCTGGCTGTTAGGAGTCAGCACACCAAGAGCCCTCCGAGGGAGAGGAGCTGCTGACGTTTGCCAGCACAGTCTCCAATTCCGAACTGCAACCATTCCCTGTAAGAGGCTCCCAAAAGCTTCGACGCATTTTCTCAGTTAGCTATAACTGGAGGCCAGTCACTTGGCAGACTCCCCCAACGCCCGGCCTCCCAGGCTGCGATACAGACACTCCGACTGCTTCAGCCAACAGGGACAGCTTGGAGTAAAAGTGAGACTCCTATGTGTCAAAGTACTTGCGTGACGCTGGCCAGAAGCTCAAACATTTAGGGCAGGGCATCAGGGCACTTCTTCTCACGCAGAGCAAGTTTGTTCTCATCTCGCCTCTGAATACCGAGTTTAACCAACTAGGAAGCAAACTTCGGGAAAGGTACTCAGGGTGCCGCCGATTCAAAATTCTCTCACCAGACAGCCCAAATCGTGTACGCCTCTTTGTATTTTCCATGGGCAGGACAAAATGGTGTCAACCCGCACGCCTCCAGCTGAGAGTGGGTTGCGGTGGGGTGGGGTGGGGTGGGGTGGGGTGGGGGTGGGGGTTGGGAGACGTACACTTTCTCCATGGGAAACAGGCCCACGCCTTCAGTGTGAAAGGCCTCTACGCCTTTCTGCTCTCGCAGCCCAGGTGTAGACTCAGCTCTGAAAAGCTTCCAGAGCAGGAAGGTCAGAAAACCTTTGAACCACCCAGCCAGTGCAGCACAGAACAAGGGCTTCTCTATTGGCCTGAGAACACCCACTGCCCAGCGCTCCTTTGTGTACACACGTGGTGGAGGAAGGGTGCTGGATTCGGCTCCGTGAGAATTTCTCCGGGCCACGTAGTGTGAACGCAAGTAGATGAGCCCTACATCTCATGCCAGTCTCCTGTGCGAGTTGGACAAGGCGAACTCCCTGCTTGAATCCCGGGGTGGGTTAAGTACCCTCCGGGGAAGGATCGTTGCTTGCGACCTCGGGGCTGGTATCGAGGTGACTGTTCTGTGCATCCACTTCACAGCTGTTCTCTCTCCGCGGGTTCTCTCTGCCTGCTGCAGCCAAAAGGGACAGCTTAGGGTAAAGATAAAAACCCAGTGTGTAAACGTTCTTGCCTAGCCCTCGCCCCAAGCACAAGTGTATATGCCTCTGGTCAAAGGCTTTCGCCACAAGCTGAACACGTTTGCTCTCCTCTAAGCCTCTGAAGCCCGAGTTCACCCAGCTACGAATCAAACTTCAGGAAAGGTGCTCAGGGTGATGCGGACTGCCAAGCGTTTCACCAGGCAGCCCAGATCGAGTACAAACACTTGTGTTTTAAACGGGCAGAGGAAATGGTATCAAGAGCGCCTCCATCTCCCGGGCGACGTACACGTTTTCTCCACGAGACGCAAGCCCTTCCTCCAGTGTGAAAGGCCTCTACACTCTACACCTCTTGCGCTCGCAGCACGCAGGTGCCACCCGCTCTGAACATCTTCCAAAGGCACAGGGGTCACGCAACGTGTGAACCACCGAGCGCGGGTGCACCACACACCTAGGTCTTCGCTGTCGGCCTGAGAACACCCACAGCACAGGGCTTCATTGGTGCACACACGTGGTATCGGTCGTTGATGCATTCTGCTCCGTGAAACCTTGTCGGGGACACAGAGCATGAGCGCACGTAGATTAGCCCTACACCTCATCCCTCTTTCTTGAGTGAGTTGTACTGCTATAAGGCAAAACTCCCTGCTGGAATCTCGGTGTGGTTTAAGTATCCTCCGGGAAGCGATCGCTGCTAGAGACACTGTGCTGCTTGCTATCTAGGATAATGGTCTGTGCCTCCACTGTGCTGCTGTTGTCTCCAAGTCACTTGCGAAGGCCTTTTCGAAGAGGTTGCTCACAGTGTCGTTTCTTTAGTGTAACCCACAGGCATACGAGGATGCCGCTTCTGTGAAGGAAAATGCTCCCTGCCTCAGCCACTTGGGCGCCGTTTTGTACAGGAAAGGACACTCCGCCTTGCAGGTTCTTCCTTGCGGATTGCCACTCGGACTGGCGATGTCTCCTGAATCTCGCGGGTTACAGTGCCATCACAAGGTCCGTATCTCAGGCCTAGAACGGCAGAGCGTCTGGCAGCTTTGAAAGAGACCGTCGGCATTCTTCTGGCCTTCGGGGATGCTCCATGAGGAACAAGCTCCTCAGCAGCGTGCGTCTTTAGATCTTTCATGGAAGAACCTCTGTGGGCAACCTCATTCCTCCCCCCACGTGAGAGACACACACAACCTGCCATTAGGGGCTGGAAGGCTTTAGAGTCCAGAAGCGAGGCTGGCGCTCCCACTCAGCATTCCTGCACGGAACTGAGCCCGGGTGCGTGAGACCGTGAGAGTGGGCAAAGACAGGTGTACCAGCGAGCTGTTCACGGTGCACGCTGACGCATCACCCTTCAAGCTCACGTTCATTTCATGGACAGAACACGAGGCCTTGATGCGCTTTCCTGTGGTACGTAAACTTTGGTCGCGTCCCCTGGTGGGCACATCGGCTCAGGACTGCCCTGTCCCAAAGGCTCCAGGTGTGGAGCCCGACTGTTGGAGCTCAGCCTCACGTGGCTCTTTCACGGACGAGACCGGCTCGCAATGGGACCGTTCACGAGCTGGGGACCGTGCTGGCTATTAGTAGTCGGCACACCAAGAGCCCTCCGAGGGAGAGGAGCTGCTGACGTTTGCCAGCACAGTCTCCAATTCCCAACTGCAACCATTCCCTGTAAGAGGCTCCCGAAAGCTTCGACGCAGTTTCTCAGTTAGCTATAAATGGAGGCCAGTCACTTGGCAGACTCCCCCAACGCCCGGCCTCCCAGGCTGCGATACAGACACGCCGACTTCTTCAGCCAACAGGGACAGCTTGGAGTAAAAGTGAGACTCCTACGTGTCAAAGGACATGCGTGACGCTAGCCAGAAGCTCAAACATTTAGGGCAGGGCATCAGGGCACTTCGGCACACGCGGAGCAAGTTTGTTCTCATCTCGCCTCTGAATGCCGAGTTTAACCAGCTAGGAAGCAAACTTCGGGAAAGGTACTCAGGGTGCCGCCGATTCAAAATTCTCTCACCAGACAGCCCAAATCGTGTACGCCTCTTTGTATTTTCCATGGGCAGGACAAAATGGTGTCAACCCGCACGCCTCCAGCTGGGGGTGGGTTGGGGTAGGGTGGGGTGGGGTGGGGTGGGGTGTGGGTGGGGGTTCGGCGACGTACACTTTCTCCATGGAAACAGGCCCACGCCTTCAGTGTGAAAGGTCTCTACACCTCTCTACTTTCTCAGCCCAGTCGTAGCCTCAGCTCTGTAAAGCTTCCAGAGCAGGAAGGTCAGAAAACCTTTGAACCACCCAGCAGGTGCAGCACAGAACAAGGGCTCCTCTCTTGGCCTTGAGAACACCCACTGCCCAGCGCTCCTTTGTGTACACACGTGGTGGAGGAAGGGTGCTGCATTCGGCTCCGTGAGAATTTCTCCGGGCCACGTAGTGTGAACGAAAGTAGATGAGCCCTACATCTCATGCCAGTCTCCTGTGTGAGTTGGACAAGGCAAACTCCCTGCTTGAATCCCGGGGTGGGTTAAGTACCCTCCGGGGAAGGATCGTTGCTTGGGACCCCGGGGCTGGTATCGAGGTGACTGTTCTGTGCATCCACTTCGCAGCTGTTCTCTCTCCGCAGGTTCTCTCCGCCTGCTGCAGCCAAAAGGGACACAGCTTAGGGTAAAGATAAAAACCCGGGGTGTAAACGTTCTTGCCTAGCCCTCGCCCCAAGCACAAGCGTATATGCCTCTGGTCAAAGGCTTTCGCCACAAGCTGAACACGTTTGGTCTCATCTAAGCCTCTGAAGCCCGAGTTCACCCAGCTACGAATCAAACTTCAGGAGAGGTGCTCAGGGTGATGCGGACTGCCAAGCCTTTCACCAGGCAGCCCAGATCGAGTACAAACACTTGTGTTTTAAACGGGCAGAGGAAATGGTGTCAAGAGCGCGCCTCCATCTCCCGGGCGACGTACACGTTCTCTCCACGAGACGCAAGCCCTTCCTCCAGTGTGAAAGGCCTCTACACTCTACACCTCTTGCGCTCGCAGCACGCAGGTGCCACCCGCTCTGAACATCTTCCAAAGGCACAGGGGTCACGCAACGTGTGAACCACTGAGCGCGGGTGCACCACACACCTAGGTCTTCGCTGTCGGCCTGAGAACACCCACGGCACAGGGCTTCTTTGGTGCACACACGTGGTAGCGGTCGATGATGCCTTCTGCTCCGTGAAACCTTCTCGGGGACACAGAGCGTGAGCGCACGTAGATTAGCCCTACACCTCATCCCTCTTTCTTGAGTGAGTTGTACTGCTATAAGGCAAAACTCCCTGCTGGAATCTCGGTGTGGCTTAAGTATCCTCCGGGAAGCGATCGCTGCTAGAGACACTGTGCTGCTCTCTAGGATAACGGTCTGTGCCTCCACTGCGCTGCTGTTGTCTCCAAGTCGCTTGCGAAGGCCTTTTCGAAGAGGTTGCTCACAGTGTCGTTTCTTTAGAGCAACCCACAGGCATACGAGGATACCGGTTCTGTGAAGGAAAATGCTCCCTGCCTCAGCCACTTGGGCGACGTTTTGTACAGGAAAGGACACTCCGCCTTGGAGGCTCTTCCTTCCGGATTGCCACTCGCACTGGCGATGTCTCCTGAATCTCGCGGGGTTACGGTGCTGTCACAGGGTCCGTATCTCAGGCCTAGAATGGCATAGCGTCCGGCAGCTTTGAAAGAGACCTTCGGCATTCTTCTGGCCTTTGGGGACGCTCCATGAGGAACAAGCTCCTCAGCAGCGTGCGTCTTTAGATCTTTCATGGCAGAACCTCTGTGGGCGACCTCATTCCTCCCCCCACGTGAGAGACACACACAACCTGCCATTAGGGGGTGGAAGGCTTTAGAGTCCAGCAGCGAGGCTGGCGCTCCCAATCAGCGTTCCTGCACGGAACTGAGCCCGGGTGCGTGAGACCGTGAGAGTGGGCAAAGACAGGCATACCAGCGAGCTGTTCACGGTGTACCCTGACGCATCACCCTTCAAGCTCACGTTCCTTTCATGGAGAGAACACGAGGCCTTGATTGCGCTTTCCTGTGGTACGTAAACTTTGGTCACGTCCCCTGGTGGGCACATCGGCTCAGGACTGCCCTGTCCCAAAGGCTCCAGGTGTGGAGCCCGACTGTTGGAGCTCAGCCTCACGTGGCTCTTTCACGGACGAGACCGGCTCGCAATGGGACCGTTCACGAGCTGTGGACCGTGCTGGCTGTCAGGAGTCGGCACACCAAGAGCCCTCCGAGGGAGAGGAGCTGCTGACGTTTGCCAGCACAGTCTCCAATTCCGAACTGCAACCATTCCCTGTAAGAGGCTCCCGAAAACTTCGACGCAGTTTCTCAGTTAGCTATAAATGGAGGCCACTCACTTGGCAGACTCCCCCAACGCCCGGCCTCCCAGGCTGCAAAACAGTCACGCCGACTGCTTCAGCCAACAGGGACAGCTTGGAGTAAAAGTGAGAATCCTACGTGTCAAAGTACTTGCGTGACGCTGGCCAGAAGCACAAACATTTAGGGCAGGGCATCAAGGCACTTCGCCGCACGCGAAGCAAGTTTGTTCTCATCTCGCCTCTGAATGCCGAGTTTAACCAGCTAGGAAGCAAACTTCGGGAAAGGTACTCAGGGTGCCGCCGATTCAAAATTCTTTCACCAGACAGCCCAAATCGTGTACGCCTCTTTGTATTTTCCATGGGAAGGACAAAATGGTGTCAACCCGCACGCCTCCAACTGGGGGTGGGTTGGGGTGGGGTGGGGTGGGGTGGGGGTGGGGGTTGGGTGACGTACACTTTCTCCATGGGAAACAGGCCCACGCCTTCAGTGTGAAAGGCCTCTACGCCTCTCTGCTTTCGCAGCCCAGGCATAGCCTCAGCTCTGAAAAGCTTCCAGAGCAGGAAGGTCAGAAAACCTTTGAACCACCAAGCCGATGCAGCACAGAACAAGGGCTTCTCTCTTGGGCTGAGAACACCCACTGCCCAGCGCTCCTTTGTGTACACACGTGGTGGAGGAAGTGTGCTGGATTCGACTCCCTGAGAACTTATCCGGGCCACCTAGTGTGAACGCAAGTAGATGATCCCTACATCTCATGCCAGTCTCCTGTGCGAGTTGGACAAGGCGAACTCCCTGCTTGAATCCCGGGGTGGGTTAAGTACCCTCCGGGGAAGGATCGTTGCTTGGGACCCCGGGGCTGGTATCGAGGTGACTGTTCTGTGCATCCACTTCGCAGCTGTTCTCTCTCCGCGGGTTCTCTCCGCCTGCTGCAGCCAAAAGGGACAGCTTAGGGTAAAGATAAAAACCCAGTGTTTAAACGTTCTTGCCTAGCCCTTGCCCCAAGCACAAGCCTATATGCCTCTGGTCAAAGACTGTCGCCACAAGCTGAACACGTTTGGTCTCATCTAAGCCTCTGAAGCCCGAGTTTACCCAGCTATGAATCAAATTTCAGGAAAGGTGCTCAGGGTGATGCGGACTGCCAAGCCTTTCACCAGGCAGCCCAGATCGGGTACAAACACTTGTGTTTTAAACGGGCAGAGGAAATGGTGTCAAGAGCGCGCCTCCATCTCCCGGGCGACGTACACATTTTCTCCATGAGATGCAAGCCCTTCCTCCAGTGTGAAAGGCTGCTACACTCTACACCTCTTGCGATCACAGCACGCAGGTGCCACCCGCTCTGAACATCTTCCAAAGGCACAGGGTCACGCAACGTGTGAACCACCGAGCGCGGGTGCAGCACACACCTAGGTCTTCCCTGTCAGCCTGAGAACACCCACGGCACAGGGCTTCGTTGGTGCACACACGTGGTAGCGGTCGGTGATGCATTCTGCTCCGTGAAACCTTCTCGGGGACACAGAGCGTGAGCGAACGTAGATTAGCCCTACACCTCATCCCTCTTTCTTGAGTGAGTTGTACTGCCATAAGGCAAAACTCCCTACTGTAGTCTCGGTATGCCTTAAGTATCCTCCGTGAAGCGATCGCTGCTAGAGACACCGTGCTGCTCTCTAGGATAATGGTCGGTGCCTCCACTGCGCTGCTGTTGTCTCCAAGTCGCTTGCGAAGGCCTTTTCGAAGAGGTTGCTCACAGTGTCGTTTCTTTAGAGTAACCCACAGGCATACGAGGATGCCGCTTCTGTGAAGGAAAATGCTCCCTGCCTCAGCCACTTGGGCGACGTTTTGTACAGGAAAGGACACTCCGCCTTGGAGGCTCTTCCTTCCGGATTGCCACTCGGACTGGCGATGTCTCCTGAATCTCGCGGGTTACAGTGCCATCACAAGGTCCGTATCTCAGGCCTAGAACGGCAGAGCATCCGGCAGCTTTGAAAGAGACCGTCGGCATTCTTCTGGCCTTCGGGGATGCTCCATAAGGAACAAGCTCCTCAGCAGCGTGCGTCTTTAGATCTTTCATAGCAGAACCTCTGTGGGCGACCTCATTCCTCCCCCCACGTGAGAGACACACACAACCTGCCATTAGGGGGTGGAAGGCTTTAGAGTCCAGAAGCGAGGCTGGCGCTCCCACTCAGCATTCCTGCACGGAACTGAGCCCGGGTGCGTGAGACCGTGAGAGTGGGAAAAGACAGGCATACCAGCGAGCTGTTCACGGTGTACCCTGACGCATCACCCTTCAAGCTCACGTTCCTTTCATGGAGAGAACACGAGGCCTTGATTGCGCTTTCCTGTGGTACGTAAACTTTGGTCACGTCCCCTGGTGGGCACATCGGCTCAGGACTGCCCTGTCCCAAAGGCTCCAGGTGTGGAGCCCGACTGTTGGAGCTCAGCCTCACGTGGCTCTTTCACGGACGAGACCGGCTCGCAATGGGACCGTTCACGAGCTGTGGACCGTGCTGGCTGTCAGGAGTCGGCACACCAAGAGCCCTCCGAGGGAGAGGAGCTGCTGACGTTTGCCAGCACAGTCTCCAATTCCGAACTGCAACCATTCCCTGTAAGAGGCTCCCGAAAGCTTCGACGCAGTTTCTCAGTTAGCTATAAATGGAGGCCACTCACTTGGCAGACTCCCCCAACGCCCGGCCTCCCAGGCTGCAAAACAGTCACGCCGACTGCTTCAGCCAACAGGGACAGCTTGGAGTAAAAGTGAGAATCCTACGTGTCAAAGTACTTGCGTGACGCTGGCCAGAAGCACAAACATTTAGGGCACGGCATCAAGGCACTTCGCCGCACGCGAAGCAAGTTTGTTCTCATCTCGCCTCTGAATGCCGAGTTTAACCAGCTAGGAAGCAAACTTCGGGAAAGGTACTCAGGGTGCCGCCGATTCAAAATTCTTTCACCAGACAGCCCAAATCGTGTACGCCTCTTTGTATTTTCCATGGGAAGGACAAAATGGTGTCAACCCGCACGCCTCCAGCTGAGGGTGGGTTGGGGTGGGGTGGGGTGGGGTGGGGTGGGGTGGGGGTGGGGGTTGGGAGACGTACACTTTCTCCATGGGAAACAGGCCCACGCCTTCAGTGTGAAAGGCCTCTATGCCTCTCTGCTCTCGCAGCCCAAGTGTAGCCTCAGCTCTGAAAAGCTTCCAGAGCAGGAAGGTCAGAAAACCTTTGAACCACCCAGCCAGTGCAGCACAGAACAAGGGCTTCTCTATTGGCCTGAGAACACCCACTGCCCAGCGCTCCTTTGTGTACACACGTGGTGGAGGAAGGGTGCTGGATTCGGCTCCGTGAGAATTTCTCCGGGCCACGTAGTGTGAACGCAAGTAGATGAGCCCTACATCTCATGCCAGTCTCCTGTGCGAGTTGGACAAGGCGAACTCCCTGCTTGAATCCCGGGGTGGGTTAAGTACCCTCCGGGGAAGGATCGTTGCTTGGGACCCCGGGGCTGGTATCGAGGTGACTCTTCTGTGCATCCACTTCGCAGCTGTTCTCTCTCCGTGGGTTCTCTCCGCCTGCTGCAGCCAAAAGGGACAGCTTAGGGTAAAGATAAAAACCCAGGGTGTAAACGTTCTTGCCTAGCCCTCGCCCCAAGCACAAGTGTATATACCTCTGGTCAAAGGCTTTCGCCACAAGCTGAACACGTTTGCTCTCCTCTAAGCCTCTGAAGCCCGAGTTTACCCAGCTACGAATCAAACTTCAGGAAAGGTGCTCAGGGTGATGCGGACTACCAAGCGTTTCACCAGGCAGCCCAGATCGAGTACAAACACTTGTGTTTTAAACGGGCAGAGGAAATGGTATCAAGAGCGCCTCCATCTCCCGGGCGACGTACACGTTTTCTCCACGAGACGCAAGCCCTTCCTCCAGTGTGAAAGGCCTCTACACTCTACACCTCTTGCACTCGCAGCACGCAGGTGCCACCCGCTCTGAACATCTTCCAAAGGCACAGGGTCACGCAACGTGTGAACCACCGAGCACGGGTGCAGCACACACCTAGGTCTTCGCTGTCGGCCTGAGAACACCCACAGCACAGGGCTTCATTGGTGCACACACGTGGTATCGGTCGTTGATGCATTCTGCTCCGTGAAACCTTGTCGGGGACACAGAGCGTGAGCGCACGTAGATTAGCCCTACACCTCATCCCTCTTTCTTGAGTGAGTTGTACTGCTATAAGGCAAAACTCCCTGCTGGAATCTCGGTGTGGTTTAAGTATCCTCCGGGAAGCGATCGCTGCTAGAGACACTGTGCTGCTTGCTATCTAGGATAATGGTCTGTGCCTCCACTGTGCTGCTGTTGTCTCCAAGTCACTTGCGAAGGCCTTTTCGAAGAGGTTGCTCACAGTGTCGTTTCTTTAGAGTAACCCACAGGCATACGAGGATGCCGCTTCTGTGAAGGAAAATGCTCCCTGCCTCAGCCACTTGGGCGCCGTTTTGTACAGGAAAGGACACTCCGCCTTGCAGGTTCTTCCTTCCGGATTGCCACTCGGACTGGCGATGTCTCCTGAATCTCGCGGGTTACAGTGCCATCACAAGGTCCGTATCTCAGGCCTAGAACGGCAGAGCGTCCGGCAGCTTTGAAAGAGACCTTCGGCATTCTTCTGGCCTTCGGGGATGCTCCATGAGGAACAAGCTCCTCAGCAGCGTGCGTCTTTAGATCTTTCATGGCAGAACCTCTGTGGGCGACCTCATTCCTCCCCCCACGTGAGAGACACACACAACCTGCCATTAGGGGGTGGAAGGCTTTAGAGTCCAGAAGCGATGCTGGCGCTCCCACTCAGCATTCCTGCACGGAACTGAGCCCGGATGCGTGAGACCGTGAGAGGGGGCAAAGACAGGCGTACCAGCAAGCTGTTCACGGTGCACGCTGACGCATCACCCTTCAAGCTCACGTTCATTTCATGGACAGAACACGAGGCCTTGATGCGCTTTCCTTTGGAACGTAAACTTTGGTCGCGTCCCCTGGTGGGCACATCGGCTCAGGACTGCCCTGTCCCAAAGGCTCCAGGTGTGGAGCCCGACTGTTGGAGCTCAGCCTCACGTGGCTCTTTCACGGACGAGACCGGCTCGCAATGGGACCGTTCACGAGCTGGGGACCGTGCTGGCTATTAGGAGTCGGCACACCAAGAGCCCTCCGAGGGAGAGGAGCTGCTGACGTTTGCCAGCACAGTCTCCAATTCCCAACTGCAACCATTCCCTGTAAGAGGCTCCCGAAAGCTTCGACGCAGTTTCTCAGTTAGCTATAAATGGAGGCCAGTCACTTGGCAGACTCCCCCAACGCCCGGCCTCCCAGGCTGCGATACAGACACGCCGACTTCTTCAGCCAACAGGGACAGCTTGGAGTAAAAGGGAGACTCCTACGTGTCAAAGGACATGCGTGACGCTGGCCAGAAGCTCAAATATTTAGGGCAGGGCATCAGGGCACTTCGGCGCACGCGGAGCAAGTTTGTTCTCATCTCGCCTCTGAATGCCGAGTTTAACCAGCTAGGAAGCAAACTTCGGGAAAGGTACTCAGGGTGCCGCCGATTCAAAATTCTTTCACCAGACAGCCCAAATCGTGTACGCCTCTTTGTATTTTCCATGGGCAGGACAAAATGGTGTCAACCCGCACGCCTCCAGCTGGGGGTGGGTTGGGGTAGGGTGGGGTGGGGTGGGGTGGGGTGTGGGTGGGGGTTGGGCGACGTACACTTTCTCCATGGAAACAGGCCCACGCCTTCAGTGTGAAAGGTCTCTACACCTCTCTACTTTCACAGCCCAGGCGTAGCCTCAGCTCTGAAAAGCTTCCAGAGCAGGAAGGTCAGAAAAACTTTGAACCACCCAGCAGGTGCAGCACAGAACAAGGGCTTCTCTCTTGGCCTTGAGAACACCCACTGCCCAGCGCTACTTTGTGTACACACGTGGTGGAGGAAGGGTGCTGCATTCGGCTCCGTGAGAATTTCTCCGGGCCACGTAGTGTGAACGCAAGTAGATGAGCCCTACATCTCATGCCAGTCTCCTGTGCGAGTTGGACAAGGCGAACTCCCTGCTTGAATCCCGGGGTGGGTTAAGTACCCTCCGGGGAAGGATCGTTGCTTGGGACCCCGGGGCTGGTATCGAGGTGACTGTTCTGTGCATCCACTTCGCAGCTGTTCTCTCTCCGCGGGTTCTCTCCGCCTGCTGCAGCCAAAAGGGACACAGCTTAGGGTAAAGATAAAAACCCGGGGTGTAAACGTTCTTGCCTAGCCCTCGCCCCAAGCACAAGCGTATATGCCTCTGGTCAAAGGCTTTCGCCACAAGCTGAACACGTTTGGTCTCATCTAAGCCTCTGAAGCCCGAGTTCACCCAGCTGCGAATCAAACTTCAGGAGAGGTGCTCAGGGTGATGCGGACTGCCAAGCGTTTCACCAGGCAGCCCAGATCGAGTACAAACACTTGTGTTTTAAACGGGCAGAGGAAATGGTGTCAAGGGCGCGCCTCCATCTCCCGGGCGACGTACACGTTCTCTCCACGAGACGCAAGCCCTTCCTCCAGTGTGAAAGGCCTCTACACTCTACACCTCTTGCGCTCGCAGCACGCAGGTGCCACCCGCTCTGAACATCTTCCAAAGGCACAGGGGTCACGCAACGTGTGAACCACCGAGCGCGGGTGCAGCACACACCTAGGTCTTCGCTGTCGGCCTGAGAACACTCACGGCACAGGGCTTCTTTGGTGCACACACGTGGTAGCGGTCGGTGATGCATTCTGCTCCGTGAAACCTTCTCGGGGACACAGAGCGTGAGCGCACGTAGATTAGCCCTACACCTCATCCCTCTTTCTTGAGTGAGTTGTACTGCTATAAGGCAAAACTCCCTGCTGGAATCTCGGTGTGGCTTAAGTATCCTCCGGGAAGCGATCGCTGCTAGAGACACTGTGCTGCTCTCTAGGATAATGGTCTGTGCCTCCACTGCGCTACTGTTTTCTCTAAGTCGCTTGCGAAGGCCTTTTCGAAGAGGTTGCTCACAGTGTCGTTTCTTTAGAGTAACCCACAGGCATACGAGGATGCCGGTTCTGTGAAGGAAAATGCTCCCTGCCTCAGCCACTTGGGCGCCGTTTTGTACAGGAAAGGACACTCCGCCTTGAAGGTTCTACCTTCCGGATTGCCACTCGCACTGGCGATGTCTCCTGAATCTCGCGGGGTTACAGTGACGTCACAAGGTCCGTATCTCAGGCCTAGAACGGCAGAGCGTCCGGCAGCTTTGAAAGATACCTTCGGCATTCTTCTGGCATTCGGGGACGCTCCATGAGGAACAAGCTCCTCAGCAGCGTGCGTCTTTAGATCTTTCATGGCAGAACCTCTGTGGGCGACCTCATTCCTCCCCCCACGTGAGAGACACACACAACCTGCCATTAGGGGGTGGAAGGCTTTAGAGTCCAGAAGCGAGGCTGGCGCTCCCACTTAGCATTATACACGGAACTGAGCCCGGGTGCGTGAGACCGTGAGAGGCGGCAAATGCAGGTGTACCAGCGAGCTGTTCACGGTGCACGCTGACGCATCACCCTTCAAGCTCACGTTCATTTCATGGACAGAACACGAGGCCTTGATGAGCTTTCCTGTGGTACATAAACTTTGGTCGCGTCCCCTGGTGGGCACATCGGCTCAGGACTGCCCTGTCCCAAAGGGTCCAGGTGTGGAGCCCGACTGTTGGAGCTCAGCCTCACGTGGCTCTTTCACGGACGAGACCGGCTCGCAATGGGACCGTTCACGAGCTGGGGACTGTGCTGGCTGTTAGGAGTCGGCACACCAAGAGCCCTCCGAGGGAGAGGAGCTGCTGACGTTTGCCAGCACAGTCTCCAATTCCCAACTGCAACCATTCCCTGTAAGAGGCTCCCGAAAGCTTCGACGCAGTTTCTCAGTTAGCTATAAATGGAGGCCAGTCACTTGGCAGACTCCCCCAACGCCCGGCCTCCCAGGCTGCGATACAGACACGCCGACTGCTTCAGCCAACAGGGACAGCTTGGAGTAAAAGGGAGACTCCTACGTGTCAAAGTACTTGCGTGACGCTGGCCAGAAGCTCAAACATTTAGGGCAGGGCATCAGGGCACTTCTTCGCACGCGGAGCAAGTTTGTTCTCATCTCGCCTCTGAATACCGAGTTTAACCAACTAGGAAGCAAACTTCGGGAAAGGTACTCAGGGTGCCGCCGATTCAAAATTCTTTCACCAGACAGCCCAAATCGTGTACGCCTCTTTGTATTTTCCATGGGCAGGACAAAATGGTGTCAACCCGCACGCCTCCAGCTTAGGGTGGGTTGGGGTGGGGTGGGGTGGGGTGGGGTGGGGGTGGGAGTTGGGAGACGTACACTTTCTCCATGGGAAACAGGCCCACGCCTTCAGTGTGAAAGGCCTCTATGCCTCTCTGCTCTCACAGCCCAGGTGTAGCCTCAGCTCTGAAAAGCTTCCAGAGCAGGAAGGTCAGAAAACCTTTGAACCACCCAGCCAGTGCAGCACAGAACATGGGCTTCTCTATTGGACTGAGAACACCCACTGCCCAGCGCTCCTTTGTGTACACACGTGGTGGAGGAAGGGTGCTGGATTCGGCTCCGTGTGAATTTCTCCGGGCCACGTAGTGTGAACGCAAGTAGATGAGCCCTACATCTCATGCCAGTCTCCTGTGCGAGTTGGACAAGGCGAACTCCCTGCTTGAATCCCGGGGTGGGTTAAGTACCCTCCGGGGAAGGATCGTTGCTTGGGACCCCGGGGCTGGTATCGAGGTGACTGTTCTGTGCATCCACTTCGCAGCTGTTCTCTCTCCGCGGGTTCTCTCCGCCTGCTGCAGCCAAAAGGGACACAGCTTAGGGTAAAGATAAAAACCCGGGGTGTAAACGTTCTTGCCTAGCCCTCGCCCCAAGCACAAGCGTATATGCCTCTGGTCAAAGGCTTTCGCCACAAGCTGAACACGTTTGGTCTCATCTAAGCCTCTGAAGCCCGAGTTCACCCAGCTACGAATCAAACTTCAGGAGAGGTGCTCAGGGTGATGCGGACTGCCAAGCGTTTCACCAGGCAGCCCAGATCGAGTACAAACACTTGTGTTTTAAACGGGCAGAGGAAATGGTGTCAAGGGCGCGCCTCCATCTCCCGGGCGACGTACACGTTCTCTCCACGAGACGCAAGCCCTTCCTCCAGTGTGAAAGGCCTCTACACTCTACACCTCTTGCGCTCGCAGCACGCAGGTGCCACCCGCTCTGAACATCTTCCAAAGGCACAGGGGTCACGCAACGTGTGAACCACCGAGCGCGGGTGCAGCACACACCTAGGTCTTCGCGGTCGGCCTGAGAACACCCACGGCACAGGGCTTCTTTGGTGCACACACGTGGTAGCGGTCGGTGATGCCTTCTGCTCCGTGAAACCTTCTCGGGGACACAGAGCGTGAGCGCACGTAGATTAGCCCTACACCTCATCCCTCTTTCTTGAGTGAGTTGTACTGCTATAAGGCAAAACTCCCTGCTGGAATCTCGGTGTGGCTTAAGTATCCTCCGGGAAGCGATCGCTGCTAGAGACACTGTGCTGCTCTCTAGGATAATGGTCTGTGCCTCCACTGCGCTACTGTTTTCTCCAAGTCGCTTGCGAAGGCCTTTTCGAAGAGGTTGCTCACAGTGTCGTTTCTTTAGAGTAACCAACAGGCATACGAGGATGCCGGTTCTGTGAAGGAAAATGCTCCCTGCCTCAGCCACTTGGGCGCCGTTTTGTACAGGAAAGGACACTCCGCCTTGAAGGTTCTTCCTTCCAGATTGCCACTCGCACTGGCGATGTCT
The DNA here is from genome assembly GCF_937001465.1 of Orcinus orca. Taxonomy (NCBI): domain Eukaryota; kingdom Metazoa; phylum Chordata; class Mammalia; order Artiodactyla; family Delphinidae; genus Orcinus; species Orcinus orca. Next base: position 1,125,617 of record NW_026043958.1, on the reverse strand, counting down.
CCTGAATCTCGCGGGGTTACAGTGACGTCACAAGGTCCGTATCTCAGGCCTAGAACGGCAGAGCGTCCGGCAGCTTTGAAAGATACCTTCGGCATTCTTCTGGCATTCGGGGACGCTCCATGAGGAACAAGCTCCTCAGCAGCGTGCGTCTTTAGATCTTTCATGGCAGAACCTCTGTGGGCGACCTCATTCCTCCCCCCACGTGAGAGACACACACAACCTGCCATTAGGGGGTGGAAGGCTTTAGAGTCCAGAAGCGAGGCTGGCGCTCCCACTTAGCATTATACACGGAACTGAGCCCGGGTGCGTGAGACCGTGAGAGGCGGCAAATGCAGGTGTACCAGCGAGCTGTTCACGGTGCACGCTGACGCATCACCCTTCAAGCTCACGTTCATTTCATGGACAGAACACGAGGCCTTGATGAGCTTTCCTGTGGTACATAAACTTTGGTCACGTCCCCTGGTGGGCACATCGGCTCAGGACTGCCCTGTCCCAAAGGCTCCAGGTGTGGAGCCCGACTTTTGGAGATCAGCCTCACGTGGCTCTTTAACGGACGAGACCGACTCGCAATGGGACCGTTCACGAGCTGGGGACCGTATTGGCTGTCAGGAGTCGGCACACCAAGAGCCCTCCGAGGGAGAGGAGCTGCTGACGTTTGCCAGCACAGTCTCCAATTCCGAACTGCAACCATTCCCTGTAAGAGGCTCCCGAAAGCTTCGACGCAGTTTCTCAGTTAGCTATAAATGGAGGCCAGTCACTTGGCAGACTCCCCCAACGCCCGGCCTCCCAGGCTGCGATACAGACACGCCGACTGCTTCAGCCAACAGGGACAGCTTGGAGTAAAAGGGAGACTCCTACGTGTCAAAGTACTTGCGTGACGCTGGCCAGAAGCTCAAACATTTAGGGCAGGGCATCAGGGCACTTCTTCGCACGCGGAGCAAGTTTGTTCTCATCTCGCCTCTGAATACCGAGTTTAACCAACTAGGAAGCAAACTTCAGGAAAGGTACTCAGGGTGCCGCCGATTCAAAATTCTTTCACCAGACAGCCCAAATCGTGTACGCCTCTTTGTATTTTCCATGGGCAGGACAAACTGGTGTCAACCCGCACGCCTCCAGCTGAGGGTGGGTTGGGGTGGGGTGGGGTGGGGTGGGGTGGGGTGGGGGTGGGAGTTGGGAGACGTACACTTTCTCCATGGGAAACAGGCCCACGCCTTCAGTGTGAAAGGCCTCTATGCCTCTCTGCTCTCGCAGCCCAGGTGTAGCCTCAGCTCTGAAAAGCTTCCAGAGCAGGAAGGTCAGAAAACCTTTGAACCACCCAGCCAGTGCAGCACAGAACAAGGGCTTCTCTATTGGCCTGAGAACACCCACTGCCCAGCGCTCCTTTGTGTACACACGTGGTGGAGGAAGGGTGCTGGATTCGGCTCCGTGTGAATTTCTCCGGGCCACGTAGTGTGAACGCAAGTAGATGAGCCCTACATCTCATGCCAGTCTCCTGTGCGAGTTGGACAAGGCGAACTCCCTGCTTGAATCCCGGGGTGGGTTAAGTACCCTCGGGGGAAGGATCGTTGCTTGGGACCCCGGGGCTGGTATCGAGGTGACTGTTCTGTGCATCCACTTCGCAGCTGTTCTCTCTCCGCGGGTTCTCTCCGCCTGCTGCAGCCAAAAGCGACAGCTTAGGGTAAAGATAAAAACCCAGGGTGTAAACGTTCTTGCCTAGCCCTCGCCCCAAGCACAAGTGTATATGCCTCTGGTCAAAGGCTTTCGCCACAAGCTGAACACGTTTGCTCTCCTCTAAGCCTCTGAAGCCCGAGTTTACCCAGCTACGAATCAAACTTCAGGAAAGGTGCTCAGGGTGATGCGGACTGCCAAGCGTTTCACCAGGCAGCCCAGATCGAGTACAAACACTTGTGTTTTAAACGGGCAGAGGAAATGGTATCAAGAGCGCCTCCATCTCCCGGGCGCCGTACACGTTTTCTCCACGAGACGCAAGCCCTTCCTCCAGTGTGAAAGGCCTCTACACTCTACACCTCTTGCGCTCGCAGCACGCAGGTGCCACCCGCTCTGAACATCTTCCAAAGGCACAGGGGTCACGCAACGTGTGAACCACCGAGCGCGGGTGCAGCACACACCTAGGTCTTCGCTGTCGGCCTGAGAACACCCACAACACAGGGCTTCATTGGTGCACACACGTGGTATCGGTCGTTGATGCATTCTGCTCCGTGAAACCTTGTCGGGGACACAGAGCGTGAGCGCACGTAGATTAGCCCTACACCTCATCCCTCTTTCTTGAGTGAGTTGTACTGCTATAAGGCAAAACTCCCTGCTGGAATCTCGGTGTGGTTTAAGTATCCTCCGGGAAGCGATCGCTGCTAGAGACACTGTGCTGCTTGCTATCTAGGATAATGGTCTGTGCCTCCACTGTGCTGCTGTTGTCTCCAAGTCACTTGCGAAGGCCTTTTCGAAGAGGTTGCTCACAGTGTCGTTTCTTTAGAGTAACCCACAGGCATACGAGGATGCCGGTTCTGTGAAGGAAAATGCTCCCTGCCTCAGCCACTTGGGCGCCGTTTTGTACAGGAAAGGACACTCCGCCTTGCAGGTTCTTCCTTCCGGATTGCCACTCGGACTGGCGATGTCTCCTGAATCTCGCGGGTTACAGTGCCATCACAAGGTCCGTATCTCAGGCCTAGAACGGCAGAGCGTCCGGCAGCTTTGAAAGAGACCGTCGGCATTCTTCTGGCCTTCGGGGATGCTCCATGAGGAACAAGCTCCTCAGCAGCGTGCGTCTTTAGATCTTTCATGGCAGAACCTCTGTGGGCGACCTCATTCCTCCCCCCACGTGAGAGACACACACAACCTGCCATTAGGGGGTGGAAGGCTTTAGAGTCCAGAAGCGAGGCTGGCGCTCCCACTCAGCATTCCTGCACGGAACTGAGCCCGGGTGCGTGAGACCATGAGAGGGGGCAAAGACAGGCGTACCAGCGAGCTGTTCACGGTGCACGCTGACGCATCACCCTTCAAGCTCACGTTCATTTCATGGACAGAACACGAGGCCTTGATGCGCTTTCCTTTGGTACGTAAACTTTGGTCGCGTCCCCTGGTGGGCACATCGGCTCAGGACTGCCCTGTCCCAAAGGCTCCAGGTGTGGAGCCCGACTGTTGGAGCTCAGCCTCACGTGGCTCTTTCACGGACGAGACCGGCTCGCAATGGGACCGTTCACGAGCTGGGGACCGTGCTGGCTGTTAGGAGTCGGCACACCAAGAGCCCTCCGAGGGAGAGGAGCTGCTGACGTTTGCCAGCACAGTCTCCAATTCCCAACTGCAACCATTCCCTGTAAGAGGCTCCCGAAAGCTTCGACGCAGTTTCTCAGTTAGCTATAAATGGAGGCCAGTCACTTGGCAGACTCCCCCAATGCCCGGCCTCCCAGGCTGCGATACAGACACGCCGACTTCTTCAGCCAACAGGGATAGCTTGGAGTAAAAGTGAGACTCCTACGTGTCAAAGGACATGTGTGACGCTGGCCAGAAGCTCAAACATTTAGGGCAGGGCATCAGGGCACTTCGGCGCACGCGGAGCAAGTTTGTTCTCATCTCGCCTCTGAATGCCGAGTTTAACCAGCTAGGAAGCAAACTTCGGGAAAGGTACTCAGGGTGCCGCCGATTCAAAATTCTTTCACCAGACAGCCCAAATCGTGTACGCCTCTTTGTATTTTCCATGGGCAGGACAAAATGGTGTCAACCCGCACGCCTCCAGCTGGGGGTGGGTTGGGGTAGGGTGGGGTGGGGTGGGGTGGGGTGTGGGTGGTGGTTGGGCGACGTACACTTTCTCCATGGAAACAGGCCCACGCCTTCAGTGTGAAAGGTCTCTACACCTCTCTACTTTCGCAGCCCAGGCGTAGCCTCAGCTCTGAAAAGCTTCCAGAGCAGGAAGGTCAGAAAACCTTTGAACCACCCAGCAGGTGTAGCACAGAACAAGGGCTTCTCTCTTGGCCTTGAGAACACCCACTGCCCAGCGCTCCTTTGTGTACACACGTGGTGGAGGAAGGGTGCTGGATTCGGCTCCGTGAGAATTTCTCCGGGCCACGTAGTGTGAACGCAAGTAGATGAGCCCTACATCTCATGCCAGTCTCCTGTGCGAGTTGGACAAGGCGAACTCCCTGCTTGAATCCCGGGGTGGGTTAAGTACCCTCCGGGGAAGGATCGTTGCTTGGGACCCCGGGGCTGGTATCGAGGTGACTGTTCTGTGCATCCACTTCGCAGCTGTTCTCTCTCCGCGGGTTCTCTCCGCCTGCTGCAGCCAAAAGGGACACAGCTTAGGGTAAAGATAAAAACCCGGGATGTAAACGTTCTTGCCTAGCCCTCGCCCCAAGCACAAGCGTATATGCCTCTGGTCAAAGGCTTTCGCCACAAGCTGAACACGTTTGGTCTCATCTAAGCCTCTGAAGCCCGAGTTCACCCAGATACGAATCAAACTTCAGGAGAGGTGCTCAGGATGATGCGGACTGCCAAGCGTTTCACCAGGCAGCCCAGATTGAGTACAAAGACTTGTGTTTTAAACGGGCAGAGGAAATGGTGTCAAGAGCGCGCCTCCATCTCCCGGGCGACGTACACGTTCTCTCCACGAGACGCAAGCCCTTCCTCCAGTGTGAAAGGCCTCTACACTCTACACCTCTTGCGCTCGCAGCACGCAGGTGCCACCCGCTCTGAACATCTTCCAAAGGCACAGGGGTCACGCAACGTGTGAACCACCGAGCGCGGGTGCAGCACACACCTAGGTCTTCGCTGTCGGCCTGAGAACACCCACGGCACAGGGCTTCTTTGGTGCACACACGTGGTAGCGGTCGGTGATGCCTTCTGCTCCGTGAAACCTTCTCGGGGACATAGAGCGTGAGCGCACGTAGATTAGCCCTACACCTCATCCCTCTTTCTTGAGTGAGTTGTACTGCTATAAGGCAAAACTCCCTGCTGGAATCTCGGTGTGGCTTAAGTATCCTCCGGGAAGCGATCGCTGCTAGAGACACTGTGCTGCTCTCTAGGATAACGGTCTGTGCCTCCACTGCGCTGCTGTTGTCTCCAAGTCGCTTGCGAAGGCCTTTTCGAAGAGGTTGCTCACAGTGTCGTTTCTTTAGAGCAACCCACAGGCATACGAGGATGCCGGTTCTGTGAAGGAAAATGCTCCCTGCCTCAGCCACTTGGGCGCCATTTTGTACAGGAAAGGACACTCCGCCTTGGAGGCTCTTCCTTCCGGATTGCCACTCGCACTGGCGATGTCTCCTGAATCTCGTGGGGTTACGGTGCCGTCACAGGGTCCGTATCTCAGGCCTAGAACGGCAGAGCGTCCGGCAGCTTTGAAAGAGACCGTCGGCATTCTTCTGGCCTTCGGGGACGCTCCATGAGGAACAAGCTCCTCAGCAGCGTGCATCTTTAGATCTTTCATGGCAGAACCTCTGTGGGCGACCTCATTCCTCCCCCCACGTGAGAGACACACACAACCTGCCATTAGGGGGTGGAAGGCTTTAGAGTCCAGCAGCGAGGCTGGCGCTCCCACTCAGCGTTCCTGCACGGAACTGAGCCCGGGTGCGTGAGACCGTGAGAGTGGGCAAAGACAGGCGTACCAGCGAGCTGTTCACAGTGCACCCTGACGCATCACCATTCAAGCTCACGTTCCTTTCATGGAGAGAACACGAGGCCTTGATTGCGCTTTCCTGTGGTACGTAAACTTTGGTCGCGTCCCCTGGTGGGCACATCGGCTCAGGACTGCCCTGTCCCAAAGGCTCCAGGTGTGGAGCCCGACTGTTGGAGATCAGCCTCACGTGGCTCTTTCACGGACGAGACCGGCTCGCAATGGGACCGTTCACGAGCTGGGGACCGTGCTGGCTGTTAGGAGTCGGCACACCAAGAGCCCTCCGAGGGAGAGGAGCTGCTGACGTTTGCCAGCACAGTCTCCAATTCCCAACTGCAACCATTCCCTGTAAGAGGCTCCCGAAAGCTTCGACGCAGTTTCTCAGTTAGCTATAAATGGAGGCCAGTCACTTGGCAGACTCCCCGAACGCCCGGCCTCCCAGGCTGCGATACAGACACGCCGACTGCTTCAGCCAACAGGGACAGCTTGGAGTAAAAGGGAGACTCCTACGTGTCAAAGTACTTGCGTGACGCTGGCCAGAAGCTCAAACATTTAGGGCAGGCATCAGGGCACTTCGCCGCACGCGGAGCAAGTTTGTTCTCATCTCACCTCTGAATACCGAGTTTAACCAGCTAGGAAGCAAACTTCGGAAAAGGTACTCAGGGTGCCGCCGATTCAAAATTCTCTCACCAGACAGCCCAAATCGTGTACGCCTCTTTGTATTTTCCATGGGCAGGACAAAATGGTGTCAACCCGCACGCCTCCAGCTGGGGGTGGGTTGGGGTGGGGTGGGGTGGGGTGGGGGTGGGGGTTGTGCGACGTACACTTTCTCCATGGGAAACAGGCCCACGCCTTCAGTGTGAAAGGCCTCTACGCCTCTCCGCTTTCGCAGCCCAGGCGTAGCCTCAGCTCTGAAAAGCTTCCAGAGCAGGAAGGTCAGAAAACCTTTGAACCACCCAGCAGGTGCAGCACAGAACAAGGGCTTCTCTCTTGGCCTTGAGAACACCCACTGCCCAGCACTCCTTTGTGTACACACGTGGTGGAGGAAGGGTGCTGCATTCGGCTCCGTGAGAACTTCTCCGGGCCACGTAGTGTGAACGCAAGTAGATGAGCCCTACATCTCATGCCAGTCTCCTGTGTGAGTTGGACAAGGCAAACTCCCTGCTTGAATCCCGGGGTGGGTTAAGTACCCTCCGGGGAAGGATCGTTGCTTGGGACCCCGGGGCTGGTATCGATGTGACTGTTCTGTGCATCCACTTCACAGCTGTTCTCTCTCCGCGGGTTCTCTCCGCCTGCTGCAGCCAAAAGGGACAGCTTAGGGTAAAGATAAAAACCCAGGGTGTAAACGTTCTTGCCTAGCCCTCGCCCCAAGCACAAGCGTATATGCCTCTGGTCAAAGGCTTTCGCCACAAGCTGAACACGTTTGGTCTCATCTAAGCCTCTGAAGCCCGAGTTTACCCAGCTACGAATCAAACTTCAGGAAAGGTGCTCAGGGTGATGCGGACTGCCAAGCGTTTCACCAGGCAGCCCAGATCGAGTACAAACACTTGTGTTTTAAACGGGCAGAGGAAATGGTATCAAGAGCGCCTCCATCTCCCGGGCGCCGTACACGTTTTCTCCACGAGACGCAAGCCCTTCCTCCAGTGTGAAAGGCCTCTACACTCTACACCTCTTGCGCTCGCAGCACGCAGGTGCCACCCGCTCTGAACATCTTCCAAAGGCACAGGGGTCACGCAACGTGTGAACCACCGAGCGCGGGTGCAGCACACACCTAGGTCTTCGCTGTCGGCCTGAGAACACCCACAACACAGGGCTTCATTGGTGCACACACGTGGTATCGGTCGTTGATGCATTCTGCTCCGTGAAACCTTCTCGGGGACACAGAGCGTGAGCGCACGTAGATTAGCCCTACACCTCATCCCTCTTTCTTGAGTGAGTTGTACTGCTATAAGGCAAAACTCCCTGCTGGAATCTCGGTGTGGTTTAAGTATCCTCCGGGAAGCGATCGCTGCTAGAGACACTGTGCTGCTTGCTATCTAGGATAATGGTCTGTGCCTCCACTGTGCTGCTGTTGTCTCCAAGTCACTTGCGAAGGCCTTTTCGAAGAGGTTGCTCACAGTGTCGTTTCTTTAGAGTAACCCACAGGCATACGAGGATGCCGGTTCTGTGAAGGAAAATGCTCCCTGCCTCAGCCACTTGGGCGCCGTTTTGTACAGGAAAGGACACTCCGCCTTGCAGGTTCTTCCTTCCGGATTGCCACTCGGACTGGCGATGTCTCCTGAATCTCGCGGGTTACAGTGCCATCACAAGGTCCGTATCTCAGGCCTAGAACGGCAGAGCGTCCGGCAGCTTTGAAAGAGACCGTCGGCATTCTTCTGGCCTTCGGGGATGCTCCATGAGGAACAAGCTCCTCAGCAGCGTGCGTCTTTAGATCTTTCATGGCAGAACCTCTGTGGGCGACCTCATTCCTCCCCCCACGTGAGAGACACACACAACCTGCCATTAGGGGGTGGAAGGCTTTAGAGTCCAGAAGCGAGGCTGGCGCTCCCACTCAGCATTCCTGCACGGAACTGAGCCCGGGTGCGTGAGACCATGAGAGGGGGCAAAGACAGGCGTACCAGCGAGCTGTTCACGGTGCACGCTGACGCATCACCCTTCAAGCTCACGTTCATTTCATGGACAGAACACGAGGCCTTGATGCGCTTTCCTTTGGTACGTAAACTTTGGTCGCGTCCCCTGGTGGGCACATCGGCTCAGGACTGCCCTGTCCCAAAGGCTCCAGGTGTGGAGCCCGACTGTTGGAGCTCAGCCTCACGTGGCTCTTTCACGGACGAGACCGGCTCGCAATGGGACCGTTCACGAGCTGGGGACCGTGCTGGCTGTTAGGAGTCGGCACACCAAGAGCCCTCCGAGGGAGAGGAGCTGCTGACGTTTGCCAGCACAGTCTCCAATTCCCAACTGCAACCATTCCCTGTAAGAGGCTCCCGAAAGCTTCGACGCAGTTTCTCAGTTAGCTATAAATGGAGGCCAGTCACTTGGCAGACTCCCCCAATGCCCGGCCTCCCAGGCTGCGATACAGACACGCCGACTTCTTCAGCCAACAGGGATAGCTTGGAGTAAAAGTGAGACTCCTACGTGTCAAAGGACATGTGTGACGCTGGCCAGAAGCTCAAACATTTAGGGCAGGGCATCAGGGCACTTCGGCGCACGCGGAGCAAGTTTGTTCTCATCTCGCCTCTGAATGCCGAGTTTAACCAGCTAGGAAGCAAACTTCGGGAAAGGTACTCAGGGTGCCGCCGATTCAAAATTCTTTCACCAGACAGCCCAAATCGTGTACGCCTCTTTGTATTTTCCATGGGCAGGACAAAATGGTGTCAACCCGCACGCCTCCAGCTGGGGGTGGGTTGGGGTAGGGTGGGGTGGGGTGGGGTGGGGTGTGGGTGGTGGTTGGGCGACGTACACTTTCTCCATGGAAACAGGCCCACGCCTTCAGTGTGAAAGGTCTCTACACCTCTCTACTTTCGCAGCCCAGGCGTAGCCTCAGCTCTGAAAAGCTTCCAGAGCAGGAAGGTCAGAAAACCTTTGAACCACCCAGCAGGTGTAGCACAGAACAAGGGCTTCTCTCTTGGCCTTGAGAACACCCACTGCCCAGCGCTCCTTTGTGTACACACGTGGTGGAGGAAGGGTGCTGGATTCGGCTCCGTGAGAATTTCTCCGGGCCACGTAGTGTGAACGCAAGTAGATGAGCCCTACATCTCATGCCAGTCTCCTGTGCGAGTTGGACAAGGCGAACTCCCTGCTTGAATCCCGGGGTGGGTTAAGTACCCTCCGGGGAAGGATCGTTGCTTGGGACCCCGGGGCTGGTATCGAGGTGACTGTTCTGTGCATCCACTTCGCAGCTGTTCTCTCTCCGCGGGTTCTCTCCGCCTGCTGCAGCCAAAAGGGACACAGCTTAGGGTAAAGATAAAAACCCGGGATGTAAACGTTCTTGCCTAGCCCTCGCCCCAAGCACAAGCGTATATGCCTCTGGTCAAAGGCTTTCGCCACAAGCTGAACACGTTTGGTCTCATCTAAGCCTCTGAAGCCCGAGTTCACCCAGATACGAATCAAACTTCAGGAGAGGTGCTCAGGATGATGCGGACTGCCAAGCGTTTCACCAGGCAGCCCAGATTGAGTACAAAGACTTGTGTTTTAAACGGGCAGAGGAAATGGTGTCAAGAGCGCGCCTCCATCTCCCGGGCGACGTACACGTTCTCTCCACGAGACGCAAGCCCTTCCTCCAGTGTGAAAGGCCTCTACACTCTACACCTCTTGCGCTCGCAGCACGCAGGTGCCACCCGCTCTGAACATCTTCCAAAGGCACAGGGGTCACGCAACGTGTGAACCACCGAGCGCGGGTGCAGCACACACCTAGGTCTTCGCTGTCGGCCTGAGAACACCCACGGCACAGGGCTTCTTTGGTGCACACACGTGGTAGCGGTCGGTGATGCCTTCTGCTCCGTGAAACCTTCTCGGGGACATAGAGCGTGAGCGCACGTAGATTAGCCCTACACCTCATCCCTCTTTCTTGAGTGAGTTGTACTGCTATAAGGCAAAACTCCCTGCTGGAATCTCGGTGTGGCTTAAGTATCCTCCGGGAAGCGATCGCTGCTAGAGACACTGTGCTGCTCTCTAGGATAACGGTCTGTGCCTCCACTGCGCTGCTGTTGTCTCCAAGTCGCTTGCGAAGGCCTTTTCGAAGAGGTTGCTCACAGTGTCGTTTCTTTAGAGCAACCCACAGGCATACGAGGATGCCGGTTCTGTGAAGGAAAATGCTCCCTGCCTCAGCCACTTGGGCGCCATTTTGTACAGGAAAGGACACTCCGCCTTGGAGGCTCTTCCTTCCGGATTGCCACTCGCACTGGCGATGTCTCCTGAATCTCGTGGGGTTACGGTGCCGTCACAGGGTCCGTATCTCAGGCCTAGAACGGCAGAGCGTCCGGCAGCTTTGAAAGAGACCGTCGGCATTCTTCTGGCCTTCGGGGACGCTCCATGAGGAACAAGCTCCTCAGCAGCGTGCATCTTTAGATCTTTCATGGCAGAACCTCTGTGGGCGACCTCATTCCTCCCCCCACGTGAGAGACACACACAACCTGCCATTAGGGGGTGGAAGGCTTTAGAGTCCAGCAGCGAGGCTGGCGCTCCCACTCAGCGTTCCTGCACGGAACTGAGCCCGGGTGCGTGAGACCGTGAGAGTGGGCAAAGACAGGCGTACCAGCGAGCTGTTCACAGTGCACCCTGACGCATCACCATTCAAGCTCACGTTCCTTTCATGGAGAGAACACGAGGCCTTGATTGCGCTTTCCTGTGGTACGTAAACTTTGGTCGCGTCCCCTGGTGGGCACATCGGCTCAGGACTGCCCTGTCCCAAAGGCTCCAGGTGTGGAGCCCGACTGTTGGAGATCAGCCTCACGTGGCTCTTTCACGGACGAGACCGGCTCGCAATGGGACCGTTCACGAGCTGGGGACCGTGCTGGCTGTTAGGAGTCGGCACACCAAGAGCCCTCCGAGGGAGAGGAGCTGCTGACGTTTGCCAGCACAGTCTCCAATTCCCAACTGCAACCATTCCCTGTAAGAGGCTCCCGAAAGCTTCGACGCAGTTTCTCAGTTAGCTATAAATGGAGGCCAGTCACTTGGCAGACTCCCCGAACGCCCGGCCTCCCAGGCTGCGATACAGACACGCCGACTGCTTCAGCCAACAGGGACAGCTTGGAGTAAAAGGGAGACTCCTACGTGTCAAAGTACTTGCGTGACGCTGGCCAGAAGCTCAAACATTTAGGGCAGGCATCAGGGCACTTCGCCGCACGCGGAGCAAGTTTGTTCTCATCTCGCCTCTGAATACCGAGTTTAACCAGCTAGGAAGCAAACTTCGGAAAAGGTACTCAGGGTGCCGCCGATTCAAAATTCTCTCACCAGACAGCCCAAATCGTGTACGCCTCTTTGTATTTTCCATGGGCAGGACAAAATGGTGTCAACCCGCACGCCTCCAGCTGGGGGTGGGTTGGGGTGGGGTGGGGTGGGGTGGGGGTGGGGGTTGTGCGACGTACACTTTCTCCATGGGAAACAGGCCCACGCCTTCAGTGTGAAAGGCCTCTACGCCTCTCCGCTTTCGCAGCCCAGGCGTAGCCTCAGCTCTGAAAAGCTTCCAGAGCAGGAAGGTCAGAAAACCTTTGAACCACCCAGCAGGTGCAGCACAGAACAAGGGCTTCTCTCTTGGCCTTGAGAACACCCACTGCCCAGCACTCCTTTGTGTACACACGTGGTGGAGGAAGGGTGCTGCATTCGGCTCCGTGAGAACTTCTCCGGGCCACGTAGTGTGAACGCAAGTAGATGAGCCCTACATCTCATGCCAGTCTCCTGTGTGAGTTGGACAAGGCAAACTCCCTGCTTGAATCCCGGGGTGGGTTAAGTACCCTCCGGGGAAGGATCGTTGCTTGGGACCCCGGGGCTGGTATCGATGTGACTGTTCTGTGCATCCACTTCACAGCTGTTCTCTCTCCGCGGGTTCTCTCCGCCTGCTGCAGCCAAAAGGGACAGCTTAGGGTAAAGATAAAAACCCAGGGTGTAAACGTTCTTGCCTAGCCCTCGCCCCAAGCACAAGCGTATATGCCTCTGGTCAAAGGCTTTCGCCACAAGCTGAACACGTTTGGTCTCATCTAAGCCTCTGAAGCCCGAGTTTACCCAGCTACGAATCAAACTTCAGGAAAGGTGCTCAGGGTGATGCGGACTGCCAAGCGTTTCACCAGGCAGCCCAGATCGAGTACAAACACTTGTGTTTTAAACGGGCAGAGGAAATGGTATCAAGAGCGCCTCCATCTCCCGGGCGCCGTACACGTTTTCTCCACGAGACGCAAGCCCTTCCTCCAGTGTGAAAGGCCTCTACACTCTACACCTCTTGCGCTCGCAGCACGCAGGTGCCACCCGCTCTGAACATCTTCCAAAGGCACAGGGGTCACGCAACGTGTGAACCACCGAGCGCGGGTGCAGCACACACCTAGGTCTTCGCTGTCGGCCTGAGAACACCCACAACACAGGGCTTCATTGGTGCACACACGTGGTATCGGTCGTTGATGCATTCTGCTCCGTGAAACCTTCTCGGGGACACAGAGCGTGAGCGCACGTAGATTAGCCCTACACCTCATCCCTCTTTCTTGAGTGAGTTGTACTGCTATAAGGCAAAACTCCCTGCTGGAATCTCGGTGTGGTTTAAGTATCCTCCGGGAAGCGATCGCTGCTAGAGACACTGTGCTGCTTGCTATCTAGGATAATGGTCTGTGCCTCCACTGTGCTGCTGTTGTCTCCAAGTCACTTGCGAAGGCCTTTTCGAAGAGGTTGCTCACAGTGTCGTTTCTTTAGAGTAACCCACAGGCATACGAGGATGCCGGTTCTGTGAAGGAAAATGCTCCCTGCCTCAGCCACTTGGGCGCCGTTTTGTACAGGAAAGGACACTCCGCCTTGCAGGTTCTTCCTTCCGGATTGCCACTCGGACTGGCGATGTCTCCTGAATCTCGCGGGTTACAGTGCCATCACAAGGTCCGTATCTCAGGCCTAGAACGGCAGAGCGTCCGGCAGCTTTGAAAGAGACCGTCGGCATTCTTCTGGCCTTCGGGGATGCTCCATGAGGAACAAGCTCCTCAGCAGCGTGCGTCTTTAGATCTTTCATGGCAGAACCTCTGTGGGCGACCTCATTCCTCCCCCCACGTGAGAGACACACACAACCTGCCATTAGGGGGTGGAAGGCTTTAGAGTCCAGAAGCGAGGCTGGCGCTCCCACTCAGCATTCCTGCACGGAACTGAGCCCGGGTGCGTGAGACCATGAGAGGGGGCAAAGACAGGCGTACCAGCGAGCTGTTCACGGTGCACGCTGACGCATCACCCTTCAAGCTCACGTTCATTTCATGGACAGAACACGAGGCCTTGATGCGCTTTCCTTTGGTACGTAAACTTTGGTCGCGTCCCCTGGTGGGCACATCGGCTCAGGACTGCCCTGTCCCAAAGGCTCCAGGTGTGGAGCCCGACTGTTGGAGCTCAGCCTCACGTGGCTCTTTCACGGACGAGACCGGCTCGCAATGGGACCGTTCACGAGCTGGGGACCGTGCTGGCTGTTAGGAGTCGGCACACCAAGAGCCCTCCGAGGGAGAGGAGCTGCTGACGTTTGCCAGCACAGTCTCCAATTCCCAACTGCAACCATTCCCTGTAAGAGGCTCCCGAAAGCTTCGACGCAGTTTCTCAGTTAGCTATAAATGGAGGCCAGTCACTTGGCAGACTCCCCCAATGCCCGGCCTCCCAGGCTGCGATACAGACACGCCGACTTCTTCAGCCAACAGGGATAGCTTGGAGTAAAAGTGAGACTCCTACGTGTCAAAGGACATGTGTGACGCTGGCCAGAAGCTCAAACATTTAGGGCAGGGCATCAGGGCACTTCGGCGCACGCGGAGCAAGTTTGTTCTCATCTCGCCTCTGAATGCCGAGTTTAACCAGCTAGGAAGCAAACTTCGGGAAAGGTACTCAGGGTGCCGCCGATTCAAAATTCTTTCACCAGACAGCCCAAATCGTGTACGCCTCTTTGTATTTTCCATGGGCAGGACAAAATGGTGTCAACCCGCACGCCTCCAGCTGGGGGTGGGTTGGGGTAGGGTGGGGTGGGGTGGGGTGGGGTGTGGGTGGTGGTTGGGCGACGTACACTTTCTCCATGGAAACAGGCCCACGCCTTCAGTGTGAAAGGTCTCTACACCTCTCTACTTTCGCAGCCCAGGCGTAGCCTCAGCTCTGAAAAGCTTCCAGAGCAGGAAGGTCAGAAAACCTTTGAACCACCCAGCAGGTGTAGCACAGAACAAGGGCTTCTCTCTTGGCCTTGAGAACACCCACTGCCCAGCGCTCCTTTGTGTACACACGTGGTGGAGGAAGGGTGCTGGATTCGGCTCCGTGAGAATTTCTCCGGGCCACGTAGTGTGAACGCAAGTAGATGAGCCCTACATCTCATGCCAGTCTCCTGTGCGAGTTGGACAAGGCGAACTCCCTGCTTGAATCCCGGGGTGGGTTAAGTACCCTCCGGGGAAGGATCGTTGCTTGGGACCCCGGGGCTGGTATCGAGGTGACTGTTCTGTGCATCCACTTCGCAGCTGTTCTCTCTCCGCGGGTTCTCTCCGCCTGCTGCAGCCAAAAGGGACACAGCTTAGGGTAAAGATAAAAACCCGGGATGTAAACGTTCTTGCCTAGCCCTCGCCCCAAGCACAAGCGTATATGCCTCTGGTCAAAGGCTTTCGCCACAAGCTGAACACGTTTGGTCTCATCTAAGCCTCTGAAGCCCGAGTTCACCCAGATACGAATCAAACTTCAGGAGAGGTGCTCAGGATGATGCGGACTGCCAAGCGTTTCACCAGGCAGCCCAGATTGAGTACAAAGACTTGTGTTTTAAACGGGCAGAGGAAATGGTGTCAAGAGCGCGCCTCCATCTCCCGGGCGACGTACACGTTCTCTCCACGAGACGCAAGCCCTTCCTCCAGTGTGAAAGGCCTCTACACTCTACACCTCTTGCGCTCGCAGCACGCAGGTGCCACCCGCTCTGAACATCTTCCAAAGGCACAGGGGTCACGCAACGTGTGAACCACCGAGCGCGGGTGCAGCACACACCTAGGTCTTCGCTGTCGGCCTGAGAACACCCACGGCACAGGGCTTCTTTGGTGCACACACGTGGTAGCGGTCGGTGATGCCTTCTGCTCCGTGAAACCTTCTCGGGGACATAGAGCGTGAGCGCACGTAGATTAGCCCTACACCTCATCCCTCTTTCTTGAGTGAGTTGTACTGCTATAAGGCAAAACTCCCTGCTGGAATCTCGGTGTGGCTTAAGTATCCTCCGGGAAGCGATCGCTGCTAGAGACACTGTGCTGCTCTCTAGGATAACGGTCTGTGCCTCCACTGCGCTGCTGTTGTCTCCAAGTCGCTTGCGAAGGCCTTTTCGAAGAGGTTGCTCACAGTGTCGTTTCTTTAGAGCAACCCACAGGCATACGAGGATGCCGGTTCTGTGAAGGAAAATGCTCCCTGCCTCAGCCACTTGGGCGCCATTTTGTACAGGAAAGGACACTCCGCCTTGGAGGCTCTTCCTTCCGGATTGCCACTCGCACTGGCGATGTCTCCTGAATCTCGTGGGGTTACGGTGCCGTCACAGGGTCCGTATCTCAGGCCTAGAACGGCAGAGCGTCCGGCAGCTTTGAAAGAGACCGTCGGCATTCTTCTGGCCTTCGGGGACGCTCCATGAGGAACAAGCTCCTCAGCAGCGTGCATCTTTAGATCTTTCATGGCAGAACCTCTGTGGGCGACCTCATTCCTCCCCCCACGTGAGAGACACACACAACCTGCCATTAGGGGGTGGAAGGCTTTAGAGTCCAGCAGCGAGGCTGGCGCTCCCACTCAGCGTTCCTGCACGGAACTGAGCCCGGGTGCGTGAGACCGTGAGAGTGGGCAAAGACAGGCGTACCAGCGAGCTGTTCACAGTGCACCCTGACGCATCACCATTCAAGCTCACGTTCCTTTCATGGAGAGAACACGAGGCCTTGATTGCGCTTTCCTGTGGTACGTAAACTTTGGTCGCGTCCCCTGGTGGGCACATCGGCTCAGGACTGCCCTGTCCCAAAGGCTCCAGGTGTGGAGCCCGACTGTTGGAGATCAGCCTCACGTGGCTCTTTCACGGACGAGACCGGCTCGCAATGGGACCGTTCACGAGCTGGGGACCGTGCTGGCTGTTAGGAGTCGGCACACCAAGAGCCCTCCGAGGGAGAGGAGCTGCTGACGTTTGCCAGCACAGTCTCCAATTCCCAACTGCAACCATTCCCTGTAAGAGGCTCCCGAAAGCTTCGACGCAGTTTCTCAGTTAGCTATAAATGGAGGCCAGTCACTTGGCAGACTCCCCCAACGCCCGGCCTCCCAGGCTGCGATACAGACACGCCGACTGCTTCAGCCAACAGGGACAGCTTGGAGTAAAAGGGAGACTCCTACGTGTCAAAGTACTTGCGTGACGCTGGCCAGAAGCTCAAACATTTAGGGCAGGCATCAGGGCACTTCGCCGCACGCGGAGCAAGTTTGTTCTCATCTCGCCTCTGAATACCGAGTTTAACCAGCTAGGAAGCAAACTTCGGAAAAGGTACTCAGGGTGCCGCCGATTCAAAATTCTCTCACCAGACAGCCCAAATCGTGTACGCCTCTTTGTATTTTCCATGGGCAGGACAAAATGGTGTCAACCCGCACGCCTCCAGCTGGGGGTGGGTTGGGGTGGGGTGGGGTGGGGTGGGGGTGGGGGTTGTGCGACGTACACTTTCTCCATGGGAAACAGGCCCACGCCTTCAGTGTGAAAGGCCTCTACGCCTCTCCGCTTTCGCAGCCCAGGCGTAGCCTCAGCTCTGAAAAGCTTCCAGAGCAGGAAGGTCAGAAAACCTTTGAACCACCCAGCAGGTGCAGCACAGAACAAGGGCTTCTCTCTTGGCCTTGAGAACACCCACTGCCCAGCACTCCTTTGTGTACACACGTGGTGGAGGAAGGGTGCTGCATTCGGCTCCGTGAGAACTTCTCCGGGCCACGTAGTGTGAACGCAAGTAGATGAGCCCTACATCTCATGCCAGTCTCCTGTGTGAGTTGGACAAGGCAAACTCCCTGCTTGAATCCCGGGGTGGGTTAAGTACCCTCCGGGGAAGGATCGTTGCTTGGGACCCCGGGGCTGGTATCGATGTGACTGTTCTGTGCATCCACTTCACAGCTGTTCTCTCTCCGCGGGTTCTCTCCGCCTGCTGCAGCCAAAAGGGACAGCTTAGGGTAAAGATAAAAACCCAGGGTGTAAACGTTCTTGCCTAGCCCTCGCCCCAAGCACAAGCGTATATGCCTCTGGTCAAAGGCTTTCGCCACAAGCTGAACACGTTTGGTCTCATCTAAGCCTCTGAAGCCCGAGTTTACCCAGCTACGAATCAAACTTCAGGAAAGGTGCTCAGGGTGATGCGGACTGCCAAGCGTTTCACCAGGCAGCCCAGATCGAGTACAAACACTTGTGTTTTAAACGGGCAGAGGAAATGGTGTCAAGAGCGCGCCTCCATCTCCCGGGCGACGTACACGTTTTCTCCACGAGACGCAAGCCCTTCCTCCAGTGTGAAAGGCCTCTACACTCTACACCTCTTGCGCTCGCAGCACGCAGGTGCCACCCGCTCTGAACATCTTCCAAAGGCACAGGGTCACGCAACGTGTGAACCACCGAGCGCGGGTGCAACACACACCTAGGTCTTCGCTGTCGGCCTGAGAACACCCACGGCACAGGGCTTCTTTGGTGCACTCACGTGGTCGTGGTCGGTGATGCCTTCTGCTCCGTGAAACCTTCTCGGGGACACAGAGCGTGAGCGCACGTAGATTAGCCCTACACCTCATCCCTCTTTCTTGAGTGAGTTGTACTGCTATAAGACAAAATTCCCTGCTGGAATCTCGCTGTGGCTTAAGTATCCTCCGGGAAGTGATCGCTGCTAGAGACACTTTGCTGCTCTCTAGGATAATGGTCTGTGCCTCCACTGCGCTGCTGTTGTCTGCAAGTCGCTTGCGAAGGCCTTTTCGAAGAGGTTGCTCACAGTGTCGTTTCTTTAGAGTAACCCACAGGCATACGAGGATGCCGGTTCTGTGAAGGAAAATGCTCCCTGCCTCAGACACTTGGGCGCCGTTTTGTACAGGAATGGACACTCCGCCTTGAAGGTTCTTCCTTCCGGATTGCCACTCGCACTGGCTATGTCTCCTGAATCTCGCGGGGTTACAGTGCCGTCACGACGTCCGTATCTCAGGCCTAGAACGGCAGAGCGTCCGGCAGCTTTGAAAGAGACCTTCGGCATTCTTCTGGCCTTCGGGGATGCTCCATGAGGAACAAGCTCCTCAGCAGCGTGCGTCTTTAGATCTTTCATGGCAGAACCTCTGTGGGCGACCTCATTCCTCCCCCCACGTGAGAGACACACACAACCTGCCATTAGGGGGTGGAAGGCTTTAGAGTCCAGAAGCGAGGCTGGCGCTCCCACTCAGCATTCCTGCACGGAACTGAGCCCGGGTGCGTGAGACCGTGAGAGGGGGCAAAGACAGGCGTACCAGCGAGCTGTTCACGGTGCACGCTGACGCATCACCCTTCAAGCTCACGTTCATTTCATGGACAGAACACGAGGCCTTGATGCGCTTTCCTTTGGTACGTAAACTTTGGTCGCGTCCCCTGGTGGGCACATCGGCTCAGGACTGCCCTGTCCCAAAGGCTCCAGGTGTGGAGCCCGACTGTTGGAGCTCAGCCTCACGTGGCTCTTTCACGGACGAGACCGGCTCGCAAAGGGACCGTTCACGAGCTGGGGACCGTGCTGCCTATTAGGAGTCGGCACACCAAGAGCCCTCCGAGGGAGAGGAGCTGCTGACGTTTGCCAGCACAGTCTCCAATACCCAACTGCAACCATTCCCTGTAAGAGGCTCCCGAAAGCTTCGACGCAGTTTCTCAGTTAGCTATAAATGGAGGCCAGGCACTTGGCAGACTCCCCCAATGCCCGGCCTCCCAGGCTGCGATACAGACACGCCGACTTCTTCAGCCAACAGGGACAGCTTGGAGTAAAAGTGAGACTCCTACGTGTCAAAGGACATGCGTGACGCTGGCCAGAAGCTCAAACATTTAGGGCAGGGCATCAAGGCACTTCGGCGCACGCGGAGCAAGTTTGTTCTCATCTCGCCTCTGAATGCCGAGTTTAACCAGCTAGGAAGCAAACTTCGGGAAAGGTACTCAGGGTGCCGCCGATTCAAAATTCTCTCACCAGACAGCCCAAATCGTGTACGCCTCTTTGTATTTTCCATGGGCAGGACAAAATGGTGTCAACCCGCATGCCTCCAGCTGGGGGTGGGTTGGGGTAGGGTGGGGTGGGGTGGGGTGGGGTGTGGGTGGGGGTTGGGCGACGTACACTTTCTCCATGGAAACAGGCCCACGCCTTCAGTGTGAAAGGTCTCTACACCTCTCTACTTTCGCAGCCCAGGCGTAGCCTCAGCTCTGAAAAGCTTCCAGAGCAGGAAGGTCAGAAAACCTTTGAACCACCCAGCAGGTGCAGCACAGAACAAGGGCTTCTCTCTTGGCCTTGAGAACACCCACTGCCCAGCGCTCCTTTGTGTACACACGTGGTGGAGGAAGGGTGCTGCATTCGGCTCCGTGAGAATTTCTCCGGGCCACGTAGTGTGAACGCAAGTAGATGAGCCCTACATCTCATGCCAGTCTCCTGTGTGAGTTGGACAAGGCGAACTCCCTGCTTGAATCCCGGGGTGGGTTAAGTACCCTCCGGGGAAGGATCGTTGCTTGGGACCCCGGGGCTGGTATCGAGGTGACTGTTCTGTGCATCCACTTCGCAGCTGTTCTCTCTCCGCGGGTTCTCTCCGCCTGCTGCAGCCAAAAGGGACAGCTTAGGGTAAAGATAAAAACCCAGGGTGTAAACGTTCTTGCCTAGCCCTCGCCCCAAGCACAAGCGTATATGCCTCTGGTCAAAGGCTTTCGCCACAAGCTGAACACGTTTGGTCTCATCTAAGCCTCTGAAGCCCGAGTTTACCCAGCTATGAATCAAACTTCAGGAAAGGTGCTCAGGGTGATGCGGACTGCCAAGCGTTTCACCAGGCAGCCCAGATCGAGTACAAACACTTGTGTTTTAAACGGGCAGAAGAAATGGTGTCAAGAGCGCGCCTCCATCTCCCGGGCGACGTACACGTTTTCTCCATGAGACGCAAGCCCTTCCTCCAGTGTGAAAGGCCTCTACACTCTACACCTCTTGCGCTCGCAGCACGCAGGTGCCACCCGCTCTGAACATCTTCCAAAGGCACAGGGGTCACGCAACGTGTGAACCACCGAGCGCGGGTGCAGCACACACCTAGGTCTTCGCTGTCGGCCTGAGAACACCCACGGCACAGGGCTTCTTTGGTGCACACACGTGGTATCGGTCGTTGATGCATTCTGCTCCGTGAAACCTTCTCGGGGACACAGAGCGTGAGCGCACGTAGATTAGCCCTACACCTCATTCCTCTTTCTTGAGTGAGTTGTACTGCTATAAGGCAAAACTCCCTGCTGGAATCTCGGTGTGGCTTAAGTATCCTCCGGGAAGCGATCGCTGCTAGAGACACCGTGCTGCTCTCTAGGATAATGGTCTGTGCCTCCACTGCGCTGCTGTTGTCTCCAAGTCGCTTGCGAAGGCCTTTTCGAAGAGGTTGCTCACAGTGTCGTTTCTTTAGAGTAACCCTCGGGTATACGAGGATGCCGGTTCTGTGAAGGAAAATGCTCCCTGCCTCAGCCACTTGGGCGCCGTTTTGTACAGGAAAGGACACTCCGCCTTGGAGGTTCTTCCTTCCGGATTGCCACTCGCACTGGCGATGTCTCCTGAATCTCGCGGGGTTACAGTCCCGTCACAAGGTCCGTATCTCAGGCCTAGAATGGCAGAGCGTCCAGCAGCTTTGAAAGAGACCGTCGGCATTCTTCTGGCCTTCGGGGACGCTCCATGAGGAATAAGCTCCTCAGCAGCGTGCGTCTTTAGATCTTTCATGGCAAAACCTCTGTGGGCGACCTCATTCCTCCCCCCACGTGAGAGACACACACAACCTGCCATTAGGGGGTGGAAGGCTTTAGAGTCCAGAAGTGAGGCTGGCGCTCCCACTCAGCATACTTGCACGGAACTGAGCCCGGGTGCGTGAGACCGTGAGAGGGGGCAAAGACAGGCGTACCAGTGAGCTGTTCACGGTGCACGCTGACGCATCACCCTTCAAGCTCACGTTCATTTCATGGAGAGAACACGAGGCCTTGATGCGCTTTCCTGTGGTACGTAAACTTTGGTCGCGTCCCCTGGTGGGCACATCGGCTCAGGACTGCCCTATCCCAAAGGCTCCAGGTGTGGAGCCCGACTGTTGGAGCTCAGCCTCACGTGGCTCTTTCACGGACGAGACCGGCTCGCAATGGGACCGTTCACGAGCTGGGGACCGTGCTGGCTGTTAGGAGTCGGCACACCAAGAGCCCTCCGAGGGAGAGGAGCTGCTGACGTTTGCCAGCACAGTCTCCAATTCCCAACTGCAACCATTCCCTGTAAGAGGCTCCCGAAAGCTTCGACGCAGTTTCTCAGTTAGCTATAAATGGAGGCCAGTCACTTGGCAGACTCCCCCAATGCCCGGCCTCCCAGGCTGCGATACAGACACGCCGACTTCTTCAGCCAACAGGGATAGCTTGGAGTAAAAGTGAGACTCCTACGTGTCAAAGGACATGTGTGACGCTGGCCAGAAGCTCAAACATTTAGGGCAGGGCATCAGGGCACTTCGGCGCACGCGGAGCAAGTTTGTTCTCATCTCGCCTCTGAATGCCGAGTTTAACCAGCTAGGAAGCAAACTTCGGGAAAGGTACTCAGGGTGCCGCCGATTCAAAATTCTTTCACCAGACAGCCCAAATCGTGTACGCCTCTTTGTATTTTCCATGGGCAGGACAAAATGGTGTCAACCCGCACGCCTCCAGCTGGGGGTGGGTTGGGGTAGGGTGGGGTGGGGTGGGGTGGGGTGTGGGTGGTGGTTGGGCGACGTACACTTTCTCCATGGAAACAGGCCCACGCCTTCAGTGTGAAAGGTCTCTACACCTCTCTACTTTCGCAGCCCAGGCGTAGCCTCAGCTCTGAAAAGCTTCCAGAGCAGGAAGGTCAGAAAACCTTTGAACCACCCAGCAGGTGTAGCACAGAACAAGGGCTTCTCTCTTGGCCTTGAGAACACCCACTGCCCAGCGCTCCTTTGTGTACACACGTGGTGGAGGAAGGGTGCTGGATTCGGCTCCGTGAGAATTTCTCCGGGCCACGTAGTGTGAACGCAAGTAGATGAGCCCTACATCTCATGCCAGTCTCCTGTGCGAGTTGGACAAGGCGAACTCCCTGCTTGAATCCCGGGGTGGGTTAAGTACCCTCCGGGGAAGGATCGTTGCTTGGGACCCCGGGGCTGGTATCGAGGTGACTGTTCTGTGCATCCACTTCGCAGCTGTTCTCTCTCCGCGGGTTCTCTCCGCCTGCTGCAGCCAAAAGGGACACAGCTTAGGGTAAAGATAAAAACCCGGGATGTAAACGTTCTTGCCTAGCCCTCGCCCCAAGCACAAGCGTATATGCCTCTGGTCAAAGGCTTTCGCCACAAGCTGAACACGTTTGGTCTCATCTAAGCCTCTGAAGCCCGAGTTCACCCAGATACGAATCAAACTTCAGGAGAGGTGCTCAGGATGATGCGGACTGCCAAGCGTTTCACCAGGCAGCCCAGATTGAGTACAAAGACTTGTGTTTTAAACGGGCAGAGGAAATGGTGTCAAGAGCGCGCCTCCATCTCCCGGGCGACGTACACGTTCTCTCCACGAGACGCAAGCCCTTCCTCCAGTGTGAAAGGCCTCTACACTCTACACCTCTTGCGCTCGCAGCACGCAGGTGCCACCCGCTCTGAACATCTTCCAAAGGCACAGGGGTCACGCAACGTGTGAACCACCGAGCGCGGGTGCAGCACACACCTAGGTCTTCGCTGTCGGCCTGAGAACACCCACGGCACAGGGCTTCTTTGGTGCACACACGTGGTAGCGGTCGGTGATGCCTTCTGCTCCGTGAAACCTTCTCGGGGACATAGAGCGTGAGCGCACGTAGATTAGCCCTACACCTCATCCCTCTTTCTTGAGTGAGTTGTACTGCTATAAGGCAAAACTCCCTGCTGGAATCTCGGTGTGGCTTAAGTATCCTCCGGGAAGCGATCGCTGCTAGAGACACTGTGCTGCTCTCTAGGATAACGGTCTGTGCCTCCACTGCGCTGCTGTTGTCTCCAAGTCGCTTGCGAAGGCCTTTTCGAAGAGGTTGCTCACAGTGTCGTTTCTTTAGAGCAACCCACAGGCATACGAGGATGCCGGTTCTGTGAAGGAAAATGCTCCCTGCCTCAGCCACTTGGGCGCCATTTTGTACAGGAAAGGACACTCCGCCTTGGAGGCTCTTCCTTCCGGATTGCCACTCGCACTGGCGATGTCTCCTGAATCTCGTGGGGTTACGGTGCCGTCACAGGGTCCGTATCTCAGGCCTAGAACGGCAGAGCGTCCGGCAGCTTTGAAAGAGACCGTCGGCATTCTTCTGGCCTTCGGGGACGCTCCATGAGGAACAAGCTCCTCAGCAGCGTGCATCTTTAGATCTTTCATGGCAGAACCTCTGTGGGCGACCTCATTCCTCCCCCCACGTGAGAGACACACACAACCTGCCATTAGGGGGTGGAAGGCTTTAGAGTCCAGCAGCGAGGCTGGCGCTCCCACTCAGCGTTCCTGCACGGAACTGAGCCCGGGTGCGTGAGACCGTGAGAGTGGGCAAAGACAGGCGTACCAGCGAGCTGTTCACAGTGCACCCTGACGCATCACCATTCAAGCTCACGTTCCTTTCATGGAGAGAACACGAGGCCTTGATTGCGCTTTCCTGTGGTACGTAAACTTTGGTCGCGTCCCCTGGTGGGCACATCGGCTCAGGACTGCCCTGTCCCAAAGGCTCCAGGTGTGGAGCCCGACTGTTGGAGATCAGCCTCACGTGGCTCTTTCACGGACGAGACCGGCTCGCAATGGGACCGTTCACGAGCTGGGGACCGTGCTGGCTGTTAGGAGTCGGCACACCAAGAGCCCTCCGAGGGAGAGGAGCTGCTGACGTTTGCCAGCACAGTCTCCAATTCCCAACTGCAACCATTCCCTGTAAGAGGCTCCCGAAAGCTTCGACGCAGTTTCTCAGTTAGCTATAAATGGAGGCCAGTCACTTGGCAGACTCCCCCAACGCCCGGCCTCCCAGGCTGCGATACAGACACGCCGACTGCTTCAGCCAACAGGGACAGCTTGGAGTAAAAGGGAGACTCCTACGTGTCAAAGTACTTGCGTGACGCTGGCCAGAAGCTCAAACATTTAGGGCAGGCATCAGGGCACTTCGCCGCACGCGGAGCAAGTTTGTTCTCATCTCGCCTCTGAATACCGAGTTTAACCAGCTAGGAAGCAAACTTCGGAAAAGGTACTCAGGGTGCCGCCGATTCAAAATTCTCTCACCAGACAGCCCAAATCGTGTACGCCTCTTTGTATTTTCCATGGGCAGGACAAAATGGTGTCAACCCGCACGCCTCCAGCTGGGGGTGGGTTGGGGTGGGGTGGGGTGGGGTGGGGGTGGGGGTTGTGCGACGTACACTTTCTCCATGGGAAACAGGCCCACGCCTTCAGTGTGAAAGGCCTCTACAGCTCTCCGCTTTCGCAGCCCAGGCGTAGCCTCAGCTCTGAAAAGCTTCCAGAGCAGGAAGGTCAGAAAACCTTTGAACCACCCAGCAGGTGCAGCACAGAACAAGGGCTTCTCTCTTGGCCTTGAGAACACCCACTGCCCAGCACTCCTTTGTGTACACACGTGGTGGAGGAAGGGTGCTGCATTCGGCTCCGTGAGAACTTCTCCGGGCCACGTAGTGTGAACGCAAGTAGATGAGCCCTACATCTCATGCCAGTCTCCTGTGTGAGTTGGACAAGGCAAACTCCCTGCTTGAATCCCGGGGTGGGTTAAGTACCCTCCGGGGAAGGATCGTTGCTTGGGACCCCGGGGATGGTATCGATGTGACTGTTCTGTGCATCCACTTCACAGCTGTTCTCTCTCCGCGGGTTCTCTCCGCCTGCTGCAGCCAAAAGGGACAGCTTAGGGTAAAGATAAAAACCCAGGGTGTAAACGTTCTTGCCTAGCCCTCGCCCCAAGCACAAGCGTATATGCCTCTGGTCAAAGGCTTTCGCCACAAGCTGAACACGTTTGGTCTCATCTAAGCCTCTGAAGCCCGAGTTTACCCAGCTACGAATCAAACTTCAGGAAAGGTGCTCAGGGTGATGCGGACTGCCAAGCGTTTCACCAGGCAGCCCAGATCGAGTACAAACACTTGTGTTTTAAACGGGCAGAGGAAATGGTGTCAAGAGCGCGCCTCCATCTCCCGGGCGACGTACACGTTTTCTCCACGAGACGCAAGCCCTTCCTCCAGTGTGAAAGGCCTCTACACTCTACACCTCTTGCGCTCGCAGCACGCAGGTGCCACCCGCTCTGAACATCTTCCAAAGGCACAGGGTCACGCAACGTGTGAACCACCGAGCGCGGGTGCAACACACACCTAGGTCTTCGCTGTCGGCCTGAGAACACCCACGGCACAGGGCTTCTTTGGTGCACTCACGTGGTCGTGGTCGGTGATGCCTTCTGCTCCGTGAAACCTTCTCGGGGACACAGAGCGTGAGCGCACGTAGATTAGCCCTACACCTCATCCCTCTTTCTTGAGTGAGTTGTACTGCTATAAGACAAAACTCCCTGCTGGAATCTCGGTGTGGCTTAAGTATCCTCCGGGAAGTGATCGCTGCTAGAGACACTTTGCTGCTCTCTAGGATAATGGTCTGTGCCTCCACTGCGCTGCTGTTGTCTGCAAGTCGCTTGCGAAGGCCTTTTCGAAGAGGTTGCTCACAGTGTCGTTTCTTTAGAGTAACCCACAGGCATACGAGGATGCCGGTTCTGTGAAGGAAAATGCTCCCTGCCTCAGCCACTTGGGCGCCGTTTTGTACAGGAATGGACACTCCGCCTTGAAGGTTCTTCCTTCCGGATTGCCACTCGCACTGGCTATGTCTCCTGAATCTCGCGGGGTTACAGTGCCGTCACGACGTCCGTATCTCAGGCCTAGAACGGCAGAGCGTCCGGCAGCTTTGAAAGAGACCTTCGGCATTCTTCTGGCCTTCGGGGATGCTCCATGAGGAACAAGCTCCTCAGCAGCGTGCGTCTTTAGATCTTTCATGGCAGAACCTCTGTGGGCGACCTCATTCCTCCCCCCACGTGAGAGACACACACAACCTGCCATTAGGGGGTGGAAGGCTTTAGAGTCCAGAAGCGAGGCTGGCGCTCCCACTCAGCATTCCTGCACGGAACTGAGCCCGGGTGCGTGAGACCGTGAGAGGGGGCAAAGACAGGCGTACCAGCGAGCTGTTCACGGTGCACGCTGACGCATCACCCTTCAAGCTCACGTTCATTTCATGGACAGAACACGAGGCCTTGATGCGCTTTCCTTTGGTACGTAAACTTTGGTCGCGTCCCCTGGTGGGACATCGGCTCAGGACTGCCCTGTCCCAAAGGCTCCAGGTGTGGAGCCCGACTGTTGGAGCTCAGCCTCACGTGGCTCTTTCACGGACGAGACCGGCTCGCAATGGGACCGTTCACGAGCTGGGGACCGTGCTGCCTATTAGGAGTCGGCACACCAAGAGCCCTCCGAGGGAGAGGAGCTGCTGACGTTTGCCAGCACAGTCTCCAATACCCAACTGCAACCATTCCCTGTAAGAGGCTCCCGAAAGCTTCGACGCAGTTTCTCAGTTAGCTATAAATGGAGGCCAGGCACTTGGCAGACTCCCCCAATGCCCGGCCTCCCAGGCTGCGATACAGACACGCCGACTTCTTCAGCCAACAGGGACAGCTTGGAGTAAAAGTGAGACTCCTACGTGTCAAAGGACATGCGTGACGCTGGCCAGAAGCTCAAACATTTAGGGCAGGGCATCAAGGCACTTCGGCGCACGCGGAGCAAGTTTGTTCTCATCTCGCCTCTGAATGCCGAGTTTAACCAGCTAGGAAGCAAACTTCGGGAAAGGTACTCAGGGTGCCGCCGATTCAAAATTCTCTCACCAGACAGCCCAAATCGTGTACGCCTCTTTGTATTTTCCATGGGCAGGACAAAATGGTGTCAACCCGCACGCCTCCAGCTGGGGGTGGGTTGGGGTAGGGTGGGGTGGGGTGGGGTGGGGTGTGGGTGGGGGTTGGGCGACGTACACTTTCTCCATGGAAACAGGCCCACGCCTTCAGTGTGAAAGGTCTCTACACCTCTCTACTTTCGCAGCCCAGGAGTAGCCTCAGCTCTGAAAAGCTTCCAGAGCAGGAAGGTCAGAAAACCTTTGAACCACCCAGCAGGTGCAGCACAGAACAAGGGCTTCTCTCTTGGCCTTGAGAACACCCACTGCCCAGCGCTCCTTTGTGTACACACGTGGTGGAGGAAGGGTGCTGCATTCGGCTCCGTGAGAATTTCTCCGGGCCACGTAGTGTGAACGCAAGTAGATGAGCCCTACATCTCATGCCAGTCTCCTGTGTGAGTTGGACAAGGCGAACTCCCTGCTTGAATCCCGGGGTGGGTTAAGTACCCTCCGGGGAAGGATCGTTGCTTGGGACCCCGGGGCTGGTATCGAGGTGACTGTTCTGTGCATCCACTTCGCAGCTGTTCTCTCTCCGCGGGTTCTCTCCGCCTGCTGCAGCCAAAAGGGACAGCTTAGGGTAAAGATAAAAACCCAGGGTGTAAACGTTCTTGCCTAGCCCTCGCCCCAAGCACAAGCGTATATGCCTCTGGTCAAAGGCTTTCGCCACAAGCTGAACACGTTTGGTCTCATCTAAGCCTCTGAAGCCCGAGTTTACCCAGCTATGAATCAAACTTCAGGAAAGGTGCTCAGGGTGATGCGAACTGCCAAGCGTTTCACCAGGCAGCCCAGATCGAGTACAAACACTTGTGTTTTAAACGGGCAGAGGAAATGGTGTCAAGAGCGCGCCTCCATCTCCCGGGCGACGTACACGTTTTCTCCATGAGACGAAAGCCCTTCCTCCAGTGTGAAAGGCCTCTACACTCTACACCTCTTGCGCTCGCAGCACGCAGGTGCCACCCGCTCTGAACATCTTCCAAAGGCACAGGGGTCACGCAACGTGTGAACCACCGAGCGCGGGTGCAGCACACACCTAGGTCTTCGCTGTCGGCCTGAGAACACCCACGGCACAGGGCTTCTTTGGTGCACACACGTGGTATCGGTCGTTGATGCATTCTGCTCCGTGAAACCTTCTCGGGGACACAGAGCGTGAGCGCACGTAGATTAGCCCTACACCTCATTCCTCTTTCTTGAGTGAGTTGTACTGCTATAAGGCAAAACTCCCTGCTGGAATCTCGGTGTGGCTTAAGTATCCTCCGGGAAGCGATCGCTGCTAGAGACACCGTGCTGCTCTCTAGGATAATGGTCTGTGCCTCCACTGCGCTGCTGTTGTCTCCAAGTCGCTTGCGAAGGCCTTTTCGAAGAGGTTGCTCACAGTGTCGTTTCTTTAGAGTAACCCACAGGCATACGAGGATGCCGGTTCTGTGAAGGAAAATGCTCCCTGCCTCAGCCACTTGGGCGCCGTTTTGTACAGGAAAGGACACTCCGCCTTGGAGGTTCTTCCTTCCGGATTGCCACTCGCACTGGCGATGTCTCCTGAATCTCGCGGGGTTACAGTCCCGTCACAAGGTCCGTATCTCAGGCCTAGAATGGCAGAGCGTCCAGCAGCTTTGAAAGAGACCGTCGGCATTCTTCTGGCCTTCGGGGACGCTCCATGAGGAATAAGCTCCTCAGCAGCGTGCGTCTTTAGATCTTTCATGGCAAAACCTCTGTGGGCGACCTCATTCCTCCCCCCACGTGAGAGACACACACAACCTGCCATTAGGGGGTGGAAGGCTTTAGAGTCCAGAAGTGAGGCTGGCGCTCCCACTCAGCATACTTGCACGGAACTGAGCCCGGGTGCGTGAGACCGTGAGAGGGGGCAAAGACAGGCGTACCAGTGAGCTGTTCACGGTGCACGCTGACGCATCACCCTTCAAGCTCACGTTCATTTCATGGAGAGAACACGAGGCCTTGATGCGCTTTCCTGTGGTACGTAAACTTTGGTCGCGTCCCCTGGTGGGCACATCGGCTCAGGACTGCCCTATCCCAAAGGCTCCAGGTGTGGAGCCCGACTGTTGGAGCTCAGCCTCACGTGGCTCTTTCACGGATGAGACCAGCTCGCAATGGGACCGTTCACGAGCTGGGGACCGTGCTGGCTGTTAGGAGTCGGCACACCAAGAGCCCTCCGAGGGAGAGGAGCTGCTGACGTTTGCCAGCACAGTCTCCAATACCCAACTGCAACCATTCCCTGTAAGAGGCTCCCAAAAGCTTCGACGCAGTTTCTCAGTTAGCTATAAATGGAGGCCAGTCACTTGGCAGACTCCCCCAACGCCCGGCCTCCCAGGCTGCGATACAGACACACCGACTTCTACAGCCAACAGGGACAGCTTGGAGTAAAAGTGAGACTCCTATGTGTCAAAGTACTTGCGTGACGCTGGCCAGAAGCTCAAACATTTAGGGCAGGGCATCAGGGCACTTCGCCGCACGCGGAGCAAGTTTGTTCTCATCTCGCCTCTGAATGCCGAGTTTAACCAGCTAGGAAGCAAACTTCGGGAAAGTTACTCAGGGTGCCGCTGATTCAAAATTCTCTCACCAGACAGCCCAAATCGTGTACGCCTCTTTGTATTTTCCATGGGCAGGACAAAATGGTGTCAACCCGCACGCCTCCAGCTGGGGGTGGGTTGGGGTGGGGTGGGGTGGGGTGGGGTGGGGGTGGGGGTTGGGCGATGTACACTTTCTCCATGGGAAACAGGCCCACGCCTTCAGTGTGAAAGGCCTCTACGCCTCTCTGCTTTCGCAGCCCAGGCGTAGCCTCAGCTCTGAAAAGCTTCCAGAGCAGGAAGGTCAGAAAACCTTTGAACCACCCAGCAGGTGCAGCACAGAACAAGGGCTTCTCTCTTGGCCTTGAGAACACCCACTGCCCAGCGCTCCTTTGTGTACACACGTGGTGGAGGAAGGGTGCTGCATTCGGCTCCGTGAGAACTTCTCCGGGCCACGTAGTGTGAACGCAAGTAGATGAACCCTACATCTCATGCCAGTCTCCTGTGCGAGTTGGACAAGGTGAACTCCCTGCTTGAATCCCGGGGTGGGTTAAGTACCCTCCGGGGAAGGATCGTTGCTTGAGACCCCCGGGCTGGTATCGAGGTGACTGTTCTGTGCATCCACTTCGCAGCTATTCTCTCTCCGCGGGTTCTCTCCGCCTGCTGCAGCCAAAAGGGACAGCTTAGGGTAAAGATAAAAACCCAGGGTGTAAACGTTCTTGCCTAGCCCTCGCCCCAAGCACAAGCGTATATGCCTCTGGTCAAAGGCTTTCGCCACAAGCTGAACACGTTTGGTCTCATCTAAGCCTCTGAAGCCCGAGTTTACCCAGCTACGAATCAAACTTCAGGAAAGGTGCTCAGGGTGATGCGGACTGCCAACCGTTTCACCAGGCAGCCCAGATCGAGTACAAACACTTGTGTTTTAAACGGGCAGAGGAAATGGTGTCAAGAGCGCGTCTCCATCTCCCGGGCGACGTACACGTTCTCCCCATGAGACGCAAGCCCTTCCTCCAGTGTGAAAGGCCTCTACACTCTACACCTCTTGCGCTCGCAGCACGCAGGTGCCACCCGCTCTGAACATCTTCCAAAGGCACAGGGGTCACGCAACGTGTGAACCACCGAGCGCGGGTGCAGCACACACCTAGGTCTTCGCTGTCGGCCTGAGAACACCCACGGCACAGGGCTTCTTTGGTGCACACACGTGGTAGCGGTCGGTGATGCATTCTGCTCCGTGAAACCTTCTCGGGGACACAGAGCGTGAGCGCATGTAGATTAGCCCTACACCTCATCCCTCTTTCTTGAGTGACTTGTACTGCTATAAGGCAAAACTCCCTGCTGGAATCTCGGTGTGGCTTAAGTATCCTCCGGGAAGCGATCGCTGCTAGAGACACTGTGCTGCTCTCTAGGATAATGGTCTGTGCCTCCACTGCGCTGCTGTTGTCTCCAAGTCGCTTGCGAAGGCCTTTTCGAAGAGGTTGCTCACAGTGTCGTTTCTTTAGAGTAACCCACAGGCATACGAGGATGCCGGTTCTGTGAAGGAAAATGCTCCCTGCCTCAGCCACTTGGGCGCCGTTTTGTACAGGAAAGGACACTCCGCCTTGGAGGTTCTTCCTTTCGGATTGCCACTCGCACTGGCGATGTCTCCTGAATCTCGCGGGGTTACAGTGCCATCACAAGGTCCGTATCTCCGGCCTAGAACGTCAGAGCTTCCGGCAGCTTTGAAAGAGACCGTCGGCATTCTTCTGGCCTTCGGGGACGCTCCATGAGGAACAAGCTCCTCAGCAGCGTGCGTCTTTAGATCTTTCATGGCAGAACCGCTGTGGGCGACCTCATTCCTCCCCCCACGTGAGAGACACACACAACCTGCCATTAGGGGGTGGAAGGCTTTAGAGCGCAGAAGCGAGGCTGGCGCTCCCACTCAGCTTTCCTGCACGGAACTGAGCCCGGGTGCGTGAGACCGTGAGAGGGGGCAAAGACAGGCGTACCAGCGAGCTGTTCACGGTGCACGCTGACGCATCACCCTTCAAGCTCACGTTCATTTCATGGAGAGAACACGAGGCCTTGATGCGCTTTCCTGTGGTACATAAACTTTGGTCACGTCCCCTGGTGGGCACATCGGCTCAGGACTGCCCTGTCCCAAAGGCTCCAGGTGTGGAGCCCGACTGTTGGAGCTCAGCCTCACGTGGCTCTTTCACGGACGAGACCGGCTCGCAATGGGACCGTTCACGAGCTGGAGACCGTGCTGGCTGTTAGGAGTTGGCACACCAAGAGCCCTCCGTGGGAGAGGAGCTGCTGACGTTTGCCAGCACAGTCTCCAATTCCGAACTGCAACCATTCCCTGTAAGAGGCTCCCGAAAGCTTCGATGCAGTTTCTCAGTTAGCTATAAATGGAGGCCAGTCACTTGGCAGACTCCCCCAACGCCCGGCCTCGCAGGCTGCGATACAGACACACCGACTGCTTCAGCCAACAGGGACAGCTTGGAGTAAAAGTGAGACTCCTACGTGTCAAAGTACTTGCCTGACGCTGGCCAGAAGCTCAAACATTTAGGGCAGGGCATCAGGGCACTTCGCCGCACGCGGAGCAAATTTGTTCTCATCTCGCCTCTGAATGCCGAGTTTAACCAGCTAGGAAGCAAACTTCGGGAAAGGTACTCAGGGTGCCACCGATTCAAAATTCTCTCACCAGACAGCCCAAATCGTGTACGCCTCTTTTTATTTTCCATGGGCAGGACAAAATGGTGTCAACCCACACGCCTCCAGCTGGGGGTGGGTTGGGGTGGGGTGGGGTGGGGTGGGGTGGGATGGGGTGGGGGTGGGGGTTGGGCGACGTACACTTTCTCCATGGGAAACAGGCCCACGCCTTCAGTGTGAAAGGCCTCTACGCCTCTATGCTTTCACAGCCCAGGCGTAGCCTCAGCTCTGAAAAGCTTCCAGAGCAGGAAGGTCAGAAAACCTTTGAACCACCCAGCAGGTGCAGCACAGAACAAGGGCTCCTCTCTTGGCCTTGAGAACACCCACTGCCCAGCGCTCCTTTGTGTACACACGTGGTGGAGGAAAGGTGCTGCATTCGGCTCCGTGAGAACTTCTCCGGGCCACGTAGTGTGAACGCAAGTAGATGAGCCCTACATCTCATGCCAGTCTCCTGTGCGAGTTGGACAAGGCGAACTCCCTGCTTGAATCCCGGGGTGGGTTAAGTACCCTTCGGGGAAGGATCGTTGCTTGGGACCCTGGGGCTGGTATCGAGGTGACTGTTCTGTGCATCCACTTCGCAGCTGTTCCCTCTCCGCGGGTTCTCTCCGCCTGCTGCAGCCAAAAGGGACAGCTTAGGGTAAAGATAAAAACCCAGGGTGTAAACGTTCTTGCCTAGCCCTCGCCCCAAGCACAAGCGTATATGCCTCTGGTCAAAGGCTTTCGCCACAAGCTGAACACGTTTGGTCTCATCTAAGCCTCTGAAACCCGAGTTTACCCAGCTACGAATCAAACTTCAGGAAAGGTGCTCAGGGTGATGCGGACTGCCAAGCGTTTCACCAGGCAGCCCAGATCGAGTACAAACACTTGTGTTTTAAACGGGCAGAGGAAATGGTGTCAAGAGCGCGCCTCCATCTCCCGGGCGACGTACACGTTCTCTCCATGAGACGCAAGCCCTTCCTCCAGTGTGAAAGGCCTCTACACTCTACACCTCTTGCGCTCGCAGCACGCAGGTGCCACCCGCTCTGAACATCTTCCAAAGGCACAGGGGTCACGCAACGTGTGAACCACCGAGCGCGGGTGCAGCACACACCTAGGTCTTCGCTGTCGGCCTGAGAACACCCACGGCACAGGGCTTCTTTGGTGCACACACGTGGTAGCGGTCGGTGATGCATTCTGCTCCGTGAAACCTTCTCGGGGACACAGAGCGTGAGCGCACGTAGATTAGCCCTATACCTCATCCCTCTTTCTTGAGTGAGTTGTACTGCTATAAGGCAAAACTCCCTGCTGGAATCTCGGTGTGGCTTAAGTATCCTCCGGGAAGCGATCGCTGCTAGAGACACTGTGCTGCTCTCTAGGATAATGGTCTGTGCCTCCACTGCGCTGCTGTTGTCTCCAAGTTGCTTGCGAAGGCCTTTTCGAAGAGGTTGCTCACAGTGTCGTTTCTTTAGAGTAACCCACAGGCATACGAGGATGCTGGTTCTGTGAAGGAAAATGCTCCCTGCCTCAGCCACTTGGGCGCCGTTTTGTACAGGAAAGGACACTCTGCCTTGAAGGTTCTTCCTTCCGGATTGCCACTCGCACTGGCGATGTCTCCTGAATCTCGCGGGGTTACAGTGCCGTCACAAGGTCTGTATCTCAGGCCTAGAACGGCAGAGCGTCCGGCAGCTTTGAAAGAGACCGTCGGCATTCTTCTGGCCTTCGGGGACGCTCCATGAGGAACAAGCTCCTCAGCAGCGTGCGTCTTTAGATCTTTCATGGCAGAACCTCTGTGGGCGACCTCATTCCTCCCCCCACGTGAGAGACACACACAACCTGCCATTAGGGGCTGGAAGGCTTTAGAGTCCAGAAGCGAGGCTGGCACTCCCACTCAGCATTCCTGCATGGAACTGAGCCCGGGTGCATGAGACCGTGAGAGGGGGCAAAGACAGGCATACCAGCGAGCTGTTCACGGTGCACGCTGACGCATCACCCTTCAAGCTCACGTTCATTTCATGGAGAGAACACGAGGCCTTGATGCGCTTTCCTGTGGTACGTAAACTTTGGTCGCGTCCCCTGGTGGGCACATCGGCTCAGGACTGCCCTGTCCCAAAGGCTCCAGGTGTGGAGCCCGACTGTTGGAGCTCAGCCTCACGTGGCTCTTTCACGGACGAGACCGGCTCGCAATGGGACCGTTCACGAGCTGGGGACCGTGCTGGCTGTTAGGAGTCGGCACACCAAGAGCCCTCCGAGGGAGAGGAGCTGCTGACGTTTGCCAGCACAGTCTCCAATTCCCAACTGCAACCATTCCCTGTAAGAGGCTCCCGAAAGCTTCGACGCAGTTTCTCAGTTAGCTATAAATGGAGGCCAGTCACTTGGCAGACTCCCCCAACGCCCGGCCTCCCAGGCTGCGATACAGACACGCCGACTGCTTCAGCCAACAGGGACAGCTTGGAGTAAAAGTGAGACTCCTACGTGTCAAAGTACTTGTGTGACGCTGGCCAGAAGCTCAAACATTTAGGGCAGGGCATCAGGGCACTTCGCCGCACGCGGAGCAAGTTTGTTCTCATCTCGCCTCTGAATGCCGAGTTTAACCAGCTAGGAAGCAAACTTCGGGAAAGGTACTCAGGGTGCCGCCGATTCAAAATTCTCTCACCAGACAGCCCAAATCGTGTACGCCTCTTTGTATTTTCCATGGGCAGGACAAAATGGTGCCAACCCACACGCCTCCAGCTGGGGGTGGGTTGGGGTGGGGTGGGGTGGGGTGGGGTGGGATGGGGTGGGGGTGGGGGTTGGGCGACGTACACTTTCTCCATGGGAAACAGGCCCACGCCTTCAGTGTGAAAGGCCTCTACGCCTCTCTGCTTTCGCAGCCCTGGCGTAGCCTCAGCTCTGAAAAGCTTCCAGAGCAGGAAGGTCAGAAAACCTTTGAACTACCCAGCAGGTGCAGCACAGAACAAGGGCTTCTCTCTTGGCCTTGAGAACACCCACTGCCCAGCGCTCCTTTGTGTACACACGTGGTGGAGGAAGGGTTCTGGATTCGGCTCCGTGAGAACTTCTCCGGGCCACGTAGTGTGAACGCAAGTAGATGAGCCCTACATCTCATGCCAGTCTCCTGTGCGAGTTGGACAAGGCGAACTCCCTGCTTGAATCCCGGGGTGGGTTAAGTACCCTCTGGGGAAGGATCGTTGCTTGGGACCCCGGGGCTGGTATCGAGGTGACTGTTCTGTGCATCCACTTCGCAGCTGTTCTCTCTCCGTGGGTTCTCTCCGCCTGCTGCAGCCAAAAGGGACAGCTTAGGGTAAAGATAAAAACCCAGGGTGTAAACGTTCTTGCCTAGCCCTCGCCCCAAGCACAAGCGTATATGCCTCTGGTCAAAGGCTTTCGCCACAAGCTGAACACGTTTGGTCTCATCTAAGCCTCTGAAGCCCGAGTTCACCCAGCTACGAATCAAACTTCAGGAAAGGTGCTCAGGGTGATGCGGACTGCCAAGCGTTTCACCAGGCAGCCCAGATCGAGTACAAACACTTGTGTTTTAAACGGGCAGAGGAAATGGTGTCAAGAGCGTGTCTCCATCTCCCGGGCGACGTACACGTTCTCTCCATGAGATGCAAGCCCTTCCTCCAATGTGAAAGGCCTCTACACTCTACACCTCTTGCGCTCGCAGCACGCAGATGCCACCCGCTCTGAACATCTTCCAAAGGCACAGGGGTCACGCAACGTGTGAACCACCGAGCGCGGGTGCAACACACACCTAGGTCTTCGCTGTCGGCCTGAGAACACCCACGGCACAGGGCTTCTTTGGTGCACACACGTGGTAGCGGTCGGTGATGCATTCTGCTCCGTGAAACCTTCTCGGGGACACAGAGCGTGAGCGCACGTAGATTAGCCCTACACCTCATCCCTCTTTCTTGAGTGAGTTGTACTGCTATAAGGCAAAACTCCCTGCTGGAATCTCGGTGTGGCTTAAGTATCCTCCGGGAAGCGATCGCTGCTAGAGACACTGTGCTGCTCTCTAGGATAATGGTCTGTGCCTCCACTGCGCTGCTGTTGTCTCCAAGTCGCTTGCGAAGGCCTTTTCGAAGAGGTTGCTCACAGTGTCGTTTCTTTAGAGTAACCCTCGGGTATACGAGGATGCCGGTTCTGTGAAGGAAAATGCTCCCTGCCTCAGCCACTTGGCCGCCGTTTTGTACAGGAAAGGACACTCCGCCTTGGAGGTTCTTCCTTCCGGATTGCCACTCTCACTGGCGATGTCTCCTGAATCTCGTGGGGTTATAGTGCTGTCACAAGGTCCGTATCTCAGGCCTAGAACGGCAGAGCGTCCGGCAGCTTTGAAAGAGACCGTCGGCATTCTTCTGGCCTTCGGGGACGCTCCATGAGGAACAAGCTCCTCAGCAGCGTGCGTCTTTAGATCTTTCATGGCAGAACCTCTGTGGGCGACCTCATTCCTCCCCCCACGTGAGAGACACACACAACCTGCCATTAGGGGGTGGAAGGCTTTAGAGTCCAGAAGCGAGGCTGGCGCTCCCACTCAGCATTCCTGCACG
Organism: Orcinus orca; assembly: GCF_937001465.1. Classification (NCBI taxonomy): domain Eukaryota; kingdom Metazoa; phylum Chordata; class Mammalia; order Artiodactyla; family Delphinidae; genus Orcinus; species Orcinus orca. The sequence goes on along the minus strand of NW_026043958.1, from coordinate 1,088,471 downwards.
GAACTGAGCCCGGGTGCGTGAGACCGTGAGAGGGGGCAAAGACAGGCGTACCAGCGAGCTGTTCACGGTGCACGCTGACGCATCACCCTTCAAGCTCACGTTCATTTCATGGAGAGAACACGAGGCTTTGATGCGCTTTTCTGTGGTACGTAAACTTTGGTCGCGTCCCCTGGTGGGCACATCGGCTCAGGACTGCCCTGTCCCAAAGGCTCCAGGTGTGGAGCCCGACTGTTGGAGCTCAGCCTCACGTGGCTCTTTCACGGACGAGACCGGCTCGCAATGGGACCGTTCACGAGCTGGGGACCGTGCTGGCTGTTAGGAGTCGGCACACCAAGAGCCCTCCGAGGGAGAGGAGCTGCTGACGTTTGCCAGCACAGTCTCCAATTCCGAACTGCAACCATTCCCTGTAAGAGGCTCCCGAAAGCTTCGACGCAGTTTCTCAGTTAGCTATAAATGGAGGCCAGTCACTTGGCAGACTCCCCCAACGCCCGGCCTCCCAGACTGCGATACAGACACGCCGACTGCTTCAGCCAACAGGGACAGCTTGGAGTAAAAGGGAGACTCCTACGTGTCAAAGTACTTGCGTGACGCTGGCCAGAAGCTCAAACATTTAGGGCAGGGCATCAGGGCACTTCGCCGCACGCGGAGCAAGTTTGTTCTCATCTCGCCTCTGAATGCCGAGTTTAACCAGCTAGGAAGCAAACTTCGGGAAAGGTACTCAGGGTGCCGCCGATTCAAAATTCTCTCACCAGACAGCCCAAATCGTGTACGCCTCTTTGTATTTTCCATGGGCAGGACAAAATGGTGTCAACCCGCACGCCTCCAGCTGGGGGTGGGTTGGGGTGGGGTGGGGTGGGGTGGGGTGGAGGTGGGGGTTGGGTGACGTACACTTTCTCCATGGGAAACAGGCCCACGCCTTCAGTGTGAAAGGCCTCTACGCCTCTCTGCTTTCGCAGCCCAGGCGTAGCCTCAGCTCTGAAAAGCTTCCAGAGCAGGAAGGTCAGAAAACCTTTGAACCACCCAGCAGGTGCAGCACAGAACAAGGGCTCCTCTATTGGCCTTGAGAACACCCACTGCCCAGCGCTCCTTTGTGTACACACGTGGTGGAGGAAGGGTGCTGCATTCGGCTCCGTGAGAACTTCTCCGGGCCACGTAGTGTGAACGCAAGTAGATGAACCCTACATCTCATGCCAGTCTCCTGTGCGAGTTGGACAAGGCGAACTCCCTGCTTGAATCCCGGGGTGGGTTAAGTACCCTTCGGGGAAGGATCGTTGCTTGGGACCCTGGGGCTGGTATAGAGGTGACTGTTCTGTGCATCCACTTCGCAGCTGTTCCCTCTCCGCGGGTTCTCTCCGCCTGCTGCAGCCAAAAGGGATAGCTTAGGGTAAAGATAAAAACCCAGGGTGTAAACGTTCTTGCCTAGCCCTCGCCCCAAGCACAAGCGTATATGCCTCTGCTCAAAGGCTTTCGCCACAAGCTGAACACGTTTGGTCTCATCTAAGCCTCTGAAGCCCGAGTTTACCCAGCTACTAATCAAACTTCAGGAAAGGTGCTCAGGGTGATGCGGACTGCCAAGCGTTTCACCAGGCAGCCCAGATCGAGTACAAACACTTGTGTTTTAAACGGGCAGAGGAAATGGTGTCAAGAGCGCGCCTCCATCCCCCGGGCGATGTACACGTTCTCTCCATGAGACGCAAGCCCTTCCTCCAGTGTGAAAGGCCTCTACACTCTACACCTCTTGCGCTCGCAGCACGCAGGTGCCACCCGCTCTGAACATCTTCCAAAGGCACAGGGGTCACGCAAAGTGTGAACCACCGAGCGCGGGTGCAGCACACACCTAGGTCTTCGCTGTCGGCCTGAGAACACCCACGGCACAGGGCTTCTTTGGTGCACACACGTGGTAGCGGTCGGTGATGCATTCTGCTCCGTGAAACCTTCTCGGGGACACAGAGCGTGAGCGCACGTAGATTAGCCCTACACCTCATCCCTCTTTCTTGAGTGAGTTGTACTGCTATAAGGCAAAACTCCCTGCTGGAATCTCGGTGTGGCTTAAGTATCCTCCGGGAAGCGATCGCTGCTAGAGACACTGTGCTGCTCTCTAGGATAATGGTCTGTGCCTCCACTGCGCTGCTGTTGTCTCCAAGTCGCTTGCGAAGGCCTTATCGAAGAGGTTGCTCACAGTGTCGTTTCTTCAGAGTAACCCTCGGGTATACGAGGATGCCGGTTCTGTGAAGGAAAATGCTCCCTGCCTCAGCCACTTGGCCGCCGTTTTGTACAGGAAAGGACACTACGCCTTGGAGGTTCTTCCTTCCGGATTGCCACTCGCACTGGCGATGTCTCCTGAATCTCGTGGGGTTATAGTGCCGTCACAAGGTCCGTATCTCAGGCCTAGAACGGCAGAGCGTCCGGCAGCTTTGAAAGAGACCGTCGGCATTCTTCTGGCCTTCGGGGACGCTCCATGAGGAACAAGCTCCTCAGCAGCGTGCGTCTTTAGATCTTTCATGGCAGAACCGCTGTGGGCGACCTCATTCCTCCCCCCACGTGAGAGACACACACAACCTGCCATTAGGGGGTGGAAGGCTTTAGAGTCCAGAAGCGAGGCTGGCACTCCCACTCAGCATTCCTGCACGGAACTGTGCCCGGGTGCGTGAGACCGTGAGAGGGGGCAAAGACAGGCGTACCAGCGAGCTGTTCACGGTGCACGCTGACGCATCACCCTTCAAGCTCACGTTCATTTCATGGAGAGAACACGAGGCCTTGATGCGCTTTCCTGTGGTACGTAAACTTTGGTCACGTCCCCTGGTGGGCACATCGGCTCAGGACTGCCCTGTCCCAAAGGCTCCAGTTGTGGAGCCCGACTGTTGGAGCTCAGCCTCACGTGGCTCTTTCACGGACGAGACCGGCTCGCAATGGGACCGTTCACGAGCTGGGGACCGTGCTGGCTGTTAGGAGTCGGCACACCAAGAGCTCTCCGAGGGAGAGGAGCTGCTGATGTTTGCCAGCACAGTCTCCAATTCCCAACTGCAACCATTCCCTGTAAGAGGCTCCCGAAAGCTTCGACGCAGTTTCTCAGTTAGCTATAAATGGAGGCCAGTCACTTGGCAGACTCCCCCAACGCCCGGCCTCCCAGGCTGCGATACAGACACGCCGACTGCTTCAGCCAACAGGGACAGCTTGGAGTAAAAGTGAGACTCCTACGTGTCAAAGTACTTGCGTGACGCTGGCCAGAAGCTCAAACATTTAGGGCAGGGCATCAGGGCACTTCGCCGCACACGGAGCAAGTTTGTTATCATCTCGCCTCTGAATGCCGAGTTTAACCAGCTAGGAAGCAAACTTCGGGAAAGGTGCTCAGGGTGCCGCGGATTCAAAATTCTTTCACCAGACAGCCCAAATCGTGTACGCCTCTTTGTATTTTCCATGGGCAGGACAAAATGGTGTCAACCCGCACGCCTCCAGCTGGGGGTGGGTTGGGGTGGGGTGGGGGTTGGGGGACGTACACTTTCTCCATGGGAAACAGGCCCACGCCTTCAGTGTGAAAGGCCTCTATGCCTCTCTGCTTTGGCAGCCCAGGCGTAGCCTCAGCTTTGAAAAGCTTCCAGGGCACGAAGGTCAGAAAACCTTTGAACCACCCAGCAGGTGCAGCACAGAACAAGGGCTTCTCTCTTGGCCTTGAGAACACCCACTGCCCAGCGCTCCTTTGTGTACACACGTGGTGGAGAAAGGGTGCTGGATTCGGCTCCGTGAGAACTTCTCCGGGCCACGTAGTGTGAACGCAAGTAGATGAGCCCTACATCTCATGCCAGTCTCCTGTGCGAGTCGGAGAAGGCGAACTCCCTGCTTGAATCCCGGGGTGGGTTAAGTACCCTCTGGGGAAGGATCGTTGCTTGGGACCCCAGGACTGGTATCGAGGTGAGTGTTCTGTGCATCCACTTTGCAGCTGTTCTCTCTCCGCAGGTTCTCTCCGCCTGCTACAGCCAAAAGGGACAGCTTAGGGTAAAGATAAAAACCCAGTGTGTAAACGTTCTTGCCTAGCCCTCGCCCCAAGCACAAGCGTATATGCCTCTGGTCAAAGGCTTTCGCCACAAGCTGAACACGTTTGGTCTCATCTAAGCCTCTGAAGTCCGATTTTACCCAGCTACGAATCAAACTTCAGGAAAGGTGCTCAGGGTGATGCGGACTGCCAAGCGTTTCAACAGGCAGCCCAGATCGAGTACAAACACTTGTGTTTTAAACGGGCAGAGGAAATGGTGTCAAGAGCGCGTCTCCATCTCCCGGGCGACGTACACGTTCTCCCCATGAGACGCAAGCCCTTCCTCCAGTGTGAAAGGCCTCTATACTCTACACCTCTTGCGCTCGCAGCACGCAGGTGCCACCCGCTCTGAACATCTCCCAAAGGCACAGGGTCACGCAACGTGTGAACCACCGAGCGCGGGTGCAGCACACACCTAGGTCTTCGCTTTCGGCCTGAGAACACCCACGGCACAGGGCTTCTTTGGTGCACACACGTGGTAGCGGTCGGTGATGCATTCTGCTCCCTGAAACCTTCTCGGGGACACAGAGCGTGAGCGCACGTAGATTAGCCCTACACCTCATCTCTCTTTCTTGAGTGAGTTGTACTGCTATAAGGCAAAACTCCCTGCTGGAATCTCGGTGTGGCTTAAGTATCCTCCGGAAAGCGATCGCTGCTAGAGACACTGTGCTGCTCTCTAGGATAATGGTCTGTGCCTCCACTGCGCTGCTGTTGTCTCCAAGTCACTTGCGAAGGCCTTTTTGAAGAGGTTGCTCACAGTGTCGTTTCTTTAGAGTAACCCACAGGCACACGAGGATGCCGGTTCTGTGAAGGAAAATGCTCCCTGCCTCAGCCACTTGGGCGCCGTTTTGTACAGGAAAGGACACTCCGCCTTGGAGGTTCTTCCTTCCGGATTGCCACTCGCACTGGCGATGTCTCCTGAATCTCGCGGGGTTACAGTGCCGTCACAAGGTCCGTATCTCAGGCCTAGAACGGCAGAGCGGCCGGCAGCTTTGAAAGAGACCTTCGGCATTCTTCTGGCCTTCGGGGACGCTCCATGAAGAACAAGCTCCTCAGCAGCGTGCGTCTTTAGATCTTTCATGGCAGAACCTCTGTGGGCGACCTCATTCCTCCCCCCACGTGAGAGACACACACAACCTGCCATTAGGGGGTGGAAGGCTTTAGAGTCCAGAAGCGAGGCTGGCGCTCCCACTCAGCATTCCTGCACGGAACTGAGCCCGGGTGCGTGAGACCGTGAGAGGGGGCAAAGACAGGCGTACCAGCGAGCTGTTCACGGTGCACGCTGACGCATCACCCTTCAAGCTCACGTTCATTTCATGGAGAGAACACGAGGCCTTGATGCGCTTTCCTGTGGTACGTAAACTTTGGTCGCGTCCCCTGGTGGGCACATCGGCTCAGGACTGCCCTGTCCCAAAGGCTCCAGGTGTGGAGCCCGACTGTTGGAGCTCAGCCTCACGTGGCTCTTTCACGGACGAGACCGGCTCGCAATGGGACCGTTCACGAGCTGGGGACCGTGCTGGCTGTTAGGAGTCGGCACACCAAGAGCCCTCCGAGAGAGAGGAGCTGCTGATGTTTGCCAGCACAGTCTCCAATTCCGAACTGCAACCATTCCCTGTAAGAGGCTCCCGAAAGCTTCGACGAAGTTTCTCAGTTAGCTATAAATGGAGGCCAGTCACTTGGCAGACTCCCCCAACGCCCGGCCTCCCAGGCTGCGATACAGACATGCCGACTGCTTCAGCCAACAGGGACAGCTTGGAGTAAAAGTGAGACTCCTACGTGTCAAAGTACTTGCGTGATGCTGGCCAGAAGCTCAAACATTTAGGGCAGGGCATCAGGGCACTTCGCCGCACGCGGAGCAAGTTTGTTCTCATCTCGCCTCTGAATGCCGAGTTTAACCAGCTAGGAAGCAAACTTCGGGAAAGGTACTCAGGGTGCCACCGATTCAAAATTCTCTCACCAGACAGCCCAAATCGTGTACGCCTCTTTGTATTTTCCATGGGCAGGACAAAATGGTGTCAACCCGCACGCCTCCAGCTGGGGGTGGGTTGGGGTGGGGTGGGGTGGGGTGGGGGTGGGGGTTGGGTGACGTACACTTTCTCCATGGGAAACAGGCCCACGCCTTCAGTGTGAAAGGCCTCTACGCCTCTCTGCTTTCGCAGCCCAGGCGTAGCCTCAGCTCTGAAAAGCTTCCAGAGCAGGAAGGTCAGAAAAGCTTTGAACCACCCAGCAGGTGCAGCACAGAACAAGGGCTTCTCTCTTGGCCTTGAGAACACCCACTGCCCAGCGCTCCTTTGTGTACACACGTGGTGGAGGAAGGGTGCTTGATTCGGCTCCGTGAGAACTTCTCCGGGCCACGTAGTGTGAACGCAAGTAGATGAGCCCTACATCTCATGCCAGTCTCCTGTGCGAGTTGGACAAGGCGAACTCCCTGCTTGAATCTCGGGGTGGGTTAAGTACCCTGCGGGGAAGGATCGTTGCTTGGGACCCCGGGGCTGGTATCGAGGTGACTGTTCTGTGCATCCACTTCGCAGCTGTTCTGTCTCCCTGGGTTCTCTCCGCCTGCTGCAGCCAAAAGGGAGAGCTTAGGGTAAAGATAAAAACCCAGGGTGTAAACGTTCTTGCCTAGCCCTCGCCCCAAGCACAAGCGTATATGCCTCTGGTCAAAGGCTTTCGCCACAAGCTGAACACGTTTGGTCTCATCTAAGCCTCTGAAGCCCGAGTTTACCCAGCTACGAATCCAACTTCAGGAACGGTGCTCAGGGTGATGCGGACTGCCAAGCGTTTCAACAGGCAGCCCAGATCGAGTACAAACACTTGTGTTTTAAACGGGCAGAGGAAATGGTGTCAAGAGCGCGCCTCCATCTCCCGGGCGACGTACACGTTTTCTCCATGAGACGCAAGCCCTTCTTCCAATGTGAAAGGCCTCTACACTCTACACCTCTTGCGCTCGCAGCACGCAGGTGCCACCCGCTCTGAACATCTCCCAAAGGCACAGGGTCACGCAACGTGTGAACCACCGAGCATGGGTGCAGCACACACCTAGGTCTTCGCTGTCAGCCTGAGAACACCCACGGCACAGGGCTTCTTTGGTGCACACACGTGGTAGCGGTCGGTGATGCATTCTGCTCCCTGAAACCTTTTCGGGGACACAGAGCGTGAGCGCACGTAGATTAGCCCTACACCTCATCCCTCTTTCTTGAGTGAGTTGTACTGCTATAAGGCAAAACTCCCTGCTGGAGTCTCGGTGTGGCTTAAATATCCTCCGGGAAGCGATCGCTGCTAGAGACACTGTGCTGCTCTCTAGGATAATGGTCTGTGCCTCCACTGCGCTGCTGTTGTCTCCAAGTCGCTTGCAAAGGCCTTTTCGAAGAGGTTGCTCACAGTGTCATTTCTTTAGAGTAACCCACATGCATACGAGGATGCCGGTTCTGTGAAGGAAAATGCTCCCTGCCTCAGCCACTTGGGCGCCGTTTTGTACAGGAAAGGACACTCCACCTTGAAGGTTCTTCCTTCCGGATTGCCACTCGCACTGGCGATGTCTCCTGAATCTCGCGGGGTTACAGTGCCGTCACAAGGTCCGTATCTCAGGCCTAGAACGGCAGAGTGGCCGGCAGCTTTGAAAGAGACCTTCGGCATTCTTCTGGCCTTCGGGGACGCTCCATGAGGAACAAGCTCCTCAGCAGCGTGCGTCTTTAGATCTTTCATGGCAGAACCTCTGTGGGCGACCTCATTCCTCCCCCACGTGAGAGACACACACAACCTGCCATTAGGGGGTGGAAGGCTTTAGAGTCCAGAAGCGAGGCTGGCGCTCCCACTCAGCATTCCTGCATGGAACTGAGCCCGGGTGCATGAGACCGTGAGAGGGGGCAAAGACAGGCGTACCAGGGAGCTGTTCACGGTGCACGCTGACGCATCACCCTTCAAGCTCACGTTCATTTCATGGAGAGAACACCAGGCCTTGATGCACTTTCCTGTGGTACGTAAACTTTGGTCGCGGCCCCTGGTGGGCACATCGGCTCAGGACTGCCCTGTCCAAAAGGCTCCAGGTGTGGAGCCCGACTGTTGGAGATCAGCCTCACGTGGCTCTTTCACGGACGAGACCTGCTCTCAATGCGACCGTTCACAAGCTGGGGACCGTGCTGGCTGTTAGGAGTCGGCACACCAACAGCCCTCCGAGGGAGAGGAGCTGCTGACGTTTGCCAGCACAGTCTCCAATTCCGAACTGCAACCATTCCCTGTAAGAGGCTCCCGAAAGCTTCGACGCAGTTTCTCAGTTAGCTATAAATGGAGGCCAGTCACTTGGCAGACTCCCCCAACGCCCGGCCTCCCAGGCTGCGATACAGACACGCCGACTGCTTCAGCCAACAGGGACAGCTTGGAGTAAAAGTGAGACTCCTACGTTTCAAAGTTCTTGCGTGACGCTGGCCAGAAACTCAAACATTTAGGGCAGGGCATCAGGGCACTTCGCCGCACGCGGAGCAAGTTTGTTCTCATCTCGCCTCTGAATGCCGAGTTTAACCAGCTAAGAAGCAAACTTCGGGAAAGGTACTCAGGCTGCCGCCGATTCATAATTCTCTCACCAGACAGCCCAAATCGTGTACGACTCTTTGTATTTTCCATGGGCAGGACAAAATGGTGACAACCCGCACGCCTCCAGCTGGGGGTGGGTTGGGGTAGGTTGGGGTGGGGTGGGGTGGGGTGTGGGTGGGGTTTGGGCGACGTACACTTTCTCCATGGGAAACAGGTCCACGCCTGCAGTGTGAAAGGTCTCTACACCTCTCTACTTTCGCAGCCCAGGCGTAGTCTCAGCTCTGAAAAGCTTCCAGAGCAGGAAGGTCAGAAAACCTTTGAACCACCCAGCAGGTGCAGCACAGAACAAGGGCTTCTCTCTTGGCCTTGAGAACACCCACTGCCCAGCGCTCCTTTGTGTACACACGTGGTGGAGGAAGGGTGCTGCATTCGGCTCCGTGAGAACTTCTGCGGGCCACGTAGTGTGAACGCAAGTAGATGAGCCCTACATCTCATGCCAGTCTCCTGTGTGAGTTGGACAAGGCAAACTCCCTGCTTGAATCCCGGGGTGGGTTAAGTACCCTCCGGGGAAGGATCGTTGCTTGGGACCCCGGGGCTGGTATCGAGGTGACTGTTCTGTGCATCCACTTCACAGCTGTTCTCTCTCCGCGGGTTCTCTCCGCCTGCTGCAGCCAAAAGGGACAGCTTAGTGTAAAGATAAAAACCCAGTGTGTAAACGTTCTTGCCTAGCCCTCGCCCCAAGCACAAGCATATATGCCTCTGGTCAAAGGCTTTCGCCACAAGCTGAACACGTTTGGTCTCATCTAAGCCTCTGAAGCCCGAGTTTACCCAGCTACGAATCAAACTTCAGGAAAGGTGCTCAGGGTGATGCGGACTGCCAAGCGTTTCACCAGGCAGCCCAGATCGAGTACAAACACTTGTGTTTTAAACGGGCAGCGGAAATGGTGTCAAGAGCGCGCCTCCATCTCCCGGGTGACGTACACGTTTTCTCCATGAGACGCAAGCCCTTCCTCCAGTGTGAAAGGCCTCTACAATCTACACCTCTTGCGCTCGCAGCATGCAGGTGTCACCCGCTCTGAACATCTTCCAAAGGCACAGAGTCACGCAACGTGTGAACAAACGAGCGCGGGTGCAGCACACTGCTAGGTCTTCGCTGTCGGCCTGAGAACACCCACGGCACAGGGCTTCTTTGGTGCACACACGTGGTAGCGGTCGGTGATGCATTCTGCTCCGTGAAACCTTCTCGGGGACACAGAGCGTGAGCGCACGTAGATTAGCCCTACACCTCATCCCTCTTTCTTGAGTGAGTTGTACTGCTATAAGGCAAAACTCCCTGCTGGAGTCTCGGTGTGGCTTAAGTATCCCCCGGGAAGCAATCGCTGCTAGAGACACTGTGCTGCTCTCTAGGATAATGGTCTGTGCTTCCACTGCGCTGGTGTTGTCTCCAAGTCGCTTGTGAAGGACTTTTCGAAGAGGTTGCTCACAGTGTCGTTTCTTTAGAGTAACCCACAGGCATACGAGGATGCTGGTTCTGTGAAGGAAAATGCTCCCTGCCTCAGCCACTTGGGCGCCGTTTTGTACAGGAAAGGACACTCCGCCTTGCAGGTTCTTCCTTCCAGATTGCCACTCGCACTGGCGATGTCTCCTGAATCTCGCAGGGTTACAGTGCCGTCACAAGGTCCGTATCTCAGGCCTAGAACGGCAGAGCGGCCGGCAGCTTTGAAAGAGACCTTCGGCATTCTTCTGGCCTTCGGGGACGCTCCATGAGGAACAAGCTCCTCAGCAGCGTGCGTCTTTAGATCTTTCATGGCAGAACCTCTGTGGGCGACCTCATTCCTCCCCCCACGTGAGAGACACACACAACCTGCCATTAGGGGGTGGAAGGCTTTAGAGTCCAGAAGCGAGGCTGGCGCTCCCACTCAGCATTCCTGCACGGAACTGAGCCCGGGTGCGTGAGACCGTGAGAGGGGGCAAAGACAGGCGTACCAGCGAGCTGTTCACGGTGCACGCTGACGCATCACCCTTCAAGCTCACATTCATTTCATGGAGAGAACACGAGGCCTTGATGCGCTTTCCTGTGGTACGTAAACTTTGGTCGCGTCCCCTGGTGGGCACATCGGCTCAGAACTGCCCTGTCCCAAAGGCTCCAGGTGTGGAGCCCGAATGTTGCAGCTCAGCCTCACGTGGCTCTTTCACGGACGAGACTGGCTCGCAATGGGACCGTTCACGAGCTGGGGACTGTGCTGGCTGTTAGGAGTCGGCACACCAAGAGCCCTCCGAGGGAGAGGAGCTGCTGATGTTTGCCAGCACAGTCTCCAATTCCGAACTGCAACCATTCCCTGTAAGAGGCTCCCGAAAGCTTTGACGAAGTTTCTCAGTTAGCTATAAATGGAGGCCAGTCACTTGGCAGACTCCCCCAACGCCCGGCCTCCCAGGCTGCGATACAGACATGCCGACTGCTTCAGCCAACAGGGACAGCTTGGAGTAAAAGTGAGACTCCTACGTGTCAAAGTACTTGCGTGATGCTGGCCAGAAGCTCAAACATTTAGGGCAGGGCATCAGGGCACTTCGCCGCACGCGGAGCAAGTTTGTTCTCATCTCGCCTCTGAATGCCGAGTTTAACCAGCTAGGAAGCAAACTTCGGGAAAGGTACTCAGGGTGCCGCCGATTCAAAATTCTCTCACCAGACAGCCCAAATCGTGTACGCCTCTTTGTATTTTCCATGGGCAGGACAAAATGGTGTCAACCCGCACGCCTCCAGCTGGGGGTGGGTTGGGGTGGGGTGGGGTGGGGTGGGGGTGGGGGTTGGGTGACGTACACTTTCTCCATGGGAAACAGGTCCACGCCTGCAGTGTGAAAGGTCTCTACACCTCTCTACTTTCGCAGCCCAGGCGTAGTCTCAGCTCTGAAAAGCTTCCAGAGCAGGAAGGTCAGAAAACCTTTGAACCACCCAGCAGGTGCAGCACAGAACAAGGGCTTCTCTCTTGGCCTTGAGAACACCCACTGCCCAGCGCTCCTTTGTGTACACACGTGGTGGAGGAAGGGTGCTGCATTCGGCTCCGTGAGAACTTCTCCGGGCCACGTAGTGTGAACGCAAGTAGATGAGCCCTACATCTCATGCCAGTCTCCTGTGTGAGTTGGACAAGGCAAACTCCCTGCTTGAATCCCGGGGTGGGTTAAGTACCCTCCGGGGAAGGATCGTTGCTTGGGACCCCGGGGCTGGTATCGAGGTGACTGTTCTGTGCATCCACTTCGCAGCTGTTCTCTCTCCGCGGGTTCTCTCCGCCTGCTGCAGCCAAAAGGGACAGCTTAGGGTAAAGATAAAAACCCAGTGTGTAAACGTTCTTGCCTAGCCCTCGCCCCAAGCACAAGCATATATGCCTCTGGTCAAAGGCTTTCGCCACAAGCTGAACACGTTTGGTCTCATCTAAGCCTCTGAAGCCCGAGTTTACCCAGCTACGAATCAAACTTCAAGAAAGGTGCTCAGGGTGATGCGGACTGCCAAGCGTTTCACCAGGCAGCCCAGATCGAGTACAAACACTTGTGTTTTAAACGGGCAGAGGAAATGGTGTCAAGAGCGCGCCTCCATCTCCCGGGTGACGTACACGTTTTCTCCATGAGACGCAAGCCCTTCCTCCAGTGTGAAAGGCCTCTACAATCTACACCTCTTGCGCTCGCAGCACGCAGGCGCCACCCGCTCTGAACATCTTCCAAAGGCACAGGGTCACGCAACGTGTGAACCAACGAGCGCGGGTGCAGCACACTCCTAGGTCTTCGCTGTCGGCCTGAGAACACCCACGGCACAGGGCTTCTTTGGTGCACACACGTGATAGTGGTCGGTGATGCATTCTGCTCCGTGAAACCTTCTCAGGGACACAGAGCGTGAGCGCACGTAGATTAGCCCTACACCTCATCCCTCTTTCTTGAGTGAGTTGTACTGCTATAAGGCAAAACTCCCTGCTGGAATCTCGGTGTGGCTTAAGTATCCTCCGGGAAGTGATCGCTGCTAGAGACACTGTGCTGCTCTCTAGGATAATGGTCTGTGCCTCCACTGCGCTGCTGTTGTCTCCAAGTCGATTGCGAAGGCCTTTTCGAAGAGGTTGCTCACAGTGTCATTTCTTTAGAGTAACCCACAGGCATACGAGGATGCCGGTTTTGTGAAAGAAAATGCTCCCTGCCTCAGCCACTTGGGCACCGTTTTGTACAGGAAAGGACACTCCGCCTTGCAGGTTCTTCCTTCCGGATTGCCACTCGCACTGGCGATGTCTCCTGAATCTCGCGGGGTTACAGTGCCGTCACAAGGTCCGTATCTCAGGCCTAGAACGGCAGAGTGGCCGGCAGCTTTGAAAGAGACCGTCGGCATTCTTCTGGCCTTCGGGGACGCTCCATGTGGAACAACTCCTCAGCAGCGTGCGTCTCTAGACCTTTCATGGCAGAACCTCTGTGGGCGACCTCATTCCTCCCCCCACGTGAGAGACACACACAACCTGCCATTAGGGGGTGGAAGGCTTTAGAGTCCAGAAGCGAGGCTGGCGCTCCCACTCAGCATTCCTGCACGGAACTGAGCCCGGGTGCGTGAGACCGTGAGAGGGGGCAAAGACAGGCGTACCAGCAAGCTGTTCACGGTGCACGCTGACGCATCACCCTTCAAGCTCACGTTCATTTCATGGAGAGAATACGAGGCCTTGATGCGCTTTCCTGTGGTACGTAAACTTTGGTTGCGTCCCCTGGTGGGCACATCAGCTCAGGACTGCCCTGTCCCAAAGGCTCCAGGTGTGGAGCCCGACTGTTGGAGCTCAGCCTCACGTGGCTCTTTCACGGACGAGACCGGCTCGCAATGGGACCGTTCACGAGCTGGGGACCGTGCTGGCTGTTAGGAGTCGGCACACCAAGAGCCCTCCGAGGGAGAGGAGCTGCTGACGTTTGCCAGCACAGTCTCCAATGCCGAACTGCAACCATTCCCTGTAAGAGGCTCCCGAAAGCTTCGACGCAGTTTCTCAGTTAGCTATAAATGGAGGCCAGTAACTTGGCAGACTCCCCCAATGCCCGGCTTCCCAGGCAGCGATACAGACACGCCGACTGCTTCAGCCAACTGGGACAGCTTGGAGTAAAAGTGAGACTCTTACGTGTCAAAGTACTTGCGTGACGCTGGCCAGAAGCTCAAACATTTAGGGCAGGGCATCAAGGCACTTCGCCGCACGTGGAGCAAATTTGTTCTCATCTCGCCTCTGAATGCTGAGTTTAACCAGCTAGGAAGCAAACTTCGGGAAAGTTACTCAGGGTGCCGCCGATTCAAAATTCTCTCACCAGACAGCCCAAATCGTGTACGCCTCTTTGTATTTTCCATGGGCAGGACAAAATGGTGTCAACCCGCACGCCTCCAGCTGGGGGTGGGTTGGGGTGGGGTGTGGTGGGGTGAGGTGTGGTTGGGGGTTGGGCGACGTACACTTTCTCCATGGGAAACAGGCCCACACCTTCAGTGTGAAAGGCCTCTACGCCTCTCTGCTTTCGCAGCCCTGGCGTAGCCTCAGTTCTGAAAATCTTCCAGAGCAGGAAGGTCAGAAAACCTTTGAACCACCCAGCAGGTGCAGCACAGAACAAGGGCTTCTCTCTTGGCCTTGAGAACACCCACTGCCCAGTGCTCCTTTGTGTACACACGTGGTGGAGGAAGGGTGCTGGATTCGGCTCCGTGAGAACTTCTCCGGGCCACGTAGTGTGAACGCAAGTAGATGAGCCCTACATCTCATGCAAGTCTCCTGTGCGAGTTGGACAAGGCGAACAACCTGCTTGAATCTCGGGGTGGGTTAAGTACCCTGCGGGGAAGGATCGTTGCTTGGGACCCTGGGTCTGGTATCGAGGTGACTGTTCTGTGCATCCACTTCGCAGCTCTTCTCTCTCCGCGGGTTCTCTACGCCTGCTGCAGCCAAAAGGGACAGCTTAGGGTAAAGGTAAAAACCCAGGGTGTAAACGTTCTTGCCTAGCCCTCGCCCCAAGCACAAGCATATATGCCTCTGGTCAAAGGCTTTCGCCACAAGCTGAACACGTTTGGTCTCATCTAAGCCTCTGAAGCCCGAGTTTACCCAGCTACGAATCAAACTTCCGGAAAGGTGCTCAGGGTGATGCAGACTGCCAAGCGTTTCAACAGGCAGCCCAGATCGAGTACAAACACTTGTGTTTAAACGGGCAGAGGAAATGGTGTCAAGAGCGCGCCTCCATCTCCCGGGTGACGTACACGTTCTCTCCATGAGACGCAAGCCCTTCCTCCAGTGTGAAAGGCCTCTACACTCTACACCTTTTGCGCTCGCAGCACGAAGCTGCCACCCGCTCTGAACATCTTCCAAAGGCACAGGGGTCACGCAACGTGTGAACCACCGAGCGCGGGTGCAGCACACACCTAGGTCTTCGCTGTCGGCCTGAGAACACCCACGGCACAGGGCTTCTTTGGTGCACACACGTGGTAGCGGTCGGTGATGCATTCTGCTCCGTGAAACCTTCTCGGGGACACAGAGCGTGAGCGCACGTAGATTAGCCCTACACCTCATCCCTCTTTCTTGAGTGAGTTGTACTGCTATAAGGCAAAACTCCCTGCTGGAGTCTCGGTGTGGCTTAAGTATCCTCCGGGAAGCAATCGCTGCTAGAGACACTGTGCTGCTCTCTAGGATAATGGTCTGTGCTTCCACTGCGTTGGTGTTGTCTCCAAGTCGCTTGCGAAGGACTTTTCGAAGAGGTTGCTCACAGTGTCATTTCTTTAGAGTAACCCACAGGCATACGAGGATGCTGGTTCTGTGAAGGAAAATGCTCCCTGCCTCAGCCACTTGGGCGCCGTTTTGTACAGGAAAGGACACTCCGCCTTGCAGGTTCTTCCTTCCGGATTGCCACTCGCACTGGCGATGTCTCCTGAATCTCGCAGGGTTACAGTGCCATCACAAGGTCCGTATCTCAGGCCTAGAACGGCAGAGCGGCCGGCAGCTTTGAAAGAGACCGTCGGCATTCTTCTGGCCTTCGGGGACGCTCCATGAGGAACAAGCTCCTCAGCAGCGTGCGTCTTTAGATCTTTCATGGCAGAACCTCTGTGGGCGACCTCATTCCTCCCCCCACGTGAGAGACACACACAACCTGCCATTAGGGGGTGGAAGGCTTTAGAGTCCAGAAGCGAGGCTGGCGCTCCCACTCAGCATTCCTGCACGGAACTGAGCCCGGGTGCGTGAGACCGTGAGAGGGGGCAAAGACAGGCGTACCAGCGAGCTGTTCACGGTGCACGCTGACGCATCACCCTTCAAGATCACGTTCATTTCATGGAGAGAACACGAGGCCTTGATGCGCTTTCCTGTGGTACGTAAACTTTGGTCGCGTCCCCTGGTGGGCACATCGGCTCAGGACTGCCCTGTCCCAAAGACTCCAGGTGTGGAGCCCGACTGTTGGAGCTCAGCCTCACGTGGCTCTTTCACGGACGAGACCGGCTCGCAATGTGACCGTTCACGAGCTGGGGACCGTACTGGCTGTTAGGAGTCGGCACACCAAGAGCCCTCCGAGGGAGAGGAGCTGCTGACGTTTGCCAGCACAGTCTCCAATTCCGAACTGCAACCATTCCCTGTAAGAGGCTCCCGAAAGCTTCGACGCAGTTTCTCAGTTAGCTATAAATGGAGGCCAGTCACTTGGCAGACTCCCCCAACGCCCGGCCTCCCAGGCTGCGATACAGACATGCCGACTGCTTCAGCCAACAGGGACAGCTTGGAGTAAAAGTGAGACTCCTACGTGTCAAAGTACTTGCGTGATGCTGGCCAGAAGCTCAAACATTTAGGGCAGGGCATCAGGGCACTTCGCCGCACGCGGAGCAAGTTTGTTCTCATCTCGCCTCTGAATGCCGAGTTTAACCAGCTAGGAAGCAAACTTCGGGAAAGGTACTCAGGGTGCCGCCGATTCAAAATTCTTTCACCAGACAGCCCAAATCGTGTACGCCTCTTTGTATTTTCCATGGGCAGGACAAAATGGTGTCAACTCGCACGCCTCCAGCTGGGGGTGGGTGGGGTGGGTTGGGTTGGGGTGGGGTGGGGTGGGCTGTGGTGGGGTTGGGGGTTGGGCGACGTACACTTTCTCCATGGGAAACAGGCCCACGCCTTCAGTGTGAAAGGCCTCTACGCCTCTCTGCTTTCGCAGCCTAGGCGTAGCCTCAGCTCTGAAAAGCTTCCAGAGCAGGAAGGTCAGAAAACCTTTGAACCACCCAGCAGGTGCAGCACAGAACAAGGGCATCTCTCTTGGCCTTGAGAACACCCACTTCCCAGCGCTCCTTTGTGTACACACGTGGTGGAGGAAGGGTGCTGGATTCGGCTCCGTGAGAACTTCTCCCGGCCACGTAGTTTGAACGCAAGTAGATGAGCCCTACATCTCATGCCAGTCTCCTGTGCGAGTTGGACAAGGTGAACTCCCTGCTTGAATCCCGGGGTGGGTTAAGTACCCTCTGGGGAAGGATCGTTGCTTGGGACCCCGGGGCTGGTATCGAGGTGACTGTTCTGTGCATCCACTTCGCAGCTGTTCTGTCTCCGTGGGTTCTCTCCGCCTGCTGCAGCCGAAAGGGACAGCTTAGGGTAAAGATAAAATCCCAGTGTGTAAACGTTCTTGCCTAGCCCTCGCCCCAAGCACAAGCGTATATGCCTCTGGTCAAAGGCTTTCGCCACAAGCTGAACACGTTTGGTCTCATCTAAGCCTCTGAAGCCCGAGTTTACCCAGCTACGAATCAAACTTCAGAAAAGGTGCTCAGGGTGATGCGGACTGCCAAGCGTTTCACCAGACAGCCCAGATCGAGTACAAACACTTGTGTTTTAAACGGGCAGAGGAAATGGTGTCAAGAGTGCGCCTCCATCTCCCGGGCGACGTACACGTTCTCTCCATGAGACGCAAGCCCTTCCTCCATTGTGAAAGGCCTCTACACTCTACACCTCTTCCGCTCGCAGCACGCAGGTGCCACCCGCTCTGAACATCTCCCAAAGGCACAGGGTCACGCAACGTGTGAACCACCGAGCGCGGGTGCAGCACACACCTAGGTCTTCGCTGTTGGCCTGAGAACACCCACAGCACAGGGCTTCTTTGGTGCACACACGTGGTAGCGGTCGGTGATGCATTCTGCTCCGTGAAACCTACTCGGGGACACAGAGCGTGAGCACACGTAGATTAGCCCTACACCTCATCCCTCTTTCTTGAGTGAGTTGTACTTCTATAAGGCAAAACTCCCTGCTGGAAACTCAGAGTGGCTTAAGTATCCTCCGGGAAGCGATCGCTGCTAGAGAAACTGTGCTGCTCTCTAGGATAATGGTCTGTGCCTCCACTGCGCTGCTGTTGTCTCCAAGTCACTTGCGAAGGCCTTTTCAAAGAGGTTGCTCACAGTGTCGTTTCTTCAGAGTAACCCACAGGCATACGAGGATGCCGGTTCTGTGAAGGAAAATGCTCCCTGCCTCAGCCACTTGGGCGCCGTTTTGTACAGGAAAGGACACTCCGCCTTGAAGGTTCTTCCTTCCGGATTGCCACTCGCACTGGCGATGTCTCCTGAATCTTGCGGGGTTACAGTGCCGTCACAAGGTCCGTATCTCAGGCCTAGAACGGCAGAGCGTCCAGCAGCTTTGAAAGAGACCATCGGCATTCTTCTGGCCTTCGGGGACGCTCCATGAGGAACAAGCTCCTCAGCAGCGTGCGTCTTTAGATCTTTCATCGCAGAACCTCTGTGGGCGACCTCATTCCTCCCCCCACGTGAGAGACACACACAACCTGCCATTAGGGGGTGGAAGGCTTTAGAGTCCAGAAGCGAGGCTGGCGCTCCCACTCAGCATTCCTGCACGGAACTGAGCCCGGGTGCGTGAGACCGTGAGAGGGGGCAAAGACAGGCGTACCAGCGAGCTGTTCACAGTGCACACTGACGCATCACCCTTCAAGCTCACGTTCATTTCATGGAGAGAACACGAGGCCTTGATGCACTTTCCTGTGGTACGTAAACTTTGGTCGCATCCCCTGGTGGGCACATCGGCTCAGGACTGCCCTGTCCCAAAGGCTCCAGGTGTGGAGCCCGACATTTGGAGATCAGTCTCACGTGGCTCTTTCACAGACGAGACCGACTCGCAATGGGACCGTTCACGAGCTGGGGACCGTGCTGGCTGTTAGGAGTCGGCACACCAAGAGCCCTCCGAGGGAGAGGAGCTGCTGACGTTTGCCAGCACAGTCTCCAATTCCGAACTGCAACCATTCCCTGTAAGAGGCTCCCGAAAGCTTCGACGCAGTTTCTCAGTTAGCTATAAATGGAGGCCACTCAATAGGCAGACTCCCCCAACGCCCGGCCTCCCTGGCTGCAATACAGTCACGCCGACTGCTTCAGCCAACAGGGACAGCTTGGAGTAAAAGTGAGAATCCTACGTGTCAAAGTAGTTGCGTGAAGCTGACCAGAAGCACAAACATTTAGGGCAGGGCATCAGGGCACTTCGCTGCACGCGAAGCAAGTTTGTTCTCATCTCGCCTCTGAATGCCGAGTTTAACCAGCTAGGAAGCAAACTTCGGGAAAGGTACTCAGGATGCCGCCGATTCAAAATTCTCTCACCATACAGCCCAAATCGTGTACGCCTCTTTGTATTTTCCATGGGCAGGACAAAATGGTTTCAACCGGCACGCCTCCACCTGGGGGTGGGTTGGGGTGGGGTGGGGTGGGGAGGGGTGGGGTGGGGTTGGGGGTTGGGCGACGTTCAATTTCTGCACAGGAAACAGGCCCACGCCTTCAGTGTGAAAGGCCTCTACGCCTCTCTGCTTTCGCAGCCCAGGCGTAGCCTCAGCTCTGAAAAGCTTCCAGAGCAGGAAGGTCAGAAAACCTTTGAACCACCCAGCAGGTGCAGCACAGAACAAGGGCTTCTCTCTTGGCCTTGAGAACACCCACTGCCCAGCGCTCCTTTGTGTACACACGTGGTGGAGGAAGGGTGCTGGATTCGGCTCCGTGAGAACTTCTCCGGGCCACGTAGTGTGAACGCAAATAGATGAGCCCTACATCTCATGACAGTCTCCTGTGCGGGTCGGACAAGGCGAACTCCCTGCTTGAATCCCGGGGTGGGTTAAGTACCCTCCGGGGAAGGATCGTTGCTTGGGATCCCGGGGCTGGTATCGAGGTGACTGTGCTGTGCATCCACTTCGCAGCTGTTCTCTCTCCGCGGGTTCTCTCCGCCTGTTGCAGCCAAAAGGGACAGCTTAGGGTAAAGATAAAAACCCAGTGTGTAAACGTTCTTGCCTAGCCCTCGCCCCAAGCACAAGCGTATATGCCTCTGGTCAAAGGCTTTCACCACAAGCTGAACACGTTTGGTCTCATCTAAGCCTCTGAAGCCCGAGTTTACCCAGCTACGAATCAAACTTCAGGAAAGGTGCTCAGGGTGATGCGGACTGTCAAGCGTTTCACCAGGCAGCCCAGATCGAGTACAAACACTTGTGTTTTAAACGGGCAGAGGAAATGGTGTCAAGAGCGCACCTCCATCTCCCGGGCGACGTACACGTTTTCTCCATGAGACGCAAGCCCTTCCTCCAGTGTGAAAGGCCTCTACACTCTACACCTCTTGCGCTCACAGCACGCAGGTGCCACCCGCTCTGAACATCTTCCAAAGGCACAGGGTCACGCAACGTGTGAACCACCGAGCGCGGGTGCAGCACACACCTAGGTCTTCGCTGTCGGCCTGAGAACACCCACGGCACAGGGCTTCTTTGGTGCACACACGTGGTAGCGGTCGGTGATGCATTCTGCTCCGTGAAACCTTCTCGGGGACACAGAGCGTGAGTGCACGTAGATTAGCCCTACACCTCATCCCTCTTTCTTGAGTGAGTTGTACTGCTATAAGGCAAAACTCCCTGCTGGAATCTCGGTGTGGCTTAAGTATCCTCCGGGAAGCGATCGCTGCTAGAGACACTGTGCTGCTCTCTAGGATAATGGTCTGTGCCTCCACTGCGCTGCTGTTGTCTCCAAGTCGCTTGCGAAGGCCTTTTCGAAGAGGTTGCTCACAGTGTCGTTTCTTTAGAGTAACCCACAGGCATATGAGGATGCCGGTTCTCTGAAGGAAAATGCTCCCTGCCTCAGCCACTTGGGCGCCGTTTTGTACAGGAAAGGACACTCCGCCTTGAAGGTTCTTCCTTCCGGATTGCCACTCGCACTGGCGATGTCTCCTGAATCTCGCGGGGTTACAGTGCCGTCACAAGGTCCGTATCTCAGGCCTAGAACGGCAGAGCGTCCGGCAGCTTTGAAAGAGACCTTCGGCATTCTTCTGGCCTTCGGGGACGCTCCATGAGGAACAAGCTCCTCAGCAGCGTGCGTCTTTAGATCTTTCATGGCAGAACCTCTGTGGGCGACCTCATTCCTCCCCCCACGTGAGAGACACACACAACCTGCCATTAGGGGGTGGAAGGCTTTAGAGTCCAGAAACGAGGCTGGCGCTCCCACTCAGCATTCCTGCACGGAACTGAGCCCGGGTGCGTGAGACCGTGAGAGGGGGCAAAGACAGGCGTACCAGCGAGCTCTTCACGGTGCACGCTGACGCATCACCCTTCAAGCTCACGTTCATTTCATGGACAGAACACGAGGCCTTGATGCGCTTTCCTGTGGTACGTAAACTTTGGTCGCGTCCCCTGGTGGGCACATCGGCTCAGGACTGCCCTGTCCCAAAGGCTCCAGGTGTGGAGCCCGACTGTTGGAGCTCAGCCTCACGTGGCTCTTTCACGGACGAGACCGGCTCGCAATGGGACCGTTCACGAGCTGGGGACCGTGCTGGCTATTAGGAGTCGGCTCACCAAGAGCCCTCCGAGGGAGAGGAGCTGCTGACGTTTGCCAGCACAGTCTCCAATTCCCAACTGCAACCATTCCCTGTAAGAGGCTCCCGAAAGCTTCGACGCAGTTTCTCAGTTAGCTATAAATGGAGGCCAGGCACTTGGCAGACTCCCCCAACGCCCGGCCTCCCAGGCTGCGATACAGACACGCCGACTTCTTCAGCCAACAGGGACAACTTGGTGTAAAAGTGAGACTCCTACGTGTCAAAGGACATGCGTGACGCTGGCCAGAAGCTCAAACATTTAGGGCAGGGCATCAAGGCACTTCGGCACACGCGGAGCAAGTTTGTTCTCATCTCGCCTCTGAATGCCGAGTTTAACCAGCTAGGAAGCAAACTTCGGGAAAGGTACTCAGGGTGCCACCGATTCAAAATTCTCTCACCAGACAGCCCAAATCGTGTACGCCTCTTTGTATTTTCCATGGGCAGGACAAAATGGTGTCAACCCGCACTCCTGCAGCTGGGGGTGGGTTGGGGTAGGGTGGGGTGTGGTGGGCTGGGGTGTGGGTGGGGGTTGGGCGACGTACACTTTCTCCATGGAAACAGGCCCACGCCTTCAGTGTGAAATGTCTCTACACTTCTCTACTTTCGCAGCCCAGGCGTAGCCTCAGCTCTGAAAAGCTTCCAGAGCAGGAATGTCAGAAAACCTTTGAACCACCCAGCAGGTGCAGCACAGAACAAGGGCTTCTCTCTTGGCCTTGAGAACACCCACTGCCCAGCGCTCCTTTGTGTACACACGTGGTGGAGGAAGGGTGCTGCATTCGGCTCCGTGAGAATTTCTCCGGGCCACGTAGTGTGAACGCAAGTAGATGAGCCCTACATCTCATGCCAGTCTCCTGTGTGAGTTGGACAAGGCGAACTCCCTGCTTGAATCCCGGGGTGCGTTAAGTACCCTCCGGGGAAGGATCGTTGCTTGGGACCCCGGGGATGGTATCGAGGTGACTGTTCTGTGCATCCACTTCGCAGCTGTTCTCTCTCCGCGGGTTCTCTCCGCCTGCTGCAGCCAAAAGGGACAGCTTAGGGTAAAGATAAAAACCCAGGGTGCAAACGTTCTTGCCTAGCCCTCGCCCCAAGCACAAGCATATATGCCTCTGGTCAAAGGCTTTCGCCACAAGCTGAACACGTTTGGTCTCATCTAAGCCTCTGAAGCCCAAGTTTACCCAGCTATGAATCAAACTTCAGGAAAGGTGCTCAGGGTAATGCGGACTGCCAAGCGTTTCACCAGGCAGCCCAGATCGAGTACAAACACTTGTGTTTTAAACGGGCAGAGGAAATGGTGTCAAGAGCGCGCCTCCATCTCCTGGGCGACGTACACGTTTTCTCCATGAGACGCAAGCCCTTCCTCCAGTGTGAAAGGCCTCTACACTCTACACCTCTTGCGCTCGCAGCACGCAGGTGCCACCCGCTCTGAACATCTTCCAAAGGCACAGGGTCACGCAACGTGTGAACCACCGAGCGCGGGTGCAGCACACACCTAGGTCTTCGCTGTCGGCCTGAGAACACCCACGGCACAGGGCTTCTTTGGTGCACACACGTGGTCGTGGTCGGTGATGCATTCTGCTCCGTGAAACCTTCTCGGGGACACAGAGCGTGAGCGCACGTAGATTAGCCCTACACCTCATCCCTCTTTCTTGAGTGAGTTGTACTGCTATAAGGCAAAACTCCCTGCTGGAATCTCGGTGTGGTTTAAGTATCCTCCGGGAAGCGATCGCTGCTAGAGACACTGTGCTGCTTGCTATCTAGGATAATGGTCTGTGCCTCCACTGTGCTGCTGTTGTCTCCAAGTCACTTGCGAAGGCCTTTTCGAAGAGGTTGCTCACAGTGTCGTTTCTTTAGAGTAACCCACAGGCATACGAGGATGCCGCTTCTGTGAAGGAAAATGCTCCCTGCCTCAGCCACTTGGGCGCCGTTTTGTACAGGAAAGGACACTCCGCCTTGCAGGTTCTTCCTTCCGGATTGCCACTCGGACTGGCGATGTCTCCTGAATCTCGCGGGTTACAGTGCCATCACAAGGTCCGTATCTCAGGCCTAGAACGGCAGAGCGTCCGGCAGCTTTGAAAGAGACTGTCGGCATTCTTCTGGCCTTCGGGGATGCTCCATGAGGAACAAGCTCCTCAGCAGCGTGCGTCTTTAGATCTTTCATGGCAGAACCTCTGTGGGCGACCTCATTCCTCCCCCCACGTGAGAGACACACACAACCTGCCATTAGGGGGTGGAAGGCTTTAGAGTCCAGAAGCGAGGCTGGCGCTCCCACTCAGCATTCCTGCACAGAACTGAGCCCGGGTGCGTGCGACCGTGAGAGGGGGCAAAGACAGGCGTACCAGCGAGCTGTTCACGGTGCACGCTGACGCATCACCCTTCAAGCTCACGTTCATTTCATGGACAGAACACGAGGCCTTGATGCGCTTTCCTGTGGTACGTAAACTTTGGTCGCGTCCCCTGGTGGGCACATCGGCTCAGGACTGCCCTGTCCCAAAGGCTCCAGTTGTGGAGCCCGACTGTTGGAGCTCAGACTCACGTGGCTCTTTCACGGACGAGACCGGCTCGCAATGGGACCGTTCACGAGCTGGGGACCGTGCTGGCTATTAGGAGTCGGCACACCAAGAGCCCTCCGAGGGAGAGGAGCTGCTGACGTTTGCCAGCACAGTCTCCAATTCCCAACTGCAACCATTCCCTGTAAGAGGCTCCCGAAAGCTTCGACGCAGTTTCTCAGTTAGCTATAAATGGAGGCCAGTCACTTGGCAGACTCCCCCAACGCCCGGCCTCCCAGGCTGCGATACAGACACGCCGACTTCTTCAGCCAACTGGGACAGCTTGGAGTAAAAGGGAGACTCCTACGTGTCAAAGGACATGCGTGACGCTGGCCAGAAGCTCAAACATTTAGGGCAGGGCATCAAGGCACTTCGGCGCACGCGGAGCAAGTTTGTTCTCATCTCGCCTCTGAATGCCGAGTTTAACCAGCTAGGAAGCAAACTTCGGGAAAGGTACTCAGGGTGCCGCCGATTCAAAATTCTCTCACCAGACAGCCCAAATCGTGTACGCCTCTTTGTATTTTCCATGGGCAGGACAAAATGGTGTCAACCCGCACGCCTCCAGCTGGGTTTGGGTTGGGGTAGGGTGGGGTGGGGTGGGGTGGGGTGTGGGTGGGGGTTGGGCAACGTACACTTTCTCCATGGAAACAGGCCCACGCCTTCAGTGTGAAAGGCCTCTACGCCTCTCTGCTTTTGCAGCCCAGGCGTAGCCTCAGCTCTGAAAAGCTTCCAGAGCAGGAAGGTCAGAAAACCTTTGAACCACCCAGCAGGTGCAGCACAGAACAAGGGCTTCTCTCTTGGCCATGAGAACACCCACTGCCCAGCGCTCCTTTGTGTATACACGTGGTGGAGGAAGGGTGCTGCATTCGGCTCCGTGAGAACTTCTCCGGGCCACGTAGTGTGAACGCAGTAGATGAGCCCTACATCTCATGCCAGTCTCCTGTGTGAGTTGGACACGGCAAACTCCCTGCTTCAATCCCGGGGTGGGTTACGTACCCTCCGGGGAAGGATCGTTGCTTGGGACCCCGGAGCTGGTATCGAGGTGACTGTTCTGTGCATCCACTTTGCAGCTGTTCTCTCTCCGCGGGTTCTCTCCGCCTGCTGCAGCCAAAAGGGACAGCTTAGGGTAAAGATAAAAACCCAGGGTGTAAACGTTCTTGCCTAGCCCTCGCCCCAAGCACAAGCGTATATGCCTCTGGTCAAAGGCTTTCGCCACAAGCTGAACACGTTTGGTCTCATCTAAGCCTCTGAAGCCCGAGTTTACCCAGCTACGAATCAAACTTCAGGAAAGGTGCTCAGGGTGATGCGGACTGCCAAGCGTTTCACCAGGCAGCCCAGATCGAGTACAAACACTTGTGTTTTAAACGGGCAGAGGAAATGGTATCAAGAGCGCCTCCATCTCCCGGGCGCCGTACACGTTTTCTCCACGAGACGCAAGCCCTTCCTCCAGTGTGAAAGGCCTCTACACTCTACACCTCTTGCGCTCGCAGCACGCAGGT
Organism: Orcinus orca; assembly: GCF_937001465.1. Lineage (NCBI taxonomy): Eukaryota > Metazoa > Chordata > Mammalia > Artiodactyla > Delphinidae > Orcinus > Orcinus orca. The sequence continues at coordinate 1,063,051 of NW_026043958.1, read as the reverse complement.
GCCACCCGCTCTGAACATCTTCCAAAGGCACAGGGTCACGCAAAGTGTGAACCACCGAGCGCGGGTGCAGCACACACCTAGGTCTTCGCTGTCGGCCTGAGAACACCCACAGCACAGGGCTTCATTGGTGCACACACGTGGTATCGGTCGTTGATGCATTCTGCTCCGTGAAACCTTGTCGGGGACACAGAGCGTGAGCGCACGTAGATTAGCCCTACACCTCATCCCTCTTTCTTGAGTGAGTTGTACTGCTATAAGGCAAAACTCCCTGCTGGAATCTCGGTGTGGTTTAAGTATCCTCCGGGAAGCGATCGCTGCTAGAGACACTGTGCTGCTTGCTATCTAGGATAATGGTCTGTGCCTCCACTGTGCTGCTGTTGTCTCCAAGTCACTTGCGAAGGCCTTTTCGAAGAGGTTGCTCACAGTGTCGTTTCTTTAGAGTAACCCACAGGCATACGAGGATGCCGGTTCTGTGAAGGAAAATGCTCCCTGCCTCATCCACTTGGGCGCCGTTTTGTACAGGAAAGGACACTCCGCCTTGCAGGTTCTTCCTTCCGGATTGCCACTCGGACTGGCGATGTCTCCTGAATCTCGCGGGTTACAGTGCCATCACAAGGTCCGTATCTCAGGCCTAGAACGGCAGAGCGTCCGGCAGCTTTGAAAGAGACCGTCGGCATTCTTCTGGCCTTCGGGGATGCTCCATGAGGAACAAGCTCCTCAGCAGCGTGCGTCTTTAGATCTTTCATGGCAGAACCTCTGTGGGCGACCTCATTCCTCCCCCCACGTGAGAGACACACACAACCTGCCATTAGGGGGTGGAAGGCTTTAGAGTCCAGAAGCGAGGCTGGCGCTCCCACTCAGCATTCCTGCACGGAACTGAGCCCGGGTGCGTGAGACCGTGAGAGGGGGCAAAGACAGGCGTACCAGCGAGCTGTTCACGGTGCACGCTGACGCATCACCCTTCAAGCTCACGTTCATTTCATGGACAGAACACGAGGCCTTGATGCGCTTTCCTGTGGTACGTAAACTTTGGTCGCGTCCCCTGGTGGGCACATCGGCTCAGGACTGCCCTGTCCCAAAGGCTCCAGGTGTGGAGCACGACTGTTGGAGCTCAGCCTCATGTGGCTCTTTCACGGACGAGACCGGCTCGCAATGGGACCGTTCACGAGCTGGGGACCGTGCTGGCTATTAGGAGTCGGCACACCAAGAGCCCTCTGAGGGAGAGGAGCTGCTGACGTTTGCCAGCACAGTCTCCAATTCCCAACTGCAACCATTCCCTGTAAGAGGCTCCCGAAAGCTTCGACGCAGTTTCTCAGTTAGCTATAAATGGAGGCCAGGCACTTGGCAGACTCCCCCAACGCCCGGCCTCCCAGGCTGCGATACAGACACGCCGACTTCTTCAGCCAACAGGGACAGCTTGGAGTGAAAGTGAGACTCCTACGTGTCAAAGGACATGCGTGACGCTGGCCAGAAGCTCAAACATTTAGGGCAGGGCATCAAGGCACTTCGGCGCACGCGGAGCAAGTTTGTTCTCATCTCGCCTCTGAATGCCAAGTTTAACCAGCTAGGAAGCAAACTTCGGGAAAGGTACTCAGGGTGCCGCCGATTCAAAATTCTCTCACCAGACAGCCCAAATCGTGTACGCCTCTTTGTATTTTCCATGGGCAGGACAAAATGGTGTCAACCCGCACGCCTCCAGCTGGGGGTGGGTTGGGGTAGGGTGGGGTGGGGTGGGGTGGGTTGTGGGTGGGGGTTGGGCGACGTACACTTTCTCCATGGAAACAGGCCCACGCCTTCAGTGTGAAAGGTCTCTACACCTCTCTGCTTTCGCAGCCCAGGCGTAGCCTCAGCTCTGAAAATCTTCCAGAGCAGGAAGGTCAGAAAACCTTTCAACCACCCAGCAGGTGCAGCACAGAACAAGGGCTTCTCTCTTGGCCTTGAGAACACCCACTGCCCAGCGCTCCTTTGTGTACACACGTGGTGGAGGAAGGGTGCAGGATTCGGCTCCGTGAGAACTTCTCCGGGCCATGTAGTGGGAACGCAAGTAGATGAGCCCTACATCTCATGCCAGTCTCCTGTGCGAGTTGGACAAGGCGAACTCCCTGCTTGAATCCTGGGGTGGGTTAAGTACCCTCCGGGGAAGGATCTTTGCTTGGGACCCCGGGGCTGGTATCGAGGTGACTGTTCTGTGCATCCACTTTGCAGCTGTTCTCTCTCCGCGGGTTCTCTCCGCCTGCTGCAGCCAAAAGGGACAGCTTAGGTTAAAGATAAAAACCCAGGGTGTAAACGTTCTTGCCTAGCCCTCGCCCCAAGCACAAGCATATATGCCTCTGGTCAAAGGCTTTCGCAACAAGCTGAACACGTTTGGTCTCATGTAAGCCTCTGAATCCCGAGTTTACCCAGCTACAAATCAAACTTCAGGAAAGGTGCTCAGGGTGATGTGGACTGCCAAGCGTTTCACCAGGCAGCCCAGATCGAGTACAAACACTTGTGTTTTAAACGGGCAGAGGAAATGGTATCAAGAGCGCGCCTCCAACTCCCGGGCGACGTACACGTTCTCTCCATGAGACGCAAGCCCTTCCTCCAGTGTGAAAGGCCTCTACACTCTACACCTCTTGCGCTCGCAGCACGCAGGTGCCACCCGCTCTGAACATCTTCCAAAGTCACAGGGGTCACGCAACGTGTGAACCACCGAGCGCGGGTGCAGCACACACCTAGGTCTTCGCTGTCGGCCTGAGAACACCCACGGCACAGGGCTTCTTTGGTGCACACACGTGGTAGCGGTCGGTGATGCATTCTGCTCCGTGAAACCTTCTCGGGGACACAGAGCGTGAGCGCACGTAGATTAGCCCTACACCTCATCCCTCTTTCTTGAGTGAGTTGTACTGCTATAAGGCAAAACTCCCTGCTGGAATCTCGGTGTGGCTTAAGTATCCTCCGGGAAGCGATCGCTGCTAGAGACACTGTGCTGCTCTCTAGGATAATGGTCTGTGCCTCCACTGCGCTGCTGTTGTCTCCAAGTCGCTTGCGAAGGCCTTTTCGAAGAGGTTGCTCACAGTGTCGTTTCTTTAGAGTAACCCACAGGCATACGAGGATGCCGGTTCTGTGAAGGAAAATGCTCCCTGCCTCAGCCACTTGGGCGCCGTTTTGTACAGGAAAGGACACTCCGCCTTGGAGGTTCTTCCTTCCGGATTGCCACTCGCACTAGCGATGTCTCCTGAATCTCGGGGGGTTACAGTGCCGTCACAAGGTCCGTATCTCAGGCCTAGAACGGCAGAGCATCCGGCAGCTTTGAAAGAGACCGTCGGCATTCTTCTGGCCTTCGGGGATGCTCCATGAGGAATAAGCTCCTCAGCAGCGTGCGTCTTTAGATCTTTCATGACAGAACCTCTGTGGGCGACCTCATTCCTCCCCCCACGTGAGAGACACACACAACCTGCCATTAGGGGGTGGAAGGCTTTAGAGTCCAGAAGCGAGGCTGGCGCTCCCACTCAGCATTCCTGCACGGAACTGAGCCCGGGTGCGTGAGACCGTGAGAGGGGGCAAAGACAGGCGTACCAGTGAGCTGTTCACGGTGCACGCTGACGCATCACCCTTCAAGCTCACGTTCATTTCATGGAGAGAACACGAGGCCTTGATGCGCTTTCCTGTGGTACGTAAACTTTGGTCGCGTCCCCTGGTAGGCACATCGGCTCAGGACTGCCCTGTCCCAAAGGCTCCAGGTGTGGAGCCCGACTGTTGGAGCTCAGCCTCACGTGGCTCTTTCACGGACGAGACCGGCTCGCAATGGGACCGTTCACGAGCTGGGGACCGTGCTGGCTGTTAGGAGTCGGCACACCAAGAGCCCTCCGAGGGAGAGGAGCTGCTGACGTTTGCCAGCACAGTCTCCAATTCCCAACTGCAACCATTCCCTGTAAGAGGCTCCCGAAAGCTTCGACGCAGTTTCTCAGTTAGCTATAAATGGAGGTCAGTCACTTGGCAGACTCCCCCAACGCCCGGCCTCCCAGGCTGCGATACAGACACGCCGACTGCTTCAGCCAACAGGGACAGCTTGGAGTAAAAGGGAGACTCCTACGTGTCAAAGTACTTGCGTGACGCTGGCCAGAAGCTCAAACATTTAGGGCAGGGCATCAGGGCCCTTCGCCGCACGCGGAGCAAGTTTGTTCTCATCTCGCCTCTGAATGCCGAGTTTAACCACCTAGGAAGCAAACTTCGGGAAAGGTACTCAGGGTGCCGCCGATTCAAAATTCTCTCACCAGACAGCCCAAATCGTGTACGCCTCTTTGTATTTTCCATGGGCAGGACAAAATGGTGTCAACCCGCACGCCTCCAGCTGGGGGTGGGTTGGGGTGGGGTGGGGTGGGGTTGGGTGGGGTGGTGTGGGGGTTGGGCGACGTACACTTTCTCCATGGGAAACAGGCCCACGTCTTCAGTGTGAAAGGCTTCTACGCCTCTCTGCTTTTGCAGCCCAGGCGTAGCCTCAGCTCTGGAAAGCTTCCAGAGCAGGAAGGTCAGAAAACCTTTGAACCACCCAGCAGGTGCAGCACAGAACAAGGGCTTCTCTCTTGGCCTTGAGAACACCCACTGCCCAGCGCTCCTTTGTGTACACACGTGGTGGAGGAAGGGTGCTGGATTCGGCTCCGTGAGAACTTCTCCGGGCCACGTAGTGTGAACGCAAGTAGATGAGCCCTACATCTCATGCCAGTCTCCTGTGCGAGTTGGACAAGGCGAACTCCCTGCTTGAATCCCGGGGTGGGTTAAGTACCCTCCGGGGAAGGATCGTTGCTTGGGACCCCGGGGCTGGTATCGAGGTGACTGTTCTGTGCATCCACTTTGCAGCTGTTCTCTCTCCGCGGGTTCTTTCCACCTGCTGCAGCCAAAAGGGACAGCTTAGGGTAAAGATAAAACCCCAGGGTGTAAACGTTCTTGCCTAGCCCTCGCCCCAAGCACAAGCATATATGCCTCTGGTCAAAGGCTTTCGCCACAAGCTGAACACGTTTGGTCTCATCTAAGCCTCTGAAGCCCGAGTTTACCCAGCTACGAATCAAACTTCAGGAAAGGTGCTCAGGGTGATGCGGACTGCCAAGCGTTTCACCAGGCAGCCCAGATCGAGTACAAACACTTGTGTTTTAAACGGGCAGAGGAAATGGTGTCAAGAGCGCGCCTCTATCTCCCGGGCGACGTACACGTTCTCTCCACGAGACGCAAGCCCTTCCTCCAGTGTGAAAGGCCTCTACACTCTACACCTCTTGCGCTCGCAGCACGCAGGTGCCACCCGCTCTGAACATCTTCCAAAGGCACAGGGGTCACGCAACGTGTGAACCACCGAGCACGGGTGCAGCACACACCTAGGTCTTCGCTTTCGGCCTGAGAACACCCACGGCACAGGGCTTCTTTGGTGCACACACGTGGTAGCGGTCGGTGATGCATTCTGCTCCATGAAACCTTCTCGGGGACACAGAACGTGAGCGCACGTAGATTAGCCCTACACCTCATCCCTCTTTCTTGAGTGAGTTGTACTGCTATAAGGCAAAACTCCCTGCTGGAATCTCGGTGTGGCTTAAGTATCCTCCGGGAAGCGATCGCTGCTAGAGACACTGTGCTGCTCTCTAGGATAATGGTCTGTGCCTCCACTGCGCTGCTGTTGTCTCCAAGTCGCTTGCGAACGACTTTTCAAAGAGGTTGCTCACAGTGTCCTTTCTTGAGAGTAACACACAGGCATACGAGGATGCCGGTTCTGTGAAGGAAAATGCTCCCTGCCTCAGCCACTTGGGCGCCGTTTTGTACAGGAAAGGACACTCCGCCTTGCAGGTTCTTCCTTCCGGATTGCCACTCGCACTGGCGATGTCTCCTGAATCTCGCGGGGTTACAGTGCCGTCACAAGGTCCGTATCTCAGGCCTAGAATGGCAGAGCGTCCGGCAGCTTTGAAACAGACCTTCGGCATTCTTCTGGCCTTCGGGGACGCTCCATGAGGAACAAGCTTCTCAGCAGCATGCGTCTTTAGATCTTTCATGGAAGAACCTCTGTGGGCGACCTCATTCCTCCCCCCACGTGAGAGACACACACAACCTGCCATTAGGGGGTGGAAGGCTTTAGAGTCCAGAAGCGAGGCTGGCGCTCCCACTCAGCATTCCTGCACGGCACTGAGCCCGGGTGCGTGAGACCGTGAGAGGGGGCAAAGACAGGCATACCAGCGAGCTGTTCACGGTGCACGCTGACGCATCACCCTTCAAGCTCCCGTTCATTTCATGGAGAGAACACGAGGCCTTGATGCGCTTTCCTGTGGTACGTAAACTTTGGTCGCGTCCCCTGGTGGGCACATCGGCTCAGGACTGCCCTGTCCCAAAGGCTCCAGGTGTGGAGCCCGACTGTTGGAGCTCAGCCTCACGTGGCTCTTTCACGGACGAGACCGGCTCGCAATGGGACCGTTCACGATCTGGGGACCGTGCTGGCTGTTAGGACTCGGCACACCAAGAGCCCTCCGAGGGAGAGGAGCTGCTGACGTTTGCCAGCACAGTCTCCAATTCCGAAATGCAACCATTCCTTGTAAGAGGCTCCCGAAAGCTTCGACGCCGTTTCTCAGTTAGCTATAAATGGAGGCCAGTCACTTGGCAGACTCCCCCAACGCCCGGCCTCTGAGGCTGTGATACAGACACGCCGACTGCTTCAGCCAACAGGGACAGCTTGGAGTAAAAGTGAGACTCCTACGTGTCAAAGTACTTGCGTGACGCTGGCCATAAGCTCAAACATTTAGGGCAGGGCATCAGGGCACTTCGCCGCACGTGGAACAAGTTTGTTCTCATCTCGCCTCTGAATGCCGAGTTTAACCAGCTAGGAAGCAAACTTCGGGAAAGGTACTCAGGGTGCCGCCGATTCAAAATTCTTTCACCAGACAGCCCAACTCGTGTACGCCTCTTTGTATTTTCCATGGACAGGACAAAACGGTGTCAACCCGCACACCTCCAGCTGGGGGTGGGTTGGGGTGGGGTGGGGTGGGTGTGGGGGTTGGGCGACGTACACTTTCTCCATGGGAAACAGGCCCACGCCTTCAGTGTGAAAGGCCTCTACGCCTCTCTGCTTTCGCAGCCCAGGCATAGTCTCAGCTCTGAAGAGCTTCCAGAGCAGGAAGGTCAGAAAACCTTTGAACCACCCAGCAGGTGCAGCACAGAACAAGGGCTTCTCTCTTGGCCTTGAGAACACCCACTGCCCAGCGCTCCTTTGTGTACACACGTGGTGGAGGAAGGGTGCTGGATTCGGCTCCGTGAGAACTTCTCCGGGCCACGTAGTGTGAACGCAAGTAGATGAGCCCTACATCTCATGCCAGTCTCCTGTGCGAGTTGGACAAGGCGAACTCCCTGCTTGAATCCCGGGGTGGGTTAAGTACCCTCCGGGGAAGGATCGTTGCTTGGGACCCCGGGGCTGGTATCGAGGTGACTGTTCTGTGCATCCACTTCGCAGCTGTTCTCTCTCCGCGGGTTCTCTCCGCCTGCTGCAGCCAAAAGGGACAGCTTAGGTAAAGATAAAAACCCAGGGTGTAAACGTTCTTGCCTAGCCCTCGCCCCAAGCACAAGCATATATGCCTCTGGTCAAAGGCTTTCGCCACAAGCTGAACACGTTTGGTCTCATCTAAGCCTCTGAAGCCCGAGTTTACCCAGCTATGAATCAAACTTCAGGAAAGGTGCTCAGGGTGATGCGGACTGCCAAGCGTTTCACCAGGCAGCCCAGATCGAGTACAAACACTTGTGTTTTAAACGGGCAGAGGAAATGGTGTCAAGAGCGCGCCTCCATCTCCCGGGCGACGTACACGTTCTCTCCATGAGACGCAAGCCCTTCCTCCAGTGTGAAAGGCCTCTACACTCTACAACTCTTGCGCTCGCAGCACGCAGGTGCCACCCGCTCTGAACATCTTCCAAAGGCACAGGGGTCACGCAACGTGTGAACCACCGAGCGCGGGTGCAGCACACACCTAGGTTTTCACTGTCGGCCTGAGAACACCCACGGCACAGGGCTTCTTTGGTGCACACACGTGGTAGCGGTCGGTGATGCATTCTGCTCCGTGAAACCTTCTCGGGGACACAGAGCGTGAGCGCACGTAGATTAGCCCTACACCTCATCCCGCTTTCTTGAGTGAGTTGTACTGCTATAAGGCAAAACTCCCTGCTGGAATCTCGGTGTGGCTTAAGTATCCTCCGGGAAGCGATCGCTGCTAGAGACACTGTGCTGCTCTCTAGGATAATGGTCTGTGCCTCCACTGCGCTGCTGTTGTCTCCAAGTCGCTTGCGAAGGCCTTTTCGAAGAGGTTGCTCACAGTGTCGTTTCTTTAGAGTAACCCACAGGCATACGAGGATGCCGGTTCTGTGAAGGAAAATGCTCCCTGCCTCAGCCACTTGGGCGCCGTTTTGTACAGGAAAGGACACTCCGCCTTGCAGGTTCTTCCTTCCGGATTGCCACTCACACTGGCGATGTCTCCTGAATCTCGCGGGGTTACAGTGCCGTCACAAGGTCCGTATCTCAGGCCTAGAATGGCAGAGTGTCCGGCAGCTTTGAAAGAGACCGTCGGCATTCTTCTGGCCTTCGGGGACGCTCCATGAGGAACAAGCTCCTCAGCAGCGTGCGTCTTTAGATCTTTCATGGCAGAACCTCTGTGGGCGACCTCATTCCTCCCCCCACGTGAGAGACACACACAACCTGCCATTAGGGGGTGGAAGGCTTTAGAGTCCAGAAGCGAGGCTGGCACTCCCACTCAGCATTCCTGCACGGAACTGAGCCCGGGTGCGTGAGACCGTGAGAGGGGGCAAAGACAGGCGTACCAGCGAGCTGTTCACGGTGCACGCTGACACATCACCCTTCAAGCTCACGTTCATTTCATGGAGAGAACACGAGGCCTTGATGCGCTTTCCTGTGGTACGTAAACTTTGGTCGCGTCCCCTGGTGGGCACATCGGCTCAGGACTGCCCTGTCCCAAAGGCTCCAGGTGTGGAGCCCGACTGTTGGAGCTCAGCCTCACGTGGCTCTTTCACGGACGAGACCGGCTCGCAATGGGACCGTTCACGAGCTGGGGACCGTGCTGGCTGTTAGGAGTCTTCACACCAACAGCCCTCCGTGGGAGAGGAGCTGCTGACGTTTGCCAGCACAGTCTCCAATTCCCAACTGCAACCATTCCCTGTAAGAGGCTCCCGAAAGCTTCGACGCAGTTTCTCAGTTAGCTATAAATGGAGGCCAGTCACTTGGCAGACTCCCCCAACGCCCGGCCTCCCAGGCTGCGATACAGACACGCCGACTGCTTCAGCCAACAGGGACAGCTTGGAGTAAAAGGGAGACTCCTACGTGTCAAAGTACTTGCGTGACGCTGGCCAGAAGCTCAAACATTTAGGGCAGGGCATCAGGGCACTTCGCCGCACGCGGAGCAAGTTTGTTCTCATCTCGCCTCTGAATGCCGAGTTTAACCAGCTAGGAAGCAAACTTCGGGAAAGTTACTCAGGGTGCCGCCGATTCAAAATTCTCTCACCAGACAGCCCAAATCGTGTACGCCTCTTTGTATTGTCCATGGGCAGGACAAAATGGTGTCAACCCGCATGCCTCCAGCTGGGGGTGGGTTGGGTTGGGGTGGGGTGGGGTGGGGTGGGATGGGGTGGGGGTGGGGGTTGGGCGACGTACACTTTCTCCATGGGAAACAGGCCCACGCCTTCAGTGTGGAAGGCCTCTACGCCTCTCTGCTTTCGCAGCCCAGGCATAGCCTCAGCTCTGAAAAGCTTCCAGAGCAGGAAGGTCAGAAAACCTTTCAACCACCCAGCAGGTGCAGCACAGAACAAGGGCTTCTCTCTTGGCCTTGAGAACACCCACTGCCCAGCGCTCCTTTGTGTACACACGTGGTGGAGGAAGGGTGCTGGATTCGGCTCCGTGAGAACTTCTCCGGGCCACGTAGTGTGAACGCAAGTAGATGAACCCTACATCTCATGCCAGTCTCCTGTGCGAGTTGGACAAGGCGAACTCCCTGCTTGAATCCCGGGGTGGGTTAAGTACCCTCCGGGGAAGGATCGTTGCTTGGGACCCCGGGGCTGGTATCGAGGTGACTGTTCTGTGCATCCACTTCGCAGCTGTTCTCTCTCCGCGGGTTCTCTCCGCCTGCTGCAGCCAAAAGGGACAGCTTAGGGTAAAGATAAAAACCCAGGGTGTAAACGTTCTTGCCTAGCCCTTACCCCAAGCACAAGCATATATGCCTCTGGTCAAAGGCTTTCGCCACCAGCTGAACACGTTTGGTCTCATCTAAGCCTCTGAAGCCCGAGTTTACCCAGCTACGAATCAAACTTCAGGAAAGGTGCTCAGGGTGATGCGGACTGCCAAGCGTTTCACCAGGCAGCCCAGATCGAGTACAAACACTTGTGTTTTAAACGGGCAGAGGAAATGGTGTCAAGAGCGCGCCTCCATCTCCCGGGCGACGTACACGTTCTCTCCATGAGACGCAAGCCCTTGCTCCAGTGTGAAAGGCCTCTACACTCTACAGCTCTTGCTCTCGCAGCACGCAGGTGCCACCCGCTCTGAACATCTTCCAAAGGCACAGGGGTCATGCAACGTGTGAACCACCGAGCACGGGTGCAGCACACACCTAGGTCTTCGCTGTCGGCCTGAGAACACCCACGGCACAGGGCTTCTTTGGTGCACACACGTGGTAGCGGTCGGTGATGCATTCTGCTCCGTGAAACCTTCTCGGGGACACAGAGCGTGAGCGCACGTAGATTAGCCCTACACCTCATCCCTCTTTCTTGAGTGAGTTGTACTGCTATAAGGCAAAACTCCCTGCTGGAATCTCGGTGTGGCTTAAGTATCCTCCGGGAAGCGATCGCTGCTAGAGACACTGTGCTGCTCTCTAGGATAATGGTCTGTGCCTCCACTGCGCTGCTGTTGTCTCCAAGTCGCTTGCGAAGGCCTTTTTGAAGAGGTTGCTCACAGTGTCATTTCTTTAGAGTAACCCACAGGCATACGAGGATGCCGGTTCTGTGAAGGAAAATGCTCCCTGCCTCAGCCACTTGGGCGCCGTTTTGTACAGGAAAGGACACTCCGCCTTGGAGGTTCTTCCTTCCGGATTGCCACTCGCACTGGCGATGTCTCCTGAATCTCGCGGGGTTACAGTGCCGTCACAAGGTCCGTATCTCAGGCCTAGAACGGCAGAGCGTCCGGCAGCTTTGAAAGAGACCGTCGGCATTCTTCTGGCCTTCGGGGATGCTCCATGAGGAACAAGCTCCTCAGCAGCGTGCGTCTTTAGATCTTTCATGGCAGAACCTCTGTGGGCAACCTCATTCCTCCCCCACGTGAGAGACACACACAACCTGCCATTAGGGGGTGGAAGGTTTAGAGTCCAGAAGCGAGGCTGGCGCTCCCAATCAGCATTCCTGCACGGAACTGAGCCCGGGTGCATGAGACCGTGAGAGGGGGCAAAGACAGGCGTACCAGCGAGCTGTTCACGGTGCACGCTGACGCATCACCCTTCAAGCTCACATTCATTTCATGGAGAGAACACGAGGCCTTGATGCGCTTTCGTGTGGTACGTAAACTTTGGTCGCGTCCCCTGGTGGGCACATCGGCTCAGGTCTGCCCTGTCCCAAAGGCTCCAGGTGTGGAGCCCGACTGTTGGAGCTCAGCCTCACGTGGCTCTTTCACGGACGAGACCGGCTCGCAATGGCACCGTTCACGAGCTGGGGAACATGCCGGCTGTTAGGAGTCGGCACACCAAGAGCCCTCCGAGGGAGAGGAGCTGCTGACGTTTGCCAGCACAGTCTCCAATTCCCAACTGCAACCATTCCCTGTAAGAGGCTCCCGAAAGCTTCGACGCAGTTTCTCAGTTAGCTATAAATGGAGGCCAGTCACTTGGCAGACTCCCCCAACGCCCGGCCTCCCAGGCTGTGATACAGACACGCCGACTGCTTCAGCCAACAGGGACAGCTTGGAGTCAAATTGAGACTCCTACGTGTCAAAGTACTTGCGTGACGCTGGCCCGAAGCTCAAACATTTAGGGCAGGGCATCAGGGCACTTCGCCGCACGCGGAGCAAGTTTCTTCTCATCTCGCCTCTGAATGCCGAGTTTAACCAGCTAGGAAGCAAACTTCGGGAAAGGTACTCAGGGTGCCGCCGATTCAAAATTCTCTCACCAGACAGCCCAAATCGTGTAGGCCTCTTTGTATTTTCCATGGGCAGGACAAAATGGTGTCAACCCGCACGCCTACAGCTGGGGGTGGGTTGGGGTGGGGTGGGGTGGGGTGGGGTGGGATGGGGGTGCGGGTTGGGCGACGTACACTTTCTCCATGGGAAACAGGCCCACGCCTTCAGTGTGAAAGGCCTCTATGCCTCTCTGCTTTCGCAGCCCAGGTGTAACCTCAGCTCTGAAAAGCTTCCAGAGCAGGAAGGTCAGAAAAACTTTGAACCACCCAGCAGGTGCAGCACAGAACAAGGGCTTCTCTCTTGGCCTTGAGAACACCCACTGCCCAGCGCTCCTTTGTGTACACACGTGGTGGAGGAAGGGTGCTGGATTCGGCTCCGTGAGAACTTCTCCGGGCCACGTAGTGTGAACGCAAGTAGATGAGCCCTACATCTCATGCCAGTCTCCTGTGCGAGTTGGACAAGGCGAACTCCCTGCTTGAATCCCGGGGTGGGTTAAGTACCCTCCGGGGAAGGATCGTTGCTTGGGACCCCGGGGCTGGTATCGAGGTGACTGTTCTGTGCATCCACTTCGCAGCTGTTCTCTCTCCGCGGGTTCTCTCCGCCTGCTGCAGCCAAAAGGGACAGCTTAGGTAAAGATAAAAACCCAGGGTGTAAACGTTCTTGCCTAGCCCTCGCCCCAAGCAGAAGCATATATGCCTCTGGTCAAAGGCTTTCGCCACAAGCTGAACACGTTTGGTCTCATCTAAGCCTCTGAAGCCCGAGTTTACCCAGCTATGAATCAAACTTCAGGAAAGGTGCTCAGGGTGATGCGGACTGCCAAGCGTTTCACCAGGCAGCCCAGATCGAGTACAAACACTTGTGTTTTAAACGGGCAGAGGAAATGGTGTCAAGAGCGCGCCTCCATCTCCCGGGCGACGTACACGTTCTCTCCATGAGACGCAAGCCCTTCCTCCAGTGTGAAAGGCCTCTACACTCTACAACTCTTGCGCTCGCAGCACGCAGGTGCCACCCGCTCTGAACATCTTCCAAAGGCACAGGGGTCACGCAACGTGTGAACCACCGAGCGCGGGTGCAGCACACACCTAGGTTTTCACTGTCGGCCTGAGAACACCCACGGCACAGGGCTTCTTTGGTGCACACACGTGGTAGCGGTCGGGGATGCATTCTGCTCCGTGAAACCTTCTCGGGGACACAGAGCGTGAGCGCACGTAGATTAGCCCTACACCTCATCCCGCTTTCTTGAGTGAGTTGTACTGCTATAAGGCAAAACTCCCTGCTGGAATCTCGGTGTGGCTTAAGTATCCTCCGGGAAGCGATCGCTGCTAGAGACACTGTGCTGCTCTCTAGGATAATGGTCTGTGCCTCCACTGCGCTGCTGTTGTCTCCAAGTCGCTTGCGAAGGCCTTTTCGAAGAGGTTGCTCACAGTGTCGTTTCTTTAGAGTAACCCACAGGCATACGAGGATGCCGGTTCTGTGAAGGAAAATGCTCCCTGCCTCAGCCACTTGGGCGCCGTTTTGTACAGGAAAGGACACTCCGCCTTGCAGGTTCTTCCTTCCGGATTGCCACTCACACTGGCGATGTCTCCTGAATCTCGCGGGGTTACAGTGCCGTCACAAGGTCCGTATCTCAGGCCTAGAATGGCAGAGCGTCCGGCAGCTTTGAAAGAGACCGTCGGCATTCTTCTGGCCTTCGGGTCGCTCCATGAGGAACAAGCTCCTCAGCAGCGTGCGTCTTTAGATCTTTCATGGCAGAACCTCTGTGGGCGACCTCATTCCTCCCCCCACGTGAGAGACACACACAACCTGCCATTAGGGGGTGGAAGGCTTTAGAGTCCAGAAGCGAGGCTGGCACTCCCACTCAGCATTCCTGCACGGAACTGAGCCCGGGTGCGTGAGACCGTGAGAGGGGGCAAAGACAGGCGTACCAGCGAGCTGTTCACGGTGCACGCTGACGCATCACCCTTCAAGCTCGCGTTCAGTTCATGGAGAGAACACGAGGCCTTGATGCGCTTTCCTGTGGTACGTAAACTTTGGTCGCGTCCCCTGGTGGGCACATCGGCTCAGGACTGCCCTGTCCCAAAGGCTCCAGGTGTGGAGCCCGACTGTTGGAGCTCAGCCTCACGTGGCTCTTTCACGGACGAGACCGGCTCGCAATGGGACCGTTCACGAGCTGGGGACCGTGCTGGCTGTTAGGAGTCGGCACACCAACAGCCCTCCGAGGGAGAGGAGCTGCTGACGTTTGCCAGCACAGTCTCCAATTCCCAACTGCAACCATTCCCTGTAAGAGGCTCCCGAAAGCTTCGACGCAGTTTCTCAGTTAGCTATAAATGGAGGCCAGTCACTTGGCAGACTCCCCCAACGCCCGGCCTCCCAGGCTGCGATACAGACACGCCGACTGCTTCAGCCAACAGGGACAGCTTGGAGTAAAAGGGAGACTCCTACGTGTCAAAGTACTTGCGTGACGCTGGCCAGAAGCTCAAACATTTAGGGCAGGGCATCAGGGCCCTTCGCCGCACGCGGAGCAAGTTTGTTCTCATCTCGCCTCTGAATGCCGAGTTTAACCACCTAGGAAGCAAACTTCGGGAAAGGTACTCAGGGTGCCGCCGATTCAAAATTCTCTCACCAGACAGCCCAAATCGTGTACGCCTCTTTGTATTTTCCATGGGCAGGACAAAATGGTGTCAACCCGCACGCCTCCAGCTGGGGGTGGGTTGGGGTGGGGTGGGGTGGGGTTGGGTGGGGTGGTGTGGGGGTTGGGCGACGTACACTTTCCCCATGGGAAACAGGCCCACGTCTTCAGTGTGAAAGGCTTCTACGCCTCTCTGCTTTTGCAGCCCAGGCGTAGCCTCAGCTCTGGAAAGCTTCCAGAGCAGGAAGGTCAGAAAACCTTTGAACCACCCAGCAGGTGCAGCACAGAACAAGGGCTTCTCTCTTGGCCTTGAGAACACCCACTGCCCAGCGCTCCTTTGTGTACACACGTGGTGGAGGAAGGGTGCTGGATTCGGCTCCGTGAGAACTTCTCCGGGCCACGTAGTGTGAACGCAAGTAGATGAGCCCTACATCTCATGCCAGTCTCCTGTGCGAGTTGGACAAGGCGAACTCCCTGCTTGAATCCCGGGGTGGGTTAAGTACCCTCCGGGGAAGGATCGTTGCTTGGGACCCCGGGGCTGGTATCGAGGTGACTGTTCTGTGCATCCACTTTGCAGCTGTTCTCTCTCCGCGGGTTCTTTCCACCTGCTGCAGCCAAAAGGGACAGCTTAGGGTAAAGATAAAACCCCAGGGTGTAAACGTTCTTGCCTAGCCCTCGCCCCAAGCACAAGCGTATATGCCTCTGGTCAAAGGCTTTCGCCACAAGCTGAACACGTTTGGTCTCATCTAAGCCTCTGAAGCCCGAGTTTACCCAGCTACGAATCAAACTTCAGGAAAGGTGCTCAGGGTGATGCGGACTGCCAAGCGTTTCACCAGGCAGCCCAGATCGAGTACAAACACTTGTGTTTTAAACGGGCAGAGGAAATGGTGTCAAGAGCGCGCCTCTATCTCCCGGGCGACGTACACGTTCTCTCCACGAGACGCAAGCCCTTCCTCCAGTGTGAAAGGCCTCTACACTCTACACCTCTTGCGCTCGCAGCACGCAGGTGCCACCCGCTCTGAACATCTTCCAAAGGCACAGGGGTCACGCAACGTGTGAACCACCGAGCACGGGTGCAGCACACACCTAGGTCTTCGCTTTCGGCCTGAGAACACCCACGGCACAGGGCTTCTTTGGTGCACACACGTGGTAGCGGTCGGTGATGCATTCTGCTCCATGAAACCTTCTCGGGGACACAGAACGTGAGCGCACGTAGATTAGCCCTACACCTCATCCCTCTTTCTTGAGTGAGTTGTACTGCTATAAGGCAAAACTCCCTGCTGGAATCTCGGTGTGGCTTAAGTATCCTCCGGGAAGCGATCGCTGCTAGAGACACTGTGCTGCTCTCTAGGATAATGGTCTGTGCCTCCACTGCGCTGCTGTTGTCTCCAAGTCGCTTGCGAAGGACTTTTCAAAGAGGTTGCTCACAGTGTCCTTTCTTGAGAGTAACACACAGGCATACGAGGATGCCGGTTCTGTGAAGGAAAATGCTCCCTGCCTCAGCCACTTGGGCGCCGTTTTGTACAGGAAAGGACACTCCGCCTTGCAGGTTCTTCCTTCCGGATTGCCACTCGCACTGGCGATGTCTCCTGAATCTCGCGGGGTTACAGTGCCGTCACAAGGTCCGTATCTCAGGCCTAGAATGGCAGAGCGTCCGGCAGCTTTGAAACAGACCTTCGGCATTCTTCTGGCCTTCGGGGACGCTCCATGAGGAACAAGCTTCTCAGCAGCGTGCGTCTTTAGATCTTTCATGGAAGAACCTCTGTGGGCGACCTCATTCCTCCCCCCACGTGAGAGACACACACAACCTGCCATTAGGGGGTGGAAGGCTTTAGAGTCCAGAAGCGAGGCTGGCGCTCCCACTCAGCATTCCTGCACGGCACTGAGCCCGGGTGCGTGAGACCGTGAGAGGGGGCAAAGACAGGCATACCAGCGAGCTGTTCACGGTGCACGCTGACGCATCACCCTTCAAGCTCCCGTTCATTTCATGGAGAGAACACGAGGCCTTGATGCGCTTTCCTGTGGTACGTAAACTTTGGTCGCGTCCCCTGGTGGGCACATCGGCTCAGGACTGCCCTGTCCCAAAGGCTCCAGGTGTGGAGCCCGACTGTTGGAGCTCAGCCTCACGTGGCTCTTTCACGGACGAGACCGGCTCGCAATGGGACCGTTCACGATCTGGGGACCGTGCTGGCTGTTAGGACTCGGCACACCAAGAGCCCTCCGAGGGAGAGGAGCTGCTGACGTTTGCCAGCACAGTCTCCAATTCCGAAATGCAACCATTCCTTGTAAGAGGCTCCCGAAAGCTTCGACGCCGTTTCTCAGTTAGCTATAAATGGAGGCCAGTCACTTGGCAGACTCCCCCAACGCCCGGCCTCTGAGGCTGTGATACAGACACGCCGACTGCTTCAGCCAACAGGGACAGCTTGGAGTAAAAGTGAGACTCCTACGTGTCAAAGTACTTGCGTGACGCTGGCCATAAGCTCAAACATTTAGGGCAGGGCATCAGGGCACTTCGCCGCACGTGGAACAAGTTTGTTCTCATCTCGCCTCTGAATGCCGAGTTTAACCAGCTAGGAAGCAAACTTCGGGAAAGGTACTCAGGGTGCCGCCGATTCAAAATTCTTTCACCAGACAGCCCAACTCGTGTACGCCTCTTTGTATTTTCCATGGACAGGACAAAACGGTGTCAACCCGCACACCTCCAGCTGGGGGTGGGTTGGGGTGGGGTGGGGTGGGTGTGGGGATTGGGCGACGTACACTTTCTCCATGGGAAACAGGCCCACGCCTTCAGTGTGAAAGGCCTCTACGCCTCTCTGCTTTCGCAGCCCAGGCATAGCCTCAGCTCTGAAGAGCTTCCAGAGCAGGAAGGTCAGAAAACCTTTGAACCACCCAGCAGGTGCAGCACAGAACAAGGGCTTCTCTCTTGGCCTTGAGAACACCCACTGCCCAGCGCTCCTTTGTGTACACACGTGGTGGAGGAAGGGTGCTGGATTCGGCTCCGTGAGAACTTCTCCGGGCCACGTAGTGTGAACGCAAGTAGATGAGCCCTACATCTCATGCCAGTCTCCTGTGCGAGTTGGACAAGGCGAACTCCCTGCTTGAATCCCGGGGTGGGTTAAGTACCCTCCGGGGAAGGATCGTTGCTTGGGACCCCGGGGCTGGTATCGAGGTGACTGTTCTGTGAATCCACTTCGCAGCTGTTCTCTCTCCGCGGGTTCTCTCCGCCTGCTGCAGCCAAAAGGGACAGCTTAGGTAAAGATAAAAACCCAGGGTGTAAACGTTCTTGCCTAGCCCTCGCCCCAAGCACAAGCATATATGCCTCTGGTCAAAGGCTTTCGCCACAAGCTGAACACGTTTGGTCTCATCTAAGCCTCTGAAGCCCGAGTTTACCCAGCTATGAATCAAACTTCAGGAAAGGTGCTCAGGGTGATGCGGACTGCCAAGCGTTTCACCAGGCAGCCCAGATCGAGTACAAACACTTGTGTTTTAAACGGGCAGAGGAAATGGTGTCAAGAGCGCGCCTCCATCTCCCGGGCGACGTACACGTTCTCTCCATGAGACGCAAGCCCTTCCTCCAGTGTGAAAGGCCTCTACACTCTACAACTCTTGCGCTCGCAGCACGCAGGTGCCACCCGCTCTGAACATCTTCCAAAGGCACAGGGGTCACGCAACGTGTGAACCACCGAGCGCGGGTGCAGCACACACCTAGGTTTTCACTGTCGGCCTGAGAACACCCACGGCACAGGGCTTCTTTGGTGCACACACGTGGTAGCGGTCGGTGATGCATTCTGCTCCGTGAAACCTTCTCGGGGACACAGAGCGTGAGCGCACGTAGATTAGCCCTACACCTCATCCCGCTTTCTTGAGTGAGTTGTACTGCTATAAGGCAAAACTCCCTGCTGGAATCTCGGTGTGGCTTAAGTATCCTCCGGGAAGCGATCGCTGCTAGAGACACTGTGCTGCTCTCTAGGATAATGGTCTGTGCCTCCACTGCGCTGCTGATGTCTCCAAGTCGCTTGCGAAGGCCTTTTCGAAGAGGTTGCTCACAGTGTCGTTTCTTTAGAGTAACCCACAGGCATACGAGGATGCCGGTTCTGTGAAGGAAAATGCTCCCTGCCTCAGCCACTTGGGCGCCGTTTTGTACAGGAAAGGACACTCCGCCTTGCAGGTTCTTCCTTCCGGATTGCCACTCACACTGGCGATGTCTCCTGAATCTCGCGGGGTTACAGTGCCGTCACAAGGTCCGTATCTCAGGCCTAGAATGGCAGAGTGTCCGGCAGCTTTGAAAGAGACCGTCGGCATTCTTCTGGCCTTCGGGGACGCTCCATGAGGAACAAGCTCCTCAGCAGCGTGCGTCTTTAGATCTTTCATGGCAGAACCTCTGTGGGCGACCTCATTCCTCCCCCCACGTGAGAGACACACACAATCTGCCATTAGGGGGTGGAAGGCTTTAGAGTCCAGAAGCGAGGCTGGCACTCCCACTCAGCATTCCTGCACGGAACTGAGCCCGGGTGCGTGAGACCGTGAGAGGGGGCAAAGACAGGCGTACCAGCGAGCTGTTCACGGTGCACGCTGACACATCACCCTTCAAGCTCACGTTCATTTCATGGAGAGAACACGAGGCCTTGATGCGCTTTCCTGTGGTACGTAAACTTTGGTCGCGTCCCCTGGTGGGCACATCGGCTCAGGACTGCCCTGTCCCAAAGGCTCCAGGTGTGGAGCCCGACTGTTGGAGCTCAGCCTCACGTGGCTCTTTCACGGACGAGACCGGCTCGCAATGGGACCGTTCACGAGCTGGGGACCGTGCTGGCTGTTAGGAGTCTTCACACCAACAGCCCTCCGTGGGAGAGGAGCTGCTGACGTTTGCCAGCACAGTCTCCAATTCCCAACTGCAACCATTCCCTGTAAGAGGCTCCCGAAAGCTTCGACGCAGTTTCTCAGTTAGCTATAAATGGAGGCCAGTCACTTGGCAGACTCCCCCAACGCCCGGCCTCCCAGGCTGCGATACAGACACGCCGACTGCTTCAGCCAACAGGGACAGCTTGGAGTAAAAGGGAGACTCCTACGTGTCAAAGTACTTGCGTGACGCTGGCCAGAAGCTCAAACATTTAGGGCAGGGCATCAGGGCACTTCGCCGCACGCGGAGCAAGTTTGTTCTCATCTCGCCTCTGAATGCCGAGTTTAACCAGCTAGGAAGCAAACTTCGGGAAAGTTACTCAGGGTGCCGCCGATTCAAAATTCTCTCACCAGACAGCCCAAATCGTGTACGCCTCTTTGTATTGTCCATGGGCAGGACAAAATGGTGTCAACCCGCATGCCTCCAGCTGGGGGTGGGTTGGGTTGGGGTGGGGTGGGGTGGGGTGGGATGGGGTGGGGGTGGGGGTTGGGCGACGTACACTTTCTCCATGGGAAACAGGCCCACGCCTTCAGTGTGGAAGGCCTCTACGCCTCTCTGCTTTCGCAGCCCAGGCGTAGCCTCAGCTCTGAAAAGCTTCCAGAGCAGGAAGGTCAGAAAATCTTTCAACCACCAAGCAGGTGCAGCACAGAACAAGGGCTTCTCTCTTGGCCTTGAGAACACCCACTGCCCAGCGCTCCTTTGTGTACACACGTGGTGGAGGAAGGGTGCTGGATTCGGCTCCGTGAGAACTTCTCCGGGCCACGTAGTGTGAACGCAAGTAGATGAACCCTACATCTCATGCCAGTCTCCTGTGCGAGTTGGACAAGGCGAACTCCCTGCTTGAATCCCGGGGTGGGTTAAGTACCCTCCGGGGAAGGATCGTTGCTTGGGACCCCGGGGCTGGTATCGAGGTGACTGTTCTGTGCATCCACTTCGCAGCTGTTCTCTCTCCGCGGGTTCTCTCCGCCTGCTGCAGCCAAAAGGGACAGCTTAGGGTAAAGATAAAAACCCAGGGTGTAAACGTTCTTTCCTAGCCCTTACCCCAAGCACAAGCATATATGCCTCTGGTCAAAGGCTTTCGCCACCAGCTGAACACGTTTGGTCTCATCTAAGCCTCTGAAGCCCGAGTTTACCCAGCTACGAATCAAACTTCAGGAAAGGTGCTCAGGGTGATGCGGACTGCCAAGCGTTTCACCAGGCAGCCCAGATCGAGTACAAACACTTGTGTTTTAAACGGGCAGAGGAAATGGTGTCAAGAGCGCGCCTCCATCTCCCGGGCGACGTACACGTTCTCTCCATGAGACGCAAGCCCTTCCTCCAGTGTGAAAGGCCTCTACACTCTACAGCTCTTGCTCTCGCAGCACGCAGGTGCCACCCGCTCTGAACATCTTCCAAAGGCACAGGGGTCATGCAACGTGTGAACCACCGAGCACGGGTGCAGCACACACCTAGGTCTTCGCTGTCGGCCTGAGAACACCCACGGCACAGGGCTTCTTTGGTGCACACACGTGGTAGCGGTCGGTGATGCATTCTGCTCCGTGAAACCTTCTCGGGGACACAGAGCGTGAGCGCACGTAGATTAGCCCTACACCTCATCCCTCTTTCTTGAGTGAGTTGTACTGCTATAAGGCAAAACTCCCTGCTGGAATCTCGGTGTGGCTTAAGTATCCTCCGGGAAGCGATTGCTGCTAGAGACACTGTGCTGCTCTCTAGGATAATGGTCTGTGCCTCCACTGCGCTGCTGTTGTCTCCAAGTCGCTTGCGAAGGCCTTTTTGAAGAGGTTGCTCACAGTGTCATTTCTTTAGAGTAACCCACAGGCATACGAGGATGCCGGTTCTGTGAAGGAAAATGCTCCCTGCCTCAGCCACTTGGGCGCCGTTTTGTACAGGAAAGGACACTCCGCCTTGGAGGTTCTTCCTTCCGGATTGCCACTCGCACTGGCGATGTCTCCTGAATCTCGCGGGGTTACAGTGCCGTCACAAGGTCCGTATCTCAGGCCTAGAACGGCAGAGCGTCCGGCAGCTTTGAAAGAGACCGTCGGCATTCTTCTGGCCTTCGGGGATGCTCCATGAGGAACAAGCTCCTCAGCAGCGTGCGTCTTTAGATCTTTCATGGCAGAACCTCTGTGGGCAACCTCATTCCTCCCCCACGTGAGAGACACACACAACCTGCCATTAGGGGGTGGAAGGTTTAGAGTCCAGAAGCGAGGCTGGCGCTCCCAATCAGCATTCCTGCACGGAACTGAGCCCGGGTGCGTGAGACCGTGAGAGGGGGCAAAGACAGGCGTACCAGCGAGCTGTTCACGGTGCACGCTGACGCATCACCCTTCAAGCTCACATTCATTTCATGGAGAGAACACGAGGCCTTGATGCGCTTTCGTGTGGTACGTAAACTTTGGTCGCGTCCCCTGGTGGGCACATCGGCTCAGGTCTGCCCTGTCCCAAAGGCTCCAGGTGTGGAGCCCGACTGTTGGAGCTCAGCCTCACGTGGCTCTTTCACGGACGAGACCGGCTCGCAATGGCACCGTTCACGAGCTGGGGAACATGCCGGCTGTTAGGAGTCGGCACACCAAGAGCCCTCCGAGGGAGAGGAGCTGCTGACGTTTGCCAGCACAGTCTCCAATTCCCAACTGCAACCATTCCCTGTAAGAGGCTCCCGAAAGCTTCGACGCAGTTTCTCAGTTAGCTATAAATGGAGGCCAGTCACTTGGCAGACTCCCCCAACGCCCGGCCTCCCAGGCTGTGATACAGACACGCCGACTGCTTCAGCCAACAGGGACAGCTTGGAGTCAAATTGAGACTCCTACGTGTCAAAGTACTTGCGTGACGCTGGCCCGAAGCTCAAACATTTAGGGCAGGGCATCAGGGCACTTCGCCGCACGCGGAGCAAGTTTCTTCTCATCTCGCCTCTGAATGCCGAGTTTAACCAGCTAGGAAGCAAACTTCGGGAAAGGTACTCAGGGTGCCGCCGATTCAAAATTCTCTCACCAGACAGCCCAAATCGTGTAGGCCTCTTTGTATTTTCCATGGGCAGGACAAAATGGTGTCAACCCGCACGCCTACAGCTGGGGGTGGGTTGGGGTGGGGTGGGGTGGGGTGGGGTGGGATGGGGGTGCGGGTTGGGCGACGTACACTTTCTCCATGGGAAACAGGCTCACGCCTTCAGTGTGAAAGGCCTCTATGCCTCTCTGCTTTCGCAGCCCAGGTGTAACCTCTGCTCTGAAAAGCTTCCAGAGCAGGAAGGTCAGAAAAACTTTGAACCACCCAGCAGGTGCAGCACAGAACAAGGGCTTCTCTCTTGGCCTTGAGAACACCCACTGCCCAGCGCTCCTTTGTGTACACACGTGGTGGAGGAAGGGTGCTGGATTCGGCTCCGTGAGAACTTCTCCGGGCCACGTAGTGTGAACGCAAGTAGATGAGCCCTACATCTCATGCCAGTCTCCTGTGCGAGTTGGACAAGGCGAACTCCCTGCTTGAATCCCGGGGTGGGTTAAGTACCCTCCGGGGAAGGATCGTTGCTTGGGACCCCGGGGCTGGTATCGAGGTGACTGTTCTGTGCATCCACTTCGCAGCTGTTCTCTCTCCGCGGGTTCTCTCCGCCTGCTGCAGCCAAAAGGGACAGCTTAGGTAAAGATAAAAACCCAGGGTGTAAACGTTCTTGCCTAGCCCTCGCCCCAAGCAGAAGCATATATGCCTCTGGTCAAAGGCTTTCGCCACAAGCTGAACACGTTTGGTCTCATCTAAGCCTCTGAAGCCCGAGTTTACCCAGCTATGAATCAAACTTCAGGAAAGGTGCTCAGGGTGATGCGGACTGCCAAGCGTTTCACCAGGCAGCCCAGATCGAGTACAAACACTTGTGTTTTAAACGGGCAGAGGAAATGGTGTCAAGAGCGCGCCTCCATCTCCCGGGCGACGTACACGTTCTCTCCATGAGACGCAAGCCCTTCCTCCAGTGTGAAAGGCCTCTACACTCTACAACTCTTGCGCTCGCAGCACGCAGGTGCCACCCGCTCTGAACATCTTCCAAAGGCACAGGGGTCACGCAACGTGTGAACCACCGAGCGCGGGTGCAGCACACACCTAGGTTTTCACTGTCGGCCTGAGAACACCCACGGCACAGGGCTTCTTTGGTGCACACACGTGGTAGCGGTCGGTGATGCATTCTGCTCCGTGAAACCTTCTCGGGGACACAGAGCGTGAGCGCACGTAGATTAGCCCTACACCTCATCCCGCTTTCTTGAGTGAGTTGTACTGCTATAAGGCAAAACTCCCTGCTGGAATCTCGGTGTGGCTTAAGTATCCTCCGGGAAGCGATCGCTGCTAGAGACACTGTGCTGCTCTCTAGGATAATGGTCTGTGCCTCCACTGCGCTGCTGTTGTCTCCAAGTCGCTTGCGAAGGCCTTTTCGAAGAGGTTGCTCACAGTGTCGTTTCTTTAGAGTAACCCACAGGCATACGAGGATGCCGGTTCTGTGAAGGAAAATGCTCCCTGCCTCAGCCACTTGGGCGCCGTTTTGTACAGGAAAGGACACTCCGCCTTGCAGGTTCTTCCTTCCGGATTGCCACTCACACTGGCGATGTCTCCTGAATCTCGCGGGGTTACAGTGCCGTCACAAGGTCCGTATCTCAGGCCTAGAATGGCAGAGCGTCCGGCAGCTTTGAAAGAGACCGTCGGCATTCTTCTGGCCTTCGGGTCGCTCCATGAGGAACAAGCTCCTCAGCAGCGTGCGTCTTTAGATCTTTCATGGCAGAACCTCTGTGGGCGACCTCATTCCTCCCCCCACGTGAGAGACACACACAACCTGCCATTAGGGGGTGGAAGGCTTTAGAGTCCAGAAGCGAGGCTGGCACTCCCACTCAGCATTCCTGCACGGAACTGAGCCCGGGTGCGTGAGACCGTGAGAGGGGGCAAAGACAGGCGTACCAGCGAGCTGTTCACGGTGCACGCTGACGCATCACCCTTCAAGCTCGCGTTCAGTTCATGGAGAGAACACGAGGCCTTGATGCGCTTTCCTGTGGTACGTAAACTTTGGTCGCGTCCCCTGGTGGGCACATCGGCTCAGGACTGCCCTGTCCCAAAGGCTCCAGGTGTGGAGCCCGACTGTTGGAGCTCAGCCTCACGTGGCTCTTTCACGGACGAGACCGGCTCGCAATGGGACCGTTCACGAGCTGGGGACCGTGCTGGCTGTTAGGAGTCGGCACACCAACAGCCCTCCGAGGGAGAGGAGCTGCTGACGTTTGCCAGCACAGTCTCCAATTCCCAACTGCAACCATTCCCTGTAAGAGGCTCCCGAAAGCTTCGACGCAGTTTCTCAGTTAGCTATAAATGGAGGCCAGTCACTTGGCAGACTCCCCCAATGCCTGGCCTCCCAGGCTGCGATACAGACACGCCGACTGCTTCAGCCAACAGGGACAGCTTGGAGTCAAAGTGAGACTCCTACGTGTCAAAGTACTTGTGTGACGCTGGCCAGAAGCTCAAACATTTAGGGCAGGGCATCAGGGCACTTCGCCGCACGCGGAGCAAGTTTCTTCTCATCTCGCCTCTGAATGCCGAGTTTAACCAGCTAGGAAGCAAACTTCGGGAAAGGTACTCAGGGTGCCGCCGATTCAAAATTCTCTCACCAGACAGCCCAAATCGTGTACGCCTCTTTGTATTTTCCATGGGCAGGACAAAATGGTGTCAACCCGCACGCCTACAGCTGGGGGTGGGTTGGGGTGGGGTGGGGTGGGGTGGGGTGGGGTGGGGGTGCGGGTTGGGCGACGTACACTTTCTCCATGGGAAACAGGCCCACGCCTTCAGTGTGAAAGGCCTCTACGCCTCTCTGCTTTCGCAGCCCAGGCGTAGCCTCAGCTCTGAAAAGCTTCCAGAGCAGGAAGGTCAGAAAACCTTTGAACCACCCAGCAGGTGCAGCACAGAACAAGGGCTTCTCTCTTGGCCTTGAGAACACCCACTGCCCAGCTCTCCTTTGTGTACACACGTGGTGGAGGAAGGGTGCTGGATTCGGCTCCGTGAGAACTTCTCCGGGCCACGTAGTGTGAACGCAAGTAGATGAGCCCTACATCTCATGCCAGTCTCCTGTGCGAGTTGGACAAGGCGAACTCCCTGCTTGAATCCCGGGGTGGGTTAAGTACCCTCCGGGGAGGGATCGTTGCTTGGGACCCCGGGGCTGGTATCGAGGTGACTGTTCTGTGCATCCACTTCGCAGCTGTTCTCTCTCCGCGGGTTCTCTCCGCCTGCTGCAGCCAAAAGTGACAGCTTAGGTAAAGATAAAAACCCAGGGTGTAAATGTTCTTGCCTAGCCCTCGCCCCAAGCACAAGCATATATGACTCTGGTCAAAGGCTTTCGCCACAAGCTGAACACGTTTGGTCTCATCTAAGCCTCTGAAGCCCGAGTTTACCCAGCTACGAATCAAACTTCAGGAAAGGTGCTCAGGGTGATGCGGACTGCCAAGCGTTTCACCAGGCAGCCCAGATCGAGTACAAACACTTGTGTTTTAAACGGGCAGAGGAAATGGTGTCAAGAGCGCGCCTCCATCTCCCAGGTGACGTACACATTCTGTCCATGAGTCGCAAGCCCTTCCTCCAGTGTGAAAGGCCTCTACACTCTACACCTCTTGCGCTCGCAGCACGCAGGTGCCACCCGCTCTGAACATCTTCCAAAGGCACAGGGGTCACGCAACGTGTGAACCACCGAGCGTGGGTGCAGCACACACCTAGGTCTTCGCTGTCGGCCTGAGAACACCCACGGCACAGGGCTTCTTTGGTGCACACACGTGGTAGCGGTCAGTGATGCATTCTGCTCCGTGAAACCTTCTCGGGGACACAGAGCGTGAGCGCACGTAGATTAGCCCTACACCTCATCCCTCTTTCTTGAGTGAGTTGTACTGCTATGAGGCAAAACTCCCTGCTAGAATCTCGGTGTGTCTTAAGTATCCTCCGGGAAGCGATCGCTGCTAGAGACACTGTGCTGCTCTCTAGCATAATGGTCTGTGCCTCCACTGCGCTGCTGTTGTCTCCAAGTCGCTTGCGAAGGCCTTTTTGAAGAGGTTGCTCACAGTGTCGTTTCTTTAGAGTAACCCACAGGCATACGAGGATGCCGGTTCTGTGAAGGAAAATGCTCCCTGCCTCAGCCACTTGGGCGCCGTTTTGTACAGGACAGGACACTCCGCCTTGAAAGTTCTTCCTTCCGGATTGCCACTCGCACTGGCGATGTCTCCTGAATCTCGCGGGGTTACAGTGCCGTCACAAGGTCCGTATCTCAGGCCTAGAATGGCAGAGCGTCCGGCAGCTTTGAAAGAGACTGTCGGCATTCTTCTGGCCTTCGGGGACGCTCCATGAGGAACAAGCTCCTCAGCAGCGTGCGTCTTTAGATCTTTCATGGCAGAACCTCTGTGGGCGACCTCATTCCTCCCCCCACGTGAGAGACACACAGAACCTGCCATTAGGGGGTGGAAGGCTTTAGAGTCCAGAAGCGAGGCTGGCGCTGCCACTCAGCATTCCTGCACGGAACTGAGCCCGGGTGCGTGAGACCGTGAGAGGGGGCAAAGACAGGCGTACCAGCGAGCTGTTCACGGTGCACGCTGACGCATCACACTTCAAGCTCACGTTCATTTCATGGAGAGAACACGAGGCCTTGATGTGTTTTCCTGTGGTGCATAAACTTTGGTCGCGTCCCCTGGTGGGCACATCGGCTCAGGACTGCCCTGTCCCAAAGGCTCCAGGTGTGGTGCCCGACTGTTGGAGCTCAGCCTCATGTGGCTCTTTCACGGACGAGACCGGCTCGCAATGGGACTGTTCACGAGCTGGGGACCGTGCTGGCTGTTAGAAGTCGGCACAGCAAGAGCCCTCCGAGGGAGAGGAGCTGCTGACGTTTGCCAGCACAGTCTCCAATTCCGAACTGCAACCATTCCCTGTAAGAGGCTCCCGAAAGCTTCGACGCAGTTTCTCAGTTAGCTATAAATGGAGGCCAGTCACTTGGCAGACTCCCCCAACGCCCGGCCTCCCAGGCTGCGATACAGACACACCGACTGCTTCAGCCAACAGGGACAGCTTGGAGTAAAAGTGAGGCTCCTACGTGTCAAAGTACTTGCGTGACGCTGGCCAGAAGCTCAAACATTTAGGGCAGGGCATCAGGGCACTTCGCCGCACGCGGAGCAAGTTTGTTCTCATCTCGCCTCTGAATGCCGAGTTTAACCAGCTAGGAAGCAAACTTCGGGAAAGGTACTCAGGGTGCCGCCGATTCAAAATTCTCTCACCAGACAGCCCAAATCGTGTACGCCTCTTTGTATTTTCCATGGGCAGGACAAAATGGTGTCAACCCGAACGCCTCCAGCTGGGGGTGGGTTGGGGTGGGGTGGGGTGGAGTTGGGGGTTGGGTGACGTACACTTTCTCCATGGGAAACAGGCCCACTCCTTCAGTGTGAAAGGCCTCCACGCCTCTCTGCTTTCGCAGCCCAGGCGCAGCCTCAGCTCTGAAAAGCTTCCAGAGCAGGAAGGTCTTAAAACCTTTGAACCACCCAGCAGGTGCAGCACAGAACAAGGGCTTCTCATTTGGCCTTGAGAACACCCACTGCCCAGCGCTCCTTTGTGTACACACGTGGTGGAGGAAGGGTGCTGGATTCGGCTCCGTGAGAACTTCTCCGGGCCACGTAGTGTGAACGCAAGTAGATGAGCCCTACATCTCATGCCAGTCTCCTGTGCGAGTTGGACAAGGCGAACTCCCTGCTTGAATCCCGGGGTGGGTTATGTACCCTCCGGGGAAGGATCGTTGCTTGGGACCCCGGGGCAGGTATCGAGGTGACTGTTCTGTGCATCCACTTCGCAGCTGTTCTCTCTCCGCGGGTTCTCTCCGCCTGCTGCAGCCAAAAGGGACAGCTTAGTGTAAAGATAAAAACCCAGGGTGTAAACGTTCTTGCCTAGCCCTCGCCCCAAGCACAAGCGTATATGCCTCTGGTCAAAGGCTTTCGCCACAAGCTGAACACGTTTGGTCTCATCTAAGCCTCTGAAGCCCGAGTTTACCCAGCTATGAATCAAATTTCAGGAAAGGTGCTCAGGGTGATGCGGACTGCCAAGCGTTTCACCAGGCAGCCCAGATCGAGTACAAACACTTGTGTTTTAAACGGGCAGAGGAAATGGTGTCAAGAGCGCGCCTCCATCTCCCTGGTGATGTACACGTTCTCTCCATGAGACGCAAGCCCTTCCTCCAGTGTGAAAGGCCGCTACAATCTACACCTCTTGCACTCGCAGCACGCAGGTGCCACCCGCTCTGAACATCTTCCAAAGGCACAGGGGTCACGCAACGTGTGAACCACCGAGCGTGGGTGCAGCACACACCTAGGTCTTCGCTGTCGGCCTGAGAACACCCACGGCACAGGGCTTCTTTGGTGCACACACGTGGTAGCGGTCGGTGATGCATTCTGCTCCGTGAAACCTTCTCGGGGACACAGAGCGTGAGCGCACGTAGATTAGCCCTACACCTCATCCCTCTTTCTTGAGTGAGTTGTACTGCTATGAGGCAAAACTCCCTGCTGGAATCTCGGTGTGTCTTAAGTATCCTCCGGGAAGCGATCGCTGCTAGAGACACTGTGCTGCTCTCTAGC
Source organism: Orcinus orca (assembly GCF_937001465.1). NCBI lineage: Eukaryota > Metazoa > Chordata > Mammalia > Artiodactyla > Delphinidae > Orcinus > Orcinus orca. The sequence goes on along the minus strand of NW_026043958.1, from coordinate 1,033,769 downwards.
ATAATGGTCTGTGCCTCCACTGCGCTGCTGTTGTCTCCAAGTCGCTTGCGAAGGCCTTTTCGAAGAGGTTGCTCACAGTGTCGTTTCTTTAGAGTAACCCACAGGCATACGAGGATGCCGGTTCTGTGAAGGAAAATGCTCCCTGCCTCAGCCACTTGGGCGCCGTTTTGTACAGGACAGGACACTCCGCCTTGAAAGTTCTTCCTTCCGGATTGCCACTCGCACTGGCGATGTCTGCTGAATCTCGCGGGGTTACAGTGCTGTCACAAGGTCCGTATCTCAGGCCTAGAACGGCAGAGCGTCCGGCAGCTTTGAAAGACACTGTCGGCATTCTTCTGGCCTTCGGGGACGCTCCATGAGGAACAAGCTCCTCAGCAGCGTGCGTCTTTAGATCTTTCATGGCAGAACCTCTGTGGGCGACCTCATTCCTCCCCCCACGTGAGAGACACACACAACCTGCCATTAGGGGGTGGAAGGCTTTAGAGTCCAGAAGCGAGGCTGGCGCTGCCACTCAGCATTCCTGCACGGAACTGAGCCCGGGTGCGTGAGACCGTGAGAGGGGGCAAAGACAGGCGTACCAGCGAGCTGTTCACGGTGCACGCTGACGCCTCACACTTCAAGCTCACGTTCATTTCATGGAGAGAACACGAGGCCTTGATGTGTTTTCCTGTGGTGCATAAACTTTAGTCGCGTCCCCTTGTGGGCACATCGGCTCAGGACTGCCCTGTCCCAAAGGCTCCAGGTGTGGAGCCCGACTGTTGGAGCTCAGCCTCACGTGGCTCTTTCACGGACGAGACCGGCTCGCAATGGGACCGTTCACGAGCTGGGGACCGTTCCTGCTGTTAGAAGTCGGCACAGCAAGAGCCCTCCGAGGGAGAGGAGCTGCTGACGTTTGCCAGCACAGTCTCCAATTCCGAACTGCAACCATTCCCTGTAAGAGGCTCCCGAAAGCTTCGATGCAGTTTCTCAGTTAGCTATAAATGGAGGCCAGTCACTTGGCAGACTGCCCCAACGCCCGGCCTCCCAGGCTGCGATACAGACACGCTGACTGCTTCAGCCAACAGGGACAGCTTGGAGTAAAAGTGAGACTCCTACGTGTCAAAGTACTTGCGTGACGCTGGCCAGAAGCTCAAACATTTAGGGCAGGGCATCAAGGCACTTCGCCACACGCGGAGCAAGTTTGTTCTCATCTCGCCTCTGAATGCCGAGTTTAACCAGCTAGGAAGCAAACTTCGGGAAAGGTACTCAGGGTGCCGCCGATTCAAAATTCTTTCACCAGATAGCCCAAATCGTGTACGCCTCTTTGTATTTTCCATGGGCAGGACAAAATGGTGTCAACCCGCACACCTCCAGCTGGGGGTGGGTTGGGGTGGGGTGGGGTGGGGTGGGGTGAGGTGTGGGTGGGGGTTGGGCGACGTACACTTTCTCCATGGGAAACAGGCCCACACCTTCAGTGTGAAAGGCCTCTACGCCTCTCTGCTTTCGCAGCCCAGGCGTAGCCTCAGCTCTGAAAAGCTTCCAGAGCAGGAAGTTCAGAAAACCTTTGAACCACCCAGCAGGTGCAGCACAGAACAAGGGCTTCTCTCTTGGCCTTGAGAACATCCACTGCCCAACGCTCCTTTGTGTACACACGTGGTGGTGGAAGGGTGCTGGATTCGGCTCCGTGAGAACTTCTCCGGGCCACGTAGTGTGAACGCAAGTAGATGAGCCCTACATCTCATGCCAGTCTCCGGTGCGAGTCGGACAAGGCGAACTCCCTGCTTGAATCCCGGGGTGGGTTAAGTACCCTCCGGGGAAGGATCGTTGCTTGGGACCCCGGGGCTGGTATCGAGGTGACTGTTCTGTGCATCCACTTCGCAGCTGTTCTCTCTCCGCGGGTTCTCTCCGCCTGCTGCAGCCAAAAGGGACAGCTTAGGGTATAGATAAAAACCCAGGGTGTAAACGTTCTTGCCTAGCCCTCGCCCCAAGCACAAGCATATATGCCTCTGGTCAAAGGCTTTCGCCACAAGCTGAACACGTTTGGTCTCATCTAAGCCTCTGAAGCCCCAGTTTACGCACCTACGAATCAAACTTCAGGAAAGGTGCTCAGGGTGATGCGAACTGCCAAGCGTTTCACCAGGCAGCCCAGATCGAGTACAAACACTTGTGTTTTAAACGGGCAGAGGAAATGGTGTCAAGAGCGCGCCTCCATCTCCCGGGCGACGTACACGTTTTCTCCATGAGATGCAAGGCCTTCCTCCAGTGTGAAAGGCCTCTACACTCTACACCTCTTGCGCTCGCAGCACGCAGGTGCCACCCGTTCTGAACATCTTCCAAAGGCACAGGGTCACGCAACGTGTGAACACCGAGCGTGGGTGCAGCACACACCTAGGTCTTCGCTGTCGGCCTGAGAACACCCACGGCACAGGGCTTCTTTGGTGCACACACGTGGTAGTGGTCGGTGATGCACTCTGCTCCGTGAAACCTTCTCGGGGACGCAGAGCGTGAGCGCACATAGATTAGCCCTACACGTCATCCATCTTTCTTGAGTGAGTTGTACTGCTATAAGGCAAAACTCCCTGCTGGAATCTCGGTGTGGCTTAAGTATCCTCCGGGAAGCGATCGCTGCTAGAGACACTCTGCTGCTCTCTAGGATAATGGTCTGTGCCTCCACTGCGCTGCTGTTGTCTCCAAGTCGCTTGCGAAGGCCTTTTCGAAGAGGTTGCTCACAGTGTCTTTTCTTTAGAGTAACCCACAGGCATACGAGGATGCCGGTTCTGTGAAGGAAAATGCTCCCTGCCTCAGCCACTTGGGCGCCGTTTTGTACAGGAAAGGACACTCCGCCTTGCAGGTTCTTCCTTTCGGATTGCCACTCTCACTGGCGATGTCTCCTGAATCTCGCGGGGTTACAGTGCCGTCCCAAGGTCCGTATCTCAGGCCTAGAATGGCAGAGCGTCCGGCAGCTTTGAAAGAGACCGTCGGCATACTTCTGGCCCTCGGGGACGCTCCATGAGGAACAAGCTCCTCAGCAGCATGCGTCTTTAGATCTTTCATGGCAGAACCTCTGTGGGCGACCTCATTCCTCCCCCCAGGTGAGAGACACACACAACCTGCCATTAGGGGGTGGAAGGGTTTAGAGTCCAGAAGCGAGGCTGGTGCTCCCACTCAGCATTCCTGCACGGAACTGAGCCTGGGTGCGTCAGACCGTGAGAGGGGGCAAAGACAGGCGTACCAGCGAGCTCTTCACGGTGCACGCTGACGCATCACCCTACAAGCTCACGTTCATTTCATGGAGAGAACACGAGGCCTTGATGCTCTTTCCTGTGGTACGTAAACTTTGGTCGCGTCCCCTGGTGGGCACATCGGCTCAGGACTGCCCTGTCCCAAAGGCTCCAGGTGTGGGGCCCGACTCTTGGAGATCAGCCTCACGTAGCTCTTTCATGGACGAGACCGGCTCGCAATGGGACCGTTCACGAGCTGGGGACCGTGCTGGCTGTTAGGAGTCGGCACACCAAGGGCCCTCCGAGGGAGAGGAGCTGCTGACGTTTGCCAGCACAGTCTCCAATTCCGAAATGCAACCATTCCCTGTAAGAGGCTCCCGAAAGCTTCGACGCAGTTTCTCAGTTAGCTATAAATGGAGGCCAGTCACTTGGCAGACTCCCCCAACGCCCGGCCTCCCAGGCTGCGATACAGACACGCCGACCTCTTCAGCCAACTGGGACAGCTTGGAGTAAAAGGGAGACTCCTACGTGTCAAAGTACTTGCGTGACGCTGGCCAGAAGCTCAAACATTTAGGGCAGGGCATCAGGGCACTTCGCCGCACGCGGAGCAAGTTTGTTCTCATCTCGCCTCTGAATGCCGAGTTTAACCAGCTAGGAAGCAAACTTCGGGAAAGGTACTCAAGGTGCCGCCGATTCAAAATTCTCTCACCAGACAGCCCAATTCATGTACGCCTCTTTGTATTTTCCATGGGCAGGACAAAATGGTGTCAACCCGCACGCCTCCAGCTGGGGGTGGGTTGGGGTGGGGTGGGTTGGGGTGGGGTGGGGTGGGGGTGGGTGTTGGGCGATGTACACTTTCTCCATGGGAAACAGGCCCACACTTTCAGTGTGAAAGGCCTCTACGCCTCTCTGCTTTCGCAGCCCAGGCGTAGCCTCAGCTCTGAAAAGCTTCCAGAGCAGGAAGGTCAGAAAACCTTTGAACCACGCAGCAGGTGCAGCACAGAACAAGGGCTTCTCTCTTGCCCTTGAGAACACCCACTGCCCAGAGCTCCTTTGTGTACACACGTGGTGGAGGAAGGGTTCTGCATTCGGCTCCGTGAGAACTTCTCCGGTCCACGTAGTGTGAACGCAAGTAGATGAGCCCTACATCTCATGCCAGTCTCCTGTGCGAGTTGGACAAGGCGAACTCCCTGCTTGAATCCCGGGGTGGGTAAAGTACCCTCCGCGGAAGGATCGTTGCTTGGGACCCCGGGGCTGGTATCGAGGTGACTGTTCTGTTCATACACTTCGCAGCTGTTCTCTCTCCTTGGGTTCTCTCCGCCTGCTGCAGCCAAAAGGGACAGCTTAGGGTAAAGATAAAAACCCAGGGTGTAAACGTCCTTCCCTAGCCCTCGCCCCAAGCACAAGCGTATATGCCTCTGGTCAAAGGCTTTCGCCACAACCTGAACACGTTTGGTCTCATCTAAGCCTCTGAAGCCCGAGTTTACCCAGCTACGAATCAAACTTCAGGAAAGGTGCTCAGGGTGATGTGGACTGCCAAGCGTTTCACCAGGCAGCCCAGATCGAGTACAAACACTTGTGTTTTAAACGGGCAGAGGAAATGGTGTCAAGAGCGCGCCTCCATCTCCCGGACGACGTACACGTTCTCTCCACGAGACGCAAGCCCTTCCTCCAGTGTGAAAGGCCTCTACACTCTACACCTCTTGCGCTCGCAGCACGCAGGTGCCACCCGCTCTGAACATCTTCCAAAGGCACAGGGGTCACGCAACGTGTGGACCACCGAGCGCGGGTGCAGCACACACTTAGGTCTTCGCTGTCGGCCTGAGAACACCCACGGCACAGGGCTTCTTTGGTACACACACGTGGTAGTGGTCGGTGATGCATTCTGATCCGTGAAACCTTCTCGGGGACACAGAGCGTGAGCGCACGTAGATTAGCCCTACACCTCATCCCTCTTTCTTGAGTGAGTTGTACTGCTATAAGGCAAAACTCCCTGATGGAATCTCGGTGTGGCTTAAGTATCCTCCGGGAAGTGATCGCTGCTAGAGACACTGTGCTGCTCTCTAGGATAATGGTCTGTGCCTCCACTGCGCTGCTGTTGTCTCCAAGTCGCTTGTGAAGGCCTTTTCAAAGAGGTTGCTCACAGTGTCGTTTCTTTAGAGTTACCCACATGCATACGAGGATACTGGTTCTGTGAAGGAAATTGCTCCCTGCCTCAGCCACTTGGGCGCCGTTTTGTACAGGAAAGGACACTCCGCCTTGGAGGTTCTTCCTTCCGGATTGCCACTCGCACTGGCGATGTCTCCTGAATCTCGTGTGGTTACAGTGCCGTCACAAGGTCCGTATCTCAGGCCTAGAATGGCAGAGCATCCGGCAGCTTTGAAAGAGACCTTCGGCATTCTTCTGGCCTTCGAGGATGCTCCATGAGGAACAAGCTCCTCAGCAGCGTGCGTCTTTAGATCTTTCATGGCAGAACCTCTGTGGGCGACATCATTCCTCCCCCCACGTGAGAGACACACACAACCTGCCATTAGGGGGAGGAAGGCTTTAGAGTCCAGAAGCGAGGCTGGCGCTCCCACTCAGCATTCCTGCACGGAACTGAGCCCGGGTGTGAGAGACCGTGAGAGGGGCCAAAACAGGCGTACCAGCGAGCTGTTCACGGTGCACGCTGACGCATCACCCTTCAAGCTCACGTTCATTTCATGGACAGAACACGAGGCCTTGATGCGCTTTCCTGTGGTACGTAAACTTTGGTCGCGTCCCCTGGTAGGCACATCGGCTCAGGACTGCCCTGTCCCCAAGGCTCCAGGTGTGGAGCCCGACTGTTGGAGCTCAGCCTCACGTGGCTCTTTCACGGACGAGACCGGCTCGCAATGGGACCGTTCACGAGCTGGGGACCGTGCTGGCTGTTAGGAGTCGGCACACCAAGAGCCCTCCGAGGGAGAGGAGCTGCTGACGTTTGCCAGCACAGTCTCCAATTCCGAACTGCAACCATTCCCTGCAAGAGGCTCCCGAAAGCTTCGACGCAGTTTCTCAGTTAGCTATAAATGGAGGCCAGTCACTTGGCAGACTCCCACAACGCCCGGCCTCCCAGGCTGCGATACAGACACGCCGACTGCTTCAGCCAACAGGGACAGCTTGGAGTAAAAGGGAGACTCCTACGTGTCAAAGTACTTGCGTGACGCTGGCCAGAAGCTCAAACATTTAGGGCAGGGCATCAGGGCACTTCGCCGCACGCGGAGCAAGTTTGTTCTCATTTCGCCTCTGAATGCCGAGTTTAACCAGCTAGGAAGCAAACTTCGGGAAAGGTACTCAGGGTGCCGCCGATTCAAAATTCTCTCACCAGACAGCCCAAATCGTGTACGCCTCTTTGTATTTTCCATGGGCAGGACAAAATGGTGTCAACCCGCACGCCTCCAGCTGGGGGTTGGTTGGGGTGGGGTGTGGTGGGGTGGGGTGGGGTGGGGGTGGGGGTTGGGCATCGTACACTTTCTCCATGTGAAACAGGCCCACGCCTTCAGTGTGAAAGGCCTCTACGCCTCTCTGCTTTTGCAGCCCAGGCGTAGCCTCAGCTCTGAAAAGCTTCCAGAGCAGGAAGGTCAGAAAACCTTTGAACCACCCAGCAGGTGCAGCACAGAACAAGGGCTTCTCTCTTGGCCTTGAGAACACCCACTGCCCAGCGCTCCTTTGTGTACACACGTGGTGGAGGAAGGGTGCTGGATTCGGCTCCCTGAGAACTTCTCCGGGCCACGTAGTGTGAACGCAAGTAGATGAGCCCTACATCTCATGCCAGTCTCCTGTGCGAGTTGGACAAGGCGAACTCCCTGCTTGAATCCCGGGGTGGGTTAAGTACACTCCGGGGAAGGATCGTTGCTTGGGACCCCGGGGCTGGTATCGAGGTGACTGATGTGCATCCACTTCGCAGCTATTCCCTCTCCGCGGGTTCTCTCCGCCTGCTGCAGCCAAAAGGGACAGCTTAGGGTAAAGATAAAAACCCAGTGTGTAAACGTTCTTGCCTAGCCCTCGCCCCAAGCACAAGCGTATATGCCTCTGGTCAAAGGCTTTTGCAACAAGCTGAACACGTTTGGTCTCATCTAAGCCTCTGAAGCCTGAGTTTACCCAGCTACGAATCAAACTTCAGGAAAGGTGCTCAGGGTGATGCGGACTGCCAAGCGTTTCAATAGGCAGCCCAGATCGAGTACAAACACTTGTGTTTTAAACGGGCAGAGGAAATGGTGTCAAGAGCGCCCCTCCATCTCCCGGGCGACGTACAAGTTCTCTTCACTAGACGCAAGCCCTTCCTCCAGTGTGAAAGGCCTTTACACTCTACACCTCTTGCGCTCGCAGCACGCAGGTGCCACCGGCTCTGAACATCTTCCAAAGGCACAGGGGTCACACGACGTGTGAACCGCCAAGCGCGGGTGCAGCACACACCTAGGTCTTCGCTGTCGGCCTGAGAACACCCACGGCACAGGGCTTATTTGGTGCACTCACGTGGTAGCGGTCGGTGATGCATTCTGCTCCATGACCCTTCTCGGGGACACAGAGCGTGAGCGCACGTAGATTAGCCCTACACCTCATCCCTCTTTCTTGAGTGAGTTGTACTGCTATAAGGCAAAACTCCCTGCTGGAATCTCGGTGTGGCTTAAGTATCCTCCGGGAAGCGATCGCTGCTAGAGACACTGTGCTGCTCTCTAGGATAATGGTCTGTGCCTCCAGTGAGCTGCTGTTGTTTCCAAGTCGCTTGCGAAGGCCTTTTCGAAGAGGTTGCTCACAGTGTCTTTCTTTAGAGTAACCCACAGGCATACGAGGATGCCGGTTCTGTGAAGGAAAATGCTCCCTGCCTCAGCCACTTGGGCGCCGTTTTGTACAGGAAAGGACACTCCGCCTTGGAGGTTCTTCCTTCCGGATTGCCACTCGCACTGGCGATGTCTCCTGAATCTCAGGGTGTTACAGTGCCGTCACAAGGTCCGTATCTCAGGCCTAGAATGGCAGAGCATCCGGCAGCTTTGAAAGAGACCGTCGGCATTCTTCTGGCCTTCGGGGACGCTCCATGAGGAACAAGCTCCTCAGTAGTGTGCGTCTTTAGATCTTTCATGGCAGAACCTCTGTGGGCGACCTCATTCCTCCCCCCACGTGAGAGACACACACAACCTGCCATTAGGGGGTGGAAAGCTTTAGAGTCCAGAAGCGAGGCTGGCGCTCCCACTCAGCATTCCTGCACGGAACTGAGCCCGGGTGCGTGAGACCGTGAGAGGGGACAAAGACAGGCGTACCAGCGAGCTGTTCACGGTGCACACTGATGCATCACCCTTCAAGCTCACGTTCACTTCATGGAGAGAACACGAGGCCTTGATGCACTTTCCTGTGATACGTAAACTTTGGTCGCGTCCCCTGGTGGGCACATTGGCTCAGGACTGCCCTGTCCCAAAGGCTCCAGGTGTGGAGCCCGACTTTTGGAGCTCAGCCTCACGTGGCTCTTTCACGGACGAGACCGGCTCGCAATGGGACCGTTCACGAGCTGGGGACCGTGCTGGGTGTTAGGAGTCGGCACACCAAGAGCCCTCCGAGGGAGAGGAGCTGCTGACGTTTGCCAGCACAGTCTCCAATTCCGAACTGCAACCATTCCCTGTAAGAGGCTCCCGAAAGCTTCGACACAGTGTCTCAGTTAGCTATAAATGGAGGCCAGTCACTTGGCAGACTCCCCCAACGCCCGGCCTCCCAGGCTGCGATACAGACACGCCGACTGCTTCAGCCAACAGGGACAGCTTGGAGTAAAAGTGAGACTCCTACGTGTCAAAGTACTTGCGTGACGCTGGCCAGAAGCTCAAACATTTAGGGCAGGGCATCAGGGCACTTCGCCGCACGCGGAGCAAGTTTGTTCTCATCTCGCCTCTGAATGCCGAGTTTAACCAGCTAGGAAGCAAACTTCGGGAAAGGTACTCAGGGTGCCGCCGATTCAAAATTCTCTCACCAGACAGCCCAAATCGTGTACGCCTCTTTGTATTTTCCATGGGCAGGACAAAATGGTGTCAACCCGCACGCCTCCAGCTGGGGGTGGGTTGGGGTGGGGTGTGGTGGGGTGGGGTGGAGTGGGGTGGGGGTGGGGGTTGGGCATCGTACACTTTCTCCATGGGAAACAGGCCCACGCCTTCAGTGTGAAAGGCCTCTACGCCTCTCTGCTTTCGCAGCCCAGGCGTAGCCTCAGCTCTGAAAAGCTTCCAGAGCAGGAAGGTCAGAAAACCTTTGAACCACCCAGCAGGTGCAGCACAGAACAAGGGCTTCTCTCTTGGCCTTGAGAACCCCCACTGCCGAGCGCTCCTTTGTGTACACACGTGGTGGAGGAAGGGTTCTGGATTCGGCTCCGTGAGAACTTCTCCGGGCCACGTAGTGTGAACGCAAGTAGATGAGCCCTACATCTCATGCCAGTCTCCTGTGCGAGTTGGACAAGGCAAACTCCCTGCTTGAATCCCAGGGTGGGTTAAGTACCCTCCGGGGAAGGATCGTTGCTTGGGACCCCGGGGCTTGTATCGAGGTGACTGTTCTGTGCATCCACTTCGCAGCTGTTCTCTCTCCGCGGGTTCTCTCCGCCTGCTGCAGCCAAAAGGGACAGCTTAGGGTAAAGATAAAAACCCAGGGTGTAAACGTTCTTGCCTAGCCCTCGCCCCAAGCACAAGCGTATATGCCTCTGGTCAAAGGCTTTTGCCACAAACTGAACTCGTTTGGTCTCATCTAAGCCTCTGAAGCCCGGGTTTACCCAGCTATGAATCAAACTTCAGGAAAGATGCTCAGGGTGATGCGGACTGCCAAGCGTTTCACCAGGCAGCCCAGATCGAGTACAAACACTTGTGTTTTAAACGGGCAGAGGAAATGGTGTCAAGAGCGCGCCTCCATGTCCCGGGCGACGTACACGTTCTCTCCATGGGGTGCAAGCCCTTCCTCCAGTGTGAAAGGCCTCTTCACTCTACACCTCTTGCGCTCGCAGCACGCAGGTGCCACCCGCTCTGAACATCTTCCAAAGGCACAGGGTCACGCAAAGTGTGAACCACCGAGCGCAGGTGCAGCACACACCTAGGTCTTCGCTGTCGGCCTGAGAACACCCACGGCACAGGGCTTCTTTGGTGCACACACGTGGTAGCGGTCGGTGATGCATTCTTCTCCGTGAAACCTTGTCGGGGACACAGAGCGTGAGCGCACGTAGATTAGACCTACACCTCATCCCTCTTTCTTGAGTGAGTTGTACTGCTATAAGGCAAAACTCCCTGCTGGAATCTCGGTGTGGCTTAAGTAACCTCCGGGAAGCGATCGCTGCTAGAGACACTGTGCTGCTCTCTAGGATAATGGTCTGTGCCTCCACTGCGCTGCTGTTGTCGCCAAGTCACTTGCGAAGGCCTTTTCGAAGAGGTTGCTCACAGTGTCGTTTCATTAGAGTAACCCACAGGCATACGAGGATGCCGGTTCTGTGAAGGAAAATGCTCCCTGCCTCAGCCACTTGGGCGCCATTTTGTACAAGAAAGGACACTCCGCTTTGAAGGTTCTTCCTTCCGGATTGCCACTCGCATTGACGATGTCTCCTGAATCTCGTGGGTTTACAGTGCCGTCACAAGGTCCGTATCTCACGCCTAGAACGGCAGAGCGTCCGGCAGCTTTGAAAGAGACCTTCGGCATTCTTCTGGCCTTCGGGGACGCTCCATGAGGAACAAGCTCCTCAGCAGCGTGCGTCTTTAGATCTTTCATGGCAGAACCTCTGTGGGCGACCTCATTCCTCCCCCCACGTAAGAGACACACACAACCTGCCATTAGGGGGTGGAAGGCTTTTGAGTCCAGAAGCGAGGCTGGCGATCCCACTCAGCATTCCTGCACGGAACTGAGCCCGGGTGCGTGAGACCGTGAGAGGGGGCAAAGACAGGCGTACCAGCGAGCTGTTCACGGTGCACGCTGATGCATGACCCTTCAAGCTCACGTTCATTTCATGGACAGAACACGAGGCCTTGATGCGCTTTCCTGTGGTACGTAAACTTTGGTAGCGTACCCTGGTGGGCACATCGGCTCAGGACTGCCCTGTCCCAAAGTCTCCAGGTGTGGAGCCCGACTGTTGGAGCTCAGCCTCACGTGGCTCTTTCACGGACGAGACCGGCTCGCAATGGGACCGTTCACGAGCTGGGGACCGTGCTGGCTGTTAGGAGTCGGCACACCAAGAGCCCTCCGAGGGAGAGGAGCTGCTGACGTTTGCCAGCACAGTCTCCAATTCCGAACTGCAACTATTCCCTGTAAGAGGCTCCCGAAAGCTTCGACGCAGTTTCTCAGTTAGCTATAAATGGAGGCCAGTCACTTGGCAGACTCCCCCAACGCCCGGCCTCCCAGGCTGCGATACAGACACGCCGACTGCTTCAGCCAACAGGGACAGCTTGGAGTAAAAGTGAGACTCCCAGGTGTCAAAGTACTTGCGTGACGCTGGCCAGAAGCTCAAACATTTTGGGCAGGGCATCAAGGCACTTCGCCGCACGCGGAACAAGTTTGTTCTCATCTCGCCTCTGAATGCCGAGTTTAACCAGCTAGGAAGCAAACTTCGGGAAAGGTACTCAGGGTGCCACCGATTCAAAATTCTTTCACCAGTCAGCCCAAATCGTGTACGCCTCTTTGTATTTTCCATGGGCAGGACAAAGTGGTGTCAACCCGCACACCTCCAGCTGGGGGTGGGTTGGGGTGGGGTGGGGTGGGGTGGGATGTGGTGGGGGTGGGGTTTGGGCGACGTACACTTTCTCCATGGGAAACAGGCCCACGCCTTCAGTGTGAAAGGCCTCTACGCCTCTCTGCTTTTGCAGCCCAGGCGTAGCCTCAGCTCTGAAAAGCTTCCAGAGCAGGAAGGTCAGAAAACCTTTGAACCACCCAGCAGATGCAGCACAGAACAAGCGCTTCTCTCTTGCCTGAGAACACCCACTGCCCAGCGCTCCTTTGTGTACACACGTGGTAGAGGAAGGGTGCTGCATTCGGCTCCGTGAGAACTTCTCCGGGCCACGTAGTGTGAACGCAAGTAGATGAGCCCTACATCTCATGCCAGTCTCCTGTGCGAGTTGGACAAGGCGAACTCCCTGCTTGAATCCCGGGGTGGGTTAAGTACCCTCCGGGGAAGGATCGTTGCTTGGGGCCCCGGGGCTGGTATCGAGGTGACTGTTCTGTGCATCCACTTTGCAGCTGTTCTCTCTCCGCGGGTTCTCTCCGCCTGCTGCAGCCAAAAGGGACAGCTTAGGGTAAAGATAAAAACCCAGGGTGTAAACGTTCTTGCCTAGCCCTCGCCCCAAGCACAAGCATATATGCCTCTGGTCAAAGGCTTTCGCCACAAGCTGAACACGTTTGGTCTCATCTAAGCCTCTGAAGCCCGAGTTTACCCAGCTACGAATCAAACTTCAGGAAAGGTGCTCAGGGTGATGCGGACTGCCAAGCGTTTCACCAGGCAGCCCAGATCGAGTACAAACACTTGTGTTTTAAACGGGCAGAGGAAATGGTCTCAAGAGCGCGCCTCCATCTCCCGGGTGACGTACACGTTTCCTCCATGAGACGCAAGCCCTTCCTCCAGTGTGAAAGGCCTCTACATTCTACACCTCTTGCGCTCGCAGCACGAAGGTGCCACCCGCTCTGAACATCTCCCAAAGGCACAGGGTCACGCAACGTGTGAACCACCGAGCACGGGTGCACACACACCTAGGTCTTCGCTGTCGGCCTGAGAACACCCACGGCACAGGGCTTCTTTTGTGCACACACGTGGTAGCGGTCGGTGATGCATTCTGCTCCGTGAAACCTTCTCGGGGACACAGAGCGTGAGCGCACGTAGATTAGCCCTACACCTCATGCCTCTTTCTTGAGTGAGTTGTACTGCTATAAGTCAAAACTCCCTGCTGGAATCTCGGTGTGGCTTAAGTATCCTCCGGGAAGCGATCGCTGCTAGAGACACTGTGCTGCTCTCTAGGATAATGGTCTGTGCCTCCACTGCGCTGCTGTTGTCTCCAAGTCGCTTTTGAAGGCCTTTTCGAAGAGGTTGCTCACAGTGTCGTTTCTTTAGAGTAACCCACAGACATACGAGGATGCCGGTTCTGTGAAGGAAAATGCTCCCTGCCTCAGCCACTTGGGCGCCATTTTGTACAGGAAAGGACACTCCGCCTTGAAGGTTCTTCCTTCCAGATTGCCACTCGCACTGGCGATGTCTCCTGAATCTTGCGGGGTTACAGTGCCGTCAAAAGGTCCGTATCTCAGGCCTAGAGTGGCAGAGCGTCCGGCAGCTTTGAAAGAGACCTTCGGCATTCTTCTGGCCTTCGGGCACGCTCCATGAGGAACAAGCTCCTCAGCAGCGTGTGTCTTTAGATCTTTCATGGCAGAACCTCTGTGGGCGACCTCATTCCTCCCCCCACGTGAGAGACACGCACAACCTGCCATTAGGGGGTGGAAGGCTTTAGAGTCCAGAAGCAAGGCTGGCGCTCCCACTCAGCATTCCTACACGGAACTGAGCCCGGGTGCGTGAGACCATGAGAGGGGCAAAGACAGGCGTACCAGTGAGCTGTTCACAGTGCACGCTGACGCATCACCCTTCAAGCTCACGTTCATTTCATGGAGAGAACACGAGGCCTTGATGCGCTTTCCTGTGGTACGTAAACTTTGGTCGCCTCCCCTGGTGGGCACATCGGCTCACGACTGCCCTGTCCCAAAGGCTCCAGGTGTGGAGCCCGACTCTTGGAGATCAGCCTCACGTGGCTCTTTCACAGACAAGACCAGCTCGCAATGGGACCGTTCACGAGCTGGGGACTGTGCTGGTTGTTAGGAGTCGGCACACCAAGAGCCCTCCGAGGGAGAGGAGCTGCTGACGTTTGCCAGCACAGTCTCCAATTCCGAACTGCAACCATTCCCTGTAAGAGGCTCCCGAAATCTTCGACGCAGTTTCTCAGTTAGCTATACATGGAGTCCAGTCACTTGGCAGACTCCCCCAATGCGCGGCCTCCCAGGCTGCGATACAGACACGCCGACTGCTTCAGCCAACAGGGACAGCTTGGAGTAAAAGTGAGAGTCCTACGTGTCAAAGTACTTGCGTGACGCTGGCCAGAAGCTCAAACATTTAGGGCAGGGCATCAAGGCACTTCGCGGCAAGCGGAGCAAGTTTGTTCTCATCTCGCCTCTGAATGCCGAGTTTAACCAGCTAGGAAGCAAACTTCGGCAAAGGTACTCAGGGTGCCGCCGATTCAAAATTCTTTCACCAGACAGCCCAAATCGTGTACGCCTCTTTGTATTTTCCATGGGCAGGACAAAGTGGTGTCAACCCGCACGCCTCCAGCTGGGGGTGGGTTGGGGTGGGGTGGGGTGGGGTGGGGTGGGGTGGGGGTGGGGATTGGGTGACGTACACTTTCTCCATGGGAAACAGGCCCACACCTTCAGTGTGAAAGGCCTCTATGCCTCTCTGCTTTCGCAGCCCAGGCGTAGCCTCAGCTCTGAAAATCTTCCAGAGCAGGAAGGTCATAAAAACTTTGAACCACCCAGCAGGTGCAGCACAGAACAAGGGCTTCTCTCTTGGCCTTGAGAACACCCACTGCCCAGCGCTCCTTTGTGTACACACGTGGTGGAGGAAGGGTGCTGGATTGGGCTCCGTGAGAACTTCTCCGGGCCACGTAGTGTGAACGCAAGTAGATGAGCCCTACATCTCATGCCAGTCTCCTGTGCGAGTTGGACAAGGTGAACTCCTTGCTTGAATCCCGGGGTGGGTTAAGTACCCTCCGGGGAAGGATCGTTGCTTGGGACCCCGGGGCTGGTATCGAGGTGACTGTTCTGTGCATCCACTTCGCAGCTGTTCTCTCTCCGCGGGTTCTCTCCGCCTGCTGCAGCCAAAAGGGACAGCTTAGGGTAAAGATAAAAACCCAGTGTGTAAACGTTCTTGCCTAGCCCTCGCCACAAGCACAAGCCTATATGCCTCTGGGCAAAGGCTTTCGCCACAAGCTGAACACGTTTGGTCTCATCTAAGCCTCCGAAGCCCGAGTTTACCCAAATACGAATCAAACATCAGGAAAGGTGCTCAGGGTGATGCGGACTGCCAAGCGTTTCACCAGGCAGCCCAGATCGAGTACAAACACTTGTGTTTTAAACGGGCAGAGGAAATGGTGTCAAGAGCGCGCCTCCATCTTCTGGGCGACGTACACATTTTCTCCATGAGATGCAAGCCCTTCCTCCAGTGTGAAAGGCCTCTACACTCTACACCTCTTGCGCTCGCAGCACGCAGGTGCCACCCGCTCTGAACATCTTCCAAAGGCACAGGGTCACGCAACGTGTGAACCACCGAGCGCGGGTGCAGCACACACCTAGGTCTTCGCTGTCGGCCTGAGAACACCCACGGCACAGGGCTTCTTTGGTGCACACACGTGGTAGTGGTCGGTGATGCATTCTGCTCCGTGAAACCTTCTCGGGGACACAGAGCGTGAGCGCACGTAGATTAGCCCTACACCTCATCCCTCTTTCTTGAGTGAGTTGTACTGCTATAAGGCAAAACTCCCTGCTGGAATCTCGGTGTGGCTTAAGTATCCTCCGGGAAGCGATCGCTGCTAGAGACACTGTGCTGCTCTCTAGGATAATGGTCTGCACCTCCACTGCGCTGCTGTTGTCTCCAAGTCGCTTGCGAAGGACTTTTCAAAGAGGTTGCTCACAGTGTCATTTCTTTAGAGTAACCTACAGGCATACGAGGATGCCGGTTCTGTGAAGGAAAAGGCTCCCTGCCTCAGCCACTTGGGCGCCGTTTTGTACAGGAAAGGACACTCCGCCTTGAAGGTTCTTCCTTCCGGATTGCCACTCGCACTGGCGATGTTTCCTGAATCTCGTGGGGTTACAGTGCCGTCACAAGGTCCGTATCTCAGGCCTAGAACGGCAGAGCGTCCGGCAGCTTTGAAAGAGACCGTCGGCATTCGTCTGGCCTTCGGGGACGCTCCATGAGGAACAAGCTCCTCAGCAGCGTGCGTCTTTAGATCTTTCATGGCAGAACCTCTGTGGGCGACCTCATTCCTCCCCCCACGTGAGAGACACACACAACCTGCCATTAGGGGGTGGAAGGCTTTAGAGTCCAGAAGCGAGGCTGGCGCTCCCACTCAGCATTCCTGCATGGTACTGAGCCCGGGTGCGTGAGACCGTGAGAGGGGTCAAAGACAGGCGTACCAGCGAGCTGTTCACGGTGCACGCTGACGCATCACCCTTCAAGCCCACGTTCATTTCATGGAGAGAACACGAGGCCTTGATGAGCTTTCCTGTGGTACGTAAACTTTGGTCGCATCCCCTGGTGGGCACATCGGCTCAGGACTGCCCTGTCCCAAAGGCTCCAGGTGTGGAGCCCGACTGTTGGAGCTCAGCCTCACGTGGCTCTTTCACGGACGAGACCGGCTCGCAATGGGACCGTTCACGAGCTGGGGACCGTGCTGGCTGTTAGGAGTCGGCACACCAAGAGCCCTCCGAGGGAGAGGAGCTGCTGACGTTTGCCAG
This sequence comes from Orcinus orca, assembly GCF_937001465.1. Classification (NCBI taxonomy): domain Eukaryota; kingdom Metazoa; phylum Chordata; class Mammalia; order Artiodactyla; family Delphinidae; genus Orcinus; species Orcinus orca. The sequence goes on along the minus strand of NW_026043958.1, from coordinate 1,017,069 downwards.
CACAGTCTCCAATTCCGAACTGCAACCATTCCCTGTAAGAGGCTCCCGAAAGCTTCGACGCAGTTTCTCAGTTAGCTATAAATGGAGGCCAGTCACTTGGCAGACTCCCCCAACGCCCGGCCTCCCAGGATGCGATACAGACACGCCGACTGCTTCAGCCGACAGGGACCACTTGGAGTAAAAGTGAGACTCCTACGTGTCAAAGTACTTGCGTGACGCTGGCCAGAAGCTCAAACATTTATGGCAGGGCATCAGGGCACTTCGGCGCACGCGGAGCAAGATTGTTCTCCTCACGCCTCTGAATGCCGAGTTTAACCAGCTAGGAAGCAAACTTCGGGAAAGGTACTCAGGGTGCCGCCGATTCAAAATTCTTTCACCAGACAGCCCAAATCATGTACGCCTCTTTTTATTTTCCATGGGCAGGACAAAATGGTGTCAACCCGCACGCCTCCAGCTGGGGGTGGGTTGGGGTGGGGTGGGGTGGGTTGGGGGTGGGAATTGGGCGACGTACACTTTCTCCATAGGAAACAGGCCCACGCCTTCAGTGTGAAAGGCCTCTAAGCCTCTCTGCTTTCGCAGCCCAGGCGTAGCCTCAGCTCTGAAAAGCTTCCAGAGCAGGAAGGTCAGAAAACCTTTGAACCACCCAGCAGGTGCAGCACAGAACAAGGGCTTCTCTCTTGGCCTTGAGAACATCCACTGCCCAGCGCTCCTTTGTGTACACACGTGGTGGAGGAAGGGTGCTGGATTCGGCTCCGTGAGAACTTCTCCGGGCCACGTAGTGTGAACGCAAGTAGATGAGCCCTACATCTCATGCCAGTCTCCTGTGCGAGTTGGACAAGGCGAACTCCCTGCTTGAATCCCGGGGTGGGTTAAGTAACCTCCGGGGAAGGATCGTTGCTTGGGACCCCGGGGCTGGTATCGAGGGGACTGTTATTTGCATCCACTTTGCAGCTGTTCTCTCTCCGCGGGTTCTCTCCGCCTGCTGCAGCCAAAAGGGACAGCTTAGGGTAAAGATAAAAACCCAGTGTGTAAACGTTCTTGCCTAGCCCTCGCCCCAAGCACAAGCGTATATGCCTCTGGTCAAAGGCTTTCGCCACAAGCTGAACACGTTTGGTCTCATCTAAGCCTCTGAAGCCCGAGTTTACGCAGCTACGAATCAAACTTCAGGAAAGGTGCTCAGGGTGATGCGGACTGCCAAGCGTTTCACCAGGCAGCCCAGATCGAGTACAAACACTTGTGTTTTAAACGGGCAGAGGAAATGGTGTCAAGAGCGCGCCTCCATCTTCTGGGCGACGTACACATTTTCTCCATGAGATGCAAGCCCTTCCTCCAGTGTGAAAGGCCTCTACACTCTACACCTCTTGCGCTCGCAGCACGCAGGTGCCACCCGCTCTGAACATCTTCCAAAGGCACAGGGTCACGCAACGTGTGAACCACCGAGCGCGGGTGCAGCACACACCTAGGTCTTCGCTGTCGGCCTGAGAACACCCACGGCACAGGGCTTCTTTGGTGCACACACGTGGTAGTGGTCGGTGATGCATTCTGCTCCGTGAAACCTTCTCGGGGACACAGAGCGTGAGCGCACGTAGATTAGCCCTACACCTCATCCCTCTTTCTTGAGTGAGTTGTACTGCTATAAGGCAAAACTCCCTGCTGGAATCTCGGTGTGGCTTAAGTATCCTCCGGGAAACGATCGCTGCTAGAGACACTGTGCTGCTCTCTAGGATAATGGTCTGCACCTCCACTGCGCTGCTGTTGTCTCCAAGTCGCTTGCGAAGGCCTTTTCAAAGAGGTTGCTCACAGTGTCGTTTCTTTATAGTAACCTACAGGCATACGAGGATGCCGGTTCTGTGAAGGAAAATGCTCCCTGCCTCAGCCACTTGGGCGCCGTTTTGTACAGGAAAGGACACTCCGCCTTGAAGGTTCTTCCTTCCGGATTGCCACTCGCACTGGCGATGTTTCCTGAATCTCGTGGGGTTACAGTGCCGTCACAAGGTCCGTATCTCAGACCTAGAATGGCAGAGCATCCGGCAGCTTTGAAAGAGACCTTCGGCATTCTACTTGCCTTCGGGGACGCTCCATGAGGAACAAGCTCCTCAGCATCGTGCGTCTTTAGATCTTTCATGGCAGAATCTCTGTGGGTGACCTCATTCCTCCCCCCACGTGAGAGACACACACAACCTGCCATTAGGGGGTGGAAGGCTTTAGAGTCCAGAAGCAAGGCTGGCGCTCCCACTCAGCATTCCTGCACGGAACTGAGCCCGGGTGCGTGAGACCATGAGAGGGGGCAAAGACAGGCGTACCAGCGAGCTGTTCACGGTGCACGCTGACGCATCACCCTTCAAGCTCACGTTCATTTCATGGAGAGAACACGAGGCCTTGATGTGTTTTCCTGTGGTACGTAAACTTTGGTCGCGTCCCCTGGTGGGCACATCGGCTCAGGACTGCCCTGACCCAAAGGCTCCAGGTGTGGAGTCCGACTTTTGGAGCTTAGCCTCACGTGGCTCTTTCACGGACGAGACCGGCTCGCAATGGGACCGTTCTCGAGCTGGGGACCGTGCTGGCTGTTAGGAGTCGGCACACCAAGAGCCCTCCGAGGGAGAGGAGCTGCTGACGTTTGCCAGCACAGTCTCCAATTCCCAACTGCAATCATTCCCTGTAAGAGGCTCCCGAAAGCTTCGACGCAGTTTCTCAGTTAGCTATAAATGGAGGCCAGTCACTTGCCAGACTCCCCCAATGCCCGGCCTCCCAGGCTGCGATACAGACACGCCGACTTCGTCAGCCAACAGGGACAGCTTGGAGTAAAAGTGAGACTCCTACGTGTCAAAGTACTTGCGTGACGCTGGCCAGAAGCTCAAACATTTAGGGCAGGGCATCAGGGCACTTCGCCGCACGCGGAGCAAGTTTGTTCTCATCTCGCCTCTGAATGCCGAGTTTAACCAGCTAGGAAGCAAACTTCAGGAAAGGTACTCAGGGTGCCGCCGATTCAAAATTCTCTCACCAGACAGCCCAAATCGTGTACGTCTCTTTGTATTTTCCATGGGCAGGACAAAATGGTGTCAACCCGCACGCCTCCAGCTTGGGGTGGGTTGGGGTGGGGTGGGGTGGGGTGGGGTGGGGGTGGGGGTTGGGCGACGTACACTTTCTCCATGGGAAACAGGCCCACGCCCTCAGTGTGAAAGGCCTGTACGCCTCTCTGCTTTCGCAGCCCAGGCGTAGCCTCAGCTCTGAAAAGCTTCCAGAGCAGGAAGGTCAGAAAACCTTTGAACCACCCAGCAGGTGCAGCACAGAACAAGGGCTTCTCTCTTGGCCTTGAGAACACCCACTGCCCAGCGCTCCTTTGTGTACACACGTGGTGGAGGAAGGGTGCTGCATTCGGCTCCGTGAGATCTTCTCCGGGCCACGTAGTGTGAACGCAAGTAGATGAGCCCTACCTCTCATGCCAGTCTCCTGTGCGAGTTGGACAAGGCGAACTCCCTGCTTGAATCCCAGGGTGGGTTACGTACCCTCCGCGGAAGGATCGTTGCTTGGGACCCCGGGGCTGGTATCGAGGTGACTGTTCTGTGCATCCACTTCGCAGCTGTTCTCTCTCCGTGGGTTCTCTCCGCCTGCTACAGCCAAAAGGGACAGCTTAGGGTAAAGGTAAAAACCCAGGGTGTAAACGTTCTTGCCTAGCCCTCGCCCCAAGCACAGGTGTATATGCCTCTGGTCAAAGGCTTTCGCCACAAGCTGAACACGTTTGGTCTCATCTAAGCCTCTGAAGCCCGAGTTTACGCAGCTACGAATCAAACTTCAGGAAAGGTGCTCAGGGTGATGCGGACTGCCAAGCGTTTCACCAGGCAGCCCAGATCGAGTACAAACACTTGTGTTTTAAACGGGCAGAGGAAATGGTGTCAAGAGCGCGCCTCCATCTCCCGGGCGACGTACACGTTCTCTCCACGAGACGCAAGCCCTTCCTCCAGTGTGAAAGGCCTCTACACTCTACACCTCTTGTGCTCGCAGCACACAGGTGCCATCCGCTCTGAACATCTTCCAAAGGCACAGGGGTCACGCAACGTGTGAATCACCGAGCGCGGGTGCAGCACACACCTAGGTCTTCGCTGTCGGCCTGAGAACACCCACGGCACAGGGCTTCTTTGGTGCACACACGTGGTAGCGTTCGGTGATGCATTCTGCTCCGTGAAACCTTCTCGGGGACACAGAGCGTGAGCGCACGTAGATTAGCCCTACACCTCATCCCTCTTTCTTGAGTGAGTTGTACTGCTATAAGGCAAAACTCCCTGCTAGAATCTCGGTGTGGCTTAAGTATCCTCCGGGAAGCGATAGCTGCTAGAGACACTGTGCTGCTCTCTAGAATAATGGTCTGTGCCTCCACTGCGCTGCTGTTGTCTCCAAGTCGCTTGCGAAGGCCTTTTGGAAGAGGTTGCTCACAGTGTCGTTTCTTTAGAGTAACCCACAGGCATACGAGGATGCCGGTTCTGTGAAGGAAAATGCTCCCTGCCTCAGCCACTTGGGCGCCGTTTTGTACAGGAAGGGACACTCCGCCTTTAAGGTTCTTCCTTCCGGATTGCCACTCGCACTGGCGATGTCTCCTGAATCTCGCGGGGTTACAGTGCCGTCACAAGGTCCGTATCTCAGGCCTAGAACGGCAGAGCGTCCGGCAGCTTTGAAAGAGACCGTCGGCATTCTTCTGGTCTTCGGGGACGCTCCATGAGGAACAAGCTCCTCAGCAGCGTGCGTCTTTAGATCTTTCATGGCAGAACCTCTGTGGGCGACCTCATTCCTCCCCCCACGTGAGAGACACACACAACCTGCCATTAGGGGGTGGAAGGCTTTAGAGTCCAGAAGCGAGGCTGGTACTCCCACTCAGCATTCCTGCACAGAACTGAGCCCGGGTGCGTGAGACCGTGAGAGGTGGCAAAGACAGGCGTACCAGCGAGCTGTTCACGGTGCACGCTGACGCAGCACCCTTCAAGCTCACGTTCATTTCATGGAGAGAACACGAGGCCTTGATGCGCTTTCCTGTGGTACGTAAACTTTGGTCGCGTCCCCTGGTGGGCACATCGGCTCAGGACTGCCCTGTCCCAAAGGCTCCAGGTGTGGAGCCCGACTGTTGGAGCTCAGCCTCACGTGGCTCTTTCACGGACGAGACCGGCTCGCAATGGGACCGTTCACGAGCTGGGGACCGTGCTGGCTGTTAGGAGTCGGCACGCCAAGAGCCCTCCGAGGGAGAGGAGCTGCTGACGTTTGCCAGCACAGTCTCCAATTCCGAACTGCAAACATTCCCTGTAAGAGGCTCCCGAAAGCTTCGACGCAGTTTCTCAGTTAGCTATAAATGGAGGCCAGTCACTTGGCAGACTCCCCCAATGCCCGGCCTCCCAGGCTGCAATACAGACACGCCGACTGCTTCAGCCAACAGGGATAGCTTGGAGTAAAAGTGAGACTCCTACGTGTCAAACTACTTGCGTGACGCTGGCCAGAAGCTCAAACATTTAGGGCAGGGCATCAGGGCACTTCGCCGCACGCGGAGCAAGTTTGTTCTCCTCTCGCCTCTGAATGCCGAGTTTAACCAGCTAGGAAGCAAACTTCGGGAAAGGTACTCAGGGTGCCGCCAATTCAAAATTCTCTCACCAGACAGCCCAAATCGTGTACGCCTCTTTGTATTTTCCATGGGCAGGACAAAATGGTGTCAACCCGCACGCCTCCAGCTGCGGTCGGGGTGGGGTGGGGTGGGGTGGGGGTGGGGGTTGGGCGATGTACACTTTCTCCATGGGAAACAGGCCCACGCCTTCAGTGTGAAAGGCCTCTACGCCTCTCTGCTTTCGCAGCCCAGGCGTAGCCTCAGCTCTGAAAACTTCCAGAGCAGGAAGGTCAGAAAACCTTTGAACCACCCAGCAGGTGCAGCTCAGAACAAGGGCTTCTCTCTTGGCCTTGAGAACACCCACTGCCCAGCGCTCCTTTGTGTACACACGTGGTGGAGGAAGGGTGCTGGATTCGGCTCCGTGAGAACTTCTCCGCACCATGTAGTGTGAACGCAAGTAGATGAGCCCTACATCTCATGCCAGTCTCCTGTGCGAGTTGGACAAGGCGAACTCCCTGCTTGAATCCCGGGGTTGGTTTAGTACCCTCTGGGGAAGGATCGTTGCTTGGGACCCCGGGGCTGGTATCGAGGTGACTGTTCTGTGCATCCACTTCACAGCTGTTCTCTCTCTGCGGATTCTCTCCGCCTGCTGCAGCCAAAAGGGACAGCTTAGGGTAAAGATAAAAACCCAGGGTGTAAACGTTCTTGCCTAGCCCTCGCCCCAAGCACAAGCGTATATGCCTCTGGTCAAAGGCTTTCGCCACAAGCTGAACACGTTTGGTCTCATCTAAGCCTCTGAAGCCCGAGTTTACCCAGCTACGAATCAAACTTCAGGAAAGGTGCTCAGGGTGATGCGGACTGCCAAGCGTTTCACCAGGCAGCCCAGATCGAGTACAAACACTTGTGTTTTAAACGGGCAGAGGAAATGGTGTCAAGAGTGCGCCTCCATCTCCCGGGCGACGTACACGTTCTCTCCACGAGACGCAAGCCCTTCCTCCAATGTGAAAGGCCTCTACACTCTACACCTCTTGCTCTCGCAGCACGCAGGTGCCACCCGCTCTGAACATCTTCCAAAGGCACAGGGGTAACGCAACGTGTGAACCACCGAGCGCGGGTGCAGCACACACCTAGGTCTTCGCTGTCAGCCTGAGAACACCCACGGCACAGGGCTTCTTTGGTGCACACACGTGGTAGCGGTCGGTGATGCATTCTGCTCCGTGAAACCTTCTCAGGGACACAGAGCGTGAGCGCACGTAGATTAGCCCTACACCTCATCCCTCTTTCTTGAGTGAGTTGTACTGCTATAAGGCAAAACTCCCTGATGGAATCTCGGTGTGGCTTAAGTATCCTCCGGGAAGCGATCGCTGCTAGAGACACTGTGCTGCTCTCTAGGATAATGGTCTGTGCCTCCACTGCGCTGCTGTTGTCTCCAAGTCGTTTGCGAAGGCCTTTTCGAAGAGGTTGCTAACAGTGTCGTTTCTTTAGAGTAACCCACAGGCATACGAGGATGCCGGTTCTGTGAAGGAAAATGCTCCCTGCCTCAGCCACTTGTGTTCCGTTTTGTACAGGAAAGGACACTCCGCCTTGGAGTTTCTTCCTTCCGGATTGCCACTCGCACTGGCGATGTCTCCTGAATCTCGCGGGGTTACAGTGCCGTCACAAGGTCCGTATCTCAGGCGTAGAATGGCAGAACGTCCGGCAGCTTTGAAAGAGACCGTCGGCATTCTTCTGGCCTTCGGGGACGCTCCATGAGGAACAAGCTCCTCAGCAGCGTGCGTCTTTAGATCTTTCATGGCAGAACCTCTGTGGGCGACCTCATTCCTCCCCCCACGTGAGAGACACACACAACCTGCCATTAGGGGGTGGAAGGCTTTAGAGTCCAGAAGCGAGGCTGGCGCTCCCACTCAGCATTCCTGCACGGAACTGAGCCCGGGTGCGTGAGACCGTGAGAGGGGGCAAAGACAGGCGTACCAGCGAGCTGTTCACGGTGCACGCTGACGCAGCACCCTTCAAGCTCACGTTCCTTTCATGGAGAGAACACGAGGCCTTCATGCGCTTTCCTGTGGTATGTAAACTTTGGTTGCGTCCCCTGGTGGGCACATCGGCTCAGGACTGCCCTGTCCCAAAGGTTCCAGATGTGGAGCCCGACTGTTGGAGCTCAGCCTCACGTGGCTCTTTCACGGACGAGACCGGCTCGCAATGGGACCGTTCACGAGCTGGGGACCGTGCTGGCTGTTAGGAGTCGGCACACCAAGAGCCCTCCGAGGGAGAGGAGCTGCTGACGTTTGCCAGCACAGTCTCCAATTCCGAACTGCAACCATTCCCTGTAAGAGGCTCCCGAAAGCTTCGACGCAGTTTCTCAGTTAGCTATAAATGGAGGCCAGTCACTTGGCAGACTCCCCCTACGCCCGGCCTCCCAGGCTGTGATACAGACACGCCGACTGCTTCAGCCAACAGGGACAGCTTGGAGTCAAAGTGAGACTCCTACGTGTCAAAGTACTTGTGTGACGCTGGCCAGAAGCTCAAACATTTAGGGCAGGGCATCAGGGCACTTCGCCGCACGCGGAGCAAGTTTGTTCTCATCTCGCCTCTGAATGCCGAGTTTAACCAGCTAGGAAGCAAACTTCGGGAAATGTACTCAGGGTGCCGCCGATTCAAAATTCTCTCACCAGACAGCCCAAATCGTGTACGCCTCTTTGTATTTTCCATGGGCAGGACAAAATGGTGTCAACCCGCACGCCTCCAGCTGGGGGTGGGTTGAGGTGGGGTGGGGTGGGGTGGTGTGGTGTGGGGGTGGGGGTTGGGCGACGTACACTTTCTCCGTGGGAAACAGGCCCACGCCTTCAGTGTGAAAGGGCTCTACGCCTCTGTGCTTTCGCAGCCCAGGCGTAGCCTCAGCTCTGAAAAGCTTCCAGAACAGGAAGGTCAGAAAAACTTTGAACCACCCAGCAGGTGCAACACAGAACAAGGACTTCTCTCTTGGCCTTGAGAACACCCACTGCCCAACCCTCCTTTGTGTACACACGTGGTGGAGGAAGGGTGCTGCATTCGGCTCCGTGAGAACTTCCCCGGGCCACGTAGTGTGAACGCAAGTAGAGGAGCCCTACATCTCATGCCAGTCTCCTGTGCGAGTTGGACAAGTCGAACTCCCTGCTTGAATCCCGGGGTGGGTTTAGTACCCTCTGGGGAAGGATCGTTGCTTGGGACCCCGGGGCTGGTATCGTGGTGACTGTTCTGTGCATCCACTTCGCAGCTGTCCTCTCTCCGCGGGTTCTCTCCGCCTGCTGCAGCCAAAAGGGACAGCTTAGGGTAAAGATAAAAACCCAGTGTGTAAACGTTCTTGCCTAGCCCTCGCCCCAAGCACAAGCGTATATGCCTCTGGTCAAAGGCTTTCGCCACAAGCTGAACACGTTTGGTCTCATCTAAGCCTCTGAAGCCCGAGTTTACCCAGCTACGAATCAAACTTCAGGAAAGGTGCTCAGGGTGATGCGGACTGCCAAGCGTTTCACCAGGTAGCCCAGATCGAGTACAAACACTTGTGTTTTAAACGGGCAGAGGAAATGGTGTCAAGAGCATGTCTCCATCTCCCGGGCGACGTACACATTTTCTCCATGAGATGCAAGCCCTTCCTCCAGTGTGAAAGGCCTCTACACTCTACACCTCTTGCGCTCGCAGCACGCAGGTGCCACCTGCTCTGAGCATCTTCCAAAGGCACAGGGTCACGCAAAGTGTGAACCACCGAGTGCGGCTGCAGCACAAACCTAGGTCTTCGCTGTCGGCCTGAGAACACCCACGGCACAGGGCTTCTTTGGTGCACACACGTGATAGCGGTCGGTGATGCATTCTGCTCCGTGAAACCTTCTCGGAGACACAGAGCGTGAGCGCACGTAGATTAGCCCTACACCTCATCCCTCTTTCTTGAGTGAGTTGTACTGCTATAAGGCAAAACTCCCTGCTGGAATCTCGGTGTGGCTTAAGTATCCTCCGGGAAGCGATCGCTGCTAGAGACACTGTGCTGCTCTCTAGGATAATGGTCTGTGCCTCCACTGCGCTGCTGTTTTCTCCAAGTCGCTTGCGAAGGCCTTTTCGAAGAGGTTGCTCACAGTGTCGTTTCTTTAGAGTAACCCACAGGCATACGAGGATGCCGGTTCTGTGAAGGAAAATACTCCCTGCCTCAGCCACTTGGGCACAGTTTTGTACAGGAAAGGACACTCCGCCTTGAAGGTTCTTCCTTCTGGATTGCCAATCGCACTGGTGATGTCTCCTGAATCTCGTGGGGTTACAGTGCCGTCACAAGGTCCGTATCTCAGGCCTAGAACAGCAGAGCATCCGGCAGCTTTCAAAGAGACCTTCGGCATTCTTCTGGCCTTCGGGGACGCTACATGAGGAACAAGCTCCTCAGCAGCGTGCGTCTTTAGATCTTTCATGGCAGAACCTCTGTGGGCGACCTCATTCCTCCACACACGTGAGAGACACACACAACCTGCCATTAGGGGGTGGAAGGCTTTAGAGTCCTGAAGCGAGGCTGGCGCTCCCACTCAGCATTCCTGCACGGAACTGAGCCCGGGTGCGTGAGACCGTGAGAGGGGGCAAAGACAGGTGTACCAGCGAGCTGTTCACGGTGCACGCTGACGCATCACCCTTCAAGCTCACGTTCATTTCATGGAGAGAACACGAGGCCTTGATGCGCATTCCTGTGGTACGTAAACTTTGGTCGCGTCCCCTGGTGAGCACATCGGCTCAGGACTGCCCTGTCCCAAAGGCTCCAGGTGTGGAGCCCGACTGTTGGAGCTCAGCCTCACGTGGCTCTTTCACGGACGAGACCGGCTCGCAATGGGACCGTTCACGAGCTTGGAACCGTGCTGGCTGTTAGGAGTCGGCACACCAAGAGCCCTCCGAGGGAGAGGAGCTGCTGACGTTTGCCAGCACAGTCTCCAATTCCCAACTGCAACCATTCCCTGTAAGAGGCTCCCGAAAGCTTCGACGCAGCTTCTCAGTTAGCTATAAATGGAGGCCAGTCACTTGGCAGACTCCCCCAACGCCCGGCCTCCCAGGCTGCGATACAGACACGCCGACTGCTTCAGCCAACAGGGACAGCTTGGAGTAAAAGTGAGACTCCTACGTGTCAAAGTACTTGCGTGACGCTGGCCAGAAGCTCAAACATTTAGGGCAGGGCATCAAGGCACTTCGCGGCACGCGGAGCAAGTTTGTTCTCATCTAGCCTCTGAATGCCGAGTTTAACCAGCTAGGAAGCAAACTTCGGGAAAGGTACTCAGGGTGCAGCCGATTCAAAATTCTTTCACCAGACAGCCCAAATCATGTACGCCTCTTTATATTTTCCATGGGCAGGACAAAATGGTGTCAAACCGCACGCCTCCAGCTGGGGGTGGGTTGGGGTAGGGTGGGGTGGGGTGGGGTGGAGTGGGGGTGGGGTAGGGCGACGTACACTTTCTCCACGGGAAACAGGCCCACGCCTTCAGTGTGAAAGACCTCTACGCCTCTCTGCTTTCGCAGCCCAGGCATAGCCTCAGCTCTGAAAAGCTTCCAGAGCAGGAAGGTCAGAAAACCTTTGAACCACACAGCAGGTGCAGCACAGAGCAAGGGCTTCTCTCTTGGCCTGAGAACAACCACTGCCCAGCGCTCCTTTGTGTACACACGTGGTGGAGGATGGGTGCTGGATTCGGCTCCGTGAGAACATCTCCGGGACACGTAGTGTGAGCGCAAGTAGAGGAACCCTACATCTCATGCCAGTCTCCTCTGCGAGTTGGACAAGGCAAACTCCCTGCTTGAATCCTGGGGTGGGTTAAGAACCCTCCGGGGAAGTATCGTTGCTTGGGACCCCGGGGCTGGTATCGAGGTGACTGTTCTGTGCATCCACTTCGCAGCTGTTCTCTCTCCGTGGGTTCTCTCCGCCTGCTGCAGCCAAAAGGGACAGCTTAGGGTAAAGATAAAAACCCAGTGTGTAAACGTTCTTGCCTAGCCCTCGCCACAAGCAAAAGCGTATATGCCTCTGGTCAAAGGCTTTCGCCACAAGCTGAACACGTTTGGTCTCATCTAAGCCTCTGAAGCCCGAGTTTACCCAGCTACGAATCAAACTTCAGGAAAGGTGCTCAGGGTGATGCGGACTGCCAAGCGTTTCACCAGGCAGCCCAGATCGAGTACAAACACTTGTGTTTTAAACGGGCAGAGGAAATGGTCTCAAGAGCGCGCCTCCATCTTCCGGGTGACGTACACGTTTCCTCCATGAGACGCAAGCCCTTCCTCCAGTGTGAAAGGCCTCTACATTCTATACCTCTTGCGCTCGCAGCACGAAGGTGCCACCCTCTCTGAACATCTCCAAAAGGCACAGGGTCACGTAACGTGTGAACCACCGAGCGCGGGTGCAGCACACACCTAGGTCTGCGCTGTCGGCCTGAGAACACCCACGGCACAGGGCTTCTTTGGTGCACACATGTGATAGCGGTCGGTGATGCATTCTGCTCCGTGAAACCTTCTCGGGGACACAGAGCGTGAGCGCACGTAGATTAGCCCTACACCTCATCCTTCTTTCTTGAGTGAGTTGTACTGCTATAAGGCAAAACTCCCTGCTGGAATCTCGGTGTGGCTTAAGTATCCTCCGGGAAGCGATCGCTGCTAGAGACACTGTGCTGCTCTCTAGGATAATGGTCTGTGCCTCCACTGCGCTGCTGTTGTCTCCAAGTCGCTTGCGAAGGCCTTTTCGAAGAGGTTGCTCACAGTGTCGTTTCTTTAGAGTTACCCACAGGCATACGAGGATGCCGGTTCTGTGAAGGAAAATGCTCCCTGCCTCAGACACTTGGGCGCCGTTTTGTACAGGAAAGGACACTCCGCCTTGGAGGTTCTTCCTTCCGGATTGCCACTCACACTGGCGATGTCTCCTGAATCTCGCGGAGTTACAGTGCCGTCACAAGGTCCGTATCTCAAACCTAGAATGGCAGAGCATCCGGCAGCTTTGAAAGAGACCTTCGCCTTTCTTCTGGCCTTCGGGGACGCTCCATGAGGAACAAGCTCCTCAGCAGCGTGCGTCTTTAGATCTTTCATGGCAGAACCTCTGTGGGCGACCTCATTCATCCCCCCACGTGAGAGACACACACAACCTGCCATTAGGGGGTGGAAGGCTTTAGAGTCCAGAAGCGAGGCTGGTGCTCCCACTCAGCATTCCTGCACGGAACTGAGCCCGGGTGCGTGAGACCGTGAGAGGGGGAAAAGACAGGCATACCAGCGAGCTGTTCACGGTGCACGCTGACGCATCACCCTTCAAGCTCACGTTCATTTCATGGAGAGAACACGAGGCCTTGATGCGCATTCCTGTGGTACGTAAACTTTGGTCGCGTCCCCTGGTGGGCACATCGGCTCAGGACTGCCCTGTCCCAAAGGCTCCAGGTGTGGAGCCCGACTGTTGGAGCTCAGCCTCACGTGGCTCTTTCACGGACGAGACCGGCTCGCAATGGGACCGTTCACGAGCTGGGAACCGTGCTGGCTGTTAGGAGTCGGCACACCAAGAGCCCTCCGAGGGAGAGGAGCTGCTGACGTTTGCCAGCACAGTCTCCAATTCCCAACTGCAACCATTCCCTGTAAGAGGCTCCCAAAAGCTTCGACGCAGCTTCTCAGTTAGCTATAAATGGAGGCCAGTCACTTGGCAGACTCCCCCAACGCCCGGCCTCCCAGGCTGCGATACAGACACGCCGACTGCTTCAGCCAACAGGGACAGCTTGGAGTAAAAGTGAGACTCCTACGTGTCAAAGTTCTTGCGTGACGCTGGCCAGAAGCTCAAACATTTAGGGCAGGGCATCAGGGCACTTCGCCGCATGCGGAGCAAGTTTGTTCTCATCTCGCCTCTGAATGCCGAGTTTAACCAGCTAGGAAGCAAACTTCGGGAAAGGTACTCAGGGTGCCGCCGATTCAAAATTCTCTCACCAGACAGCCCAAATCGTGTACGCCTCTTTGTATTTTCCATGGGCAGGACAAAATGGTGTCAACCCGCACGCCTCCAGCTGGGGGTGGGTTGGGGTGGGGTGGGGTGGGGGTGGCGGTTGGATGACGTACACTTTCTCCATGGGAAACAGGCCCACGCCTTCAGTGTGAAAGGCCTCTACGCCTCTCTGCTTTCGCAGCCCAGGCGTAGCCTCAGCTCTGAAAAGCTTCCAGAGCAGGAAGGTCAGAAAACCTTTGAACCACCCAGCAGGTGCAGCAAAGAACAAGGGCTTCTCTCTTGGCCTTGAGAACACCCACTGCCCAGCGCTCCATTGTGTACACACGTGGTGGAGGAAGGGTGCTGCATTCGGCTCCGTGAGAACTTCTCCGGGCCACGTAGTGTGAACGCAAGTAGATGAGCCCTACATCTCATGCCAGTCTCCTGTGCGAGTTGGAGAAGGCGAACTCCCTGCTTGAATCCGGGGGTGGGTTAAGTACCCTCCGGGGAAGGATCGTTGCTTGTGACCCCGGGGCTGGTATCGAGGTGACTGTTCTGTGCATCCACTTCGCAGCTGTTCTCTCTCCGCGGGTCCTCTCCGCCTGCTGCAGCCAACAGGGACAGCTTAGGGTAAAGATAAAAACCCAGGGTGTAAATGTTCTTGCCTAGCCCATGCCCCAAGCCAAGCGTATATGCCTCTGGTCAAAGGCTTTCGCCACAAGCTGAACACGTTTGGTCTCATCTAAGCCTCTGAAGCCCGAGTTTACCCAGCTATGAATCAAACTTCAGGAAAGGTGCTCAGGGTGATGCGGACTGCCAAGCATTTCACCAGGCAGCCCAGATCGAGTACAAACACTTGTGTTTGAAACGGGCAGAGGAAATGGTGTCAAGAGCGTGCCTCCATCTCCCGGGCGTCGTACACGTTCTCTCCACGAGACGCAAGCCCTTCCTCCAGTGTGAAAGGCCTCTACACTCTACACCTCTTGCGCTCACAGCACGCAGGTGCCACCCGCTCTGAACATCTTCCAAAGGCACAGGGGTCACGCAACTTGTGAACCACAGAGCGCGGGTGCAGCACACACCTAGGTCTTCGCTGTCGGCCTGAGAACACCCACGGCACAGGGCTTCTTTGGTGCACACACGTGGTAGCGTTCCGTGACGCATTCTGCTCCCTGAAACCTTCTCGGGGACACAGAGTGTGAGCACACGTAGATTAGACCTACACCTCATCCCTCTTTCTTGAGTGAGTTGTACTGCTATAAGGCAAAACTCCCTGCTGGAATCTCGGTGTGGCTTAAGTATCCTCCGGGAAGCGATCGCTGCTAGAGACACTGTGCTGCTCTCTAGGATAATGGTCTGTGCCTCCACTGCGCTGCTCTTGTCTCCAAGTCACTTGCGAAGGCCTTTTCGAAGAGGTTGCTCACAGTGTCATTTCTTTAGAGTAACACACAGGCATACGAGGATGCCGGTTCTGTGAAGGAAAATGCTCCCTGCCTCAGCCACTTGGGCGCCGTTTTGTACAGGAAAGGACACTCCGCCTTGGAGGCTCTTCCTTCCGGATTGCCACTCGCCCTGGCGATGTCTCCTTAATCTCGCGGGGTTACAGTGCCGTCACAAGGTCCGTATCTCAGGCCTAGAACGGCAGAGCATCCGGCAGCTTTGAAAGAGACCTTCGCCTTTCTTCTGGCCTTCGGGGACGGTCCATGAGGAACAAGCTCCTCAGCAGCGTGCGTCTTTAGATCTTTCATGGCAGAACCTCTGTGGGCGACCTCATTCCTCCCCCCACGTGAGAGACACACACAACCTGCCATTAGGGGGTGGAAGGCTTTAGAGTCCAGAAGCGA
Organism: Orcinus orca; assembly: GCF_937001465.1. Classification (NCBI taxonomy): domain Eukaryota; kingdom Metazoa; phylum Chordata; class Mammalia; order Artiodactyla; family Delphinidae; genus Orcinus; species Orcinus orca. The sequence continues at coordinate 1,001,714 of NW_026043958.1, read as the reverse complement.
GGCTGGCGATCCCACTCAGCATTCCTGCACGGAACTGAGCCCGGGTGCGTGAGACCGTGAGAGGGGGCAAAGACAGGCGTACCAGCGAGCTGTTCACGGTGCACGCTGACGCATCACCCTTCAAGCTCACGTTCATTTCATGGAGAGAACACGAGGCCTTGATGCGCTTTCCTGTGGTACGTAAACTTTGGTCGCGTCCCCTGGTGGGCACATCGGCTCAGGACTGCCCTGTCCCAAAGGCTCCAGGTGTGGAGCCCGACTGTTGGAGCTCAGCCTCACGTGGCTCTTTCACGGACGAGACCGGCTCGCAGTGGGACTGTTCACGAGCTGGGGACCGTGCTGGCTGTTAGGAGTCGGCACACCAAGAGCCCTCCGAGGGAGAGGAACTGCTGACGTTTGCCAGCACAGTCTCCAATTCCCAACTGCAACCATTCCCTGTAAGAGGCTCCCAAAAGCTTCGATGCAGTTTCTCAGTTAGCTATAAATGGAGGCCAGTCACTTGGCAGACTCCCCCAACGCCCGGCCTCCAAGGCTGCGATACAGACACGCCGACTGCTTCAGCCAATAGGGACAGCTTGGAGTAAAAGGGAGACTCCTACGTGTCAAAGTACTTGCGTGACGCTGGCCAGAAGCTCAAACATTTAGGGCAGGGCATCAGGGCACTTCGCCGAACGCGGAGCAAATTTGTTCTCATCTCGCCTCTGAATGCCGAGTTTAACCAGCTAGGAAGCAAACTTCGGCAAAGGTACTCAGGGTGCCGCCGATTCAAAATTCTCTCACCAGACAGCCCAAATCGTGTACGCCTCTTTGTATTTTCCATGGGCAGGACAAAATGGTGTCAACCCGCACGCCTCCAGCTGGGGGTGGGTTGGGGTGGGGTGGGGTGGGGTGGGGTGGGGTGGAGGTGGGGGTTGGGCGACGTACACTTTCTCCATGGGAAACAGGCCCACGCCTTCAGTGTGAAAGGCCTCTACGCCTCTCTGCTTTCGCAGCCCAGGCGTAGCCTCAGCTCTGAAAAGCTTCCAGAGCAGGAAGGTCAGAAAACCTTTGAACCACCCAGCAGGTGCAGCACAGAACAAGGGCTTCTCTCTTGGCCTTGAGAACACCCACTGCCCAGCGCTCCTTTGTGTACACACGTGGTGGAGGAAGGGTGCTGGATTCGGCTCCGTGAGAACTTCTCCGGGCCACGTAGTGTGAACGCAGGTAGATGAGCCCTACATCTCATGCCAGTCTCCTGTGCGAGTTGGACAAGGCGAACTCCCTGCTTGAATCCCGGGGTGGGTTAAGTACCCTCCGGGGAAGGATCGCTGCTTGGGACCCCGGTGCTGGTATCGAGGTGACTGTTCTGTGCATCCACTTCGCAGCTGTTCTCTCTCCGCGGGTTCTCTCCGCCTGCTGCAGCCAAAAGGGACAGCTTAGGGTAAAGATAAAAACCCAGTGTGTAAACGTTCTTGCCTAGCCCTCGCCCCAAGCACAAGTGTATATGCCTCTGGTCAAAGGCTTTCACCACAAGCTGAACACGTTTGGTCTCATCTAAGCCTCTGAAGCCCGAGTTTACCCAGCTACGAATCAAACATCAGGAAAGGTGCTCAGGGTGATGCGGACTGCCAAGCGTTTCACCAGGCAGCCCAGATCGAGTACAAACACTTGTGTTTTAAACGGGCAGAGGAAATGGTGTCAAGAGCGCGCCTCCATCTCCCGGCCGACGCACACGTTCTCTCCACAAGACGCAAGCCCTTCCTCCAGTGTGAAAGGCCTCTACACTCTACACCTCTTGCGCTCACAGCACGCAGGTGCCACCCGCTCTGAACATCTTCCAAAGGCACAGGGGTCGCGCAACGTGTTAACCACCGAGCGCGGGTGCAGCACACAACTAGGCCTTCGTTGTCGGCCTGAGAACACCCACGGCACAGGGCTTCTTTGGTGCTCAAACATGGTAGCGGTCGGTGATGCATTCTGCTCCGTGAAACCTTCTCGGGGACACAGAGCGTGAGCACACGTAGATTAGCCCTACACCTCATCCCTCTTTCTTGAGTGAGTTGTACTGCTATAAGGCAAAACTCCCTGCTGGAATCTCGGTGTGGCTTAAGTATCCTCCAGGAAGCGATCGCTGCTAGAGACACTGTGCTGCTCTCTAGGATAATGGTCTGTGCCTCCACTGCGCTGCTGTTGTCTCCAAGTCGCTTGCGAAGGCCTTTTCGAAGAGTTTGCTCACAGTGTTGTTTCTTTAGAGTTACCCACAGGCATACGAGGATGCCGGTTCTGTGAAGGAAAATGCTCCCTGCCTCAGCCACTTGGGCGCCGTTTTGTACAGGAAAGGACACTCCGCCTTGGAGGTTCTTCCTTCCGGATTGCCACTCACACTGGCGATGTCTCCTGAATCTCGCGGGGTTACAGTGCCGTCACAAGGTCCGTATCACAGACCTAGAACGGTAGAGCATCCGGCAGCTTTGAAAGAGACCTTTGCCTTTCTTCTGGCCTTCGGGGATGCTCCATGAGGAACAAGCTCCTCAGCAGCGTGCGTCTTTAGATCTTTCATGGCAGAACCTCTGTGGGCGACCTCATTCCTCCCCCCACGTGAGAGACACACACAACCTGCCATTAGGGAGTGGAAGGCTTTAGAGTCCAGAAGCGAGGCTGGTGCTCCCACTCAGCATTCCTGCACGGAACTGAGCCCGGGTGCGTGAGACCGTGAGAGGGGGCAAAGACAGGCGTACCAGCGAGCTGTTCACGGTGCACGCTGACGCATCACCCTTCAAGCTCACGTTCATTTCATGGAGAGAACACGAGGCCTTGATGCGCTTTCCTGTGGTACGTAAACTTTGGTCGCGTCCCCTGGTGGGCACATCGGCTCAGGACTGCCCTGTCCCAAAGGCTCCAGGTGTGGAGCCCGACTGTTGGAGCTCAGCCTCACGTGGCTCTTTCACGGACGAGACCGGCTCGCAATGGGACCGTTCACGAGCTGGGGACCGTGCTGGCTGTTAGGAGTCGGCACACCAAGAGCCCTCCGAGGGAGAGGAGCTGCTGACGTTTGCCAGCACAGTCTCCAATTCCGAACTGCAACCATTCCCTGTAAGAGGCTCCCGAAAGCTTCGACGCAGTTTCTCAGTTAGCTATAAATGGAGGCCAGTCACTTGGCAGACTCCCCCAACGGCCGGCCTCCCAGGCTGCGATACAGACACGCCGACTGCTTCAGCCGACAGGGACCGCTTGGAGTAAAAGTGAGACTCCTACGTGTCAAAGTACTTGCGTGACGCTGGCCAGAAGCTCAAACATTTAGGGCAGGGCATCAGGGCACTTCGGCGCACGCGGAGCAAGTTTGTTCTCATCTCGCCTCTGAATGCCGAGTTTAACCAGCTAGGAAGCAAACTTCGGGAAAGGTACTCAGGGTGCCGCCGATTCAAAATTCTCTCACCAGACAGCCCAAATCGTGTACGCCTCTTTGTATTTTCCATGGGCAGGACAAAATGGTGTCAACCCGCACGCCTCCAGCTGGGGGTGGGTTGGAGTGGGGTGGGGTGGGGTGGGGTGGGGTGGGAGTGGGGGTTGGGCGACGTACACTTTCCCCATGGGAAACAGTTCCACGCCTTCAGTATGAAAGGCCTCTACGCCTCTCTGCTTTCGCAGCCCAGGCGTAGCCTCAGCTCTGAAAAGCTTCCAGAGCAGGAAGGTCAGAAAACCTTTGAACCACCCAGCAGGTGCAGCACAGAACAAGGGCTTCTCTCTTGGCCTGAGAACACCCACTGCCCAGCGCTCCTTTGTGTACACACGTGGTGGAGGAAGGGTGCTGGATTCGGCTCCGTGAGAACTTCTCCGGGCCACGTAGTGTGAACGCAAGTAGATGAGCCCTACATCTCATGCCAGTCTCCTGTGCGAGTTGGACAAGGCGAACTCCCTGCTTGAATCCCTGGGTGGGTTAAGTACCCTGCGGGGAAGGATCGTTGCTTGGGAGCCCGGGGCTGGTATCGAGGTGACTGTTGTGTGCATCCACTTCGCAGCTGTTCTCTCTCCGCGGGTTCTCTCCACCTGCTGCAGCCAAAAGGGACAGCTTAGGGTAAAGATAAAAACCCAGTGTGTAAACGTTCTTGCCTAGCCCTCGCCCCAAGCACAAGCTTATATGCCTCTGGTCAAAGGCTTTCGCCACAAGCTGAACACGTTTGGTCTCATCTAAGCCTCTGAAGCCCGAGTTTACCCAGCTACGAATCAAACTTCAGGAAAGGTGCTCAGGGTGATGCGGACTGCCAAGCGTTTCACCAGGCAGCCCAGATCGAGTACAAACACTTGTGTTTGAAACGGGCAGAGGAAATGGTGTCAAGAGCGCGCCTCCATCTCCCGGGCGACGTACACATTTTCTCCATGAGATGCAAGCCTTTCCTCCAGTGTGAAAGGCCTTTACACTCTACACCTCTTGCGCTCGCAGCACGCAGGTGCCACACGCTCTGAGCATCTTCAAAAGGCACAGGGTCACGCAACGTGTGAACCACCGGGCGCGGGTGCAGCACACACCTAGGTCTTCGCTGTCGGCCTGAGAACACCCACGGCACAGGGCTTCTTTGGTGCACACACGTGGTAGTGGTCGGTGATGCATTCTGCTCCGTGAAACCTTCTCGGGGACACAGAGCGTGAGCGCACGTAGATTAGCCCTACACCTCATCCCTCTTTCTTGAGTGAGTTGTACTGCTATAAGGCAAAACTCCCTGCTGGAATCTCGGTGTGGCTTAAGTATCCTCCGGGAAGCGATCGCTGCTAGAGACACTGTGCTGCTCTCTAGGATAATGGTCTGTGCCTCCACTGCGCTGCTGTTGTCTCCAAGTCGCTTGCGAAGGCCTTTTCGAAGAGGTTGCTCACAGTGTCGTTTCTTTAGAGTAACCCACAGGCATACGAGGATGCCGGTTCTGTGAAGGAAAATGCTCCCTGCCTCAGCCACTTGGGTGCCGTTTTGTACAGGAAAGGACACTCCGCCTTGGAGGTTCTTCCTTCCGGATTGCCACTCGCACTGGCGATGTCCTCTGAATCTCGCGGGGTTACAGTGCCGTCACAAGGTCCGTATCTCAGGCCTAGAATGGCAGAGCGTCCGGCAGCTTTGAAAGAGACCGTCGGCATTCTTCTGGTCTTCGGGGACGCTCCATGAGGAACAAGCTCCTCAGCAGCGTGCGTCTTTAGATCTTTCATGGCAGAACCTCTGTGGGCGACCTCATTCCTCCCCCCACGTGAGAGACACACACAACCTGCCATTAGGGTGTGGAAGGCTTTAGAGTCCAGAAGCGAGGCTGGTGCTCCTACTCAGCATTCCTGCACGGAACTGAGCCCGGGTGCGTGAGACCGTGAGAGGGGGCAAAGACAGGCGTACCAGCGAGCTGTTCACGGTGCACGCTGACGCAACACCCTTCAAGCTCACGTTCATTTCATGGAGAGAACACGAGGCCTTGATGCGCTTTCCTGTGGTACGTAAACTTTGGTCGCGTCCCCTGGTGGGCACATCGGCTCAGGACTGCCCTGTCCCAAAGGCTCCAGGAGTGGAGCCCGACTGTTGGAGCTCAGCCTCACATGGCTCTTTCACGGACGAGACCGGCTCGCAATGGGACCGTTCACGAGCTGGGGACCATGCTGGCTGTTAGGAGTCGGCACACCAAGAGCCCTCCGAGGGAGAGGAGCTGCTGACGTTTGCCAGCACAGTCTCCAATTCCGAACTGCAACCATTCCCTGTAAGAGGCTCCCGAAAGCTTTGACGCAGTTTCTCAGTTAGCTATAAATGTAGGCCAGTCACTTGGCAGACTCCCCCAACGCCCGGCCTCCCAGGCTGCGATACAGACACGCCAACTGCTTCAGCCAACAGGGACAGCTTGGAGTAAATGGGAGACTCCTACGTGTCAAAGTACTTGTGTGACGCTGGCAAGAAGCTCAAACATTTAGGGCAGGGCATCAGGGCACTTCGCCGCACGCGGAGCAAGTTTGTTCTCATCTCGCCTCTGAATGCCGAGTTTAACCAGCTAGGAAGCAAACTTCGGGAAAGGTACTCAGGGTGCCGCCGATTCAAAATTCTCTCACCAGACAGCCCAAATCGTGTACGCCTCATTGTATTTTCCATGGGCAGGTCAAAATGTTGTCAACCCGCACGCCTCCAGCTGGGGGTGGGTTGGGGTGGGTTGGGGTGGGGTGGGGTGGGGTGGGGTGGGGGTGGGGGTTGGACGACGTACACTTTCTCCATGGGAAACAAGACCACGCCTTCAGTGTGAAAGGCCTCTACGCCTCTCTGCTTTCGCAGCCCAGTCGTAGCCTCAGCTCTGAAAAGCTTCCAGAGCAGGAAGGTCAGAAAACCTTTGAACCACCCAGCAGGTGCAGCACAGAACAAGGGCTTCTCTCTTGGCCTTGAGAACACCCACTGCCCAGCGCTCCTTTGTGTACACACGTGGTGGAGGAAGGGTGCTGGATTCGGCTCCGTGAGAACTTCTCCAGGCCACGTAGTGTGAACGCAAGTAGATGAGCCCTACATCTCATGCCAGTCTCCTGTGCGAGTTGGACAAGGTGAACTCCCTGCTTGAATCCCGGGGTGGGTTAAGTACCCTCCGGGGAAGGATCGTTGCTTGGGACCCCGGGGCTTGTATCGAGGTGACTGTTCTGTGCATCCACTTCGCAGCTGTTCTCTCTCCGCGGGTTCTCTCCGCCTGCTGCAGCCAAAAGGGACAGCTTAGGGTAAAGATAAAAACCCAGGGTGTAAACGTTCTTGCCTAGCCCTCGCCCCAAGCACAAGCGTATATGCCTCTGGTCAAAGGCTTTCGCCACAAACTGAACACGTTTGGTCTCATCTAAGCCTCTGAAGCCCGAGTTTACCCAGCTACGAATCAAACTTCAGGAAAGGTGCTCAGGGTGATGCGGACTGCCAAGCGTTTCACCAGGCAGCCCAGATCGAGTACAAACACTTGTGTTTTAAACGGGCAGAGGAAATGGTGTCAAGAGCGCGCCTCCATCTCCCGGGCGACGTACACGTACTCTCCACGAGACGCAAGCCCTTCCTCCAGTGTGAAAGGCCTCTACACTCTACACCTCTTGCGCTCACAGCATGCAGGTGCCACCCGCTCTGAACATCTTCCAAAGGCACAGGGGTCACGCAACGTGTGAACCACCGAGCGCGGGTGCAGCACACACCTAGGTCTTCGCTGTCGGCCTGAGAACACCCACGGCACAGGGCTTCTTTGGTGCACACACGTGGTAGCGGTCGGTGATGCATTCTGCTCCGTGAAACCTTCTCGGGGACACAGAGCGTGAGCGCACGTAGATTAGCCCTACACCTCATCCCTCTTTCTTGAGTGAGTTGTACTGCTATAAGGCAAAACTCCCTGCTGGAATCTCGGTGTGGCTTAAGTATCCTCCGGGAAGCGATCGCTGCTAGAGACACTGTGCTGCTCTCTAGGATAATGGTCTGTGCCTCCACTGCGCTGCTGTTGTCTCCAAGTCGCTTGCGAAGGCCTTTTCGAAGAGGTTGCTCACAGTGTCGTTTCTTTAGAGTAACCCACAGGCATACGAGGATGCCGGTTCTGTGAAGGAAAATGCTCCCTGCCTCAGCCATTTGGGCGCCGTTTTGTACAGGAAAGGACACTCCGCCTTGAAGGTTCTTCCTTCTGGATTGCCACTCGCACTGGCGATGTCTCCTGAATCTCGCGGGGTTACAGTGCCGTCACAAGGTCCGTATCTCAGGCCTAGAATGGCAGAGCGTCCGGCAGCTTTGAAAGAGAACGTCGGCATTCTTCTGGCCTTCGGGGACGCTCCATGAGGAACAAGCTCCTCAGCAGCGTGCGTCTTTAGATCTTTCATGGCAGAACCTCTGTGGGCGACCTCATTCCTCCCCCCACGTGAGAGACACACACAACCTGCCATTAGGGGGTGGAAGGCTTTAGAGTCCAGAAGCGAGGCTGGCGCTCCCACTCAGCATTCCTGCACAGAACTGAGCCCGGGTGCGTGAGACCGTGAGAGGGGGCAAAGACAGGCGTACCAGCGAGCTGCTCACGGTGCATGCTGACGCATCACCCTTCAAGCTCACGTTCATTTCATGGAGAGAACACGAGGCCTTGATGCGCTTTCCTGTGGTACGTAAACTTTGGTCGCGTCCCCTGGTGGGCACATCGGCTCAGGACTGCCCTGTCCCAAAGGCTCCAGGTGTGGAGCCCGACTGTTGGAGCTCAGCCTCACGTGGCTCTTTCACGGACGAGACTGGCTCGCAATGGGACCGTTCACGAGCTGGGGACCGTGCTGGCTGTTAGGAGTCGGCACACCAAGAGCCCTCCGAGGGAGAGGAGCTGCTGACGTTTGCCAGCACAGTCTCCAATTCCGAACTGCAACCATTCCCTGTAAGAGGCTCCCGAAAGCTTCGACGCAGTTTCTCAGTTAGCTATAAATGGAGGCCAGTCACTTGGCAGACTACCCCAACGCCCGGCCTCCCAGGCTGCGATACAGACACGCCGACTGCTTCAGCCAACAGGGACAGCTTGGAGTAAAAGGGAGACTCCTACTTGTGAAAGTACTTGTGTGACGCTGGCCAGAAGCTCAAACATTTAGGGCAGGGCATCAGGGCACTTCGCCGCACGCGGAGCAAGTTTGTTCTCATCTCGCCTCTGAATGCCGAGTTTAACCAGCTAGGAAGCAAACTTCGGGAAAGGTACTCAGGGTGCCGCTGATTCAAAATTCTCTCACCAGAGAGCCCAAATCGTGTACGCGTCTTTGTATTTTCCATGGGCAGGACAAAATGGTGTCAACCCGCACGCCTCCAGCTGGGGGTGGGTTGGGGTATGGTTGGGTGGGGTGGGGGTGGGGGTTGGGCGACGTACACTTTCTCCATGGGAAACAGGCCCACGCCTTCAGTGTGAAAGGCCTCTACGACTCTCTGCTTTCGCAGCCCTGGCGTAGCCTCAGCTCTGAAAAGCTTCCAGAGCTGGAAGGTCAGAAAACCTTTGAACAACCCAGCAGGTGTAGCACAGAACAAGGGCTTCTCTCTTGGCCTTGAGAACACCCACTGCCCAGCGCTCCTTTGTGTACACACGTGGTGGAGGAAGGGTGCTGGATTCGGCTCCGTGAGAACTTCTCCGGGTCACGTAGTGTGAACGCAAGTAGATGAGCCCTACATCTCATGCCAGTCTCCTGTGCGAGTTGGACAAGGCGAACTCCCTGCTTGAATCCCGGGGTGGGTTAAGTACCCTCCGGGGAAGGATCGTAGCTTGGGACCCCGGGGCTGGTATCGAGGTAACTGTTCTGTGCATCCACTTCGCAGCTGTTCTCTCTCCGCGGGTTCTCTCCGCCTGCTGCAGCCAAAAGGGACAGCTTAGGGTAAAGATAAAAACCCAGGGTGTAAATGTTCTTGCCTAGCCCTCGCCCCAAGCACAAGCGTATATGCCTCTGGTCAAAGGCTTTCGCCACAAGCTGAACACGTTTGGTCTCATCTAAGCCTCTGAAGCCCGAGTTTACCCAGCTACGAATCAAACTTCAGGAAAGGTGCTCAGGGTGATACGGACTGCCAAGCGTTTCACCAGGCAGCCCCGATCGAGTACAAACACTTGTGTTTTAAACGGGCAGAGGAAATGGTGTTAAGAGCGCGCCTCCATCTCCCGGGCGACGTACACGTTCTCTCCACGAGATGCAAGCCCTTCCTCCAGTGTGAAAGGCATCTACACTCTACACCTCTTGCGCTCACAGCACGCAGGTGCCAACCACTCTGAACATCTTCCAAAGGCACAGGGGTCACGCAACGTGTGAACCACCGAGCGCGGGTGCAGCACACACCTAGGTCTTCGCTGTCGGCCTGAGAACACCCACGGCACAGGGCTTCTTTGGTGCACACACATGGTAGCGGTCGGTGATGCATTCTGCTCCGTGAAACCTTCTCGGGGACACAGAGCGTGAGCGCACGTAGATTAGCCCTACACCTCATCCCTCTTTCTTGAGTGAGTTGTACTGCTATAAGGCAAAACTCCCTGCTGGAATCTCGGTGTGGCTTAAGTATCCTCCGGGAAGCGATCGCTGCTAGAGACACTGTGCTGCTCTCTAGGATAATGGTCTGTGCCTCCACTGCGCTGCTGTTGTCTCCAAGTCGCTTGCGAAGGCCTTTTCGAAGAGGTTGCTCACAGTGTCGTTTCTTTAGAGTAACCCACAGGCATACGAGGATGCCGGTTCTGTGAAGGAAAATGCTGCCTGCCTCAGCCACTTGGGCACCGTTTTGTACAGGAAAGGACACTACGCCTTGAAGGTTCTTCCTTCCGGATTGCCACTCGCACTGGCGATGTCTCCTGAATCTCGCGGGGTTACAGTGCTGTCACAAGGTCCGTATCTCAGGCCTAGAATGGCAGAGCGTCCGGCAGCTTTGTAAGAGACCGTCGGCATTCTTCTGGCCTTTGGGGACGCTCCATGAGGAACAAGCTCCTCAGCAGCGTGCGTCTTTAGATCTTTCATGGCAGAACCTCTGTGGGCGACCTCATTCCTCCCCCCACGTGAGAGACACACACAACCTGCCATTAGGGGGTGGAAGGCTTTAGAGTCCAGAAGCGAGGCTGGCGCTCCCACTCAGCATTCCTGCACAGAACTGAGCCCGGGTGCATGAGACCGTGAGAGGGGGCAAAGACAGGCGTACCAGCGAGCTGTTCACGGTGCACACTGACGCATCACCCTTCAAGCTCACGTTCATTTCATGGAGAGAACACGAGGCCTTGATACGCTTTCCTGTGGTACGTAAACTTTGGTCGCGTCCCCTGGTGGGCACATCGGCTCAGGACTGCCCTGTCCCAAAGGCTCCAGGTGTGGAGCCCGACTGTTGGAGCTCAGCCTCACGTGGCTCTTTCATGGACGAGACCGGCTCGCAATGGGACCGTTCACAAGCTGGGGACTGTGCTGGCTGTTAGGAGTTGGCACACCAAGAGCCCTCCGAGGGAGAGGAGCTGCTGACGTTTGCCAGCACAGTCTCCAATTCCCAACTGCAACCATTCCCTGTAAGAGGCTCCCGAAAGCTTCGACGCAGTTTCTCAGTTAGCTATAAATGGAGGCCAGTCACTTGGCAGACTCCCCCAATGCCCAGCCTCCCAGGCTGCGATACAGACACGCCGACTGCTTCAGCCAACAGGGACAGCTTGGAGTAAAAGTGAGACTCCTATGTGTCAAAGTACTTGCGTGATGCTGGCCAGAAGCTCAAACATTTAGGGCAGGGCATCAGGGCACTTCGCTGCACGCGGAGCAAGTTTGTTCTCATCTCGCCTCTGAATGCCGAGTTTAACCAACTAGGAAGCAAACTTCGGGAAAGGTACTCAGGGTGCCGCCGATTCAAAATTCTCTCACCAGACAGCCCAAATCGTGTACGCCTCTTTGTATTTTCCATGGGCAGGACAAAATGGTGTCAACCCACACGCCTCCAGCTGGGGGTGTGTTGGGGTAAGGTGGGGTGGGGTGGGGGTGGGGGTTGGGCGACGTACACTTTCTCCATGGGAAACAGGCCCACGCCTTCAGTGTGAAAGGCCTCTACGCCTCTCTGCTTTCGCAGCCCAGGCGTAGCCTCAGCTCTGAAAAGCTTCCAGAGCAGGAAGGTCAGAAAACCTTTGAACCACCCAGCAGGTGCAGCACAGAACAAGGGCTTCTCTCTTGGCCTTGAGAACACCCACTGCCCAGCGCTCCTTTGAGTACACACGTGATGGAGGAAGGGTGCTGGATTCGGCTCCGTGAGAACTTCTCCGGGCCACGTAGTGTGAACGCAAGTAGATGAGCCCTACATCTCATGCCAGTCTCCTGTGCGAGTTGGACAAGGCGAACTCCCTGCTTGAATCCCGGGGTGGGTTAAGTACCCTCCGGGGAAGGATCGTTGCTTGGGACCCCGGGGCTGGTATCCAGTTGACTGTTTTGTGCATCCACTTCGCAGCTGTTCTCTCTCTGCGGGTTCTCTCCGCCTGCTGCAGCCAAAAGGGACAGCTTAGGGTAAAGATAAAAACCCAGGGTGTAAACGTTCTTGCCTAGCCCTCGCCCCAAGCACAAGCGTATATGCCTCTGGTCAAAGGCTTTCTCCACAAGCTGAACACGTTTGGTCTCATCTAAGCCTCTGAAGCCCGAGTTTACCCAGCTACGAATCAAACTTCAGGAAAGGTGCTCAGGGTGATGCGGACTGCCAAGCGTTTCACCAGGCAGCCCAGATCGAGTACAAACACTTGTGTTTTAAACGGGCAGAGGAAATGGTGTCAAGAGCGCGCCTCCATCTCCCGGGCGACGTACACGTTCTCTCCATGAGACGCAAGCCCTTCCTCCAGTGTGAAAGGCCTCTACACTCTACACCTCTTGCGCTCGCAGCACGCATGTGCCACCCGCTCTGAACATCTTCCAAAGTCACAGGGGTCACGCAATGTGTGAACCACGGAGCGCGGGTGCAGCACACACCTAGGTCTTCACTGTCGGCCTGAGAACACCCACGGCACAGGGCTTCTTTGGTGCACACACGTGGTAGCGGTCGGTGATGCATTCTGCTCCGTGAAACCTTCTCAGGGACACAGAGCGTGAGCGCACGTAGATTAGCCCTACACCTCATCCCTCTTTCTTGAGTGAGTTGTACTGCTATAAGGCAAAACTCCCTGCTGGAATCTCAGTGTGGCTTAAGTATCCTCCGGGAAGCGATCGCTGCTAGAGACACTGTGCTGCTCTCTAGGATAATGGTCTGTGCCTCCACTGTGCTGCTGTTGTCTCCAAGTCGCTTGCGAAGGTCTTTTCGAAGAGGTTGCTCACAGTGTCGTTTCTTTAGAGTAACCCACAGGCATACGAAGATGCCGGTTCTGTGAAGGAAAATGCTCCCTGCCTCAGCCACTTGGGCGCCGTTTTGTACAGGAAAGGACACTCCGCCTTGAAGGTTCTTCCTTCTGGATTGCCACTCGCACTGGCGATGTCTCCTGAATCTCGCGGGGTTACAGTGCTGTCACAAGGTCCGTATCTCAGGCCTAGAATGGCAGAGCGTCCGGCAGCTTTGAAAGAGAACGTCGGCATTCTTCTGGCCTTCGGGGATGCTCCATGAGGAACAAGCTCCTCAGCAGCGTGCGTCTTTAGATCTTTCATGGCAGAACCTCTGTGGGCGACCTCATTCCTCCCCCCACGTGAGAGACACACACAACCTGCCATTAGGGGGTGGAAGGCTTTAGAGTCCAGAAGCGAGGCTGGCGCTCCCACTCAGCATTCCTGCACAGAACTGAGCCCGGGTGCGTGAGACCGTGAGAGGGGGCAAAGACAGGCGTATCAGCGAGCTGTTCACGGTGCACGCTGACGCATCACCCTTCAAGCTCACGTTCATTTCATGGAGAGAACACGAGGCCTTGATGCGCTTTCCTGTGGTACGTAAACTTTGGTCGATTCCCCTGGTGGGCACATCGGCTCAGGACTGCCCTGTCCCAAAGGCTCCAGGTGTGGAGCCCGACTGTTGGAGAACAGCCTCACGTGGCTCTTTCACGGACGAGACCGGCTCGCAATGGGACCGTTCACGAGCTGGGGACCGTGCTGGCTGTTAGGAGTTGGCACACCAAGAGCCCTCCGAGGGAAAGGAGCTGCTGACGTTTGCCAGCACAGTCTCCAATTCCCAACTGCAACCATTCCCTGTAAGAGGCTCCCGAAAGCTTCGACGCAGTTTCTCAGTTAGCTATAAATGGAGGCCAGTCACTTGGCAGACTACCCCAACGCCCGGCCTCCCAGGCTGCGATACAGACACGCCGACTGCTTCAGCCAACAGGGACAGCTTGGAGTAAAAGGGAGACTCCTACTTGTCAAAGTACTTGCGTGACGCTGGCCAGAAGCTCAAACATTTAGGGCAGGGCATCAGGGCAGTTCGCCGCACGCGGAGCAAGTTTGTTCTCATCTCGCCTCTGAATGCCGAGTTTAACCAGCTAGGAAGCAAACTTCGGGAAAGGTACTCAGGGTGCCGCCGATTCAAAATTCTCTCACCAGACAGCCCAAATCGTGTACGCCTCTTTGTATTTTCCATGGGCAGGACAAAATGGTGTCAACCCGCACGCCTCCAGCTGGGGGTGGGTTGGGGTGGGGTGGGGTGGGGTGGGGTGGGGTGGGGGTGGGGGTTGGGCGACGTACACTTTCTCCATGGGAAACAGGCCCACGCCTTCAGTGTGAAATGCCCCTACGCCTCTCTGCTTTCGCAGCCCAGGCGTAGCCTCAGCTCTGAAAAGCTTCCAGAGCAGGAAGGTCAGAAAAACTTTGAACCACCCAGCAGGTGCAGCACAGAACAAGGGCTTCTCTCTTGGCCTTGAGAACACCCACTGCCCAGCGCTCCTTTGTGTACACACGTGGTGGTGGAAGGGTGCTGGATTCGGCTCCGTGAGAACTTCTCCGGGCCACGTAGTGTGAACGCAAGTAGATGAGCCCTACATCTCATGCCAGTCTCCTGTGCGAGTTGGACAAGGCGAACTCCCTGCTTGAATCCCGGGGTGGGTTAAGTACCCTCCGGGGAAGGATCGTTGCTTGGGACCCCGGGGCTGGTATCGAGGTGACTGTTCTGTGCATCCACTTCGCAGCTGTTCTCTCTCCGCGGGTTCTCTCCGCCTGCTGCAGCCAAAAGGGACAGCTTAGGGTAAAGATAAAAACCCAGGGTGTAAACGTTCTTGCCTAGCCCTCGCCCCAAGCACAAGCGTATATGCCTCTGGTCAAAGGCTTTCGCCACAAGCTGAACACGTTTGGTCTCATCTAAGCCTCTGAAGCCCGAGTTTACCCAGCTACGAATCAAACTTCAGGAAAGGTGCTCAGGGTGATGCGGACTGCCAAGCGTTTCACCAGGCAGCCCAGATCGAGTACAAACACTTGTGTTTTAAACGGGCAGAGGAAATGGTGTCAAGAGCGCGCCTCCATCTCCCGGGCGACGTACACGTTCTCTCCATGATACGCAAGCCCTTCCTCCAGTGCGAAAGGCCTCTACACTCTACACCTCTTGCGCTCGCAGCACGCATGTGCCACCCGCTCTGAACATCTTTCAAAGTCACAGGGGTCACGCAATGTGTGAAACACGGAGCGCGGGTGCAGCACACACCTAGGTCTTCGCTGTCGGCCTGAGAACACCCACGGCACAGGGCTTCTTTGGTGCACACACGTGGTAGCGGTCGGTGATGCATTCTGCTCCGTGAAACCTTCTCAGGGACACAGAGCGTGAGCGCACGTAGATTAGCCCTACACCTCATCCCTCTTTCTTGAGTGAGTTGTACTGCTATAAGGCAAAACTCCCTGCTGGAATCTCGGTGTGGCTTAAGTATCCTCCGGGAAGCGATCGCTGCTACAGACACTGTGCTGCTCTCTAGGATAATGGTCTGTGCCTCCACTGCGCTGCTGTTGTCTCCAAGTCGCTTGCGAAGGTCTTTTCGAAGAGGTTGCTCACAGTGTCGTTTCTTTAGAGTAACCCACAGGCATACGAGGATGCCGGTTCTGTGAAGGAAAATGCTCCCTGCCTCAGCCACTTGGGCGCCGTTTGGTACAGGAAAGGACACTCCGCATTGAAGGTTCTTCCTTCCGGATTGCCACTCGCACTGGCGATGTCTCCTGAGTCTCGCAGGGTTACAGTGCCGTCACAAGGTCCGTATCTCAGGCCTAGAACGGCAGAGCGTCCGGCAGCTTTGAAAGAGACCATCGGCATTCTTCTGGCCTTCGAGGTCGCTCCATGAGGAACAAGCTCCTCAGCAGCGTGCGTCTTTAGATCTTTCATGGCAGAACCTCTGTGGGCGACCTCATTCCTCCCCCCACGTGAGAGACACACACAACCTGCCATTAGGGAGTTGAAGGCTTTAGAGTCCAGAAGCGTGGCTGGTGCTCCCACTCAGCATTCCTGCATGGAACTGAGCCCGGGTGCGTGAGACCGTGAGAGGGAGCAAAGACAGGCGTACCAGCGAGCTGTTCATGGTGCACGCTGACGCATCACCCTTCAAGCTCACGTTCATTTCATGGAGAGAACACGAGGCCTTGATGCGCTTTCCTGTGGTACGTAAACTTTGGTCGCGTCCCCTGGTGGGCACATCGGCTCAGGACTGCCCTGTCCCAAAGGCTCCAGGTGTGGAGCCCGACTGTTGGAGCTCAGCCTCACGTGGCTCTTTCACGGATGAGACCAGCTCGCAATGGGACCGTTCACGAGCTGGGGACCGTGCTGGCTGTTAGGAGTCGGCACACCAAGAGCCCTCCGAGGGAGAGGAGCTGCTGACGTTTGCCAGCACAGTCTCCAATTCCGAACTGCAACCATTCCCTGTAAGAGGCTCCCGAAAGCTTTGACGCAGTTTCTCAGTAGGCTATAAATGGAGGCCAGTCACTTGGCAGACTCCCCCAACGCCCGGCCTCCCAGGCTGCGATACAGACACGCCGACTGCTTCAGCCAACAGGGACAGCTTGGAGTAAAAGTGAGACTCCTACGTGTCAAAGTACTTGCGTGACGCTGGCCAGAAGCTCAAACATTTAGGGCAGGGCATCAAGGCACTTCGCCGCACGCGGAGCAAGTTTGTTCTCATCTCGCCTCTGAATGCCGAGTTTAACCAGCTAGGAAGCAAACTTCGGGAAAGGTACTCAGGGTGCCGCCGATTCAAAATTCTTTCACCAGACAGCCCAAATCGTGTACGCCTCTTTGTATTTTCCATGGGCAGGACAAAATGTTGTCAACCCGCATGCCTCCAGCTGGGGGTGGGTTGGGGTGGGGTGGGGTGGGGTGGGGTGGGGTGTGGGTGGGGGTTGGGCGACATACACTTTCTCCATGGGAAACAGGCCCACGCCTTCAGTGTGAAAGGCCTCTACGCCTATCTGATTTCGCAGCCCAGGCGTAGCCTCAGCTCTGAAAAGCTTCCAGAGCAGGAATGTCAGAAAGCCTTTGAACCACCCAGCAGGTGCAGCACAGAACAAGGGCTTCTCTCTTGGCCTTGAGAACACCCACTGCCCAGCGCTCCTTTGTGTACACACGTGGTGGAGGAAGGGTGCTGGATTCGGCTCCGTGAGAACTTCTCCGGGCCACGTAGTGTGAACGCCAGTAGATGAGCCCTACATCTCATGCCAGTCTCCTGTGCGAGTTGGACAAGGCGAACTCCCTGCTTGAATCCCGGGGTGGGTTAAGTACCCTCCGGGGAAGGATCGTTGCTTGGGACCCCGGGGCTGGTATTGAGGTGACTGTTCTGTGCATCCACTTCGCAGCTGTTCTCTCTCCGCGGGTTCTCTCCGCCTGCTGCAGCCAAAAGGGACAGCTTAAGGTAAAGATAAAAACCCAGTGTGTAAACGTTCTTGCCTAGCCCTCGCCCCAAGCACAAGCGTATATGCCTCTGGTCAAAGGCTTTCTCCACAAGCTGAACACGTTTGGTCTCATCTAAGCCTCTGAAGCCCGAGTTTACCCAGCTACGAATCAAACTTCAGGAAAGGTGCTCAGGGTGATGCGGACTGCCAAGCGTTTCACCAGGCAGCCCAGATCGAGTACAAACACTTGTGTTTTAAACGGGCAGAGGAAATGGTGTCAAGAGCGCGCCTCCATCTCCCGGGCGACGTACACGTTTTGTCCATGAGACGCAAGCCCTTCCTCCAGTGTGAAAGGCCTCTACACTCTACACCTCTTGCGTTCGCAGCACACAGGTGCCACCCGCTCTGAACATCTTCCAAAGGCACAGGGGTCACGCAACGTGTGAACCACCGAGCGCGGGTGCAGCACACACCTAGGTCTTCGCTGTCGGCCTGAGAACACCCACGGCACAGGGCTTCTTTGGTGCACACACGTGGTAGCGGTCGGTGATGCATTCTGCTCTATGAAACCTTCTCGGGGACACAGAGCGTGAGCGCACGTACATTAGCCCTACCCCTCATCCCTGTTTCTTGAGTGAGTTGTACTGCTATAAGGCAAAACTCCCTGCTGGAATCTCGGTGTGGCTTAAGTATCCTCTGGGAAGCGATCGCTGATAGAGACACTGTGCTGCTCTCTAGGATAATGGTCTGTGCCTCCACTGCGCTGCTGTTGTCTCCAAGTCGCTTGCGAAGGCCTTTTCGAAGAGGTTGCTCACAGTGTCGTTTCTTTAGAGTAACCCACAGGCATACGAGGATGCCGGTTCTGTGAAGGAAAATGCTCCCTGCCTCAGCCACTTGGGCGCCGTTTTGTACAGGAAAGGACACTCCGCCTTGGAGGTTCTTCCTTCCGGATTGCCACTCGCACTGGCGATGTCTCCTGAATCTCGTGGGGTTACAGTGCCGTCACAAGGTCCGTATCTCAGGCCTAGAATGGCAGAGCGTTCGGCAGCTTTGAAAGAGACCTTCGCCTTTCTTCTGGCCTTCGGGGACGCTCCATGAGGAACAAGCTCCTCAGCAGCGTGCGTCTTTAGATCTTTCATGGCAGAACCTCTGTGGGCGACCTCATTCCTCCCCCCACGTGAGAGACATACACAACCTGCCATTAGTGGGTGGAAGATTTTAGAGTCCAGAAGCGAGGCTGGCGCTCCCACTCAGCATTCCTGCACGGAACTGAGCCCGGGTGCGTGAGACCGTGAGAGGGGGCAAAGACAGGCGTACCAGCGAGCTGTTCACGGTGCACACTGATGCATCACCCTTCAAGCTCACGTTCATTTCATGGAGAGAACACGAGGCCTTGATGCGCTTTCCTGTGGTACGTAAACTTTGGTCGCGTGACCTGGTGGGCACATCGGCTCAGGACTGCCCTGTCCCAAAGGCTCCAGGTGTGGAGCCCGACTGTTGGAGCTCTGCCTCACGTGGCTCTTTCACGGACGAGACCGGCTCGCAATGGGACCGTTCACGAGCTGTGGACCGTGGTGGCTGTTAGGAGTCATCACACCAAGAGCGCTCCAAGGGAGAGGAGCTGCTGCCGTTTGCCAGCACAGTCTCCAATTCCGAACTGCAACCATTCCCTGTAAGAGGCTCCCGAAAGCTTCGACGCAGTTTCTCAGTTAGCTATAAATGGAGGCCAGTCACTTGGCAGACTCCCCCCACGCCCGGCCTCCCAGGCTGCAATACAGACACGCCGACTTCTTCAGCCAACAGGGACAGCTTGGAGTAAAAGGGAGACTCCTACGTGTCAAAGTACTTGCGTGACGCTGGCCAAAAGCTCAAACATTTAGGGCAGGGCATCAAGGCACTTCGCCGCATGCGGAGCAAGTTTGTTCTCATCTCGCCTCTGAATGCCGAGTTTAACCAGCTTGGAAGCAAACTTCGGGAAATGTACTCAGGGTGCCGCCGATTCAAAATTCTCTCACCAGACAGCCCAAATCGTGTACGCCTCTTTGTATTTTCCATGGGCAGGACAAAATGGTGTCAACCCGCACGCCTCCAGCTGGGGGTGGGTTGGGGTTGGGTGGGGTGGGGTGGGGGTGGGGGTTGGGCGACGTACACTTTCTCCATGGGAAACAGGCCCACGCCTTCAGTGTGAAAGGCCTCTACGCCTCTCTGCTTTCGCAGCCCAGGCGTAGACTCAGCTCTGAAAAGCTTCCAGAGCAGGAAGGTCACAAAACCTTTGAACCACCCAGCAGGTGCAGCACAGAGCAAGGGCTTCTCTCTTGGCCTGAGAACACCCACTGCCCAGCGCTCCTTTGTGTACACACGTGGTGGAGGAAGGGTGCTGGATTCGGCTCCGTGAGAACATCTCCGGGCCACGTAGTGTGAGCGCAAGTAGAGGAGCCCTACATCTCATGCCAGTCTCCTGTGCGAGTTGGACAAGGCGAACTCCCTGCTTGAATCCCGGGGTGGGTTAAGAACCCTCCGGGGAAGGAGGGGAAGGATCGTTGCTTGGGACCCCGGGGCTGGTATCGAGGTGACTGTTCTGTGCATCCACTTCGCAGCTGTTCTCTCTCCGCGGGTTCTCTCCGCCTGCTGCAGCCAAAAGGGACAGCTTAGGGTAAAGATAAAAACCCAGTGTGTAAACGTTCTTGCCTAGCCCTCGCCCCAAGGACAAGCCTATATGCCTTTGGGCAAAGGCTTTCGCCACAAGCTGAACACATTTGGTCTCATCTAAGCTTCCGAAGCCCGAGTTTACCCAAATACGAATCAAACATCAGGAAAGGTGCTCAGGGTGATGCGGACTGCCAAGCGTTTCACCAGGCAGCCCAGATCGAGTACAAACACTTGTGTTTTAAACGGGCAGAGGAAATGGTCTCAAGAGCGCGCCTCCATCTCCTGGGCGACGTACACATTTTCTCCATGAGATGCAAGCCCTTCCTCCAGTGTGAAAGGCCTCTACACTCTACACCTCTTGAGATCGCAGCACGCAGGTGCCACCCGCTCTGAACATCTTCCAAAGGCACAGGGTCACGCAACGTGTGAACCACCGAGCGCGGGTGCAGCACACACCTAGGTCTTCGCTGTCAGCCTGAGAAAACCCACGGCACAGGGCTTCTTTGGTGCACACACGTGGTAGCGGTCGGTGATGCATTCTGCTCCGTGAAACCTTGTCGGGGAAACAGAGCGTGAGCGCACGTAGATTAGCCCTACACCTCATCCCTCTTTCTTGAGTGAGTTGTACGTCTATAAGGCAAAACTCCCTGCTGGAATCTTGGTGTGGCTTAAGTATCCTCCAGGAAGCGATCGCTGCTAGAGACACTGTGCTGCTCGCTATCTAGGATAATGGTCTGTGCCTCCACTGCGCTGCTGTTGTCTCCAAGTCGCTTGCGAAGGCCTTTGCGAAGAGGTTGCTCACAGTGTCGTTTCTTTAGAGTAACCCACAGGCATACGAGGATGCCGGTTCTGTGAAGGAAAATGCTCCCTGCCTCAGCCACTTGGGGGCCGTTTTGTACAGGAAAGGACACTCCGCCTTGGAGGTTCTTCCTTCCGGATTGCCACTCGCACTGGCGATGTCTCCTGAATCTCGCGGGGTTACAGTGCCGTCACAAGGTCCGTATCTCAGGCCTAGAACGGCAGAGCGTCCGGCAGCTTTGAAAGAGACCGTCGGCATTCTTCTGGCCTTCGGGGACGCTCCATGAGGACCAAGCTCCTCAGCAGCGTGCGTCTCTAGATCTTTCATGGCAGAACCTCTGTGGGCGACCTCATTCCTCCCCCCACGTGAGAGACACACACAACCTGCCATTAGGGTGTGGAAGGCTTTAGAGTCCAGAAGCGAGGCTGGCGCTCCTACTCAGCATTCCTGAACGGAAATGAGCCCGGGTGCGTGAGACCGTGAGAGGGGGCAAAGACAGGCGTACCAGCGAGCTGTTCACGGTGCACGCTGACGCAACACCCTTCAAGCTCACGTTCATTTTATGGAGAGAACACGAGGCCTTGATGCGCTTTCTTGTGGTACGTAAACTTTGGTCGCGTCCCCTGGTGGGCACATCGGCTCAGGACTGCCCTGTCCCAAAGGCTCCAGGTGTGGAGCCCGACTGTTGGAGCTCAGCCTCACGTGGCTCTTTCATGGACGAGACCGGCTCGCAATGGGACCGTTCACGAGCTGGGTACCGTGCTGGCTGTTAGGAGTCGGCACACCAAGAGCCCTCAGAGCGAGAGGAGCTGCTGACGTTTGCCAGCACAGTCTCCAAATCCCAACTGCAACCATTCCCTGTAAGAGGCTCCCGAAAGCTTCGACGCAGTTTCTCAGTTAGCTATAAATGGAGGCCAGTCACTTGGCAGACTCCCCCAATGCCCGGCCTCCCAGGCTGCGATACAGACATGCCGACTGCTTCAGCTGACAGGGACAGCTTGGAGTAAAAGTGAGAATCCTACGTTTCAAAGTACGTGCGTGACGCTGGCCAGAAGCAAAAACATTTAGGGCAGGGCATCAAGGCACTTCGCCGCACCCGGAGCAAGTTTGGTCTCATCTCGCCTCTGAATGCCGAGTTTAACCAGCTTGGAAGCAAACTTCGGGAAAGGTACTCAGGGTGCCGCCGATTCAAAATTCTCTCACCAGACAGCCCAAATCGTGTACGCCTCTTTGTATTTTCCATGGGCAGGACAAAATGGTGTCAACCCGCACGCCTCCAGCTGGGGGTGGGTTGGGGTTGGGTGGGGTGGGGTGGGGGTGGGGGTTGGGCGACGTACACTTTCTCCATGGGAAACAGGCCCACGCCTTCAGTGTGAAAGGCCTCTACGCCTCTCTGCTTTCGCAGCCCAGGCGTAGACTCAGCTCTGAAAAGCTTCCAGAGCAGGAAGGTCAGAAAACCTTTGAACCACCCAGCAGGTGCAGCACAGAGCAAGGGCTTCTCTCTTGGCCTGAGAACACCCACTGCCCAGCGCTCCTTTGTGTACACACGTGGTGGAGGAAGGGTGCTGGATTCGGCTCCGTGAGAACATCTCCGGGCCACGTAGTGTGAGCGCAAGTAGAGGAGCCCTACATCTCATGCCAGTCTCCTGTGCGAGTTGGACAAGGCGAACTCCCTGCTTGAATCCCGGGGTGGGTTAAGAACCCTCCGGGGAAGGATCGTTGCTTGGGACCCCGGGGCTGGTATCGAGGTGACTGTTCTGTGCATCCACTTCGCAGCTGTTCTCTCTCCGTGGTTTCTCTCCGCCTGCTGCAGCCAAAAGGGACAGCTTATGGTAAAGATAAAAACCCAGTGTGTAAACGTTCTTGCCTAGCCCTCGCCCCAAGCACAAGCGTATATGCCTCTGGTCAAAGGCTTTCGCCACAAGCTGAACACGTTTGGTCTCATCTAAGCCTCTGAAGCCCGAGTTTACCCAGCTACGAATCAAACTTCAGGAAAGGTGCTCAGGGTGATGCGGACTGCCAAGCGTTTCACCAGGCAGCCCAGATCGAGTACAAACACTTGTGTTTTAAACGGGCAGAGGAAATGGTCTCAAGAGCGCGCCTCCATCTCCCGGGTGACGTACACGTTTCCTCCATGAGACGCAAGCCCTTCCTCCAGTGTGAAAGGCCTCTACATTCTACTCCTCTTGCGCTCGCAGCACGAAGGTGCCACCCTCTCTGAACATCTCCCAAAGGCACAGGGTCACGCAACGTGTGAACCACCGAGCGCGGGTGCAGCACACACCTAGGTCTGCGCTGTTGGCCTGAGAACACCCACGGCACAGGGCTTCTTTGGTGCACACACGTGGTAGCGGTCGGTGATGCATTCTGCTCCGTGAAACCTTCTCGGGGACACAGAGCGTGAGCGCACGTAGATTAGCCCTACACCTCATCCCTCTTTCTTGAGTGAGTTGTACTGCTATAAGGCAAAACTCCCTGCTGGAATCTTGGTGTGGCTTAAGTATCCTCCGGGAAGCGATCGCTGCTAGAGACACTGTGCTGCTCTCTTGGATAATGGTCTGTGCCTCCACTGCGCTGCTGTTGTCACCAAGTCGCTTGCGAAGGCCTTTGCGAAGAGGTTGCTCACAGTGTCGTTTCTTTAGAGTAACCCACAGGCATACGAGGATGCCGGTTCTGTGAAGGAAAATGCTCCCTGCCTCAGCCACTTGGGCGCCGTTTTGTACAGGAAAGGACACTCCGCCTTGAAGGTTCTTCCTTCCGGATTGCCACTCGCACTGGCGATGTCTCCTGAATCTCGCGGGGTTACAGTGCCGTCACAAGGTCCGTATCTCAGGCTTAGAACGGCAGAGCATCTGGCAGCTTTGAAAGAGACATTCGGCATTCTTCTGACCTTCGGGGACGCTCCATGAGGAACAAGCTCCTCAGCAGCGTGCGTCTTTAGATCTTTCATGGTAGAACCTCTGTGGGTGACCTCATTCCTCCCCCCACGTGAGAGACACACACAACCTGCCATTAGGGGGTGGAAGGCTTTAGAGTCCAGAAGCGAGGCTGGCGCTCCCACTCAGCATTCCTGCACGGAATTGAGCCCGGGTGCGTGAGACCGTGAGAGGAGGCAAAGACAGGTGTACCAGCGAGCTGTTCACGGTGCACGTTGACGCATCACCCTTCAAGCTCATGTTCATTTCATGGAGAGAACACGAGGCCTTGATGCGCTTTCCTGTGGTACGTAAACTTTGGTCGCGTCCCCTGGTGGGCACATCGGTTCAGGACTGCCCTGTCCCAAAGGCTCCAGGTGTGGAGCCCGACTGTTGGAGCTCAGCCTCACGTGGCTCTTTCACGGACGAGACTGGCTCGCAATTTGACCGTTCACGAGCTGGGGACCGTGCTGGCTGTTAGGAGTCGGCACACCAACAGCCCTCCGAGGGAGAGGAGCTGCTGACGTTTGCCAGCACAGTCTCCAATTCCCAACTGCAACCATTCCCTGTAAGAGGCTCCCGAAAGCTTCGACGCAGTTTCTCAGTTAGCTATAAATGGAGGCCAGTCACTTGGCAGACTCCCCCAACGCCCGGCCTCCCAGGCTGCGATACAGACACGCCGACTGCTTCAGCCAACAGGGACAGCTTGGAGTAAAAGTGAGACTCCTACGTGTCAAAGTACTTGCGTGACACTGGCCAGAAGCTCAAACATTTAGGGCAGGGCATCAGGGCACTTCGCCGCACGCGGAGCAAGTTTGTTCTCATCTCGCCTCTGAATGCCGAGTTTAACCAGCTAGGAAGCAAACTTTGGGAAAGGTACTCAGGGTGCCGCCGATTCAAAATTCTCTCACCAGACAGCCCAAATCGTGTACGCCTCTTTGTATTTTCCATGGGCAGGACAAAATGGTGTCAACCCGCACGCCTCCAGCTGGGGGTGGGTTGGGGTGGGGTGGGGTGGGGTGGGGTGGGGTGGGGGTGGGTGATGGGCGACGTACACTTTCTCCATGGGAAACAGGCCCATGCCTTCAGTGTGAAAGGCCTCTACGCCTCTCTGCTTTCGCAGCCCAGGCCTAGCCTCAGCTCTGAAAAACTTCCAGAGCAGGAATGTCAGAAAACCTTTGAACCACCCAGCAGGTGCAGCACAGAACAAGGGCTTCTCTCTTGGCCTTGAGAACACCCACTGCCCAGCGCTCCTTTGTGTACACACGTGGTGGAGGAAGGGTGCTGGATTCGGCTCCGTGAGAACTTCTCCGGGCCACGTAGTGTGAACGCAAGTAAATGAGCCCTACATCTCATGCCAGTCTCCTGTGCGAGTTGGACAAGGCGAACTCCCTGCTTGAATCCCGGGGTGGGTTAAGTACCCTCCGGGGAAGGATTGTTGCTTGGGACCCCGGGTCTGGTATCGAGGTGACAGTTCTGTGCATCCACTTCGTAGCTGTTCTCTCTCCGCGGGTTCTCTCCGCCTGCTGCAGCCAAAAGGGACAGCTTAGGGTAAAGATAAAAACCCAGGGTGTAAACGTTCTTGCCTAGCCCTCGCCCCAAGCACAAGCGTATATGCCTCTGGTCAAAAGCTTTCGCCACAAGCTGAGCACGTTTGGTCTCATCTAAGCCTCTGAAGCCCGAGTTTACCCAGCTACGAATCAAACTTCAGGAAAGGTGCTCAGGGTGATGCGGACTGCCAAGCGTTTCACCAGGCAGCCCAGATCGAGTACAAACACTTGTGTTTTAAACGGGCAGAGGAAATGGTGTCAAGAGCGCGCCTCCATCTCCCGGGCGACGTACACGTTCTCTCCACGAGACGCAAGCCCTTCCTCCAGTGTGAAAGGCCTCTACACTCTACACCTCTTGCGCTCGCAGCACGCAGGTGCCACCCGCTCTGAACATCTTCCAAAGGCACAGGGGTCACGGAACGTGTGAACCACCGAGTGCGGGTGCAGCACACACCTAGGTCTTCGCTGTCGGCCTGAGAACACCCATGGCACAGGGATTCTTTGGTGCACACACGTGGTAGCGGTCGGTGATGCATTCTGCTCCGTGAAACCTTCTCGGGGACACAGAGCGTGAGCGCACGTAGATTAGCCCTACACCTCATCCCTCTTTCTTGAGTGAGTTGTACTGCTATAAGGCAAAACTCCCTGCTGGAATCTCGGTGTGGCTTAAGTATCCTCCGGGAAGCGATCGCTGCTAGAGACACTGTGCTGCTCCCTAGGATAATGGTCTGTGCCTCCACTGCGCTGCTGTTGTTTCCAAGTCGCTTGCGAAGGCCTTTTCGAAGAGGTTGCTCACAGTGTCGTTTCTTTAGAGTACCCCACAGGCATACGAGGATGCCGGTTTTGTGAAGGAAAATGCTCCCTGCCTCAGCCACTTGGGCGCCGTTTTGTACAGGAAAGGACACTCCGCCTTGGAGGTTCTTCCTTCCGGATTGCCACTCGCACTGGCGATGTCTCCTGAATCTCGCGGGGTTACAGTGCCGTCACAAGGTCCGTATCTCAGGCCTAGAATGGCAGATCGTCCGGCAGCTTTGAAAGAGACCTTCGCCATTCCTCTGGCCTTCGGGGACGCTCCATGAGGAACAAGCTCCTCAGCAGCGTGCGTCTTTAGATCTTTCATGGCAGAACCTCTGTGGGCGACCTCATTCCTCCCCCCATGTGAGAGACACACACAACCTGCCATTAGGGGGTGGAAGGCTTTAGAGTCCAGAAGCGAGGCTGGCGCTCCCACTCAGCATTCCTGCACGGAACTGAGCCCAGGTGCATGAGACCGTGAGAGGGGGCAAAGACAGAGGTACCAGCGAGCTGTTCACGGTGCACGCTGACGCATCACCCTTCAAGCTCACGTTCATTTCATGGAGAGAAAACGAGGCCTTGATGCGCTTTCCTGTGGTACGTAAACTTTGGTCGTGTCCCCTGGTGGGCACATCGGCTCAGGACTGCCCTGTCCCAAAGGCTCCAGGTGTGGAGCCCGACTGTTGGAGCTCAGCCTCACGTGGCTCTTTCTCGGACGAGACCGGCTCGCAATGGGACCATTCACGAGCTGGGGACCGTGCTGGCTGTTAGGAGTCGACACACCAAGAGCCCTCCGAGGGAGAGGAGCTGCTGACGTTTGCCAGCACAGTCTCCAATTCCCAACTGCAACCATTCCCTGTAAGAGGCTCCCGAAAGCTTCGACGCAGTTTCTCAGTTAGCTATAAATGGAGGCCAGCCACTTGGCAGACTCCCCCAACGCCCGGCCTCCCAGGCTGCGATACAGACACGCCGATGCTTCAGCCAACAGGGACAGCTTGGAGTAAAAGTGAGACTCCTACGTGTCAAAGTACTTGCGTGACGCTGGCCAGAAGCTCAAACATTTAGGGCAGGGCATCAGGGCACTTCGCCGCACGCGGAGCAAGTTTGTTCTCATCTCGCCTCTGAATGCCGAGTTTAACCAGCTAGGAAGCAAACTTCGGGAAAGGTACTCAGGGTGCCGCCGATTCAAAATTCTCTCACCAGACAGCCCAAATCGTGTACGCCTCTTTGTATTTTCCATGGGCAGGACAAAATGGTGTCAACCCGCACGCCTCCAGCTGGGGGTGGGTTGGGGTGGGGTGGGGTGGGGTGGGGGTGGGGGTTGGGCGACGTACACTTTCTCCATGGGAAACAGGCCCACGCCTTCAGTGTGAAAGGCCTCTACGCCTCTCTGCTTTCGCAGCCCAGGCGTAGACTCAGCTCTGAAAATCTTCCAGAGCAGGAAGGTCAGAAAACCTTTGAACCACCCAGCAGGTGCAGCACAGAGCAAGGGCTTCTCTCTTGGCCTGAGAACACCCACTGCCCAGCGCTCCTTTGTGTACACACGTGGTGGAGGAAGGGTGCTGGATTCGGCTCCGTGAGAACATCTCCGGGCCACGTAGTGTGAGCGCAAGTAGAGGAGCCCTACATCTCATGCCAGTCTCCTGTGCGAGTTGGACAAGGCGAACTCCCTGCTTGAATCCCGGGGTGGGTTAAGAACCCTCCGGGGAAGGATCGTTGCTTGGGACCCCGGGGCTGGTATCGAGGTGACTGTTCTGTGCATCCACTTCGCAGCTGTTCTCTCTCCGTGGTTTCTCTCCGCCTGCTGCAGCCAAAAGGGACAGCTTATGGTAAAGATAAAAACCCAGTGTGTAAACGTTCTTGCCTAGCCCTCGCCCCAAGCACAAGCGTATATGCCTCTGGTCAAAGGCTTTCGCCACAAGCTGAACACGTTTGGTCTCATCTAAGCCTCTGAAGCCCGAGTTTACCCAGCTACGAATCAAACTTCAGGAAAGGTGCTCAGGGTGATGCGGACTGCCAAGCGTTTCACCAGGCAGCCCAGATCGAGTACAAACACTTGTGTTTTAAACGGGCAGAGGAAATGGTCTCAAGAGCGCGCCTCCATCTCCCGGGTGACGTACACGTTTCCTCCATGAGACGCAAGCCCTTCCTCCAGTGTGAAAGGCCTCTACATTCTACTCCTCTTGCGCTCGCAGCACGAAGGTGCCACCCTCTCTGAACATCTCCCAAAGGCACAGGGTCACGCAACGTGTGAACCACCGAGCGCGGGTGCAGCACACACCTAGGTCTGCGCTGTCGGCCTGAGAACACCCACGGCACAGGGCTTCTTTGGTGCACACACGTGGTAGCGGTCGGTGATGCATTCTGCTCCGTGAAACCTTCTCGGGGACACAGAGCGTGAGCGCACGTAGATTAGCCCTACACCTCATCCCTCTTTCTTGAGTGAGTTGTACTGCTATAAGGCAAAACTCCCTGCTGGAATCTTGGTGTGGCTTAAGTATCCTCCGGGAAGCGATCGCTGCTAGAGACACTGTGCTGCTCTCTTGGATAATGGTCTGTGCCTCCACTGCGCTGCTGTTGTCTCCAAGTCGCTTGCGAAGGCCTTTGCGAAGAGGTTGCTCACAGTGTCGTTTCTTTAGAGTAACCCACAGGCATACGAGGATGCCGGTTCTGTGAAGGAAAATGCTCCCTGCCTCAGCCACTTGGGCGCCGTTTTGTACAGGAAAGGACACTCCGCCTTGAAGGTTCTTCCTTCCGGATTGCCACTCGCACTGGCGATGTCTCCTGAATCTCGCGGGGTTACAGTGCCGTCACAAGGTCCGTATCTCAGGCTTAGAACGGCAGAGCATCTGGCAGCTTTGAAAGAGACATTCGGCATTCTTCTGACCTTCGGGGATGCTCCATGAGGAACAAGCTCCTCAGCAGCGTGCGTCTTTAGATCTTTCATGGTAGAACCTCTGTGGGTGACCTCATTCCTCCCCCCACGTGAGAGACACACACAACCTGCCATTAGGGGGTGGAAGGCTTTAGAGTCCAGAAGCGAGGCTGGCGCTCCCACTCAGCATTCCTGCACGGAATTGAGCCCGGGTGCGTGAGACCGTGAGAGGAGGCAAAGACAGGTGTACCAGCGAGCTGTTCACGGTGCACGTTGACGCATCACCCTTCAAGCAAATGTTCATTTCATGGAGAGAACACGAGGCCTTGATGCGCTTTCCTGTGGTACGTAAACTTTGGTCGCGTCCCCTGGTGGGCACATCGGTTCAGGACTGCCCTGTCCCAAAGGCTCCAGGTGTGGAGCCCGACTGTTGGAGCTCAGCCTCACGTGGCTCTTTCACGGACGAGACTGGCTCGCAATTTGACCGTTCACGAGCTGGGGACCGTGCTGGCTGTTAGGAGTCGGCACACCAACAGCCCTCCGAGGGAGAGGAGCTGCTGACGTTTGCCAGCACAGTCTCCAATTCCCAACTGCAACCATTCCCTGTAAGAGGCTCCCGAAAGCTTCGACGCAGTTTCTCAGTTAGCTATAAATGGAGGCCAGTCACTTGGCAGACTCCCCCAACGCCCGGCCTCCCAGGCTGCGATACAGACACGCCGACTGCTTCAGCCAACAGGGACAGCTTGGAGTAAAAGTGAGACTCCTACGTGTCAAAGTACTTGCGTGACACTGGCCAGAAGCTCAAACATTTAGGGCAGGGCATCAGGGCACTTCGCCGCACGCGGAGCAAGTTTGTTCTCATCTCGCCTCTGAATGCCGAGTTTAACCAGCTAGGAAGCAAACTTTGGGAAAGGTACTCAGGGTGCCGCCGATTCAAAATTCTCTCACCAGACAGCCCAAATCGTGTACGCCTCTTTGTATTTTCCATGGGCAGGACAAAATGGTGTCAACCCGCACGCCTCCAGCTGGGGGTGGGTTGGGGTGGGGTGGGGTGGGGTGGGGTGGGGTGGGGGTGGGTGATGGGCGACGTACACTTTCTCCATGGGAAACAGGCCCATGCCTTCAGTGTGAAAGGCCTCTACGCCTCTCTGCTTTCGCAGCCCAGGCCTAGCCTCAGCTCTGAAAAACTTCCAGAGCAGGAAGGTCAGAAATCCTTTGAACCACCCAGCAGGTGCAGCACAGAACAAGGGCTTCTCTCTTGACCTTGAGAACACCCACTGCCCAGCGCTCCTTTGTGTACACATGTGGTGGAGGAAGGGTGCTGGATTCGGCTCCGTGAGAACTTCTCCGGGCCACGTAGTGTGAACGCAAGTAAATGAGCCCTACATCTCATGCCAGTCTCCTGTGCGAGTTGGACAAGGCGAACTCCCTGCTTGAATCCCGGGGTGGGTTAAGTACCCTCCGGGGAAGGATTGTTGCTTGGGACCCCGGGTCTGGTATCGAGGTGACAGTTCTGTGCATCCACTTCGTAGCTGTTCTCTCTCCGCGGGTTCTCTCCGCCTGCTGCAGCCAAAAGGGACAGCTTAGGGTAAAGATAAAAACCCAGGGTGTAAACGTTCTTGCCTAGCCCTCGCCCCAAGCACAAGCGTATATGCCTCTGGTCAAAGGCTTTCGCCACAAGCTGAGCACGTTTGGTCTCATCTAAGCCTCTGAAGCCCGAGTTTACCCAGCTACGAATCAAACTTCAGGAAAGGTGCTCAGGGTGATGCGGACTGCCAAGCGTTTCACCAGGCAGCCCAGATCGAGTACAAACACTTGTGTTTTAAACGGGCAGAGGAAATGGTGTCAAGAGCGCGCCTCCATCTCCCGGGCGACGTACACGTTCTCTCCACGAGACGCAAGCCCTTCCTCCAGTGTGAAAGGCCTCTACACTCTACACCTCTTGCGCTCGCAGCACGCAGGTGCCACCCGCTCTGAACATCTTCCAAAGGCACAGGGGTCACGCGACGTGTGAACCACCGAGCGCGGGTGCAGCACACACCTAGGTCTTCGCTGTCGGCCTGAGAACACCCATGGCACAGGGATTCTTTGGTGCACACACGTGGTAGCGTTCGGTGATGCATTCTGCTCCGTGAAACCTTCTCGGGGACACAGAGCATGAGCGCACGTAGATTAGCCCTACACCTCATCCCTCTTTCTTGAGTGAGTTGTACTGCTATAAGGCAAAACTCCCTGCTGGAATCTCGGTGTGGCTTAAGTATCCTCCGGGAAGCGATCGCTGCTAGAGACACTGTGCTGCTCCCTAGGATAATGGTCTGTGCCTCCACTGCGCTGCTGTTGTTTCCAAGTCGCTTGCGAAGGCCTTTTCGAAGAGGTTGCTCACAGTGTCGTTTCTTTAGAGTACCCCACAGGCATACGAGGATGCCGGTTCTGTGAAGGAAAATGCTCCCTGCCTCAGCCACTTGGGCGCCGTTTTGTACAGGAAAGGACACTCCGCCTTGGAGGTTCTTCCTTCCGGATTGCCACTCGCACTGGCGATGTCTCCTGAATCTCGCGGGGTTACAGTGCCGTCACAAGGTCCGTATCTCAGGCCTAGAATGGCAGATCGTCCGGCAGCTTTGAAAGAGACCTTCGCCATTCTTCTGGCCTTTGGGGACGCTCCATGAGGAACAAGCTCCTCAGCAGCGTGCGTCTTTAGATCTTTCATGGCAGAACCGCTGTGGGCGACCTCATTCCTCCCCCCACGTGAGAGACACACACAACCTGCCATTAGGGGGTGGAAGGCTTTAGAGTCCAGAAGCGAGGCTGGCGCTCCCACTCAGCATTCCTGCACGGAACTGAGCCCAGGTGCATGAGACCGTGAGAGGGGGCAAAGACAGAGGTACCAGCGAGCTGTTCACGGTGCACGCTGACGCATCACCCTTCAAGCTCACGTTCATTTCATGGAGAGAACACGAGGCCTTGATGCGCTTTCCTGTGGTACGTAAACTTTGGTCGCGTCCCCTGGTGGGCACATCGGCTCAGGACTGCCCTGTCCCAAAGGCTCCAGGTGTGGAGCCCGACTGTTGGAGCTCAGCCTCACGTGGCTCTTTCTCGGACGAGACCGGCTCGCAATGGGACCATTCACGAGCTGGGGACCGTGCTGGCTGTTAGGAGTCGACACACCAAGAGCCCTCCGAGGGAGAGGAGCTGCTGACGTTTGCCAGCACAGTCTCCAATTCCCAACTGCAACCATTCCCTGTAAGAGGCTCCCGAAAGCTTCGACGCAGTTTCTCAGTTAGCTATAAATGGAGGCCAGCCACTTGGCAGACTCCCCCAACGCCCGGCCTCCCAGGCTGCGATACAGACACGCCGATGCTTCAGCCAACAGGGACAGCTTGGAGTAAAAGTGAGACTCCTACGT
The DNA here is from genome assembly GCF_937001465.1 of Orcinus orca. Taxonomy (NCBI): domain Eukaryota; kingdom Metazoa; phylum Chordata; class Mammalia; order Artiodactyla; family Delphinidae; genus Orcinus; species Orcinus orca. Next base: position 969,535 of record NW_026043958.1, on the reverse strand, counting down.
GTCAAAGTACTTGCGTGACGCTGGCCAGAAGCTCAAACATTTAGGGCAGGGCATCAGGGCACTTCGCCGCACGCGGAGCAAGTTTGTTCTCATCTCGCCTCTGAATGCCGAGTTTAACCAGCTAGGAAGCAAACTTCGGGAAAGGTACTCAGGGTGCCGCCGATTCAAAATTCTCTCACCAGACAGCCCAAATCGTGTACGCCTCTTTGTATTTTCCATGGGCAGGACAAAATGGTGTCAACCCGCACGCCTCCAGCTGGGGGTGGGTTGGGGTGGGGTGGGGTGGGGTGGGGGTGGGGGTTGGGCGACGTACACTTTCTCCATGGGAAACAGGCCCACGCCTTCAGTGTGAAAGGCCTCTACACCTCTCTGCTTTCGCAGCCCAGGCGTAGCCTCAGCTCTGAAAAGCTTCCAGAGCAGGAAGGTCAGAAAACCTTTGAACCACCCAGCAGGTGCAGCACAGAACAAGGGCTTCTCTCTTGGCCTTGAGAATACCCACTGCCCAGCGCTCCTTTGTGTACACACGTGGTGGAGGAAGGGTGCTGGATTCGGCTCCGTGAGAACTTCTCCGGGCCACGTAGTGTGAACGCAAGTAGATGAGCCCTACATCTCATGCCAGTCTCCTGTGCGAGTTGGACAAGGCGAACTCCCTGCTTGAATCCCGGGGTGGGTTAAGTACCCTCGGGGGAAGGATCGTTGCTTGGGACCCCGGGGCTGGTATCGAGGTGACTGTTCTGTGCATCCACTTCGCAGCTGTTCTCTCTCCGCGGGTTCTCTCCGCCTGCTGCAGCCAAAAGGGACAGCTTAGGGTAAAGATAAAAACCCGGGGTGTAAACGTTCTTGACTAGCCCTCACCCCAAGCACAAGCGTATATGCCTCTGGTCAAAGGCTTTCGCCACAAGCTGAACACGTTTGGTCTCATCTAAGCCTCTGAAGCCCGAGTTTACCCAGCTACGAATCAAACTTCAGGAAAGGTGCTCAGGGTGATGCGGACTGCCAAGTGTTTCACCAGGCAGCCCAGATCGAGTACAAACACTTGTGTTTTAAACGGGCAGAGGAAATGGTGTCAAGAGCGCGCCTCCATCTCCCGGGCGACGTACACGTTCTCTCCACGAGACGCAAGCCCTTCCTCCAGTGTGAAAGGCCTCTACACTCTACACCTCTTGCGCTCGCAGCACGCAGGTGCCACCCGCTCTGAACATCTTCCAAAGGCACAGGGGTCACGCGACGTGTGAACCACCGAGCGCGGGTGCAGCACACACCTAGGTCTTCGCTGTCGGCCTGAGAACACCCACGGCACAGAGCTTCTTTGGTGCACACACGTGGTAGCGGTCGGTGATGCATTCTGCTCCATGAAACCTTCTCGGGGACACAGAGCATGAGCGCACGTAGATTAGCCCTACACCTCATCCCTCTTTCTTGAGTGAGTTGTACTGCTATAAGGCAAAACTCCCTGCTGGAATCTCGGTGTGGCTTAAGTATCCTCCGGGAAGCGATCGCTGCTAGAGACACTGTTCTGCTCTCTAGGATAATGGTCTGTGCCTCCACTGCGCTGCTGTTGTCTCCAAGTCGCTTGCGAAGGCCTTTTCAAAGAGGTTGCTCACAGTGTCGTTTTTTAGAGTAACCCACAGGCATACGAGGATGCCGGTTCTGTGAAGGAAAATGCTCCCTGCCTCAGCCACTTGGGCGCCGTTTTGTACAGGAAAGGACACTCCGCCTTGAAGGTTCTTCCTTCCGGATTGCCACTCGCACTGGCGATGTCTCTTGAATCTCGCGGGGTTACAGTGCCGTCACAAGGTCCGTATCTCAGACCTAGAATGGCAGAGCGTCCGGCAGCTTTGAAAGAGACCGTCGGCATTCTTCTGGCCTTCGGGGACGCTCCATGAGGAACAAGCTCCTCAGCAGCGTGCATCTTTAGAACTTTCATGGCAGAACCTCTGTGGGCGACCTCATTCCTCCCCCCACGTGAGAGACACACACAACCTGCCATTAGGGGGTGGAAGGCTTTAGAGTCCAGAAGCGAGGCTGGCGCTCCCACTCAGCATTCCTGCACGGAACTGAGCCCGGGTGCGTGAGACCGTGAGAGGGGGCAAAGACAGGCGTACCAGCGAGCTGTTCACGGTGCACGCTGACGCATCACCCTTCAAGCTCACGTTCATTTCATGGAGAGAACACGAGGCCTTGATGCGCTTTCCTGTGGTGCATAAACTTTGGTCGCGTCCCCTGGTGGGCACATCGGCTCAGGACTGCCGTGTCCCAAAGGCTCCAGGTGTGGAGCCCGACTGTTGGAGCTCAGCCTCACGTGGCTCTTTCACGGACGAGACCGGCTCGCAATGGGACCGTTCACGAGCTGGGGACTGTGCTGGCTGTTAGGAGTCGGCACACCAAGAGCCCTCCGAGGGAGAGGAGCTGCTGACGTTTGCCAGCAACCATTCCCTGTAAGAGGCTCCCGAAAGCTTCGACGCAGTTTCTCAGTTAGCTATAAATGGAGGCCAGTCACTTGGCAGACTCCCCCAACGCCCGGCCTCCCAGGCTGCGATACAGACACGCCAACTGCTTCAGCCAACAGGGACAGCTTGGAGTAAAAGTGAGACTCGTAGGTGTCAAAGTACTTGCGTGACGCTGGCCAGAAGCTCAAACATTTAGGGCAGGGCATCAGGGCACTTCGCCGCACGCGGAGCTAGTTTGTTCTCATCTCGCCTCTGAATGCCGAGTTTAACCAGCTAGGAAGCAAACTTCGGGAAAGGTACTCAGGGTGCCGCCGATTCAAAATTCTCTCACCAGACAGCGCAAATCGTGTACGCCTCTTTGTATTTTCCATGGGCAGGACAAAATGGTGTCAACCCGCACGCCTCCAGCTGGGGGTGGGTTGGGGTGGGGTGGGGTGGGGTGGGGGTGGGGGTTGGGCGACGTACACTTTCTCCATGGGAAACAGGCCCACGCCTTCAGTGTGAAAGGCCTCTACGCCTCTCTGCTTTCGCAGCCCAGGCATAGCCTCAGCTCTGAAAAGCTTCCAGAGCAGGAAGGTCAGAAAACCTTTGAACCACCCAGCAGGTGCAGCACAGAACAAGGGCTTCTCTCTTGGCCTTGAGAACACCCACTGCCCAGCGCTCCTTTGTGTACACACGTGGTGGAGGAAGGGTGCTGGATTCGGCTCCGTGAGAACTTCTCCGGGCCACGTAGTGTGAACGCAAGTAGATGAGCCCTACATCACATGCCAGTCTCCTGTGCGAGTTGGACAAGGTGAACTCCCTGCTTGAATCCCGGGGTGGGTTAAGTACCCTCCGGGGAAGGATCGTTGCTTGGGACCCCGGGGCTGGTATCGAGGTGACTGTTCTGTGCATCCACTTCGCAGCTGTTCTCTCTCCGCGGGTTCTCTCCGCCTGCTACAGCCAAAAGGGACAGCTTAGGGTAAAGATAAAAACCCAGGGTGTAAACGTTCTTGCCTAGCCCTCACCCCAAGCACAAGCGTATATGCCTCTGGTCAAAGGCTTTCGCCACAAGCTGAACACGTTTGGTCTCATCTAAGCCTCTGAAGCCCGAGTTTACCCAGCTACGAATCAAACTTCAGGAAAGGTGCTCAGGGTGATGCGGACTGCCAAGCGTTTCACCAGGCAGCCCAGATCGAGTACAAACACTTGTGTTTTAAACGGGCAGAGGAAATGGTGTCAAGAGCGCGCCTCCATCTCCCGGGTGCCGTACACGTTCTCTCCACGAGACGCAAGCCCTTCCTCCAGTGTGAAAGGCCTCTACACTCTACACCTCTTGCGCTCGCAGCACGCAGGTGCCACCCGCTCTGAACATCTTCCAAAGGCACAGGGGCCACGTGACGTGTGAACCACCGAGCGCGGGTGCAGCACACACCTAGGTCTTCGCTGTCGGCCTGAGAACACCCACGGCACAGGGCTTCTTTGGTGCACACACGTGGTAGCGGTCGGTGATGCATTCTGCTCCGTGAAACCTTCTCGGGGACACAGAGTGTGAGTGCACGTAGATTAGCCCTACACCTCATCCCTCTTTCTTGAGTGAGTGTACTGCTATAAGGCAAAACTCCCTGCTGGAATCTCGGTGTGGCTTAAGTATCCTCCGGGAAGCGATCGCTGCTAGAGACACTGTGCTGCTCTCTAGGATAATGGTCTGTGCCTCCACTGCGCTGCTGTTGTCTCCAAGTCGCTTGCGAAGGCCTTTTCGAAGAGGTTGCTCACAGTGTCGTTTCTTTAGAGTAACCCACAGGCATACGAGGATGCCGGTTCTGTGAAGGAAAATGCTCCCTGCCTCAGCCACTTGGGCGCCGTTTTGTACAGGAAAGGACACTCCGCCTTGGAGGTTCTTCCTTCCGGATTGCCACTCGCACTGGTGATGTCTCCTGAATCTCGCGGGGTTACAGTGCCGTCACAAGGTCTGTATCTCAGGCCGAGAATGGCAGAGCGTCCGGCAGCTTTGAAAGAGACCGTCGGCATTCTTCTGGCCTTCGGGGACGCTCCATGAGGAACAAGCTCCTCAGCAGCGTGCGTCTTTAGATCTTTCATGGCAGAACCGCTGTGGGCGACCTCATTCCTCCCCCCACGTGAGAGACACACACAACCTGCCATTAGGGTGTGGAAGGCTTTAGAGTCCAGAAGCGAGGCTGGCGCTCCCACTCAGCATTCCTGCACGGAACTGAGCCCGGGTGTGTGAGACCGTGAGAGGGGGCAAAGACAGGTGTACCAGCGAGCTGTTCACGGTGCACGCTGACGCATCACCCTTCAAGCTCACGTTCATTTCATGGAGAGAACACGAGGCCTTGATGCGCTTTCCTGTGGTACGTAAACTTTGGTAGCGTACCCCGGTGGGCACATCGGCTCAGGACTGCCCTGTCCCAAAGGCTCCAGGTGTGGAGCCCGACTGTTGGAGCTCAGCCTCACGTGGCTCTTTCACGGACGAGACCGGCTCGCAATGGGACCATTCACGAGCTGGGGACCGTGCTGGCTGTTAGGAGTCGGCACACCAAGAGCCCTCCGAGGGAGAGGAGCTGCTGACGTTTGCCAGCACAGTCTCCAATTCCCAACTGCAACCATTCCCTGTAAGAGGCTCCCGAAAGCTTCGACGCAGTTTCTCAGTTAGGTATAAACGGAGGCCAGTCACTTGGCAGACTCCCCCAACGCCCGGCCTCCCAGGCTGCGATACAGACACGCCGACTGCTTCAGCCAACAGGCACAGCTTGGAGTAAAAGGGAGACTCCTACGTGTCAAAGTACTTGCGTGACGCTGGCCAGAAGCTCAAATATTTAGGGCAGGGCATCAGGGCACTTCGCCGCACGCGGAGCAAGTTTGTTCTCATCTCGCCTCTGAATGCCGAGTTTAACCAGCTAGGAAGCAAACTTCGGGAAAGGTACTCAGGGTGCCGCCGATTCAAAATTCTCTCACCAGACAGCCCAAATCGTGTACGCCTCTTTGTATTTTCCATGGGCAGGACAAAATGGTGTCAACCCGCACGCCTCCAGCTGGGGGTGGGTTGGGGTGGGGTGGGGTGGGGTGGGGTGGGGTGGGGGTGGGTGATGGGCGACGTACACTTTCTCCATGTGAAACAGGCCCATGCCTTCAGTGTGAAAGGCCTCTACGCCTCTCTGCTTTCGCAGCCCAGGCCTAGCCTCAGCTCTGAAAAGCTTCCAGAGCAGGAAGGTCAGAAAACCTTTGAACCACCCAGCAGGTGCAGCACAGAACAAGGGCTTCTCTCTTGGCCTTGAGAACACCCACTGCCCAGCGCTCCTTTGTGTACACACGTGATGGAGGAAGGGTGCTGGATTCGGCTCCGTGAGAGTTTCTCCGGGCCACGTAGTGTGAACGCAAGTAAATGAGCCCTACATCTCATGCCAGTCTCCTGTGCGAGTTGGACAAGGCGAACTCCCTGCTTGAATCCCGGGGTGGGTTAAGTACCCTCCGGGGAAGGATCGTTGCTTGGGACCCCGGGGCTGGTATCGAGGTGACTGTTCTGTGCATCCACTTCGCAGCTGTTCTCTCTCCGCGGGTTCTCTCCGCCTGCTGCAGCCAAAAGGGACAGCTTAGGGTAAAGATAAAAACCCAGGGTGTAAACGTTCTTGCCTAGCCCTCACCCCAAGCACAAGCGTATATGCCTCTGGTCAAAGGCTTTCGCCACAAGCTGAACACGTTTGGTCTCATCTAAGCCTCTGAAGCCCGAGTTTACCCAGCTACGAATCAAACTTCAGGAAAGGTGCTCAGGGTGATGCGGACTGCCAAGCGTTTCACCAGGCAGCCCAGATCGAGGACAAACACTTGTGTTTTATACGGGCAGAAGAAATGGTGTCAAGAGCGCGCCTCCATCTCCCGGGCGACGTACACGTTCTCTCCACGAGACGCAAGCCCTTCCTCCAGTGTGAAAGGCCTCTACACTCTACACCTCTTGCGCTCGCAGCACGCAGGTGCCACCCGCTCTGAACATCTTCCAAAGGCACAGGGGTCACGCAACGTGTGAACCACCGAGCGCGGGTGCAGCACACACCTAGGTCTTCGCTGTCGGCCTGAGAACACCCACGGCACAGGGCTTCTTTGGTGCACACACGTGGTAGCGGTCGGCGATGCATTCTGCTCCGTGAAACCTTCTCGGGGACACAGAGCGTGAGCGCACGTAGATTAGCCCTACACCTCATCCCTCTTTCTTGAGTGAGTTGTACTGCTATAAGGCAAAACTCCCTGCTGGAATCTCGGTGTGGCTTAAGTATCCTCTGGTAAGCGATCGCTGCTAGAGACACTGTGCTGCTCTCTAGGATAATGGTCTGTGCCTCCACTGCGCTGCTGTTGTCTCCAAGTCGCTTGCGAAGGCCTTTTCGAAGAGGTTGCTCACAGTGTCGTTTCTTTAGAGTAACCCACAGGCATACGAGGATGCCGGTTCTGTGAAGGAAAATGCTCCCTGCCTCAGCCACTTGGGCGCCGTTTTGTACAGGAAAGGACACTCCGCCTTGGAGGTTCTTCCTTCCGGATTGCCACTCGCACTGGCGATGTCTCCTGAATCTCGCGTGGTTACAGTGCTGTCACAAGTTCCGTATCTCAGGCCTAGAACGGCAGAGCATCCGGCAGCTTTGAAAGAGACTCTCGGCATTCTTCTGGCCTTCGGGGACGCTCCATGAGGAACAAGCTCCTCAGCAGCGTGCGTCTTTAGATCTTTCATGGCAGAACCTCTGTGGGCGACCTCATTCCTCCCCCCACGTGAGAGACACACACAACCTGCCATTAGGGGGTGGAAGGCTTTAGAGTCCAGAAGCGAGGCAGGCGCTCCCACTCAGCATTCCTGCACGGAACTGAGCCCGGGTGCGTGAGACCGTGAGAGGGGGCAAAGACAGGCGTACCAGCGAGCTGTTCACGATGCACGCTGACGCATCACCCTTCAAGCTCACGTTCATTTCATGGAGAGAACACGAGGCCTTGATGCGCTTTCCTGTGGTACGTAAACTTTGGTCGCGTCCCCTGGTGGGCACATCGGCTCAGGACTGCCCTGTCCCAAAGGCTCCAGGTGTGGAGCCCGACTGTTGGAGCTCAGCCTCACGTGGCTCTTTCACGGACGAGACCGGCTCGCAATGGGACCGTTCACGAGCTGGGGACCGTGCTGGCTGTTAGGAGTCGGCACACCAAGAGCCCTCCGAGGGAGAGGAGCTGCTGACGTTTGCCAGCACAGTCTCCAATTCCGAACGGCAACCATTCCCTGTAAGAGGCTCCAGAAAGCTTCGACGCAGTTTCTCAGTTAGCTATAAATGGAGGCCAGTCACTTGGCAGACTCCCCTTACGCCCGGCCTCCCAGGCTGCGATACAGACACGCCGACTGCTTCAGCCAACAGGGACAGCTTGGAGTAAAAGTGAGACTCCTACGTGTCAAAGTACTTGCGTGACGCTGGCCAGAAACTCAAACATTTAGGGCAGGGCATCAGGGCACTTCGCCGCACGCGGAGCAAGTTTGTTCTCATCTCGCCTCTGAATGCCGAGTTTAACCAGCTAGGAAGCAAACTTCGGGAAAGGTATTCAGGGTGCCGCCGATTCAAAATTCTTTCACAAGACAGCCCAAATCGTGTACGCCTCTTTGTATTTTCCATGGGCAGGACAAAATGGTGTCAACCCGCACGCCTCCAGCTGGGGGTGGGTTGGGGTGGGATGGTGTGGGGGTGGGGGTTGGGTGACGTACACTTTCTCCATGGGAAACAGGTCCACGCCTTCAGTGTGAAAGGCCTCTACGCCTCTCTGCTTTCGCAGCCCAGGCGTAGGCTCAGCTGTGAAAAGCTTCCAGAGCAGGAAGGTCAGAAAACCTTTGAACCACCCAGCAGGTGCAGCACAGAACAAGGGCTTCTCTGTTGGCCTTGAGAACATCCACTGCCCAGCGCTCCTTTGTGTACACACGTGGTGGAGGAAGGGTGCTGGATTCGGCTCCGTGAGAACTTCTCCGGGCCACGTAGTGTGAACGCAAGTAGATGAGCCCTACATCTCATGCCAGTCTCCTGTGCGAGTTGGACAAGGCGAACTCCCTGCTTGAATCCCGGGGTGGGTTAAGTACCCTCCGGGGAAGGATTGTTGCTTGGGACCCCGGGGCTGGTATCGAGGTGACTGTTCTGTGCATCCACTTCACAGCTGTTCTCTCTCCGCGGGTTCTCTCCGCCTGCTGCAGCCAAAAGGGACAGCTTAGGGTAAAGATAAAAACCCAGGGTGTAAACGTTCTTGCCTAGCCCTCGCCCCAAGCACAAGCGTATATGCCTCTGGTCAAAGGCTTTCACCACAAGCTGAACACGTTTGGTCTCATCTAGGCCTCTGAAGCCCGAGTTTACCCAGCTACGTATCAAACTTCAGGAAAGGTGCTCAGGGTGATGCGGACTGCCAAGCGTTTCACCAGGCAGCCCAGATCGAGTACAAACACTTGTGTTTTAAACGGGCAGAGGAAATGGTGTCAAGAGCGCGCCTCCATCTCCCGGGCGACGTACACGTTCTCTCCATGAGACGCAAGCCCTTCCTCCAGTGTGAAAGGCCTCTACACTCTACACCTCTTGCGCTCGCAGCACACAGGTGCCACCCGCTCTGAACACCTTCCAAAGGCACAGTGGTCACGCAACGTGTGAACCACCGAGCGCGGGTGTAGCACACACCTAGGTCTTCGCTGTCGGCCTGAGAACACCCACGGCACAGGGCTTCTTTGGTGCACACATGTGGTAGCGGTCGGTGATGCATTCTGCTCCGTGAAACCTTCTCGGAGACACAGAGCGTGAGCGCACGTAGATTAGCCCTACACCTCATCCCTCTTTCTTGAGTGAGTTGTACTGCTATAAGGCAAAACTCCCTGCTGGAATCTCGGTGTGGCTTAAGTATCCTCCGGGAAGCGATCGCTGCTAGAGACACTGTGCTGCTCTCTAGGATAATGATCTGTGCCTCCACTGCGCTGCTGTTGTCTCCAAGTCGCTTGCGAAGGCCTTTTCGAAGAGGTTGCTCACAGTGTCGTTTCTTTAGAGTAACCCACAGGCATACGAGGATGCCGGTTCTGTGAAGGAAAATGCTCCCTGCCTCAGCCACTTGGGCGCCGTTTTGTACAGGAAAGGACACTCCGCCTTGGAGGTTCTTCCTTCCGGATTGCCACTCGCACTGGCGATGTCTCCTGAATCTCGCGGGGTTACAGTGCTGTCACAAGGTCCGTATCTCAGGCCTAGAACGGCAGAGCATCCGGCAGCTTTGAAAGAGACTCTCGGCATTCTTCTGGCCTTCGGGGACGCTCCATGAGGAACAAGCTCCTCAGCAGCGTGCGTCTTTAGATCTTTCATGGCAGAACCTCTGTGGGCGACCTCATTCCTCCCCCCACGTGAGAGACACACACAACCTGCCATTAGGGGGTGGAAGGCTTTAGAGTCCAGAAGCGAGGCAGGCGCTCCCACTCAGCATTCCTGCACAGAACTGAGCCCGGGTGCGTGAGACCGTGAGAGGGGGCAAAGACAGGCGTACCAGCGAGCTGTTCACGGTGCACACTGACGCATCACCCTTCAAGCTCACGTTCATTTCATGGAGAGAACACGAGGCCTTGATCCGCTTTCCTGTGGTACGTAAACTTGGTCGCGTCCCCTGGTGGGCACATCGGCTCAGGACTGCCCTGTCCCAAAGGCTCCAGGTGTGGAGCCCGACTGTTGGAGCTCAGCCTCACGTGGCTCTTTCACGGACGAGACCGGCTCGCAATGGGACCGTTCACGAGCTGGGGACCGTGCTGGCTGTTAGGAGTCGGCACACCAAGAGCCCTCCGAGGGAGAGGAGCTGCTGACGTTTGCCAGCACAGTCTCCAATTCCGAACGGCAACCATTCCCTGTAAGAGGCTCCCGAAAACTTCGACGCAGTTTCTCAGTTAGCTATAAATGGAGGCCAGTCGCTTGGCAGACTCCCCTTACGCCCGGCCTCCCAGGCTGCGATACAGACACGCCGACTGCTTCAGCCAACAGGGACAGCTTGGAGTAAAAGTGAGACTCCTACGTGTCAAAGTACTTGCGTGACGCTGGCCAGAAGCTCAAACATTTAGGGCAGGGCATCAGGGCACTTCGCCGCACGCGGAGCAAGTTTGTTCTCATCTCGCCTCTGAATGCCGAGTTTAACCAGCTAGGAAGCAAACTTCGGGAAAGGTACTCAGGGTGCCGCCGATTCAAAATTCTCTCACCAGACAGCCCAAATCGTGTATGCCTCTTTGTATTTTCCATGGGCAGGACAAAATGGTGTCAACCCGCACGCCTCCAGGTGGGGGTGGGTTGGGGTGGGGTGGGGTGGGGTGGGGGTGGGGGTTGGGTGACGAACACTTTCTCCATGGGAAACAGGCCCACGCCTTCAGTGTGATAGGCCTCTACGCCTCTCTGCTTTCGCAGCCCAGGCGTAGCCTCAGCTCTGAAAAGCTTCCAGAGCAGGAAGGTCAGAAAAACTTTGAACCACCCAGCAGGTGCAGCACAGAACAAGGGCTTCTCTCTTGGCCTTGAGAACACCCACTGCCCAGCGCTCCTTTGTGTACACACGTGGTGGAGGAAGGGTGCTGGATTCGGCTCCGTGAGAACTTCTCCGGGCCACGTAGTGTGAACGCAAGTAGATGAGCCCTACATCACATGCCAGTCTCCTGTGCGAGTTGGACAAGGCGAACTCCCTGCTTGAATCCCGGGGGTGGGTTAAGTACCCTCCGGGAAAGGATCGTTGCTTGGGACCCCGGGGCTGGTATCAAGGTGACTGTTCTGTGCATCCACTTCGCAGCTGTTCTCTCTCCGCGGGTTCTCTCCGCCTGCTGCAGCCAAAAGGGACAGCTTAGGGTAAAGATAAAAACCCAGGGTGTAAACGTTCTTGCCTAGCCCTCACCCGAAGCACAAGCGTATATGCCTCTGGTCAAAGGCTTTCGCCACAAGCTGAACACGTTTGGTCTCATCTAAGCTTCTGAAGCCCGAGTTTACCCAGCTACGAATCAAACTTCAGGAAAGGTGCTCAGGGTGATGCGGACTGCCAAGCGTTTCACCAGGCAGCCCAGATCGAGTACAAACACTTGTGTTTTAAACGGGCAGAGGAAATGGTGTCAAGAGCACGCCTCCATCTCCCGGACGATGTACACATTCTCTCCACGAGACGCAAGCCCTTCCTCCAGTGTGAAAGGCCTCTACACTCTACACCTCTTGCGCTCGCAGCACGCAGGTGCCACCCGCTCTGAACATCTTCCAAAGGCACAGGGGCCACGCGACGTGTGAACCACCGAGCGCGGGTGCAGCACACACCTAGGTCTTCGCTGTCGGCCTGAGAACACCCACGGCACAGGGCTTCTTTGGTGCACACACGTGGTAGCGGTCGGTGATGCATTCTGCTCCGTGAAACCTTCTCGGGGACACAGAGCGTGAGCGCACGTACATTAGCCCTATACCTAATCCCTCTTTCTTGAGTGAGTTGTACTGCTATAAGGCAAAACTCCCTGCTGGAATCTCGGTGTGGCTTAAGTATCCTCCGGGAAGCGATCGCTGCTAGAGACACTGTGCTGCTCCCTAGGATAACGGTCTGTGCCTCCACTGCGCTGCTGTTGTCTCCAAGTCGCTTGCGAAGGCCTTTTCGAAGAGGTTGCTCACAGTGTCGTTTCTTTAGAGTAACCCACAGGCATACGAGGATGCCGGTTCTGTGAAGGAAAATGCTCCCTGCCTCAGCCACTTGGGCGCCGTTTTGTACAGGAAAGGACACTCCGCCTTGGAGGTTCTTCCTTCCGGATTGCCACTCGCACTGGCGATGTCTCCTGAATCTCGCGGGGTTACAGTGCCGTCACAAGGTCCGTATCTCAGGCCTAGAATGGCAGAGCGTCCGGCAGCTTTGAAAGAGACCGTCGGCATTCTTCTGGCCTTCGGGGACGCTCCATGAGGAACAAGCTCCTCAGCAGCGTGCGTCTTTAGATCTTTCATGGCAGAACCTCTGTGGGCGACCTCATTCCTCCCCCCACGTGAGAGACACACACAACCTGCCATTAGGGGGTGGAAGGCTTTAGAGTCCAGAAGCGAGGCTGGCGCTCCCACTCAGCATTCCTGCACGGAACTGAGCCCGGGTGCGTGAGACCGTGAGAGGGGGCAAAGACAGGCGTACCAGTGAGCTGTTCACGGTGCACGCTGACGCATCACCCTTCAAGCTCACGTTCATTTCATGGAGAGAACACGAGGCCTTGATGCGCTTTCCTGTGGTACGTAAACTTTGGTCGCGTCCCCTGGTGGGCACATCGGCTCAGGACTGCCCTGTCCCAAAGGCTCCAGGTGTGGAGCCTGACTGTTGGAGCTCAGCCTCACGTGGCTCTTTCACGGACGAGACCGGCTCGCAATGGGACCGTTCATGAGCTGGGGACCGTGCTGGCTGTTAGGAGTCGGCACATCAAGAGCCCTCCGAGGGAGAGGAGCTGCTGACGTTTGCCAGCACAGTCTCCAATTCCCAACTGCAACCATTCCCTGTAAGAGGCTCCCGAAAGCTTCGACGCAGTTTCTCAGTTAGCTATAAATGGAAGCCAGTCACTTGGCAGACTCCCCCAACGCCCGGCCTCCCAGGCTGCAATACAGACACGCCGACTGCTTCAGCCAACAGGGACAGCTTGGAGTAAAAGTGAGACTCCTACGTGTCAAAGTACTTGCGTGACGCTGGCCAGAAGCTCAAACATTTAGGGCAGGGCATCAGGGCACTTCGCCGCACGCGGAGCAAGTTTGTTCTCATCTCGCCTCTGAATGCCGAGTTTAACCAGCTAGGAAGCAAACTTTGGGAAAGTTACTCAGGGTGCCGCCGATTCAAAATTCTCTCACCAGACAGCCCAAATCGTGTATGCCTCTTTGTATGTTCCATGGGCAGGACAAAATGGTGTCAACCCGCACGCCTCCAGCTGGGGGTGGGTTGGGGTGGGGTGGGGTGGGGTGGGGTGGGGTGAGGGTGGGGGTTGGGTGACGTACACTTTCTCCATGGGAAACAGGCCCACGCCTTCAGTGTGAAAGGCCTCTACGCCTCTCTGCTTTCGCAGCCCAGGCGTAGCCTCAGCTCTGAAAAGCTTCCAGAGCAGGAAGGTCAGAAAACCTTTGAACCACCCAGCAGGTGCAGCACAGAACAAGGGCTTCTCTCTTGGCCTTGAGAACACCCACTGCCCAGCGCTCCTTTGTGTACACACGTGGTGGAGGAAGGGTGCTGGATTCGGCTCCGTGAGAACTTCTCCGGGCCACGTAGTGTGAACGCAAGTAGATGAGCCCTACATCTCATGCCAGTCTCCTGTGCGAGTTGGACAAGGCGAACTCCCTGCTTGAATCCCGGGGTGGGTTAAGTACCCTCCGGGGAAGGATCGTTGCTTGGGACCCCAGGGCTGGTATCGAGGTGACTGTTCTGTGCATCCACTTCGCAGCTGTTCTCTCTCCGCGGGTTCTCTCCGCCTGCTGCAGCCAAAAGGGACAGCTTAGGGTAAAGATAAAAACCCAGGGTGTAAACTTTCTTGCCTAGCCCTCGCCCCAAGCACAAGCGTATATGCCTCTGGTCAAAGGCTTTCACCACAAGCTGAACACGTTTGGTCTCATCTAAGCCTCTGAAGCCCAAGTTTACCCAGCTACGAATCAAACTTCAGGAAAGGTGCTCAGGGTGATGCGGACTGCCAAGCGTTTCACCAGGCAGCCCAGATCGACTACAAACACTTGTGTTTTAAACGGGCAGAAGAAATGGTGTCAAGAGCACGCCTCCATCTCCCGGGCGATGTACACATTCTCTCCACGAGACGCAAGCCCTTCCTCCAGTGTGAAAGGCCTCTACACTCTACACCTCTTGCGCTCGCAGCACGCAGGTGCCACCCGCTCTGAACATCTTCCAAAGGCACAGGGGCCACGCGACGTGTGAACCACCGAGCGCGGGTGCAGCACACACCTAGGTCTTCGCTGTCGGCCTGAGAACACCCACGGCACAGGGCTTCTTTGGTGCACACACGTGGTAGCGGTCGGTGATGCATTCTGCTCCATGAAACCTTCTCGGGGACACACAGCGTGAGCGCACGTAGATTAGCCCTACACCCAATCCCTCTTTCTTGAGTGAGTTGTACTGCTATAAGGCAAAACTCCCTGCTGGAATCTCGGTGTGGCTTAAGTATCCTCCGGGAAGCGATCGCTGCTAGAGACACTGTGCTGCTCTCTAGGATAATGGTCTGTGCCTCCACTGCGCTGCTGTTGTCTCCAAGTCGCTTGCGAAGGCCTTTTCGAAGAGGTTGCTCACAGTGTCGTTTCTTTAGAGTAACCCACAGGCATACGAGGATGCCGGTTCTGTGAAGGAAATTGCTCCCTGCCTCAGCCACTTGGGCACCGTTTTGTACAGGAAAGGACACTCCGCCTTGGAGGTTCTTCCTTCCGGATTGCCACTCGCACTGGCGATGTCTCCTGAATCTCGCGGGTTTACAGTGCCGTCACAAGGTCCGTATCTCAGGCCTAGAATGGCAGAGCATCCGGCAGCTTTGAAAGAGACCGTCGGCATTCTTCTGGCCTTCGGGGATGCTCCATGAGGAACAAGCTCCTCAGCAGCGTGCGTCTTTAGATCTTTCATGGCAGAACCGCTGTGGGCGACCTCATTCCTCCCCCCACGTGAGAGACACACACAACCTGCCATTAGGGGGTGGAAGGCTTTAGAGTCCAGAAGCGAGGCTGGCGCTCCCACTCAGCATTCCTGCACGGAACTGAGCCCGGGTGCGTGAGACCGTGAGAGGGGGCAAAGACAGGTGTACCAGCGAGCTGTTCACGGTGCACGCTGACGCATCACCCTTCAAGCTCACGTTCATTTCATGGAGAGAACACGAGGCCTTGATGCGCTTTCCTGTGGTACGTAAACTTTGGTCGCGTCCCCTGGTGGGCACATCGGCTCAGGACTGCCCTGTCGCAAAGGCTCCAGGTGTGGAGCCCGACTGTTGGAGCTCAGCCTCACGTGGCTCTTTCACGGACGAGACCGGCTCGCAATGGGACCGTTCACGAGCTGGGGACCGTGCTGGCTGTTAGGAGTCGGCACACCAACAGCCCTCCGAGGGAGAGGAGCTGCTGACGTTTGCCAGCACAGTCTCCAATTCCCAACTGCAATCATTCCCTGTAAGAGGCTCCCGAAAGCTTCGACGCAGTTTCTCAGTTAGCTATAAATGGAGGCCAGTCACTTGGCAGACTCCCCCAACGCCCGGCCTCCCAGGCTGCGATACAGACACGCCGACTGCTTCAGCCAACAGGGACAGCTTGGAGTAAAAGTGAGACTCCTACGTGTCAAAGTACTTGCGTGACGCTGGCCAGAAGCTCAAACATTTAGGGCAGGGCATCAGGGCACTTCGCCGCACGCGGAGCAAGTTTGTTCTCATCTCGCCTCTGAATGCCGAGTTTAACCAGCTAGGAAGCAAACTTCGGGAAAGGTACTCAGGGTGCCACCGATTCAAAATTCTCTCACCAGACAGCCCAAATCGTGTACGCCTCTTTGTATTTTCCATGGGCAGGACAAAATTGTGTCAACCCGCACGCCTCCAGCTGGGGGTGGGTTGGGGTGGGGTGGGGTGGGGTGGGGGTGGGGGTTGGGTGACGTACACTTTCTCCATGGGAAACAGGCCCACGCCTTCAGTGTGAAAGGCCTCTACGCCTCTCTGCTTTCGCAGCCCAGGCGTAGCCTCAGCTTTGAAAAGCTTCCAGAGCAGGAAGGTCAGAAAACCTTTGAACCACCCAGCAGGTGCAGTACAGAACAAGGGCTTCTCTCTTGGCCTTGAGAACACCCACTGCCAAGCGCTCCTTTGTGTACACACGTGGTGGAGGAAGGGTGCTGGATTCGGCTCCGTGAGAACTTCTCCGGGCCACGTAGTGTGAACGCAAGTAGATGAGCCTTACATCTCATGCCAGTCTCCTGCGCGAGTTGGACAAGGCGAAATCCCTGCTTGAATCCCGGGGTGGGTTAAGTACCCTCGGGGGAAGGATCGTTGCTTGGGACCCCGGGGCTGGTATCGAGGTGACTGTTCTGTGCATCCACTTCGCAGCTGTTCTCTCTCCGCGGGTTCTCTCCGCCTGCTGCAGCCAAAAGGGACAGCTTAGGGTAAAGATAAAAACCCGGGGTGTAAACGTTCTTGACTAGCCCTCGCCCCAAGCACAAGCGTATATGCCTCTGGTCAAAGGCTTTCGCCACAAGCTGAACACGTTTGGTCTCATCTAAGCCTCTGAAGCCCGAGTTTACCCAGCTACGAATCAAACTTCAGGAAAGGTGCTCAGGGTGATGCGGACTGCCAAGTGTTTCACCAGGCAGCCCAGATCGAGTACAAACACTTGTGTTTTAAACGGGCAGAGGAAATGGTGTCAAGAGCGTGCCTCCATCTCCCGGGCGACGTACACGTTCTCTCCACGAGACGCAAGCCCTTCCTCCAGTGTGAAAGGCCTCTACACTCTACACCTCTTGCGCTCGCAGCACACAGGTGCCACCCGCTCTGAACATCTTCCAAAGGCACAGGGGTCACGCAACGTGTGAACCACCGAGCGCGGGTCCAGCACACACCTAGGTCTTCGCTGTCGGCCTGAGAACACCCACGGCACAGAGCTTCTTTGGTGCACACACGTGGTAGCGGTCGGTGAGGCATTCTGCTCCATGAAACCTTCTCGGGGACACAGAGCATGAGCGCACGTAGATTAGCCCTACACCTCATCCCTCTTTCTTGAGTGAGTTGTACTGCTATAAGGCAAAACTCCCTGCTGGAATGTCGGTGTGGCTTAAGTATCCTCCGGGAAGCGATCGCTGCTAGAGACACTGTGCTGCTCTCTATGATAATGGTCTGTGCCTCCACTGCGCTGCTGTTGTCTCCAAGTCGCTTGCGAAGGCCTTTTCGAAGAGGTTGCTCACAGTGTCGTTTTTTAGAGTAACCCACAGGCATACGAGGATGCCGGTTCTGTGAAGGAAAATGCTCCCTGCCTCAGCCACTTGGGCGCCGTTTTGTACAGGAAAGGACACTCCGCCTTGAAGGTTCTTCCTTCCGGATTGCCACTCGCACTGGCGATGTCTCTTGAATCTCGCGGGGTTACAGTGCCGTCACAAGGTCCGTATCTCAGGCCTAGAACGGCAGAGCGTCCGGCAGCTTTGAAAGAGACCGTCGGCATTCTTCTGGCCTTCGGGGACGCTCCATGAGGAACAAGCTCCTCAGCAGCGTGCATCTTTAGAACTTTCATGGCAGAACCTCTGTGGGCGACCTCATTCCTCCCCCCACGTGAGAGACACACACAACCTGCCATTAGGGGGTGGAAGGCTTTAGAGTCCAGAAGCGAGGCTGGCGCTCCCACTCAGCATTCCTGCACGGAACTGAGCCCGGGTGCGTGAGACCGTGAGAGGAGGCAAAGACAGGCGTACCAGCGAGCTGTTCACGGTGCACGCTGACGCATCACCCTTCAAGCTCACGTTCATTTCATGGAGAGAACACGAGGCCTTGATGCGCTTTCCTGTGGTGCGTAAACTTTGGTCGCGTCCCCTGGTGGGCACATCGGCTCAGGACTGCCCTGTCCCAAAGGCTCCAGGTGTGGAGCCCAACTGTTGGAGCTCAGCCTCACGTGGCTCTTTCACGGACGAGACCGGCTCGCAATGGGACCGTTCACGAGCTGGGGACCGTGCTGGCTGTTAGGAGTCGGCACACCAAGAGCCCTCCGAGGGAGAGGAGCTGCTGACGTTTGCCAGCAACCATTTCCTGTAAGAGGCTCCCGAAAGCTTCGACGCAGTTTCTCAGTTAGCTATAAATGGAGGCCAGTCACTTGGCAGACTCCCCCAACGCCCGGCCTCCCAGGCTGCGATACAGACACGCCAACTGCTTCAGCCAACAGGGACAGCTTGGAGTAAAAGTGAGACTCGTAGGTGTCAAAGTACTTGCGTGACGCTGGCCAGAAGCTCAAACATTTAGGGCAGGGCATCAGGGCACTTCGCCGCACGCGGAGCTACTTTGTTCTCATCTCGCCTCTGAATGCCGAGTTTAACCATCTAGGAAGCAAACTTCGGGAAAGGTACTCAGGGTGCCGCCGATTCAAAATTCTCTCACCAGACAGTCCAAATCGTGTACGCCTCTTTATATTTTCCATGGGCAGGACAAAATGGTGTCAACCCGCACGCCTCCAGGTGGGGGTGGGTTGGGGTGGGGTGGGGTGGGGTGGGGTGGGGTGGGGGTGGGGGTTGGGTGACGTACACTTTCTCCATGGGAAACAGGCCCACGCCTTCAGTGTGAAAGGCCTCTACGCCTCTCTGCTTTCGCAGCCCAGGCGTAGCCTCAGCTCTGAAAAGCTTCCAGAGCAGGAAGGTCAGAAAAACTTTGAACCACCCAGCAGGTGCAGCACAGAACAAGGGCTTCTCTCTTGGCCTTGAGAACACCCACTGCCCAGCGCTCCTTTGTGTACACACGTGGTGGAGGAAGGGTGCTGGATTCGGCTCCGTGAGAACTTCTCCGGGCCACGTAGTGTGAACGCAAGTAGATGAGCCCTAGATCACATGCCAGTCTCCTGTGCGAGTTGGACAAGGCGAACTCCCTGCTTGAATCCCGGGGTGGGTTAAGTACCCTCCGGGGAAGGATCGTTGCTTGGGACCCCGGGGCTGGTATCGAGGTGACTGTTCTGTGCATCCACTTCGCAGCTGTTCTCTCTCCGCGGGTTCTCTCCGCCTGCTGCAGCCAAAAGGGACAGCTTAGGGTAAAGATAAAACCCCAGGGTGTAAACGTTCTTGCCTAGCCCTCGCCCCAAGCACAAGCGTATATGCCTCTGGTCAAAGGCTTTCGCCACAAGCTGAACACGTTTGGTCTCATCTAAGCCTCTGAAGCCCGAGTTTACCCAGCTACGAATCAAACTTCAGGAAAGGTGCTCAGGGTGATGCGGACTGCCAAGCGTTTCACCAGGCAGCCCAGATCGAGTACAAACACTTGTGTTTTAAACGGGCAGAGGAAATGGTGTCAAGAGCACGCCTCCATCTCCCGGGCCACGTACACGTTCTCTCCACGAGACGCAAGCCCTTCCTCCAGTGTGAAAGGCGTCTACATTCTACACCTCTTGCACTCGCAGCACGCAGGTGCCACCCGCTCTGAACATCTTCCAAAGGCACAGGGGTCACGCAATGTGTGAACCACCGAGGGCAGGTGCAGCACACACCTAGGTCTTCGCTGTCGTTCTGAGAACACCCACGGCACAGGGCTTCTTTGGTGCACACACGTGGTAGCGGTCGGTGATGCATTCTGCTCCGTGAAACCTTCTCGGGGACACAGAGCGTGAGCGCACGTAGATTAGCCCTACACCTCATCCCTCTTTCTTGAGTGAGTTGTACTGCTATAAGGCAAAACTCCCTGCTGGAATCTCGGTGTGGCTTAAGTATCCTCCGGGAAGCGATCGCTGCTAGAGACACTGTGCTGCTCTCTAGGATAATGGTCTGTGCCTCCACTGCGCTGCTGTTGTCTCCACGTCGCTTGCGAAGGCCTTTTCGAAGAGGTTGCTCACAGTGTCGTTTCTTTAGAGCAACCCACAGGCATACGAGGATGCCGGTTCTGTGAAGGAAAATGCTCCCTGCCTCAGCCATTGGGCGCCGTTTTGTACAGGAAAGGACACTCCGCCTTGGAGGTTCTTCCTTCCGGATTGCCACTCGCACTGGCGATGTCTCCTGAATCTCGCGGGGTTACAGTGCCGTCACAAGGTCCGTATCTCAGGCCTAGAACGGCAGAGCGTCCGGCAGCTTTGAAAGAGACCGTCGGCATTCTTCTGGCCTTCGGGGACGCTCCATGAGGAACAAGCTCCTCAGCAGCGTGCGTCTTTAGATCTTTCATGGCAGATCCGCTGTGGGCGACCTCGTTCCTCCCCCCACGTGAGAGACACACACAACCTGCCATTAGGGGGTGGAAGGCTTTAGAGTCCAGAAGCGAGGCAGGCGCTCCCACTCAGCATTCCTGCACGGAACTGAGCCCGGGTGCGTGAGACCGTGAGAGGGGGCAAAGACAGGCGTACCAGCGAGCTGTACACGGTGCACGCTGACGCATCACCCTTCAAGCTCACGTTCATTTCATGGAGAGAACACGAGGCCTTGATGCGCTTTCCTGTGGTACGTAAACTTTGGTCGCGTCCCCTGGTGGGCACATCGGCTCAGGACTGCCCTGTCCCAAAGGCTCCAGGTGTGGAGCCCGACTGTTGGAGCTCAGCCTCACGTGGCTCTTTCACGGATGAGACCGGCTCGCAATGGGACCGTTCACGAGCTGGGGACCATGCTGGCTGTTAGGAGTCGGCACACCCACAGCCCTCCGAGGGAGAGGAGCTGCTGACGTTTGCCAGCACAGTCTCCAATTCCGAACTGCAACCATTCCCTGTAAGAGGCTCCCGAAAGCTTCGACACAGTTTCTCAGTTAGCTATAAATGGAGGCCAGTCACTTGGCAGACTCCCCCAACGCCCGGCCTCCCAGGCTGCGATACAGACACGCCGACTGCTTCAGCCAACAGGGACAGCTTGGAGTAAAAGTGAGACTCCTACGTGTCAAAGTACTTGCGTGACGCTGGCCAGAAGCTCAAACATTTAGGGCAGGGCATCAGGGCACTTCGCTGCACGCGGAGCAAGTTTGTTCTCATCACGCCTCTGAATGCCGAGTTTAACCAGCTAGGAAGCAAACTTCGGGAAAGGTACACAGGGTGCCGCCGATTCAAAATTCTCTCACCAGACAGCCCAAATCGTGTACGCCTCTTTGTATTTTCCATGGGCAGGACAAAATGGTGTCAACCCGCACGCCTCCAGCTGGGGGTGGGTTGGGGTGGGGTGGGGTGGGGTGGGGTGGGGAGGGGTGGGGGTGGGGGTTGGGTGACATACACTTTCTCCATGGGAAACAGGCCCACGCCTTCAGTGTGAAAGGCCTCTACGCCTCTCTGCTTTCGCAGCCGAGGCGTAGCCTCAGCTCTGAAAAGCTTCCAGAGAAGGAAGGTCAGAAAAACTTTGAACCACCCAGCAGGTGCAGCACAGAACAAGGGCTTCTCTCTTGGCCTTGAGAACACCCACTGCCCAGCGCTCCTTTGTGTACACACGTAGTGGAGGAAGGGTGCTGGATTCGGCTCCGTGAGAACTTCTCCGGGCCACGTAGTGTGAACGCAAGTAGATGAGCCCTACATCTCATGCCAGTCTCCTGTGCGAGTTGGACAAGGCGAACTCCCTGCTTGAATCCCGGTGTGGGTTAAGTACCCTCCGGGGAAGGATCGTTGCTTGGGACCCCGGGGCTGGTATCGAGGTGACTGTTCTGTGCATCCACTTCGCAGCTGTTCTCTCTCCGCGGGTTCTCTCTGCCTGCTGCAGCCAAAAGGGACAGCTTAGGGTAAAGATAAAAACCCAGGGTGTAAACGTACTTGCCTAGCCCTCGCCCCAAGCACAAGCATATATGCCACTGGTCAAAGGCTTTCGCCACAAGCTGAACACGTTTGGTCTCATCTAAGCCTCTGAAGCCCGAGTTTACCCAGCTACAAATCAAACTTCAGGAAAGGTGCTCAGGGTGATGCGGACGGCCAAGCGTTTCACCAGGCAGCCCAGATCGAGTACAAACACTTGTGTTTTAAACGGGCAGAGGAAATGGTGTCAAGAGCGCGCCTCCATCTCCCGGGCGACGTACACGTTCTCTCCATGAGACGCAAGCCATTCTTCCAGTGAGAAAGGCCTCTACACTCTACCCCTCTTGCGCTCGCAGCACGCAGGTGCCACCCGCTCTGAACATCTTCCAAAGGCACAGGGGCCACGCGACGTGTGAACCATCGAGCGCGGGTGCAGCACACACCTAGGTCTTCGCTGTCAGCCTGAGAACACCCACGGCACAGGGCTTCTTTGGTGCACACACGTGGTAGCGGTCGGTGATGCATTCTGCTCCGTGAAACCTTCTCGGGGACACAGAGCGTGAGTGCACATAGATTAGCCCTACACCTCATCCCTCTTTCTTGAGTGAGTTGTACTGCTATAAGGCAAAACTCCCTGTTGGAATCTCGGTGTGGCTTAAATATCCTCTGGGAAGCGATCGCTGCTAGAGACACTGTGCTGCTCTCTAGGATAATGGTCTGTGCCTCCACTGCGCTGCTGTTGTCTCCAAGTCGCTTGCGAAGGCCTTTTCGAAGAGGTTGCTCACAGTGTCGTTTCTTTAGAGTAACCCACAGGCATACGAGGATGCCGGTTCTGTGAAGGAAAATGCTACCTGCCTCAGCCATTGGGCGCCGTTTTGTACAGGAAAGGACACTCCGCCTTGGAGGTTCTTCCTTCCGGATTGCCACTCGCACTGGCGATGTCTCCTGAATCTCGCGGGGTTACAGTGCCATCACAAGGTCCGTATCTCAGGCCTAGAATGGCAGAGCGTCCGGCAGCTTTGAAAGAGACCGTCGGCATTCTTCTGGCCTTCGGGGACGCTCCATGAGGAACAAGCTCCTCAGCAGCGTGCGTCTTTAGATCTTTCATGGCAGAACCGCTGTGGGCGACCTCATTCCTCCCCCCACGTGAGAGACACACACAACCTGCCATTAGGGGGTGGAAGGCTTTGGAGTCCAGAAGCGAGGCTGGCGCTCCCACACAGCATTCCTGCACGGAACTGAGCCCGGGTGCGTGAGACCGTGAGAGGGGGCAAAGACAGGCGTACCAGCGAGCTGTTCACGGTGCACGCTGACGCATCACCCTTCAAGCTCACGTTCATTTCATGGAGAGAACACGAGGCCTTGATGCGCTTTCCTGTGGTACGTAAACTTTGGTCGCGTCCCCTGGTGGGCACATCGGCTCAGGACTGCCCTGTCCCAAAGGCTCCAGGTGTGGAGCCCAACTGTTGGAGCTCAGCCTCACGTGGCTCTTTCACGGACGAGACCGGCTCGCAATGGGACCGTTCACGAGCTGGGGACCGTGCTGGCTGTTAGGAGTCGGCACACCAAGAGCCCTCCGAGGGAGAGGAGCTGCTGACGTTTGCCAGCACAGTCTCCAATTCCCAACTGCAACCATTCCCTGTAAGAGGCTCCCGAAAGCTTCGACGTAGTTTCTCAGTTAGCTATAAATGGAGGCCAGTCACTTGGCAGACTCCCCCAACGCCCGGCCTCCCAGGCTGCGATACAGACACGCCAACTGCTTCAGCCAACAGGGACAGCTTGGAGTAAAAGTGAGACTCCTACGTGTCAAAGTACTTGCGTGACACTGGCCAGAAGCTCAAACATTTAGGGCAGGGCATCAGGGCACTTCGCCGCACACGGAGCTAGTTTGTTCTCATCTCGCCTCTGAAAGCCGAGTTTAACCAGCTAGGAAGCAAACTTCGGGAAAGGTACTCAGGGTGCCGCCGATTCAAAATTCTCTCACCAGACAGCCCAAATCGTGTACGCCTCTTTGTATTTTCCATGGGCAGGACAAAATGGTGTCAACACGCACGCCTCCAGGTGGGGGTGGGTTGGGGTGGGGTGGGGTGGGGTGGGGTGGGGTGGTGGTGGGGGTTGGGTGACGTACACTTTCTCCATGGGAAACAGGCCCACGCCTTCAGTGTGAAAGGCCTCTACGCCTCTCTGCTTTCGCAGCCCAGGCATAGCCTCACCTCTGAAAAGCTTCCAGAGCAGGAAGGTCAGAAAACCTTTGAACCACCCAGCAGGTGCAGCACAGAACAAGGGCTTCTCTCTTGGCCTTGAGAACACCCACTGCCCAGCGCTCCTTTGGGTACACACGTGGTGGAGGAAGGGTGCTGGATTCGGCTCCGTGAGAACTTCTCCGGGCCACGTAGTGTGAACGCAAGTAAATGAGCCCTACATCTCATGCCAGTCTCCTGTGCGAGTTGGACAAGGCGAACTCCCTGCTTGAATCCCGGGGTGGGTTAAGTACCCTCCGGGGAAGGATCGTTGCTTGGGACCCCGGGTCTGGTATCGAGGTGACTGTTCTGTGCATTCACTTCGCAGCTGTTCTCTCTCCGCGGGTTCTCTCCGCCTGCTGCAGCCAAAAGGGACAGCTTAGGGTAAAGATAAAACCCCAGGGTGTAAACGTTCTTGCCTAGCCCTCGCCCCAAGCACAAGCGTATATGCCTCTGGTCAAAGGCTTTCGCCACAAGCTGAACACGTTTGGTCTCATCTAAGCCTCTGAAGCCCGAGTTTACCCAGCTACGAATCAAACTTCAGGAAAGGTGCTCAGGGTGATGCGGACTGCCAAGCATTTCACCAGGCAGCCCAGATCGAGTACAAACACTTGTGTTTTAAACGGGCAGAGGAAATGGTGTCAAGAGCGCGCCTCCATCTCCCGGGCGCCGTACACGTTCTCTCCACGAGACGCAAGCCCTTCCTCCAGTGTGAAAGGCCTCTAAACTCTACACTTCTTGCGCTCGCAGCACACAGGTGCCACCCACTCTGAACATCTTCCAAAGGCACAGGGGCCACGCGACGTGTGAACCACCGAACGCGGGTGCAGCACACACCTAGGTCTTCGCTGTCGGCCTGAGAACACCCACGGCACAGGGCTTCTTTGGTGCACACACGTGGTAGCGGTCGGTGATGCATTCTGCTCCGTGAAACCTTCTCGGGGACACAGAGCGTGAGCGCACGTAGATTAGCCCTACACCTCATCCCTCTTTCTTGAGTGAGTTGTACTGCTATAAGGCAAAATTCCCTGCTGGAATCTCGGTGTGGCTTAAGTATCCTCCGGGAAGCGATCGCTGCTAGAGACACTGTGCTGCTCTCTAGGATAATGGTCTGTGCCTCCACTGCGCTGCTGTTGTCTCCAAGTCGCTTGCGAAGGCCTTTTCGAAGAGGTTGCTCACAGTGTCGTTTCTTTAGAGTACCCCACAGGCATACGAGGATGCCGGTTCTGTGAAGGAAAATTCTCCCTGCCTCAGCCACTTGGGCGCCGTTTTGTACAGGAAAGGACACTCCGCCTTGGAGGTTCTTCCTTCCGGATTGCCACTCGCACTGGCGATGTCTCCTGAATCTCACGGGGTTACAGTGCCGTCACAAGGTCCGTATCTTAGGCCTAGAACGGCAGAGCGTCTGGCAGCTTTGAAAGAGACCTTCGGCATTCTTCTGGCCTTCGGGGACGCTCCATGAGGAACAAGCTCCTCAGCAGCGTGCGTCTTTAGATCTTTCATGGCAGAACCGCTGTGGGCGACCTCATTCCTCCCCCCACGTGAGAGACACACACAACCTGCCATTAGGGGGTGGAAGGCTTTAGAGTCCAGAAGCGAGGCTGGCGCTCCCACTCAGCATTCCTGCACGGAACTGAGCCCGGGTGCGTGAGACCGTGAGAGGGGGCAAAGACAGGTGTACCAGCGAGCTGTTCACGGTGCACGCTTACGCATCACACTTCAAGCTCACGTTCATTTCATGGAGAGAACACGAGGCCTTGATGCGCTTTCCTGTGGTACGTAAACTTTGGTCGCGTCCCCTGGTGGGCACATCGGCTCAGGACTGCCCTGTCCCAAAGGCTCCAGGTGTGGAGCCCGACTGTTGGAGCTCAGCCTCACGTGGCTCTTTCACGGATGAGACCGGCTCGCAATGGGACCGTTCACGAGCTGGGGACCGTGCTGGCTGTTAGGAGTCGGCACACCAAGAGCCCTCCGAGGGAGAGGAGCTGCTGACGTTTGCCAGCACAGTCTCCAATTCCGAACTGCAACCATTCCCTGTAAGAGGCTCCCGAAAGCTTCGACGCAGTTTCTCAGTTAGCTATAAATGGAGGCCAGTCACTTGGCAGACTCCCCCAACGCCCGGCCTCCCAGGCTGCGATACAGACACGCCGACTGCTTCAGCCAACAGGGACAGCTTGGAGTAAAAGTGAGACTCCTACGTGTCAAAGTACTTGCGTGACGCTGGCCAGAAGCTCAAACATTTAGGGCAGGGCATCAGGGCACTTCGCTGCACGCGGAGCAAGTTTGTTCTCATCACGCCTCTGAATGCCGAGTTATCCAGCTAGGAAGCAAACTTCGGGAAAGGTACACAGGGTGCCGCCGATTCAAAATTCTCTCACCAGACAGCCCAAATCGTGTACGCCTCTTTGTATTTTCCATGGGCAGGACAAAATGGTGTCAACCCGCACGCATCCAGCTGGGGGTGGGTTGGGGTGGGGTGGGGTGGGGTGGGGTGGGGTGGGGTGGGGGTGGGGGTTGGGTGACATACACTTTCTCCATGGGAAACAGGCCCACGCCTTCAGTGTGAAAGGCCTCTACGCCTCTCTGCTTTCGCAGCCGAGGCGTAGCCTCAGCTCTGAAAAGCTTCCAGAGAAGGAAGGTCAGAAAAACTTTGAACCACCCAGCAGGTGCAGCACAGAACAAGGGCTTCTCTCTTGGCCTTGAGAACACCCACTGCCCAGCGCTCCTTTGTGTACACACGTGGTGGAGGAAGGGTGCTGTATTCGGCTCCGTGAGAACTTCTCCGGGCCACGTAGTGTGAACGCAAGTAGATGAGCCCTACATCTCATGCCAGTCTCCTGTGCGAGTTGGACAAGGTGAACTCCCTGCTTGAATCCCGGGGTGGGTTAAGTACCCTCCGGGGAAGGATCGTTGCTTGGGAGCCCGGGGCTGGTATCGAGGTGACTGTTCTGTGCATCCACTTCGCAGCTGTTCTCTCTCCGCGGGTTCTCTCTGCCTGCTGCAGCCAAAAGGGACAGCTTAGGGTAAAGATAAAAACCCAGGGTGTAAACGTACTTGCCTAGCCCTCGCCCCAAGCACAAGCGTATATGCCACTGGTCAAAGGCTTTCGCCACAAGCTGAACACGTTTGGTCTCATCTAAGCCTCTGAAGCCCGAGTTTACCCAGCTACGAATCAAACTTCAGGAAAGGTGCTCAGGGTGATGCGGACGGCCAAGCGTTTCACCAGGCAGCCCAGATCGAGTACAAACACTTGTGTTTTAAACGGGCAGAGGAAATGGTGTCAAGAGCGCGCCTCCATCTCCCGGGCGACGTACACGTTCTCTCCATGAGACGCAAGCCATTCTTCCAGTGAGAAAGGCCTCTACACTCTACCCCTCTTGCGCTCGCAGCACGCAGGTGCCACCCGCTCTGAACATCTTCCAAAGGCACAGGGGCCACGCGACGTGTGAACCATCGAACGCGGGTGCAGCACACACCTAGGTCTTCGCTGTCGGCCTGAGAACACCCACGGCACAGGGCTTCTTTGGTGCACACACGTGGTAGCGGTCGGTGATGCATTCTGCTCCGTGAAACCTTCTGGGGGACACAGAGCGTGAGTGCACGTAGATTAGCCCTACACCTCATCCCTCTTTCTTGAGTGAGTTGTACTGCTATAAGGCAAAACTCCCTGCTGGAATGTCGGTGTGGCTTAAGTATCCTCCGGGAAGCGATCGCTGCTAGAGACACTGTGCTGCTCTCTAGGATAATGGTCTGTGCCTCCACTGCGCTGCTGTTGTCTCCAAGTCGCTTGCGAAGGCCTTTTCGAAGAGGTTGCTCACAGTGTCGTTTCTTTTGAGTAACCCACAGGCATACGAGGATGCCGGTTCTGTGAAGGAAAATGCTCCCTGCCTCAGCCACTTGGGCGCCGTTTTGTACAGGAAAGGACACTCCGCCTTGGAGGTTCTTCCTTCCGGATTGCCACTCGCACTGGCGATGTCTCCTGAATCTCGCGGGGTTACAGTGCCGTCACAAGGTCTGTATCTCAGGCCTAGAATGGCACAGCGTCCGGCAGCTTTGAAAGAGACCGTCGGCATTCTTCTGGCCTTCGGGGACGCTCCATGAGGAACAAGCTCCTCAGCAGCGTGCGTCTTTAGATCTTTCATGGCAGAACCGCTGTGGGCGACCTCATTCCTCCCCCCACGTGAGAGACACACACAACCTGCCATTAGGGTGTGGAAGGCTTTAGAGTCCAGAAGCGAGGCTGGCGCTCCCACTCAGCATTCCTGCACGGAACTGAGCCCGGGTGCGTGAGACCGTGAGAGGGGGCAAAGACAGGTGTACCAGCGAGCTGTTCACGGTGCACGCTGACGCATCACCCTTCAAGCTCACGTTCATTTCATGGAGAGAACACGAGGCCTTGATGCGCTTTCCTGTGGTACGTAAACTTTGGTCGCGTCCCCTGGTGGGCACATCGGCTCAGGACTGCCCTGTCCCAAAGGCTCCAGGTGTGGAGCCCGACTGTTGGAGCTCAGCCTCACGTGGCTCTTTCACGGACGAGACCGGCTCGCAATGGGACCGTTCACGAGCTGGGGACCGTGCTGGCTGTTAGGAGTCGGCACACCAACAGCCCTCTGAGGGAGAGGAGATGCTGACGTTTGCCAGCACAGTCTCCAATTCCGAACTGCAACCATTCCCTGTAAGAGGCTCCCGAAAGCTTCGACGCAGTTTCTCAGTTAGCTATAAATGGAGGCCAGTCACTTGGCAGACTCCCCCAACGCCCGGCCTCCCAGGCTGCGATACAGACACGCCGACTGCTTCAGCCAACAGGGACAGCTTGGAGTAAAAGTGAGACTCCTACGTGTCAAAGTACTTGCGTGACGCTGGCCAGAAGCTCAAACATTTAGGGCAGGGCATTAGGGCACTTCGCTGCACGCGGAGCAAGTTTGTTCTCATCACGCCTCTGAATGCCGAGTTTAACCAGCTAGGAAGCAAACTACGGGAAAGCTACTCAGGGTGCCGCCGATTCAAAATTCTCTCACCAGACAGCCCAAATCGTGTACGCCTCTTTGTATTTTCCATGGGCAGGACAAAATGGTGTCAACCCGCACGCCTCCAGGTGGGGGTGGGTTGGGGTGGGGTGGGGTGGGGTGGGGTGGGGTGGTGGTGGGGGTTGGGTGACGTACACTTTCTCCATGGGAAACAGGCCCACGCCTTCAGTGTGAAAGGCCTCTACGCCTCTCTGCTTTCGCAGCCCAGGCGTAGCCTCAGCTCTGAAAAGCTTCCAGAGCAGGAAGGTCAGAAAACCTTTGAACCACCCAGCAGGTGCAGCACAGAACAAGGGCTTCTCTCTTGGCCTTGAGAACACCCACTGCCCAGCGCTCCTTTGTGTACACACGTGGTGGAGGAAGGGTGCTGCATTCGGCTCCGTGAGAACTTCTCCGGGCCACGTAGAGTGAACGCAAGTAGATGAGCCCTACATCTCATGCCAGTCTCCTGTGCGAGTTGGACAAGGCGAACTCCCTGCTTGAATCCCGGGGTGGGTTAAGTACCCTCCGGGGAAGGATCGTTGCTTGGGACCCCGGGTCCGGTATCGAGGTGACTGTTCTGTGCATCCACTTCGCAGCTGTTCTCTCTCCGCGGGTTCTCTCCACCTGCTGCAGCCAAAAGGGACAGCTTAGGGTAAAGATAAAACCCCAGGGTGTAAACGTTCTTGCCTAGCCCTCGCCCCAAGCACAAGCGTATATGCCTCTGGTCAAAGGCTTTCGCCACAAGCTGAACACGTTTGGTCTCATCTAAGCCTCTGAAGCCCGAGTTTACCCAGCTACGAATCAAACTTCAGGAAAGGTGCTCAGGGTGATGCGGACTGCCAAGCGTTTCACCAGGCAGCCCAGATCGAGTACAAACACTTGTGTTTTAAATGGGCAGAGGAAATGGTGTCAAGAGCGCGCCTCCATCTCCCGGGCGACGTACACGTTCTCTCCATGAGACGCAAGCCATTCTTCCAGTGAGAAAGGCCTCTACACTCTACCCCGCTTGCGCTCGCAGCACGCAGGTGCCACCCGCTCTGAACATCTTCCAAAGGCACAGGGGCCACGCGACGTGTGAACCATCGAGCGCGGGTGCGGCACACACCTAGGTCTTCGCTGTCGGCCTGAGAACACCCACGGCACAGGGCTTCTTTGGTGCACACACGTGGTAGCGGTCGGTGATGCATTCTGCTCCGTGAAACCTTCTCGGGGACACAGAGCGTGAGTGCACGTAGATTAGCCCTACACCTCATCCCTCTTTCTTGAGTGAGTTGTACTGCTATAAGGCAAAACTCCCTGTTGGAATCTCGGTGTGGCTTAAGTATCCTCTGGGAAGCGATCGCTGCTAGAGACACTGTGCTGCTCTCTAGGATAATGGTCTGTGCCTCCACTGCGCTGCTGTTGTCTCCAAGTCGCTTGCGAAGGCCTTTTCGAAGAGGTTGCTCACAGTGTCGTTTCTTTAGAGTAACCCACAGGCATACGAGGATGCCGGTTCTGTGAAGGAAAATTCTACCTGCCTCAGCCATTGGGCGCCGTTTTGTACAGGAAAGGACACTCCGCCTTGGAGGTTCTTCCTTCCGGATTGCCACTCGCACTGGCGATGTCTCCTGAATCTCGCGGGGTTACAGTGCCATCACAAGGTCCGTATCTCAGGCCTAGAATGGCAGAGCGTCCGGCAGCTTTGAAAGAGACCGTCGGCATTCTTCTGGCCTTCGGGGACGCTCCATGAGGAACAAGCTCCTCAGCAGCGTGCGTCTTTAGATCTTTCATGGCAGAACCGCTGTGGGCGACCTCATTCCTCCCCCCACGTGAGAGACACACACAACCTGCCATTAGGGGGTGGAAGGCTTTGGAGTCCAGAAGCGAGGCTGGCGCTCCCACTCAGCATTCCTGCACGGAACTGAGCCCGGGTGCGTGAGACCGTGAGAGGGGGCAAAGACAGGCGTACCAGCGAGCTGTTCACGGTGCACGCTGACGCATCACCCTTCAAGCTCACGTTCATTTCATGGAGAGAACACGAGGCCTTGATGCGCTTTCCTGTGGTACGTAAACTTTGGTCGCGTCCCCTGGTGGGCACATCGGCTCAGGACTGCCCTGTCCCAAAGGCTCCAGGTGTGGAGCCCAACTGTTGGAGCTCAGCCTCACGTGGCTCTTTCACGGACGAGACCGGCTCGCAATGGGACCGTTCACGAGCTGGGGACCGTGCTGGCTGTTAGGAGTCGGCACACCAAGAGCCCTCCGAGGGAGAGGAGCTGCTGACGTTTGCCAGCACAGTCTCCAATTCCCAACTGCAACCATTCCCTGTAAGAGGCTCCCGAAAGCTTCGACGCAGTTTCTCAGTTAGCTATAAATGGAGGCCAGTCACTTGGCAGACTCCCCCAACGCCCAGACTCCCAGGCTGCGATACAGACACGCCGACTGCTTCAGCCAACAGGGACAGCTTGGAGTAAAAGTGAGACTCCTACGTGTCAAAGTACTTGCCTGACGCTGGCCAGAAGCTCAAACATTTAGGGCAGGGCATCAGGGCACTTCGCCGCACGCGGAGCAAGTTTGTTCTCATCTCGCCTCTGAATGCCGAGTTTAACCAGCTAGGAAGCAAACTTCGGGAAAGGTACTCAGGGTGCCGCCGATTCAAAATTCTCTCACCAGACAGCCCAAATCGTGTACGCCTCTTTGTATTTTCCATGGGCAGGACAAAATGGTGTCAACCCGCACGCCTCCAGCTGGGGGTGGGTTGGGGTGGGGTGGGGTGGGGTGGGGTTGGGTGGGGGTGGGTGATGGGCGACGTACACTTTCTCCATGTGAAACAGGCCCATGCCTTCAGTGTGAAAGGCCTCTACGCCTCTCTGCTTTCGCAGCCCAGGCCTAGCCTCAGCTCTGAAAAGCTTCCAGAGCAGGAAGGTCAGAAAACCTTTGAACCACCCAGCAGGTGCAGCACAGAACAAGGGCTTCTCTCTTGGCCTTGAGAACACCCACTGCCCAGCGCTCCTTTGTGTACACACGTGGTGGAGGAAGGGTGCTGGATTCGGCTCCGTGAGAACTTCTCCGGGCCACGTAGTGTGAACGCAAGTAAATGAGCCCTACATCTCATGCCAGTCTCCTGTGCGAGTTGGACAAGGCGAACTCCCTGCTTGAATCCCGGGGTGGGTTAAGTACCCTCCGGGGAAGGATCGTTGCTTGGGACCCCGGGGCTGGTATCGAGGTGACTGTTCTGTGCATCCACTTCGCAGCTGTTCTCTCTCCGCGGGTTCTCTCCGCCTGCTGCAGCCAAAAGGGACAGCTTAGGGTAAAGATAAAAACCCAGGGTGTAAACGTTCTTGCCTAGCCCTCACCCCAAGCACAAGCGTATATGCCTCTGGTCAAAGGATTTCGCCACAAGCTGAACACGTTTGGTCTCATCTAAGCCTCTGAAGCCCGAGTTTACCCAGCTACGAATCAAACTTCAGGAAAGGTGCTCAGGGTGATGCGGACTGCCAAGCATTTCACCAGGCAGCCCAGATCGAGTACAAACACTTGTGTTTTAAACGGGCAGAGGAAATGGTGTCAAGAGCGCGCCTCCATCTCCCGGGCGCCGTACACGTTCTCTCCACGAGACGCAAGCCCTTCCTCCAGTGTGAAAGGCCTCTAAACTCTACACTTCTTGCGCTCGCAGCACACAGGTGCCACCCGCTCTGAACATCTTCCAAAGGCACAGGGGCCACGCGACGTGTGAACCACCGAGCGCGGGTGCAGCACACACCTAGGTCTTCGCTGT
Source organism: Orcinus orca (assembly GCF_937001465.1). Taxonomy (NCBI): domain Eukaryota; kingdom Metazoa; phylum Chordata; class Mammalia; order Artiodactyla; family Delphinidae; genus Orcinus; species Orcinus orca. Next base: position 936,724 of record NW_026043958.1, on the reverse strand, counting down.
CGGCCTGAGAACACCCACGGCACAGGGCTTCTTTGGTGCACACACGTGGTAGCGGTCGGTGATGCATTCTGCTCCGTGAAACCTTCTCGGGGACACAGAGCGTGAGCGCACGTAGATTAGCCCTACACCTCATCCCTCTTTCTTGAGTGAGTTGTACTGCTATAAGGCAAAATTCCCTGCTGGAATCTCGGTGTGGCTTAAGTATCCTCCGGGAAGCGATCGCTGCTAGAGACACTGTGCTGCTCTCTAGGATAATGGTCTGTGCCTCCACTGCGCTGCTGTTGTCTCCAAGTCGCTTGCGAAGGCCTTTTCGAAGAGGTTGCTCACAGTGTCGTTTCTTTAGAGTACCCCACAGGCATACGAGGATGCCGGTTCTGTGAAGGAAAATTCTCCCTGCCTCAGCCACTTGGGCGCCGTTTTGTACAGGAAAGGACACTCCGCCTTGGAGGTTCTTCCTTCCGGATTGCCACTCGCACTGGCGATGTCTCCTGAATCTCACGGGGTTACAGTGCCGTCACAAGGTCCGTATCTTAGGCCTAGAACGGCATAGCGTCTGGCAGCTTTGAAAGAGACCTTCGGAATTCTTCTGGCCTTCGGGGACGCTCCATGAGGAACAAGCTCCTCAGCAGCGTGCGTCTTTAGATCTTTCATGGCAGAACCGCTGTGGGCGACCTCATTCCTCCCCCCACGTGAGAGACACACACAACCTGCCATTAGGGGGTGGAAGGCTTTAGAGTCCAGAAGCGAGGCTGGCGCTCCCACTCAGCATTCCTGCACGGAACTGAGCCCGGGTGCGTGAGACCGTGAGAGGGGGCAAAGACAGGTGTACCAGCGAGCTGTTCACGGTGCACGCTTACGCATCACACTTCAAGCTCACGTTCATTTCATGGAGAGAACACGAGGCCTTGATGCGCTTTCCTGTGGTACGTAAACTTTGGTCGCGTCCCCTGGTGGGCACATCGGCTCAGGACTGCCCTGTCCCAAAGGCTCCAGGTGTGGAGCCCGACTGTTGGAGCTCAGCCTCACGTGGCTCTTTCACGGATGAGACCGGCTCGCAATGGGACCGTTCACGAGCTGGGGACCGTGCTGGCTGTTAGGAGTCGGCACACCAAGAGCCCTCCGAGGGAGAGGAGCTGCTGACGTTTGCCAGCACAGTCTCCAATTCCGAACTGCAACCATTCCCTGTAAGAGGCTCCCGAAAGCTTCGACGCAGTTTCTCAGTTAGCTATAAATGGAGGCCAGTCACTTGGCAGACTCCCCCAACGCCCGGCCTCCCAGGCTGCGATACAGACACGCCGACTGCTTCAGCCAACAGGGACAGCTTGGAGTAAAAGTGAGACTCCTACGTGTCAAAGTACTTGCGTGACGCTGGCCAGAAGCTCAAACATTTAGGGCAGGGCATCAGGGCACTTCGCTGCACGCGGAGCAAGTTTGTTCTCATCACGCCTCTGAATGCCGAGTTATCCAGCTAGGAAGCAAACTTCGGGAAAGGTACACAGGGTGCCGCCGATTCAAAATTCTCTCACCAGACAGCCCAAATCGTGTACGCCTCTTTGTATTTTCCATGGGCAGGACAAAATGGTGTCAACCCGCACGCATCCAGCTGGGGGTGGGTTGGGGTGGGGTGGGGTGGGGTGGGGTGGGGTGGGGTGGGGGTGGGGGTTGGGTGACATACACTTTCTCCATGGGAAACAGGCCCACGCCTTCAGTGTGAAAGGCCTCTACGCCTCTCTGCTTTCGCAGCCGAGGCGTAGCCTCAGCTCTGAAAAGCTTCCAGAGAAGGAAGGTCAGAAAAACTTTGAACCACCCAGCAGGTGCAGCACAGAACAAGGGCTTCTCTCTTGGCCTTGAGAACACCCACTGCCCAGCGCTCCTTTGTGTACACACGTGGTGGAGGAAGGGTGCTGTATTCGGCTCCGTGAGAACTTCTCCGGGCCACGTAGTGTGAACGCAAGTAGATGAGCCCTACATCTCATGCCAGTCTCCTGTGCGAGTTGGACAAGGTGAACTCCCTGCTTGAATCCCGGGGTGGGTTAAGTACCCTCCGGGGAAGGATCGTTGCTTGGGACCCCGGGGCTGGTATCGAGGTGACTGTTCTGTGCATCCACTTCGCAGCTGTTCTCTCTCCGCGGGTTCTCTCTGCCTGCTGCAGCCAAAAGGGACAGCTTAGGGTAAAGATAAAAACCCAGGGTGTAAACGTACTTGCCTAGCCCTCGCCCCAAGCACAAGCGTATATGCCACTGGTCAAAGGCTTTCGCCACAAGCTGAACACGTTTGGTCTCATCTAAGCCTCTGAAGCCCGAGTTTACCCAGCTACGAATCAAACTTCAGGAAAGGTGCTCAGGGTGATGCGGACGGCCAAGCGTTTCACCAGGCAGCCCAGATCGAGTACAAACACTTGTGTTTTAAACGGGCAGAGGAAATGGTGTCAAGAGCGCGCCTCCATCTCCCGGGCGACGTACACGTTCTCTCCATGAGACGCAAGCCATTCTTCCAGTGAGAAAGGCCTCTACACTCTACCCCTCTTGCGCTCGCAGCACGCAGGTGCCACCCGCTCTGAACATCTTCCAAAGGCACAGGGGCCACGCGACGTGTGAACCATCGAGCGCGGGTGCAGCACACACCTAGGTCTTCGCTGTCGGCCTGAGAACACCCACGGCACAGGGCTTCTTTGGTGCACACACGTGGTAGCGGTCGGTGATGCATTCTGCTCCGTGAAACCTTCTGGGGGACACAGAGCGTGAGTGCACGTAGATTAGCCCTACACCTCATCCCTCTTTCTTGAGTGAGTTGTACTGCTATAAGGCAAAACTCCCTGCTGGAATGTCGGTGTGGCTTAAGTATCCTCCGGGAAGCGATCGCTGCTAGAGACACTGTGCTGCTCTCTAGGATAATGGTCTGTGCCTCCACTGCGCTGCTGTTGTCTCCAAGTCGCTTGCGAAGGCCTTTTCGAAGAGGTTGCTCACAGTGTCGTTTCTTTTGAGTAACCCACAGGCATACGAGGATGCCGGTTCTGTGAAGGAAAATGCTCCCTGCCTCAGCCACTTGGGCGCCGTTTTGTACAGGAAAGGACACTCCGCCTTGGAGGTTCTTCCTTCCGGATTGCCACTCGCACTGGCGATGTCTCCTGAATCTCGCGGGGTTACAGTGCCGTCACAAGGTCTGTATCTCAGGCCTAGAATGGCACAGCGTCCGGCAGCTTTGAAAGAGACCGTCGGCATTCTTCTGGCCTTCGGGGACGCTCCATGAGGAACAAGCTCCTCAGCAGCGTGCGTCTTTAGATCTTTCATGGCAGAACCGCTGTGGGCGACCTCATTCCTCCCCCCACGTGAGAGACACACACAACCTGCCATTAGGGTGTGGAAGGCTTTAGAGTCCAGAAGCGAGGCTGGCGCTCCCACTCAGCATTCCTGCACGGAACTGAGCCCGGGTGCGTGAGACCGTGAGAGGGGGCAAAGACAGGTGTACCAGCGAGCTGTTCACGGTGCACGCTGACGCATCACCCTTCAAGCTCACGTTCATTTCATGGAGAGAACACGAGGCCTTGATGCGCTTTCCTGTGGTACGTAAACTTTGGTCGCGTCCCCTGGTGGGCACATCGGCTCAGGACTGCCCTGTCCCAAAGGCTCCAGGTGTGGAGCCCGACTGTTGGAGCTCAGCCTCACGTGGCTCTTTCACGGACGAGACCGGCTCGCAATGGGACCGTTCACGAGCTGGGGACCGTGCTGGCTGTTAGGAGTCGGCACACCAACAGCCCTCCGAGGGAGAGGAGATGCTGACGTTTGCCAGCACAGTCTCCAATTCCGAACTGCAACCATTCCCTGTAAGAGGCTCCCGAAAGCTTCGACGCAGTTTCTCAGTTAGCTATAAATGGAGGCCAGTCACTTGGCAGACTCCCCCAACGCCCGGCCTCCCAGGCTGCGATACAGACACGCCGACTGCTTCAGCCAACAGGGACAGCTTGGAGTAAAAGTGAGACTCCTACGTGTCAAAGTACTTGCGTGACGCTGGCCAGAAGCTCAAACATTTAGGGCAGGGCATTAGGGCACTTCGCTGCACGCGGAGCAAGTTTGTTCTCATCACGCCTCTGAATGCCGAGTTTAACCAGCTAGGAAGCAAACTTCGGGAAAGCTACTCAGGGTGCCGCCGATTCAAAATTCTCTCACCAGACAGCCCAAATCGTGTACGCCTCTTTGTATTTTCCATGGGCAGGACAAAATGGTGTCAACCCGCACGCCTCCAGGTGGGGGTGGGTTGGGGTGGGGTGGGGTGGGGTGGGGTGGGGTGGTGGTGGGGGTTGGGTGACGTACACTTTCTCCATGGGAAACAGGCCCACGCCTTCAGTGTGAAAGGCCTCTACGCCTCTCTGCTTTCGCAGCCCAGGCGTAGCCTCAGCTCTGAAAAGCTTCCAGAGCAGGAAGGTCAGAAAACCTTTGAACCACCCAGCAGGTGCAGCACAGAACAAGGGCTTCTCTCTTGGCCTTGAGAACACCCACTGCCCAGCGCTCCTTTGTGTACACACGTGGTGGAGGAAGGGTGCTGCATTCGGCTCCGTGAGAACTTCTCCGGGCCACGTAGAGTGAACGCAAGTAGATGAGCCCTACATCTCATGCCAGTCTCCTGTGCGAGTTGGACAAGGCGAACTCCCTGCTTGAATCCCGGGGTGGGTTAAGTACCCTCCGGGGAAGGATCGTTGCTTGGGACCCCGGGTCCGGTATCGAGGTGACTGTTCTGTGCATCCACTTCGCAGCTGTTCTCTCTCCGCGGGTTCTCTCCACCTGCTGCAGCCAAAAGGGACAGCTTAGGGTAAAGATAAAACCCCAGGGTGTAAACGTTCTTGCCTAGCCCTCGCCCCAAGCACAAGCGTATATGCCTCTGGTCAAAGGCTTTCGCCACAAGCTGAACACGTTTGGTCTCATCTAAGCCTCTGAAGCCCGAGTTTACCCAGCTACGAATCAAACTTCAGGAAAGGTGCTCAGGGTGATGCGGACTGCCAAGCGTTTCACCAGGCAGCCCAGATCGAGTACAAACACTTGTGTTTTAAATGGGCAGAGGAAATGGTGTCAAGAGCGCGCCTCCATCTCCCGGGCGACGTACACGTTCTCTCCATGAGACGCAAGCCATTCTTCCAGTGAGAAAGGCCTCTACACTCTACCCCGCTTGCGCTCGCAGCACGCAGGTGCCACCCGCTCTGAACATCTTCCAAAGGCACAGGGGCCACGCGACGTGTGAACCATCGAGCGCGGGTGCGGCACACACCTAGGTCTTCGCTGTCGGCCTGAGAACACCCACGGCACAGGGCTTCTTTGGTGCACACACGTGGTAGCGGTCGGTGATGCATTCTGCTCCGTGAAACCTTCTCGGGGACACAGAGCGTGAGTGCACGTAGATTAGCCCTACACCTCATCCCTCTTTCTTGAGTGAGTTGTACTGCTATAAGGCAAAACTCCCTGTTGGAATCTCGGTGTGGCTTAAGTATCCTCTGGGAAGCGATCGCTGCTAGAGACACTGTGCTGCTCTCTAGGATAATGGTCTGTGCCTCCACTGCGCTGCTGTTGTCTCCAAGTCGCTTGCGAAGGCCTTTTCGAAGAGGTTGCTCACAGTGTCGTTTCTTTAGAGTAACCCACAGGCATACGAGGATGCCGGTTCTGTGAAGGAAAATTCTACCTGCCTCAGCCATTGGGCGCCGTTTTGTACAGGAAAGGACACTCCGCCTTGGAGGTTCTTCCTTCCGGATTGCCACTCGCACTGGCGATGTCTCCTGAATCTCGCGGGGTTACAGTGCCATCACAAGGTCCGTATCTCAGGCCTAGAATGGCAGAGCGTCCGGCAGCTTTGAAAGAGACCGTCGGCATTCTTCTGGCCTTCGGGGACGCTCCATGAGGAACAAGCTCCTCAGCAGCGTGCGTCTTTAGATCTTTCATGGCAGAACCGCTGTGGGCGACCTCATTCCTCCCCCCACGTGAGAGACACACACAACCTGCCATTAGGGGGTGGAAGGCTTTGGAGTCCAGAAGCGAGGCTGGCGCTCCCACTCAGCATTCCTGCACGGAACTGAGCCCGGGTGCGTGAGACCGTGAGAGGGGGCAAAGACAGGCGTACCAGCGAGCTGTTCACGGTGCACGCTGACGCATCACCCTTCAAGCTCACGTTCATTTCATGGAGAGAACACGAGGCCTTGATGCGCTTTCCTGTGGTACGTAAACTTTGGTCGCGTCCCCTGGTGGGCACATCGGCTCAGGACTGCCCTGTCCCAAAGGCTCCAGGTGTGGAGCCCAACTGTTGGAGCTCAGCCTCACGTGGCTCTTTCACGGACGAGACCGGCTCGCAATGGGACCGTTCACGAGCTGGGGACCGTGCTGGCTGTTAGGAGTCGGCACACCAAGAGCCCTCCGAGGGAGAGGAGCTGCTGACGTTTGCCAGCACAGTCTCCAATTCCCAACTGCAACCATTCCCTGTAAGAGGCTCCCGAAAGCTTCGACGTAGTTTCTCAGTTAGCTATAAATGGAGGCCAGTCACTTGGCAGACTCCCCCAACGCCCGGCCTCCCAGGCTGCGATACAGACACGCCAACTGCTTCAGCCAACAGGGACAGCTTGGAGTAAAAGTGAGACTCCTACGTGTCAAAGTACTTGCGTGACACTGGCCAGAAGCTCAAACATTTAGGGCAGGGCATCAGGGCACTTCGCCGCACCTGGAGCAAGTTTGTTCTCATCTCGCCTCTGAATGCCGAGTTTAACCAGCTAGGAAGCAAACTTCGGGAAAGGTACTCAGGGTGCCGCCGATTCAAAATTCTCTCACCAGACAGCCCAAATCGTGTACGCCTCTTTGTATTTTCCATGGGCAGGACAAAATGGTGTCAACCCGCACGCCTCCAGGTGGGGGTGGGTTGGGGTGGGGTGGGGTGGGGTGGGGTGGGGTGGTGGTGGGGGTTGGGTGACGTACACTTTCTCCATGGGAAACAGGCCCACGCCTTCAGTGTGAAAGGCCTCTACGCCTCTCTGCTTTCGCAGCCCAGGCATAGCCTCACCTCTGAAAAGCTTCCAGAGCAGGAAGGTCAGAAAACCTTTGAACCACCCAGCAGGTGCAGCACAGAACAAGGGCTTCTCTCTTGGCCTTGAGAACACCCACTGCCCAGCGCTCCTTAGTGTACACACGTGGTGGAGGAAGGGTGCTGGATTCGGCTCCGTGAGAACTTCTCCGGGCCACGTAGTGTGAACGCAAGTAGATGAGCCCTACATCTCATGCCAGTCTCCTGTGCGAGTTGGACAAGGCGAACTCCCTGCTTGAATCCCGGGGTGGGTTAAGTACCCTCCGGGGAAGGATCGTTGCTTGGGACCCCGGGTCCGGTATCGAGGTGACTGTTCTGTGCATCCACTTCGCAGCTGTTCTCTCTCCGCGGGTTCTCTCCGCCTGCTGCAGCCAAAAGGGACAGCTTAGGGTAAAGATAAAACCCCAGGGTGTAAACGTTCTTGCCTAGCCCTCGCCCCAAGCACAAGCGTATATGCCTCTGGTCAAAGGCTTTCGCCACAAGCTGAACACGTTTGGTCTCATCTAAGCCTCTGAAGCCCGAGTTTACCCAGCTACGAATCAAACTTCAGGAAAGGTGCTCAGGGTGATGCGGACTGCCAAGCGTTTCACCAGGCAGCCCAGATCGAGTACAAACACTTGTGTTTTAAATGGGCAGAGGAAATGGTGTCAAGAGCGCGCCTCCATCTCCCGGGCGACGTACACGTTCTCTCCATGAGACGCAAGCCATTCTTCCAGTGAGAAAGGCCTCTACACTCTACCCCGCTTGCGCTCGCAGCACGCAGGTGCCACCCGCTCTGAACATCTTCCAAAGGCACAGGGGCCACGCGACGTGTGAACCATCGAGCGCGGGTGCAGCACACACCTAGGTCTTCGCTGTCGGCCTGAGAACACCCACGGCACAGGGCTTCTTTGGTGCACACACGTGGTAGCGGTCGGTGATGCATTCTGCTCCGTGAAACCTTCTCGGGGACACAGAGCGTGAGTGCACGTAGATTAGCCCTACACCTCATCCCTCTTTCTTGAGTGAGTTGTACTGCTATAAGGCAAAACTCCCTGTTGGAATCTCGGTGTGGCTTAAGTATCCTCTGGGAAGCGATCGCTGCTAGAGACACTGTGCTGCTCTCTAGGATAATGGTCTGTGCCTCCACTGCGCTGCTGTTGTCTCCAAGTCGCTTGCGAAGGCCTTTTCGAAGAGGTTGCTCACAGTGTCGTTTCTTTAGAGTAACCCACAGGCATACGAGGATGCCGGTTCTGTGAAGGAAAATGCTACCTGCCTCAGCCATTGGGCGCCGTTTTGTACAGGAAAGGACACTCCGCCTTGGAGGTTCTTCCTTCCGGATTGCCACTCGCACTGGCGATGTCTCCTGAATCTCGCGGGGTTACAGTGCCATCACAAGGTCCGTATCTCAGGCCTAGAATGGCAGAGCGTCCGGCAGCTTTGAAAGAGACCGTCGGCATTCTTCTGGCTTTCGGGGACACTCCATGAGGAACAAGCTCCTCAGCAGCGTGCGTCTTTAGATCTTTCATGGCAGAACCGCTGTGGGCGACCTCATTCCTCCCCCCACGTGAGAGACACACACAACCTGCCATTAGGGGGTGGAAGGCTTTGGAGTCCAGAAGCGAGGCTGGCGCTCCCACTCAGCATTCCTGCACGGAACTGAGCCCGGGTGCGTGAGACCGTGAGAGGGGGCAAAGACAGGCGTACAAGCGAGCTGTTCACGGTGCACGCTGACGCATCACCCTTCAAGCTCACGTTCATTTCATGGAGAGAACACGAGGCCTTGATGCGCTTTCCTGTGGTACGTAAACTTTGGTCGCGTCCCCTGGTGGGCACATCGGCTCAGGACTGCCCTGTCCCAAAGGCTCCAGGTGTGGAGCCCAACTGTTGGAGCTCAGCCTCACGTGGCTCTTTCACGGACGAGACCGGCTCGCAATGGGACCGTTCACGAGCTGGGGACCGTGCTGGCTGTTAGGAGTCGGCACACCAAGAGCCCTCCGAGGGAGAGGAGCTGCTGACGTTTGCCAGCACAGTCTCCAATTCCCAACTGCAACCGTTCCCTGTAAGAGGCTCCCGAAAGCTTCGACGTAGTTTCTCAGTTAGCTATAAATGGAGGCCAGTCACTTGGCAGACTCCCCCAACGCCCGGCCTCCCAGGCTGCGATACAGACACGCCAACTGCTTCAGCCAACAGGGACAGCTTGGAGTAAAAGTGAGACTCCTACGTGTCAAAGTACTTGCGTGACACTGGCCAGAAGCTCAAACATTTAGGGCAGGGCATCAGGGCACTTCGCCGCACACGGAGCTAGTTTGTTCTCATCTCGCCTCTGAATGCCGAGTTTAACCAGCTAGGAAGCAAACTTCGGGAAAGGTACTCAGGGTGCCGCCGATTCAAAATTCTCTCACCAGACAGCCCAAATCGTGTACGCCTCTTTGTATTTTCCATGGGCAGGACAAAATGGTGTCAACCCGCACGCCTCCAGGTGGGGGTGGGTTGGGGTGGGGTGGGGTGGGGTGGGGTGGGGTGGTGGTGGGGGTTGGGTGACGTACACTTTCTCCATGGGAAACAGGCCCACGCCTTCAGTGTGAAAGGCCTCTACGCCTCTCTGCTTTCGCAGCCCAGGCATAGCCTCACCTCTGAAAAGCTTCCAGAGCAGGAAGGTCAGAAAACCTTTGAACCACCCAGCAGGTGCAGCACAGAACAAGGGCTTCTCTCTTGGCCTTGAGAACACCCACTGCCCAGCGCTCCTTAGTGTACACACGTGGTGGAGGAAGGGTGCTGGATTCGGCTCCGTGAGAACTTCTCCGGGCCACGTAGTGTGAACGCAAGTAGATGAGCCCTACATCTCATGCCAGTCTCCTGTGCGAGTTGGACAAGGCGAACTCCCTGCTTGAATCCCGGGGTGGGTTAAGTACCCTCCGGGGAAGGATCGTTGCTTGGGACCCCGGGGCTGGTATCGAGGTGACTGTTCTGTGCATTCACTTCGCAGCTGTTCTCTCTCCGCGGGTTCTCTCCGCCTGCTGCAGCCAAAAGGGACAGCTTAGGGTAAAGATAAAACCCCAGGGTGTAAACGTTCTTGCCTAGCCCTCACCCCAAGCACAAGCGTATATGCCTCTGGTCAAAGGATTTCGCCACAAGCTGAACACGTTTGGTCTCATCTAAGCCTCTGAAGCCCGAGTTTACCCAGCTACGAATCAAACTTCAGGAAAGGTGCTCAGGGTGATGCGGACTGCCAAGCATTTCACCAGGCAGCCCAGATCGAGTACAAACACTTGTGTTTTAAACGGGCAGAGGAAATGGTGTCAAGAGCGCGCCTCCATCTCCCGGGCGCCGTACACGTTCTCTCCACGAGACGCAAGCCCTTCCTCCAGTGTGAAAAGCCTCAACACTCTACACTTCTTGCGCTCGCAGCACGCAGGTGCCACCCGCTCTGAACATCTTCCAAAGGCACAGGGGCCACGCGACGTGTGAACCACCGAACGCGGGTGCAGCACACACCTAGGTCTTCGCTGTCGGCATGAGAACACCCACGGCACAGGGCTTCTTTGGTGCACACACGTGGTAGTGGTCGGTGATGCATTCTGCTCCGTGAAACCTTCTCGGGGACACAGAGCGTGAGCGCACGTAGATTAGCCCTACACCTCATCCCTCTTTCTTGAGTGAGTTGTACTGCTATAAGGCAAAATTCCCTGCTGGAATCTCGGTGTGGCTTAAGTATCCTCCGGGAAGCGATCGCTGCTAGAGACACTGTGCTGCTCTCTAGGATAATGGTCTGTGCCTCCACTGCGCTGCTGTTGTCTCCAAGTCGCTTGCGAAGGCCTTTTCGAAGAGGTTGCTCACAGTGTCGTTTCTTTAGAGTACCCCACAGGCATACGAGGATGCCGGTTCTGTGAAGGAAAATGCTCCCTGCCTCAGCCACTTGGGCGCCGTTTTGTACAGGAAAGGACACTCCGCCTTGGAGGTTCTTCCTTCCGGATTGCCACTCGCACTGGCGATGTCTCCTGAATCTCACGGGGTTACAGTGCCGTCACAAGGTCCGTATCTTAGGCCTAGAACGGCAGAGCGTCTGGCAGCTTTGAAAGAGACCTTCGGCATTCTTCTGGCCTTCGGGGACGCTCCATGAGGAACAAGCTCCTCAGCAGCGTGCGTCTTTAGATCTTTCATGGCAGAACCGCTGTGGGCGACCTCATTCCTCCCCCCACGTGAGAGACACACACAACCTGCCATTAGGCGGTGGAAGGCTTTAGAGTCCAGAAGCGAGGCTGGCGCTCCCACTCAGCATTCCTGCACGGAACTGAGCCCGGGTGCGTGAGACCGTGAGAGGGGGCAAAGACAGGTGTACCAGCGAGCTGTTCACGGTGCACGCTTACGCATCACCCTTCAAGCTCCCGTTCATTTCATGGAGAGAACACGAGGCCTTGATGCGCTTTCCTGTGGTGCGTAAACTTTGGTCGCGTCCCCTGGTGGGCACATCGGCTCAGGACTGCCCTGTCCCAAAGGCTCCAGGTGTGGAGCCCGACTGTTGGAGCTCAGCCTCACGTGGCTCTTTCACGGATGAGACCGGCTCGCAATGGGACCGTTCACGAGCTGGGGACCGTGCTGGCTGTTAGGAGTCGGCACACCAAGAGCCCTCCGAGGGAGAGGAGCTGCTGACGTTTGCCAGCACAGTCTCCAATTCCGAACTGCAACCATTCCCTGTAAGAGGCTCCCGAAAGCTTCGACGCAGTTTCTCAGTTAGCTATAAATGGAGGCCAGTCACTTGGCAGACTCCCCCAACGCCCGGCCTCCCAGGCTGCGATACAGACACGCCGACTGCTTCAGCCAACAGGGACAGCTTGGAGTAAAAGTGAGACTCCTACGTGTCAAAGTACTTGCGTGACGCTGGCCAGAAGCTCAAACATTTAGGGCAGGGCATCAGGGCACTTCGCTGCACGCGGAGCAAATTTGTTCTCATCACGCCTCTGAATGCCGAGTTTAACCAGCTAGGAAGCAAACTTCGGGAAAGGTACACAGGGTGCCGCCGATTCAAAATTCTCTCACCAGACAGCCCAAATCGTGTACGCCTCTTTGTATTTTCCATGGGCAGGACAAAATGGTGTCAACCCGCACGCCTCCAGCTGGGGGTGGGTTGGGGTGGGGTGGGGTGGGGTGGGGTGGGGTGGGGTGGGGGTGGGGGTTGGGTGACATACACTTTCTCCATGGGAAACAGGCCCACGCCTTCAGTGTGAAAGGCCTCTACGCCTCTCTGCTTTCGCAGCCGAGGCGTAGCCTCAGCTCTGAAAAGCTTCCAGAGAAGGAAGGTCAGAAAAACTTTGAACCACCCAGCAGGTGCAGCACAGAACAAGGGCTTCTCTCTTGGCCTTGAGAACACCCACTGCCCAGCGCTCCTTTGTGTACACACGTGGTGGAGGAAGGGTGCTGGATTCGGCTCCGTGAGAACTTCTCCGGGCCACGTAGTGTGAACGCAAGTAAATGAGCCCTACATCTCATGCCAGTCTCCTGTGCGAGTTGGACAAGGCGAACTCCCTGCTTGAATCCCGGGTTGGGTTAAGTACCCTCCGGGGAAGGATCGTTGCTTGGGACCCCGGGGCTGGTATCGAGGTGACTGTTCTGTGCATCCACTTCGCAGCTGTTCTCTCTCCGCGGGTTCTCTCTGCCTGCTGCAGCCAAAAGGGACAGCTTAGGGTAAAGATAAAAACCCAGGGTGTAAACGTACTTGCCTAGCCCTCGCCCCAAGCACAAGCGTATATGCCACTGGTCAAAGGCTTTCGCCACAAGCTGAACACGTTTGGTCTCATCTAAGCCTCTGAAGCCCGAGTTTACCCAGCTACGAATCAAACTTCAGGAAAGGTGCTCAGGGTGATGCGGACGGCCAAGCGTTTCACCAGGCAGCCCAGATCGAGTACAAACACTTGTGTTTTAAACGGGCAGAGGAAATGGTGTCAAGAACGCGCCTCCATCTCCCGGGCGACGTACACGTTCTCTCCATGAGACGCAAGCCATTCTTCCAGTGAGAAAGGCCTCTACACTCTACCCCTCTTGCGCTCGCAGCACGCAGGTGCCACCCGCTCTGAACATCTTCCAAAGGCACAGGGGCCACGCGACGTGTGAACCATCGAACGCGGGTGCAGCACACACCTAGGTCTTCGCTGTCGGCCTGAGAACACCCACGGCACAGGGCTTCTTTGGTGCACACACGTGGTAGCGGTCGGTGATGCATTCTGCTCCGTGAAACCTTCTGGGGGACACAGAGCGTGAGTGCACGTAGATTAGCCCTACACCTCATCCCTCTTTCTTGAGTGAGTTGTACTGCTATAAGGCAAAACTCCCTGCTGGAATGTCGGTGTGGCTTAAGTATCCTCCGGGAAGCGATCGCTGCTAGAGACACTGTGCTGCTCTCTAGGATAATGGTCTGTGCCTCCACTGCGCTGCTGTTGTCTCCAAGTCGCTTGCGAAGGCCTTTTCGAAGAGGTTGCTCACAGTGTCGTTTCTTTTGAGTAACCCACAGGCATACGAGGATGCCGGTTCTGTGAAGGAAAATGCTCCCTGCCTCAGCCACTTGGGCGCCGTTTTGTACAGGAAAGGACACTCCGCCTTGGAGGTTCTTCCTTCCGGATTGCCACTCGCACTGGCAATGTCTCCTGAATCTCGCGGGGTTACAGTGCCGTCACAAGGTCTGTATCTCAGGCCTAGAATGGCACAGCGTCCGGCAGCTTTGAAAGAGACCGTCGGCATTCTTCTGGCCTTCGGGGACGCTCCATGAGGAACAAGCTCCTCAGCAGCGTGCGTCTTTAGATCTTTCATGGCAGAACCGCTGTGGGCGACCTCATTCCTCCCCCCACGTGAGAGACACACACAACCTGCCATTAGGGTGTGGAAGGCTTTAGAGTCCAGAAGCGAGGCTGGCGCTCCCACTCAGCATTCCTGCACGGAACTGAGCCCGGGTGCGTGAGACCGTGAGAGGGGGCAAAGACAGGTGTACCAGCGAGCTGTTCACGGTGCACGCTGACGCATCACCCTTCAAGCTCACGTTCATTTCATGGAGAGAACACGAGGCCTTGATGCGCTTTCCTGTGGTACGTAAACTTTGGTCGCGTCCCCTGGTGGGCACATCGGCTCAGGACTGCCCTGTCCCAAAGGCTCCAGGTGTGGAGCCCGACTGTTGGAGCTCAGCCTCACGTGGCTCTTTCACGGACGAGACCGGCTCGCAATGGGACCGTTCACGAGCTGGGGACCGTGCTGGCTGTTAGGAGTCGGCACACCAACAGCCCTCCGAGGGAGAGGAGATGCTGACGTTTGCCAGCACAGTCTCCAATTCCGAACTGCAACCATTCCCTGTAAGAGGCTCCCGAAAGCTTCGACGCAGTTTCTCAGTTAGCTATAAATGGAGGCCAGTCACTTGGCAGACTCCCCCAATGCCCGGCCTCCCAGGCTGCGATACAGACACGCCGACTGCTTCAGCCAACAGGGACAGCTTGGAGTAAAAGTGAGACTCCTACGTGTCAAAGTACTTGCGTGACGCTGGCCAGAAGCTCAAACATTTAGGGCAGGGCATTAGGGCACTTCGCTGCACGCGGAGCAAGTTTGTTCTCATCACGCCTCTGAATGCCGAGTTTAACCAGCTAGGAAGCAAACTTCGGGAAAGGTACTCAGGGTGCCGCCGATTCAAAATTCTCTCACCAGACAGCCCAAATCGTGTACGCCTCTTTGTATTTTCCATGGGCAGGACAAAATGGTGTCAACCCGCACGCCTCCAGGTGGGGGTGGGTTGGGGTGGGGTGGGGTGGGGTGGGGTGGGGTGGTGGTGGGGGTTGGGTGACGTACACTTTCTCCATGGGAAACAGGCCCACGCCTTCAGTGTGAAAGGCCTCTACGCCTCTCTGCTTTCGCAGCCCAGGCGTAGCCTCAGCTCTGAAAACCTTCCAGAGCAGGAAGGTCAGAAAACCTTTGAAGCACCCAGCAGGTGCAGCACAGAACAAGGGCTTCTCTCTTGGCCTTGAGAACACCCACTGCCCAGCGCTCCTTTGTGTACACACGTGGTGGAGGAAGGGTGCTGGATTCGGCTCCGTGAGAACTTCTCCGGGCCACGTAGTGTGAACGCAAGTAGATGAGCCCTACATCTCATGCCAGTCTCCTGTGCGAGTTGGACAAGGCGAACTCCCTGCTTGAATCCCGGGGTGGGTTAAGTACCCTCCGGGGAAGGATCGTTGCTTGGGACCCCGGGTCCGGTATCGAGGTGACTGTTCTGTGCATCCACTTCGCAGCTGTTCTCTCTCCGCGGGTTCTCTCCGCCTGCTGCAGCCAAAAGGGACAGCTTAGGGTAAAGATAAAACCCCAGGGTGTAAACGTTCTTGCCTAGCCCTCGCCCCAAGCACAAGCGTATATGCCTCTGGTCAAAGGCTTTCGCCACAAGCTGAACACGTTTGGTCTCATCTAAGCCTCTGAAGCCCGAGTTTACCCAGCTACGAATCAAACTTCAGGAAAGGTGCTCAGGGTGATGCGGACTGCCAAGCGTTTCACCAGGCAGCCCAGATCGAGTACAAACACTTGTGTTTTAAATGGGCAGAGGAAATGGTGTCAAGAGCACGCTTCCATCTCCCGGGCGACGTACACGTTCTCTCCACGAGACGCAAGCCCTTCCTCCAGTGTGAAAGGCGTCTACACTCTACACCTCTTGCGCTCGCAGCACGCAGGTGCCACCCGCTCTGAACATCTTCCAAATGCACAGGGGTCACGTGACGTGTGAACCACCGAGTGTGGGTGCAGCACACACCTAGGTCTTCGCTGTCGGCCTGAGAACACCCACGGCACAGGGCTTCTTTGGTGCACACACGTGGTAGCGGTCGGTGATGCATTCTGCTCCGTGAAACCTTCTCGGGGACACAGAGCGTGAGCGCACGTAGATTAGCCCTACACCTCATCCCTCTTTCTTGAGTGAGTTGTACTGCTATAAGGCAAAACTCCCTGCTGGAATGTCGGTGTGGCTTAAGTATCCTCCGGGAAGCGATCGCTGCTAGAGACACTGTGCTGCTCTCTAGGATAACGGTCTGTGCCTCCACTGCGCTGCTGTTGTCTCCAAGTCGCTTGCGAAGGCCTTTTCGAAGAGGTTGCTCACAGTGTCGTTTCTTTAGAGTAACCCACAGGCATACGAGGATGCCGGTTCTGTGAAGGAAAATGCTCCCTGCCTCAGCCACTTGGGCGCCGTTTTGTACAGGAAAGGACACTCCGCCTTGGAGGTTCTTCCTTCCGGATTGCCACTCGCACTGGCGATGTCTCCTGAATCTCGCGGGGTTACAGTGCCGTCACAAGGTCTGTATCTCAGGCCTAGAACGGCAGAGCGTCCGGCAGCTTTGAAAGAGACCGTCGGCATTCTTCTGGCCTTCGGGGACGCTCCATGAGGAACAAGCTCCTCAGCAGCGTGCGTCTTTAGATCTTTCATGGCAGAACCGCTGTGGGCGACCTCATTCCTCCCCCCACGTGAGAGACACACACAACCTGCCATTAGGGTGTGGAAGGCTTTAGAGTCCAGAAGCGAGGCTGGCGCTCCCACTCAGCATTCCTGCATGGAACTGAGCCCGGGTGCGTGAGACCGTGAGAGGGGGCAAAGACAGGTGTACCAGCGAGCTGTTCACGGTGCACGCTGACGCATCACCCTTCAAGCTCACGTTCATTTCATGGAGAGAACACGAGGCCTTGATGCGCTTTCCTGTGGTACGTAAACTTTGGTCGCGTCCCCTGGTGGGCACATCGGCTCAGGACTGCCCTGTCCCAAAGGCTCCAGGTGTGGAGCCCGACTGTTGGAGCTCAGCCTCACGTGGCTCTTTCACGGACGAGACCGGCTCGCAATGGGACCGTTCACGAGCTGGGGACCTTGCTGGCTGTTAGGAGTCGGCACACCAACAGCCCTCCGAGGGAGAGGAGCTGCTGACGTTTGCCAGCACAGTCTCCAATTCCGAACTGCAACCATTCCCTGTAAGAGGCTCCCGAAAGCTTCGACGCAGTTTCTCAGTTAGCTATAAATGGAGGCCAGTCACTTGGCAGACTCCCCCAACGCCCGGCCTCCCAGGCTGCGATACAGACACGCCGACTGCTTCAGCCAACAGGGACAGCTTGGAGTAAAAGTGAGACTCCTACGTGTCAAAGTACTTGCGTGACGCTGGCCAGAAGCTCAAACATTTAGGGCAGGGCATTAGGGCACTTCGCTGCACGCGGAGCAAGTTTGTTCTTATCTCGCCTCTGAATGCCGAGTTTAACCAGCTAGGAAGCAAACTTCGGGAAAGGTACTCAGGGTGCCGCCGATTCAAAATTCTCTCACCAGACAGCCCAAATCGTGTACGCCTCTTTGTATTTTCCATGGGCAGGACAAAATGGTGTCAACCCGCACGCCTCCAGGTGGGGGTGGGTTGGGGTGGGGTGGGGTGGGGTGGGGTGGGGTGGTGGTGGGGGTTGGGTGACGTACACTTTCTCCATGGGAAACAGGCCCACGCCTTCAGTGTGAAAGGCCTCTACGCCTCTCTGCTTTCGCAGCCCAGGCGTAGCCTCAGCTCTGAAAAGCTTCCAGAGCAGGAAGGTCAGAAAACCTTTGAACCACCCAGCAGGTGCAGCACAGAACAAGGGCTTCTCTCTTGGCCTTGAGAACACCCACTGCCCAGCGCTCCTTTGTGTACACCCGTGGTGGAGGAAGGGTGCTGGATTCGGCTCCGTGAGAACTTCTCCGGGCCACGTAGTGTGAACGCAAGTAGATGAGCCCTACATCTCATGCCAGTCTCCTGTGCGAGTTGGACAAGGCGAACTCCCTGCTTGAATCCCGGGGTGGGTTAAGTACCCTCCGGGGGAGGATCGTTGCTTGGGACCCCGGGTCTGGTATCGAGGTGACTGTTCTGTGCATCCACTTCGCAGCTGTTCTCTCTCCGCGGGTTCTCTCCGCCTGCTGCAGCCAAAAGGGACAGCTTAGGGTAAAGATAAAACCCCAGGGTGTAAACGTTCTTGCCTAGCCCTCGCCCCAAGCACAAGCGTATATGCCTCTGGTCAAAGGCTTTCGCCACAAGCTGAACACGTTTGGTCTCATCTAAGCCTCTGAAGCCCGAGTTTACCCAGCTACGAATCAAACTTCAGGAAAGGTGCTCAGGGTGATGCGGACTGCCAAGCGTTTCACCAGGCAGCCCAGATCGAGTACAAACACTTGTGTTTTAAATGGGCAGAGGAAATGGTGTCAAGAGCACGCCTCCATCTCCCGGGCGACGTACACGTTCTCTCCACGAGACGCAAGCCCTTCCTCCAGTGTGAAAGGCGTCTACACTCTACACCTCTTGCGCTCGCAGCACGCAGGTGCCACCCGCTCTGAACATCTTCCAAATGCACAGGGGTCACGCAACGTGTGAACCACCGAGTGCGGGTGCAGCACACACCTAGGTCTTCGCTGTCGGCCTGAGAACACCCACGGCACAGGGCTTCTTTGGTGCACACACGTGGTAGCGGTCGGTGATGCATTCTGCTCCGTGAAACCTTCTCGGGGACACAGAGCGTGAGCGCACGTAGATTAGCCCTACACCTCATCCCTCTTTCTTGAGTGAGTTGTACTGCTATAAGGCAAAACTCCCTGCTGGAATGTCGGTGTGGCTTAAGTATCCTCCGGGAAGCGATCGCTGCTAGAGACACTGTGCTGCTCTCTAGGATAATGGTCTGTGCCTCCACTGCGCTGCTGTTGTCTCCAAGTCGCTTGCGAAGGCCTTTTCGAAGAGGTTGCTCACAGTGTCGTTTCTTTAGAGTAACCCACAGGCATACGAGGATGCCGGTTCTGTGAAGGAAAATGCTCCCTGCCTCAGCCACTTGGGCGCCGTTTTGTACAGGAAAGGACACTCCGCCTTGGAGGTTCTTCCTTCCGGATTGCCACTCGCACTGGCGATGTCTCCTGAATCTCGCGGGGTTACAGTGCCGTCACAAGGTCTGTATCTCAGGCCTAGAACGGCAGAGCGTCCGGCAGCTTTGAAAGAGACCGTCGGCATTCTTCTGGCCTTCGGGGACGCTCCATGAGGAACAAGCTCCTCAGCAGCGTGCGTCTTTAGATCTTTCATGGCAGAACCGCTGTGGGCGACCTCATTCCTCCCCCCACGTGAGAGACACACACAACCTGCCATTAGGGTGTGGAAGGCTTTAGAGTCCAGAAGCGAGGCTGGCGCTCCCACTCAGCATTCCTGCACGGAACTGAGCCCGGGTGCGTGAGACCGTGAGAGGGGGCAAAGACAGGTGTACCAGCGAGCTGTTCACGGTGCACGCTTACGCATCACCCTTCAAGCTCACGTTCATTTCATGGAGAGAACACGAGGCCTTGATGCGCTTTCCTGTGGTACGTAAACTTTGGTCGCGTCCCCTGGTGGGCACATCGGCTCAGGACTGCCCTGTCCCAAAGGCTCCAGGTGTGGAGCCCGACTGTTGGAGCTCAGCCTCACGTGGCTCTTTCACGGACGAGACCGGCTCGCAATGGGACCGTTCACGAGCTGGGGACCGTGCTGGCTGTTAGGAGTCGGCACACCAACAGCCCTCCGAGGGAGAGGAGCTGCTGACGTTTGCCAGCACAGTCTCCAATTCCGAACTGCAACCATTCCCTGTAAGAGGCTCCCGAAAGCTTCGACGCAGTTTCTCAGTTAGCTATAAATGGAGGCCAGTCACTTGGCAGACTCCCCCAACGCCCGGCCTCCCAGGCTGCGATACAGACACGCCGAATGCTTCAGCCAACAGGGACAGCTTGGAGTAAAAGTGAGACTCCTATGTGTCAAAGTACTTGCGTGACGCTGGCCAGAAGCTCAAACATTTAGGGCAGGGCATCAGGGCACTTCGCCGCACGCGGAGCAAGTTTGTTCTCATCTCGCCTCTGAATGCCGAGTTTAACCAGCTAGGAAGCAAACTTCGGGAAAGGTACTCAGGGTGCCGCCGATTCAAAATTCTCTCACCAGACAGCCCAAATCGTGTACGCCTCTTTGTATTTTCCATGGGCAGGACAAAATGGTGTCAACCCGCACGCCTCCAGCTGGGGGTGGGTTGGGGTGGGGTGGGGTAGGGTGGGGTGGGGTGGGGTGGGGGTGGGGGTTGGGTGACATACACTTTCTCCATGGGAAACAGGCCCACGCCTTCAGTGTGAAAGGCCTCTACGCCTCTCTGCTTTCGCAGCCCAGGCGTAGCCTCAGCTCTGAAAAGCTTCCAGAGAAGGAAGGTCAGAAAACCTTTGAACCACCCAGCAGGTGCAGCACAGAACAAGGGCTTCTCTCTTGGCCTTGAGAACACCCACTGCCCAGCGCTCCTTTGTGTACACACGTGGTGGAGGAAGGGTGCTGGATTCGGCTCCGTGAGAACTTCTCCGGGCCACGTACTGTGAACGCAAGTAGATGAGCCCTACATCTCATGCCAGTCTCCTGTGCGAGTTGGACAAGGCGAACTCCCTGCTTGAATCCCGGGGTGGGTTAAGTACCCTCCGGGGAAGGATCGTTGCTTGGGACCCCGGGGCTGGTATCGAGGTGACTGTTCTATGCATCCACTTCGCAGCTGTTCTCTCTCCGCGGGTTCTCTCCGCCTGCTGCAGCCAAAAGGCACAGCTTAGGGTAAAGTTAAAAACCCAGGGTGTAAACGTTCTTGCCTAGCCCTCGCCCCAAGCACAAGCGTATATGCCTCTGGTCAAAGGCTTTCGCCACAAGCTGAACACGTTTGGTCTCATCTAAGACTCTGAAGCCCGAGTTTACCCAGCTACGAATCAAACTTCAGGAAAGGTGCTCAGGGTGATGCGGACTGCCAAGCGTTTCACCAGGCAGCCCAGATCGAGTACAAACACTTGTGTTTTAAACGGGCAGAGGAAATGGTGTCAAGAGCGCGCCTCCATCTCCCGGGCGACGTACACGTTCTCTCCATGAGACGCAAGCCCTTCCTTCAGTGTGAAAGGCCTCTACACTCTACACCTCTTGCGCTCGCAGCACGCAGGTGCCACCCGCTCTGAACATCTTCCAAAGGCACAGGGGTCACGCAACGTGTGAACCACCGAGCGCGGGTGCAGCACACACCTAGGTCTTCGCTGTCGGCCTGAGAACACCCACGGCACAGGGCTTCTTTGGTGCACACACGTGGTGGCGTTCGGTGATGCATTCTGCTCCATGAAACCTTCTCGGGGACACAGAGTGTGAGTGCACGTAGATTAGCCCTACACCTCATCCCTCTTTCTTGAGTGAGTTGTACTGCTATAAGGCAAAACTCCCTGCTGGAATCTCGGTGTGGCTTAAGTATCCTCCAGGAAGCGATCGCTGCTAGAGACACTGTGCTGCTCTCTAGGATAATGGTCTGTGCCTCCACTGTGCTGCTGTTGTCTCCAAGTCGCTTGCGATGGCCTTTTCGAAGAGGTTGCTCACAGTGTCGTTTCTTTAGAGTAACCCACAGGCATACGAGGATGCCGGTTCTGTGAAGGAAAATGCTCCCTGCCTCAGCCACTTGGGCGCCGTTTTGTACAGGAAAGGACACTCCGCCTTGGAGGTTCTTCCTTCCGGATTGCCACTCGCACTGGCGATGTCTCCTGAATCTCGCGGGGTTACAGTGCCGTCACAAGGTCCGTATCTCAGGCCTAGAATGGCAGAGCGTCCGGCAGCTTTGAAAGAGACCGTCGGCATTCTTCTGGCCTTCGGGGACGTTCCATGAGGAACAAGCTCCTCAGCAGCGTGCGTCTTTAGATCTTTCATGGCAGAACCTCTGTGGGCGACCTCATTCCTCCCCCCACGTGAGAGACACACACAACCTGCCATTAGGGGGTGGAAGGCTTTAGAGTCCAGAAGCGAGACTGGCACTCCCACTCAGCATTCCTGCACGGAACTGAGCCCGGGTGCGTGAGACCGTGAGAGGGGGCAAAGACAGGCGTACCAGCGAGCTGTTCACGGTGCACGCTGACGCATCAACCTTCAAGCTCACGTTCATTTCATGGAGAGAACACGAGGCCTTGATGCGCTTTCCTGTGGTACGTAAACTTTGGTCGCGTCCCCTGGTGGGCACATCGGCTCAGGACTGCCCTGTCCCAAAGGCTCCAGGTGTGGAGCCCGACTGTTGGAGCTCAGCCTCACGTGGCTCTTTCACGGACGAGACCGGCTCGCAATGGCACCGTTCACGAGCTGGGGACCGTGCTGCCTGTTAGGAGTCGGCACACCAAGAGCCCTCCGAGGGAGAGGAGTTGCTGACGTTTGCCAGCACAGTCTCCAATTCCGAACTGCAACCATTCCCTGTAAGAGGCTCCCGAAAGCTTCGACGCAGTTTCTCAGTTAGCTATAAATGGAGGCCAGTCACTTGGCAGACTCCCCCAACGCCCGGCCTCCCAGACTGCGATACAGACATGCCGACTGCTTCAGCCAACAGGGACAGCTTGGAGTAAAAGTGAGACTCCTACGTGTCAAAGTACTTGCGTGACGCTGGCCAGAAGCTCAAACATTTAGGGCAGGGCATCAGGGCACTTCGCCGCACGCGGAGCAAGTTTGTTCTCATCTCGCCTCTGAATGCCGAGTTTAACCAGCTAGGAAGCAAACTTTGGGAAATGTACTCAGGGTGCCACCGTTTCAAAATTCTCTCACCAGACAGCCCAAATCGTGTACGCCTCTTTGTATTTTCTATGGGCAGGACAAAATGGTGTCAACCCGCACGCCTCCAGCTGGGGGTGGGTTGGGGTGGGGTGGGGTGGGGTGGGGTGGGGTGGTGGTGGGGGTTAGGCGACGTACACTTTCTCCATGGGAAACAGGCCCACGCCTTCAGTGTGAAAGGCCTCTACGCCTCTCTGCTTTCGCAGCCCAGGCGTAGCCTCAGCTCTGAAAATCTTCCAGAGCAGGATGGTCAGAAAACCTTTGAACCACCCAGCAGGTGCAGCACAGAACAAGGGCTTCTCTCTTGGCCTTGAGAACACCCACTGCCCAGCGCTCCTTTGTGTACACACATGGTGGAGGAAGGGTGCTGGATTCGGCTCCGTGAGAACTACTCCAGGCCACGTAGTGTGAACGCAAGTAGATGAGCCCTACATCTCATGCCAGTCTCCTATGCGAGTTGGACAAGGCGAACTCCCTGCTTGAATCCCGGGGTGGGTTAAGTACCCTCCGGGGAAGTATCGTTGCTTGGGACCCCGGGGCTGGTATCGAGGTGACTCTTTTGTGCATCCACTTTGCAGCCGTTCTCTCTCCGCGGGTTCTCTCCGCCTGCTGCAGCCGAAAGGGACAGCTTAGGGTAAAGATACAAACCCAGTGTGTAAACGTTCTTGACTAGCCCTCACCCCAAGCACAAGCGTATATGCCTCTGGTCAAAGGCTTTCGCCACAAGCTGAACACGTTTGGACTCATCTAAGCCTCTGAAGCCCGAGTTTACCCAGCAACGAATCAAACTTCAGGAAAGGTGCTCAGGGTGATGCGGACTGCCAAGCGTTTCACCAGGCAGCCCAGATCGAGTACAAACACTTGTGTTTTAAACGGGCAGAGGAAATGGTGTCAAGAGCGCGCCTCCATCTCCCGGGCGACGTACACGTTCTCTCCACGAGACGCAAGCCCTTCCTCCAGTGTGAAAGGCCTCTACACTCTACACCTCTTGCGCTCGCAGCATGCAGGTGCCACCCGCTCTGAACATCTTCCAAAGGCACAGGGGTCACGCAACGTGTGAACCACCGAGCGCGGGTGCAGCACACACCTAGGTCTTCGCTGTCGGCCTGAGAACACCCACGGCACAGGGCTTCTTTGGTGCACACACGTGGTAGCGGTCAGTGATGCATTCTGCTCCGTGAAACCTTCTCGGGGACACAGAGCATGAGCGCACGTAGATTAGCCCTACACCTCATCCCTCTTTCTTGAGTGAGTTGTACTGCTATAAGGCAAAACTCCCTGCTGCAATCTCGGTGTGGCTTAAGTATCCTCCGGGAAGCGATCGCTGCTAGAGACACTGTGCTGCTCTCTAGGATAATGGTCTGTGCCTCCACTGCGCTGCTGTTGTCTCCAAGTCGCTTGCGAAGGCCTTTTCGAAGAGGTTGCTCACAGTGTCGTTTCTTTAGAGTAACCCACAGGCATACGAGGATGCCGGTTCTGTGAAGGAAAATGCTACCTGCCTCAGCCATTGGGCGCCGTTTTGTACAGGAAAGGACACTCCGCCTTGGAGGTTCTTCCTTCCGGATTGCCACTCGCACTGGCGATGTCTCCTGAATCTCGCGGGGTTACAGTGCCATCACAAGGTCCGTATCTCAGGCCTAGAATGGCAGAGCGTCCGGCAGCTTTGAAAGAGACCGTCGGCATTCTTCTGGCTTTCGGGGACGCTCCATGAGGAACAAGCTCCTCAGCAGCGTGCGTCTTTAGATCTTTCATGGCAGAACCGCTGTGGGCGACCTCATTCCTCCCCCCACGTGAGAGACACACACAACCTGCCATTAGGGGGTGGAAGGCTTTGGAGTCCAGAAGCGAGGCTGGCGCTCCCACTCAGCATTCCTGCACGGAACTGAGCCCGGGTGCGTGAGACCGTGAGAGGGGGCAAAGACAGGCGTACAAGCGAGCTGTTCACGGTGCACGCTGACGCATCACCCTTCAAGCTCACGTTCATTTCATGGAGAGAACACGAGGCCTTGATGCGCTTTCCTGTGGTACGTAAACTTTGGTCGCGTCCCCTGGTGGGCACATCGGCTCAGGACTGCCCTGTCCCAAAGGCTCCAGGTGTGGAGCCCAACTGTTGGAGCTCAGCCTCACGTGGCTCTTTCACGGACGAGACCGGCTCGCAATGGGACCGTTCATGAGCTGGGGACCGTGCTGGCTGTTAGGAGTCGGCACACCAAGAGCCCTCCGAGGGAGAGGAGCTGCTGACGTTTGCCAGCACAGTCTCCAATTCCCAACTGCAACCGTTCCCTGTAAGAGGCTCCCGAAAGCTTCGACGTAGTTTCTCAGTTAGCTATAAATGGAGGCCAGTCACTTGGCAGACTCCCCCAACGCCCGGCCTCCCAGGCTGCGATACAGACACGCCAACTGCTTCAGCCAACAGGGACAGCTTGGAGTAAAAGTGAGACTCCTACGTGTCAAAGTACTTGCGTGACACTGGCCAGAAGCTCAAACATTTAGGGCAGGGCATCAGGGCACTTCGCCGCACACGGAGCTAGTTTGTTCTCATCTCGCCTCTGAATGCCGAGTTTAACCAGCTAGGAAGCAAACTTCGGGAAAGGTACTCAGGGTGCCGCCGATTCAAAATTCTCTCACCAGACAGCCCAAATCGTGTACGCCTCTTTGTATTTTCCATGGGCAGGACAAAATGGTGTCAACCCGCACGCCTCCAGGTGGGGGTGGGTTGGGGTGGGGTGGGGTGGGGTGGGGTGGGGTGGTGGTGGGGGTTGGGTGACGTACACTTTCTCCATGGGAAACAGGCCCACGCCTTCAGTGTGAAAGGCCTCTACGCCTCTCTGCTTTCGCAGCCCAGGCATAGCCTCACCTCTGAAAAGCTTCCAGAGCAGGAAGGTCAGAAAACCTTTGAACCACCCAGCAGGTGCAGCACAGAACAAGGGCTTCTCTCTTGGCCTTGAGAACACCCACTGCCCAGCGCTCCTTAGTGTACACACGTGGTGGAGGAAGGGTGCTGGATTCGGCTCCGTGAGAACTTCTCCGGGCCACGTAGTGTGAACGCAAGTAGATGAGCCCTACATCTCATGCCAGTCTCCTGTGCGAGTTGGACAAGGCGAACTCCCTGCTTGAATCCCGGGTTGGGTTAAGTACCCTCCGGGGAAGGATCGTTGCTTGGGACACCGGGGCTGGTATCGAGGTGACTGTTCTGTGCATTCACTTCGCAGCTGTTCTCTCTCCGCGGGTTCTCTCCGCCTGCTGCAGCCAAAAGGGACAGCTTAGGGTAAAGATAAAACCCCAGGGTGTAAACGTTCTTGCCTAGCCCTCGCCCCAAGCACAAGCGTATATGCCTCTGGTCAAAGGCTTTCGCCACAAGCTGAACACGTTTGGTCTCATCTAAGCCTCTGAAGCCCGAGTTTACCCAGCTACGAATCAAACTTCAGGAAAGGTGCTCAGGGTGATGCGGACTGCCAAGCGTTTCACCAGGCAGCCCAGATCGAGTACAAACACTTGTGTTTTAAACAGGCAGAGAAAATGGTGTCAAGAGCACGCCTCCATCTCCCGGGCGACGTACACGTTCTTTCCACGAGACGCAAGCCCTTCCTCCAGTGTGAAAGGCCTCTACACTCTACACCTCTTGCGCTCGCAGCACGCAGGTGCCACCCGCTCTGAACATCTTCCAAAGGCACAGGGGTCACGCAACGTGTGAACCACCGAGCGCGGGTGCAGCACACACCTAGGTCTTCGCTGTCGGCCTGAGAACACCCACGGCACAGGGCTTCTTTGGTGCACACACGTGGTAGCGGTCGGTGATGCATTCTGCTCCGTGAAACCTTCTCGGGGACACAGAGCGTGAGCGCACGTAGATTAGCCCTACACCTCATCCCTCTTTCTTGAGTGAGTTGTACTGCTATAAGGCAAAACTCCCTGCTGGAATGTCGGTGTGGCTTAAGTATCCTCCGGGAAGCGATCGCTGCTAGAGACACTGTGCTGCTCTCTAGGATAATGGTCTGTGCCTCCACTGCGCTGCTGTTGTCTCCAAGTCGCTTGCGAAGGCCTTTTCGAAGAGGTTGCTCACAGTGTCGTTTCTTTAGAGTAACCCACAGGCATACGAGGATGCCGGTTCTGTGAAGGAAAATGCTCCCTGCCTCAGCCACTTGGGCGCCGTTTTGTACAGGAAAGGACACTCCGCCTTGGAGGTTCTTCCTTCCGGATTGCCACTCGCACTGGCGATGTCTCCTGAATCTCGCGGGGTTACAGTGCCGTCACAAGGTCTGTATCTCAGGCCTAGAACGGCAGAGCGTCCGGCAGCTTTGAAAGAGACCGTCGGCATTCTTCTGGCCTTCGGGGACGCTCCATGAGGAACAAGCTCCTCAGCAGCGTGCGTCTTTAGATCTTTCATGGCAGAACCGCTGTGGGCGACCTCATTCCTCCCCCCACGTGAGAGACACACACAACCTGCCATTAGGGTGTGGAAGGCTTTAGAGTCCAGAAGCGAGGCTGGCGCTCCCACTCAGCATTCCTGCACGGAACTGAGCCCGGGTGCGTGAGACCGTGAGAGGGGGCAAAGACAGGTGTACCAGCGAGCTGTTCACGGTGCACGCTGACGCATCACCCTTCAAGCTCACGTTCATTTCATGGAGAGAACACGAGGCCTTGATGCGCTTTCCTGTGGTACGTAAACTTTGGTCGCGTCCCCTGGTGGGCACATCGGCTCAGGACTGCCCTGTCCCAAAGGCTCCAGGTGTGGAGCCCGACTGTTGGAGCTCAGCCTCACGTGGCTCTTTCACGGACGAGACCGGCTCGCAATGGGACCGTTCACGAGCTGGGGACCGTGCTGGCTGTTAGGAGTCGGCACACCAAGAGCCCTCCGAGGGAGAGGAGCTGCTGACGTTTGCCAGCACAGTCTCCAATTCCGAACTGCAACCATTCCCTGTAAGAGGCTCCCGAAAGCTTCGACGCAGTTTCTCAGTTAGCTATAAATGGAGGCCAGTCACTTGGCAGACTCCCCCAACGCCCAGACTCCCAGGCTGCGATACAGACACGCCGACTGCTTCAGCCAACAGGGACAGCTTGGAGTAAAAGTGAGACTCCTACGTGTCAAAGTACTTGCGTGATGCTGGCCAGAAGCTCAAACATTTAGGGCAGGGCATCAGGGCACTTCGCCGCACGCGGAGCAAGTTTGTTCTCATCTCGCCTCTGAATGCCGAGTTTAACCAGCTAGGAAGCAAACTTCGGGAAAGGTACACAGGGTGCCGCCGATTCAAAATTCTCTCACCAGACAGCCCAAATCGTGTACGCCTCTTTGTATTTTCCATGGGCAGGACAAAATGGTGTCAACCCGCACGCCTCCAGCTGGGGGTGGGTTGGGGTGGGGTGGGGTGGGGTGGGGTGGGGTGGGGGTGGGTGATGGGCGACGTACACTTTCTCCATGTGAAACAGGCCCATGCCTTCAGTGTGAAAGGCCTCTACGCCTCTCTGCTTTCGCAGCCCAGGCCTAGCCTCAGCTCTGAAAAGCTTCCAGAGCAGGAAGGTCAGAAAACCTTTGAACCACCCAGCAGGTGCAGCACAGAACAAGGGCTTCTCTCTTGGCCTTGAGAACACCCACTGCCCAGCGCTCCTTTGTGTACACACGTGGTGGAGGAAGGGTGCTGGATTCGGCTCCGTGAGAACTTCTCCGGGCCACGTAGTGTGAACGCAAGTAAATGAGCCCTACATCTCATGCCAGTCTCCTGTGCGAGTTGGACAAGGCGAACTCCCTGCTTGAATCCCGGGGTGGGTTAAGTACCCTCCGGGGAAGGATCGTTGCTTGGGACCCCGGGGCTGGTATCGAGGTGACTGTTCTGTGCATCCACTTCGCAGCTGTTCTCTCTCCGCGGGTTCTCTCCGCCTGCTGCAGCCAAAAGGGACAGCTTAGGGTAAAGATAAAAACCCAGGGTGTAAACGTTCTTGCCTAGCCCTCACCCCAAGCACAAGCGTATATGCCTCTGGTCAAAGGATTTCGCCACAAGCTGAACACGTTTGGTCTCATCTAAGCCTCTGAAGCCCGAGTTTACCCAGCTACGAATCAAACTTCAGGAAAGGTGCTCAGGGTGATGCGGACTGCCAAGCATTTCACCAGGCAGCCCAGATCGAGTACAAACACTTGTGTTTTAAACGGGCAGAGGAAATGGTGTCAAGAGCGCGCCTCCATCTCCCGGGCGCCGTACACGTTCTCTCCACGAGACGCAAGCCCTTCCTCCAGTGTGAAAAGCCTCAACACTCTACACTTCTTGCGCTCGCAGCACGCAGGTGCCACCCGCTCTGAACATCTTCCAAAGGCACAGGGGCCACGCGACGTGTGAACCACCGAACGCGGGTGCAGCACACACCTAGGTCTTCGCTGTCGGCATGAGAACACCCACGGCACAGGGCTTCTTTGGTGCACACACGTGGTAGTGGTCGGTGATGCATTCTGCTCCGTGAAACCTTCTCGGGGACACAGAGCGTGAGCGCACGTAGATTAGCCCTACACCTCATCCCTCTTTCTTGAGTGAGTTGTACTGCTATAAGGCAAAATTCCCTGCTGGAATCTCGGTGTGGCTTAAGTATCCTCCGGGAAGCGATCGCTGCTAGAGACACTGTGCTGCTCTCTAGGATAATGGTCTGTGCCTCCACTGCGCTGCTGTTGTCTCCAAGTCGCTTGCGAAGGCCTTTTCGAAGAGGTTGCTCACAGTGTCGTTTCTTTAGAGTACCCCACAGGCATACGAGGATGCCGGTTCTGTGAAGGAAAATGCTCCCTGCCTCAGCCACTTGGGCGCCGTTTTGTACAGGAAAGGACACTCCGCCTTGGAGGTTCTTCCTTCCGGATTGCCACTCGCACTGGCGATGTCTCCTGAATCTCACGGGGTTACAGTGCCGTCACAAGGTCCGTATCTTAGGCCTAGAACGGCAGAGCGTCTGGCAGCTTTGAAAGAGACCTTCGGCATTCTTCTGGCCTTCGGGGACGCTCCATGAGGAACAAGCTCCTCAGCAGCGTGCGTCTTTAGATCTTTCATGGCAGAACCGCTGTGGGCGACCTCATTCCTCCCCCCACGTGAGAGACACACACAACCTGCCATTAGGCGGTGGAAGGCTTTAGAGTCCAGAAGCGAGGCTGGCGCTCCCACTCAGCATTCCTGCACGGAACTGAGCCCGGGTGCGTGAGACCGTGAGAGGGGGCAAAGACAGGTGTACCAGCGAGCTGTTCACGGTGCACGCTTACGCATCACCCTTCAAGCTCCCGTTCATTTCATGGAGAGAACACGAGGCCTTGATGCGCTTTCCTGTGGTGCGTAAACTTTGGTCGCGTCCCCTGGTGGGCACATCGGCTCAGGACTGCCCTGTCCCAAAGGCTCCAGGTGTGGAGCCCGACTGTTGGAGCTCAGCCTCACGTTGCTCTTTCACGGATGAGACCGGCTCGCAATGGGACCGTTCACGAGCTGGGGACCGTGCTGGCTGTTAGGAGTCGGCACACCAAGAGCCCTCCGAGGGAGAGGAGCTGCTGACGTTTGCCAGCACAGTCTCCAATTCCGAACTGCAACCATTCCCTGTAAGAGGCTCCCGAAAGCTTCGACGCAGTTTCTCAGTTAGCTATAAATGGAGGCCAGTCACTTGGCAGACTCCCCCAACGCCCGGCCTCCCAGGCTGCGATACAGACACGCCGACTGCTTCAGCCAACAGGGACAGCTTGGAGTAAAAGTGAGACTCCTACGTGTCAAAGTACTTGCGTGACGCTGGCCAGAAGCTCAAACATTTAGGGCAGGGCATCAGGGCACTTCGCTGCACGCGGAGCAAATTTGTTCTCATCACGCCTCTGAATGCCGAGTTTAACCAGCTAGGAAGCAAACTTCGGGAAAGGTACACAGGGTGCCGCCGATTCAAAATTCTCTCACCAGACAGCCCAAATCGTGTACGCCTCTTTGTATTTTCCATGGGCAGGACAAAATGGTGTCAACCCGCACGCCTCCAGCTGGGGGTGGGTTGGGGTGGGGTGGGGTGGGGTGGGGTGGGGTGGGGTGGGGGTGGGGGTTGGGTGACATACACTTTCTCCATGGGAAACAGGCCCACGCCTTCAGTGTGAAAGGCCTCTACGCCTCTCTGCTTTCGCAGCCGAGGCGTAGCCTCAGCTCTGAAAAGCTTCCAGAGAAGGAAGGTCAGAAAAACTTTGAACCACCCAGCAGGTGCAGCACAGAACAAGGGCTTCTCTCTTGGCCTTGAGAACACCCACTGCCCAGCGCTCCTTTGTGTACACACGTGGTGGAGGAAGGGTGCTGGATTCGGCTCCGTGAGAACTTCTCCGGGCCACGTAGTGTGAACGCAAGTAAATGAGCCCTACATCTCATGCCAGTCTCCTGTGCGAGTTGGACAAGGCGAACTCCCTGCTTGAATCCCGGGTTGGGTTAAGTACCCTCCGGGGAAGGATCGTTGCTTGGGACCCCGGGGCTGGTATCGAGGTGACTGTTCTGTGCATCCACTTCGCAGCTGTTCTCTCTCCGCGGGTTCTCTCTGCCTGCTGCAGCCAAAAGGGACAGCTTAGGGTAAAGATAAAAACCCAGGGTGTAAACGTACTTGCCTAGCCCTCGCCCCAAGCACAAGCGTATATGCCACTGGTCAAAGGCTTTCGCCACAAGCTGAACACGTTTGGTCTCATCTAAGCCTCTGAAGCCCGAGTTTACCCAGCTACGAATCAAACTTCAGGAAAGGTGCTCAGGGTGATGCGGACGGCCAAGCGTTTCACCAGGCAGCCCAGATCGAGTACAAACACTTGTGTTTTAAACGGGCAGAGGAAATGGTGTCAAGAGTGCGCCTCCATCTCCCGGGCGACGTACACGTTCTCTCCATGAGACGCAAGCCATTCTTCCAGTGAGAAAGGCCTCTACACTCTACCCCTCTTGCGCTCGCAGCACGCAGGTGCCACCCGCTCTGAACATCTTCCAAAGGCACAGGGGCCACGCGACGTGTGAACCATCGAACGCGGGTGCAGCACACACCTAGGTCTTCGCTGTCGGCCTGAGAACACCCACGGCACAGGGCTTCTTTGGTGCACACACGTGGTAGCGGTCGGTGATGCATTCTGCTCCGTGAAACCTTCTGGGGGACACAGAGCGTGAGTGCACGTAGATTAGCCCTACACCTCATCCCTCTTTCTTGAGTGAGTTGTACTGCTATAAGGCAAAACTCCCTGCTGGAATGTCGGTGTGGCTTAAGTATCCTCCGGGAAGCGATCGCTGCTAGAGACACTGTGCTGCTCTCTAGGATAATGGTCTGTGCCTCCACTGCGCTGCTGTTGTCTCCAAGTCGCTTGCGAAGGCCTTTTCGAAGAGGTTGCTCACAGTGTCGTTTCTTTTGAGTAACCCACAGGCATACGAGGATGCCGGTTCTGTGAAGGAAAATGCTCCCTGCCTCAGCCACTTGGGCGCCGTTTTGTACAGGAAAGGACACTCCGCCTTGGAGGTTCTTCCTTCCGGATTGCCACTCGCACTGGCAATGTCTCCTGAATCTCGCGGGGTTACAGTGCCGTCACAAGGTCTGTATCTCAGGCCTAGAATGGCACAGCGTCCGGCAGCTTTGAAAGAGACCGTCGGCATTCTTCTGGCCTTCGGGGACGCTCCATGAGGAACAAGCTCCTCAGCAGCGTGCGTCTTTAGATCTTTCATGGCAGAACCGCTGTGGGCGACCTCATTCCTCCCCCCACGTGAGAGACACACACAACCTGCCATTAGGGTGTGGAAGGCTTTAGAGTCCAGAAGCGAGGCTGGCGCTCCCACTCAGCATTCCTGCACGGAACTGAGCCCGGGTGCGTGAGACCGTGAGAGGGGGCAAAGACAGGTGTACCAGCGAGCTGTTCACGGTGCACGCTGACGCATCACCCTTCAAGCTCACGTTCATTTCATGGAGAGAACACGAGGCCTTGATGCGCTTTCCTGTGGTACGTAAACTTTGGTCGCGTCCCCTGGTGGGCACATCGGCTCAGGACTGCCCTGTCCCAAAGGCTCCAGGTGTGGAGCCCGACTGTTGGAGCTCAGCCTCACGTGGCTCTTTCACGGACGAGACCGGCTCGCAATGGGACCGTTCACGAGCTGGGGACCGTGCTGGCTGTTAGGAGTCGGCACACCAACAGCCCTCCGAGGGAGAGGAGATGCTGACGTTTGCCAGCACAGTCTCCAATTCCGAACTGCAACCATTCCCTGTAAGAGGCTCCCGAAAGCT
Organism: Orcinus orca; assembly: GCF_937001465.1. NCBI lineage: Eukaryota > Metazoa > Chordata > Mammalia > Artiodactyla > Delphinidae > Orcinus > Orcinus orca. The sequence goes on along the minus strand of NW_026043958.1, from coordinate 903,884 downwards.
TCGACGCAGTTTCTCAGTTAGCTATAAATGGAGGCCAGTCACTTGGCAGACTCCCCCAATGCCCGGCCTCCCAGGCTGCGATACAGACACGCCGACTGCTTCAGCCAACAGGGACAGCTTGGAGTAAAAGTGAGACTCCTACGTGTCAAAGTACTTGCGTGACGCTGGCCAGAAGCTCAAACATTTAGGGCAGGGCATTAGGGCACTTCGCTGCACGCGGAGCAAGTTTGTTCTCATCACGCCTCTGAATGCCGAGTTTAACCAGCTAGGAAGCAAACTTCGGGAAAGGTACTCAGGGTGCCGCCGATTCAAAATTCTCTCACCAGACAGCCCAAATCGTGTACGCCTCTTTGTATTTTCCATGGGCAGGACAAAATGGTGTCAACCCGCACGCCTCCAGGTGGGGGTGGGTTGGGGTGGGGTGGGGTGGGGTGGGGTGGGGTGGTGGTGGGGGTTGGGTGACGTACACTTTCTCCATGGGAAACAGGCCCACGCCTTCAGTGTGAAAGGCCTCTACGCCTCTCTGCTTTCGCAGCCCAGGCGTAGCCTCAGCTCTGAAAAGCTTCCAGAGCAGGAAGGTCAGAAAACCTTTGAAGCACCCAGCAGGTGCAGCACAGAACAAGGGCTTCTCTCTTGGCCTTGAGAACACCCACTGCCCAGCGCTCCTTTGTGTACACACGTGGTGGAGGAAGGGTGCTGGATTCGGCTCCGTGAGAACTTCTCCGGGCCACGTAGTGTGAACGCAAGTAGATGAGCCCTACATCTCATGCCAGTCTCCTGTGCGAGTTGGACAAGGCGAACTCCCTGCTTGAATCCCGGGGTGGGTTAAGTACCCTCCGGGGAAGGATCGTTGCTTGGGACCCCGGGTCCGGTATCGAGGTGACTGTTCTGTGCATCCACTTCGCAGCTGTTCTCTCTCCGCGGGTTCTCTCCGCCTGCTGCAGCCAAAAGGGACAGCTTAGGGTAAAGATAAAACCCCAGGGTGTAAACGTTCTTGCCTAGCCCTCGCCCCAAGCACAAGCGTATATGCCTCTGGTCAAAGGCTTTCGCCACAAGCTGAACACGTTTGGTCTCATCTAAGCCTCTGAAGCCCGAGTTTACCCAGCTACGAATCAAACTTCAGGAAAGGTGCTCAGGGTGATGCGGACTGCCAAGCGTTTCACCAGGCAGCCCAGATCGAGTACAAACACTTGTGTTTTAAATGGGCAGAGGAAATGGTGTCAAGAGCACGCTTCCATCTCCCGGGCGACGTACACGTTCTCTCCACGAGACGCAAGCCCTTCCTCCAGTGTGAAAGGCGTCTACACTCTACACCTCTTGCGCTCGCAGCACGCAGGTGCCACCCGCTCTGAACATCTTCCAAATGCACAGGGGTCACGTGACGTGTGAACCACCGAGTGTGGGTGCAGCACACACCTAGGTCTTCGCTGTCGGCCTGAGAACACCCACGGCACAGGGCTTCTTTGGTGCACACACGTGGTAGCGGTCGGTGATGCATTCTGCTCCGTGAAACCTTCTCGGGGACACAGAGCGTGAGCGCACGTAGATTAGCCCTACACCTCATCCCTCTTTCTTGAGTGAGTTGTACTGCTATAAGGCAAAACTCCCTGCTGGAATGTCGGTGTGGCTTAAGTATCCTCCGGGAAGCGATCGCTGCTAGAGACACTGTGCTGCTCTCTAGGATAATGGTCTGTGCCTCCACTGCGCTGCTGTTGTCTCCAAGTCGCTTGCGAAGGCCTTTTCGAAGAGGTTGCTCACAGTGTCGTTTCTTTAGAGTAACCCACAGGCATACGAGGATGCCGGTTCTGTGAAGGAAAATGCTCCCTGCCTCAGCCACTTGGGCGCCGTTTTGTACAGGAAAGGACACTCCGCCTTGGAGGTTCTTCCTTCCGGATTGCCACTCGCACTGGCGATGTCTCCTGAATCTCGCGGGGTTACAGTGCCGTCACAAGGTCTGTATCTCAGGCCTAGAACGGCAGAGCGTCCGGCAGCTTTGAAAGAGACCGTCGGCATTCTTCTGGCCTTCGGGGACGCTCCATGAGGAACAAGCTCCTCAGCAGCGTGCGTCTTTAGATCTTTCATGGCAGAACCGCTGTGGGCGACCTCATTCCTCCCCCCACGTGAGAGACACACACAACCTGCCATTAGGGTGTGGAAGGCTTTAGAGTCCAGAAGCGAGGCTGGCGCTCCCACTCAGCATTCCTGCATGGAACTGAGCCCGGGTGCGTGAGACCGTGAGAGGGGGCAAAGACAGGTGTACCAGCGAGCTGTTCACGGTGCACGCTGACGCATCACCCTTCAAGCTCACGTTCATTTCATGGAGAGAACACGAGGCCTTGATGCGCTTTCCTGTGGTACGTAAACTTTGGTCGCGTCCCCTGGTGGGCACATCGGCTCAGGACTGCCCTGTCCCAAAGGCTCCAGGTGTGGAGCCCGACTGTTGGAGCTCAGCCTCACGTGGCTCTTTCACGGACGAGACCGGCTCGCAATGGGACCGTTCACGAGCTGGGGACCTTGCTGGCTGTTAGGAGTCGGCACACCAACAGCCCTCCGAGGGAGAGGAGCTGCTGACGTTTGCCAGCACAGTCTCCAATTCCGAACTGCAACCATTCCCTGTAAGAGGCTCCCGAAAGCTTCGACGCAGTTTCTCAGTTAGCTATAAATGGAGGCCAGTCACTTGGCAGACTCCCCCAACGCCCGGCCTCCCAGGCTGCGATACAGACACGCCGACTGCTTCAGCCAACAGGGACAGCTTGGAGTAAAAGTGAGACTCCTACGTGTCAAAGTACTTGCGTGACGCTGGCCAGAAGCTCAAACATTTAGGGCAGGGCATCAGGGCACTTCGCTGCACGCGGAGCAAGTTTGTTCTTATCTCGCCTCTGAATGCCGAGTTTAACCAGCTAGGAAGCAAACTTCGGGAAAGGTACTCAGGGTGCCGCCGATTCAAAATTCTCTCACCAGACAGCCCAAATCGTGTACGCCTCTTTGTATTTTCCATGGGCAGGACAAAATGGTGTCAACCCGCACGCCTCCAGGTGGGGGTGGGTTGGGGTGGGGTGGGGTGGGGTGGGGTGGGGTGGTGGTGGGGGTTGGGTGACGTACACTTTCTCCATGGGAAACAGGCCCACGCCTTCAGTGTGAAAGGCCTCTACGCCTCTCTGCTTTCGCAGCCCAGGCGTAGCCTCAGCTCTGAAAAGCTTCCAGAGCAGGAAGGTCAGAAAACCTTTGAACCACCCAGCAGGTGCAGCACAGAACAAGGGCTTCTCTCTTGGCCTTGAGAACACCCACTGCCCAGCGCTCCTTTGTGTACACCCGTGGTGGAGGAAGGGTGCTGGATTCGGCTCCGTGAGAACTTCTCCGGGCCACGTAGTGTGAACGCAAGTAGATGAGCCCTACATCTCATGCCAGTCTCCTGTGCGAGTTGGACAAGGCGAACTCCCTGCTTGAATCCCGGGGTGGGTTAAGTACCCTCCGGGGGAGGATCGTTGCTTGGGACCCCGGGTCTGGTATCGAGGTGACTGTTCTGTGCATCCACTTCGCAGCTGTTCTCTCTCCGCGGGTTCTCTCCGCCTGCTGCAGCCAAAAGGGACAGCTTAGGGTAAAGATAAAACCCCAGGGTGTAAACGTTCTTGCCTAGCCCTCGCCCCAAGCACAAGCGTATATGCCTCTGGTCAAAGGCTTTCGCCACAAGCTGAACACGTTTGGTCTCATCTAAGCCTCTGAAGCCCGAGTTTACCCAGCTACGAATCAAACTTCAGGAAAGGTGCTCAGGGTGATGCGGACTGCCAAGCGTTTCACCAGGCAGCCCAGATCGAGTACAAACACTTGTGTTTTAAATGGGCAGAGGAAATGGTGTCAAGAGCACGCCTCCATCTCCCGGGCGACGTACACGTTCTCTCCACGAGACGCAAGCCCTTCCTCCAGTGTGAAAGGCGTCTACACTCTACACCTCTTGCGCTCGCAGCACGCAGGTGCCACCCGCTCTGAACATCTTCCAAATGCACAGGGGTCACGCAACGTGTGAACCACCGAGTGCGGGTGCAGCACACACCTAGGTCTTCGCTGTCGGCCTGAGAACACCCACGGCACAGGGCTTCTTTGGTGCACACACGTGGTAGCGGTCGGTGATGCATTCTGCTCCGTGAAACCTTCTCGGGGACACAGAGCGTGAGCGCACGTAGATTAGCCCTACACCTCATCCCTCTTTCTTGAGTGAGTTGTACTGCTATAAGGCAAAACTCCCTGCTGGAATGTCGGTGTGGCTTAAGTATCCTCCGGGAAGCGATCGCTGCTAGAGACACTGTGCTGCTCTCTAGGATAATGGTCTGTGCCTCCACTGCGCTGCTGTTGTCTCCAAGTCGCTTGCGAAGGCCTTTTCGAAGAGGTTGCTCACAGTGTCGTTTCTTTAGAGTAACCCACAGGCATACGAGGATGCCGGTTCTGTGAAGGAAAATGCTCCCTGCCTCAGCCACTTGGGCGCCGTTTTGTACAGGAAAGGACACTCCGCCTTGGAGGTTCTTCCTTCCGGATTGCCACTCGCACTGGCGATGTCTCCTGAATCTCGCGGGGTTACAGTGCCGTCACAAGGTCTGTATCTCAGGCCTAGAACGGCAGAGCGTCCGGCAGCTTTGAAAGAGACCGTCGGCATTCTTCTGGCCTTCGGGGACGCTCCATGAGGAACAAGCTCCTCAGCAGCGTGCGTCTTTAGATCTTTCATGGCAGAACCGCTGTGGGCGACCTCATTCCTCCCCCCACGTGAGAGACACACACAACCTGCCATTAGGGTGTGGAAGGCTTTAGAGTCCAGAAGCGAGGCTGGCGCTCCCACTCAGCATTCCTGCACGGAACTGAGCCCGGGTGCGTGAGACCGTGAGAGGGGGCAAAGACAGGTGTACCAGCGAGCTGTTCACGGTGCACGCTTACGCATCACCCTTCAAGCTCACGTTCATTTCATGGAGAGAACACGAGGCCTTGATGCGCTTTCCTGTGGTACGTAAACTTTGGTCGCGTCCCCTGGTGGGCACATCGGCTCAGGACTGCCCTGTCCCAAAGGCTCCAGGTGTGGAGCCCGACTGTTGGAGCTCAGCCTCACGTGGCTCTTTCACGGACGAGACCGGCTCGCAATGGGACCGTTCACGAGCTGGGGACCGTGCTGGCTGTTAGGAGTCGGCACACCAACAGCCCTCCGAGGGAGAGGAGCTGCTGACGTTTGCCAGCACAGTCTCCAATTCCGAACTGCAACCATTCCCTGTAAGAGGCTCCCGAAAGCTTCGACGCAGTTTCTCAGTTAGCTATAAATGGAGGCCAGTCACTTGGCAGACTCCCCCAACGCCCGGCCTCCCAGGCTGCGATACAGACACGCCGAATGCTTCAGCCAACAGGGACAGCTTGGAGTAAAAGTGAGACTCCTATGTGTCAAAGTACTTGCGTGACGCTGGCCAGAAGCTCAAACATTTAGGGCAGGGCATCAGGGCACTTCGCCGCACGCGGAGCAAGTTTGTTCTCATCTCGCCTCTGAATGCCGAGTTTAACCAGCTAGGAAGCAAACTTCGGGAAAGGTACTCAGGGTGCCGCCGATTCAAAATTCTCTCACCAGACAGCCCAAATCGTGTACGCCTCTTTGTATTTTCCATGGGCAGGACAAAATGGTGTCAACCCGCACGCCTCCAGCTGGGGGTGGGTTGGGGTGGGGTGGGGTAGGGTGGGGTGGGGTGGGGTGGGGGTGGGGGTTGGGTGACATACACTTTCTCCATGGGAAACAGGCCCACGCCTTCAGTGTGAAAGGCCTCTACGCCTCTCTGCTTTCGCAGCCCAGGCGTAGCCTCAGCTCTGAAAAGCTTCCAGAGAAGGAAGGTCAGAAAACCTTTGAACCACCCAGCAGGTGCAGCACAGAACAAGGGCTTCTCTCTTGGCCTTGAGAACACCCACTGCCCAGCGCTCCTTTGTGTACACACGTGGTGGAGGAAGGGTGCTGGATTCGGCTCCGTGAGAACTTCTCTGGGTCACGTACTGTGAACGCAAGTAGATGAGCCCTACATCTCATGCCAGTCTCCTGTGCGAGTTGGACAAGGCGAACTCCCTGCTTGAATCCCGGGGTGGGTTAAGTACCCTCCGGGGAAGGATCGTTGCTTGGGACCCCGGGGCTGGTATCGAGGTGACTGTTCTATGCATCCACTTCGCAGCTGTTCTCTCTCCGCGGGTTCTCTCCGCCTGCTGCAGCCAAAAGGCACAGCTTAGGGTAAAGTTAAAAACCCAGGGTGTAAACGTTCTTGCCTAGCCCTCGCCCCAAGCACAAGCGTATATGCCTCTGGTCAAAGGCTTTCGCCACAAGCTGAACACGTTTGGTCTCATCTAAGACTCTGAAGCCCGAGTTTACCCAGCTACGAATCAAACTTCAGGAAAGGTGCTCAGGGTGATGCGGACTGCCAAGCGTTTCACCAGGCAGCCCAGATCGAGTACAAACACTTGTGTTTTAAACGGGCAGAGGAAATGGTGTCAAGAGCGCGCCTCCATCTCCCGGGCGACGTACACGTTCTCTCCATGAGACGCAAGCCCTTCCTTCAGTGTGAAAGGCCTCTACACTCTACACCTCTTGCGCTCGCAGCACGCAGGTGCCACCCGCTCTGAACATCTTCCAAAGGCACAGGGGTCACGCAACGTGTGAACCACCGAGCGCGGGTGCAGCACACACCTAGGTCTTCGCTGTCGGCCTGAGAACACCCACGGCACAGGGCTTCTTTGGTGCACACACGTGGTGGCGTTCGGTGATGCATTCTGCTCCATGAAACCTTCTCGGGGACACAGAGTGTGAGTGCACGTAGATTAGCCCTACACCTCATCCCTCTTTCTTGAGTGAGTTGTACTGCTATAAGGCAAAACTCCCTGCTGGAATCTCGGTGTGGCTTAAGTATCCTCCAGGAAGCGATCGCTGCTAGAGACACTGTGCTGCTCTCTAGGATAATGGTCTGTGCCTCCACTGTGCTGCTGTTGTCTCCAAGTCGCTTGCGATGGCCTTTTCGAAGAGGTTGCTCACAGTGTCGTTTCTTTAGAGTAACCCACAGGCATACGAGGATGCCGGTTCTGTGAAGGAAAATGCTCCCTGCCTCAGCCACTTGGGCGCCGTTTTGTACAGGAAAGGACACTCCGCCTTGGAGGTTCTTCCTTCCGGATTGCCACTCGCACTGGCGATGTCTCCTGAATCTCGCGGGGTTACAGTGCCGTCACAAGGTCCGTATCTCAGGCCTAGAATGGCAGAGCGTCCGGCAGCTTTGAAAGAGACCGTCGGCATTCTTCTGGCCTTCGGGGACGTTCCATGAGGAACAAGCTCCTCAGCAGCGTGCGTCTTTAGATCTTTCATGGCAGAACCTCTGTGGGCGACCTCATTCCTCCCCCCACGTGAGAGACACACACAACCTGCCATTAGGGGGTGGAAGGCTTTAGAGTCCAGAAGCGAGACTGGCACTCCCACTCAGCATTCCTGCACGGAACTGAGCCCGGGTGCGTGAGACCGTGAGAGGGGGCAAAGACAGGCGTACCAGCGAGCTGTTCATGGTGCACGCTGACGCATCAACCTTCAAGCTCACGTTCATTTCATGGAGAGAACACGAGGCCTTGATGCGCTTTCCTGTGGTACGTAAACTTTGGTCGCGTCCCCTGGTGGGCACATCGGCTCAGGACTGCCCTGTCCCAAAGGCTCCAGGTGTGGAGCCCGACTGTTGGAGCTCAGCCTCACGTGGCTCTTTCACGGACGAGACCGGCTCGCAATGGCACCGTTCACGAGCTGGGGACCGTGCTGCCTGTTAGGAGTCGGCACACCAAGAGCCCTCCGAGGGAGAGGAGTTGCTGACGTTTGCCAGCACAGTCTCCAATTCCGAACTGCAACCATTCCCTGTAAGAGGCTCCCGAAAGCTTCGACGCAGTTTCTCAGTTAGCTATAAATGGAGGCCAGTCACTTGGCAGACTCCCCCAACGCCCGGCCTCCCAGACTGCGATACAGACATGCCGACTGCTTCAGCCAACAGGGACAGCTTGGAGTAAAAGTGAGACTCCTACGTGTCAAAGTACTTGCGTGACGCTGGCCAGAAGCTCAAACATTTAGGGCAGGGCATCAGGGCACTTCGCCGCACGCGGAGCAAGTTTGTTCTCATCTCGCCTCTGAATGCCGAGTTTAACCAGCTAGGAAGCAAACTTTGGGAAATGTACTCAGGGTGCCACCGGTTCAAAATTCTCTCACCAGACAGCCCAAATCGTGTACGCCTCTTTGTATTTTCTATGGGCAGGACAAAATGGTGTCAACCCGCACGCCTCCAGCTGGGGGTGGGTTGGGGTGGGGTGGGGTGGGGTGGGGTGGGGTGGTGGTGGGGGTTAGGCGACGTACACTTTCTCCATGGGAAACAGGCCCACGCCTTCAGTGTGAAAGGCCTCTACGCCTCTCCGCTTTCGCAGCCCAGGCGTAGCCTCAGCTCTGAAAATCTTCCAGAGCAGGATGGTCAGAAAACCTTTGAACCACCCAGCAGGTGCAGCACAGAACAAGGGCTTCTCTCTTGGCCTTGAGAACACCCACTGCCCAGCGCTCCTTTGTGTACACCCGTGGTGGAGGAAGGGTGCTGGATTCGGCTCCGTGAGAACTACTCCGGGCCACGTAGTGTGAACGCAAGTAGATGAGCCCTACATCTCATGCCAGTCTCCTATGCGAGTTGGACAAGGCGAACTCCCTGCTTGAATCCCGGGGTGGGTTAAGTACCCTCCGGGGAAGTATCGTTGCTTGGGACCCCGGGGCTGGTATCGAGGTGACTCTTTTGTGCATCCACTTTGCAGCCGTTCTCTCTCCGCGGGTTCTCTCCGCCTGCTGCAGCCGAAAGGGACAGCTTAGGGTAAAGATACAAACCCAGTGTGTAAACGTTCTTGACTAGCCCTCACCCCAAGCACAAGCGTATATGTCTCTGGTCAAAGGCTTTCGCCACAAGCTGAACACGTTTGGACTCATCTAAGCCTCTGAAGCCCGAGTTTACCCAGCAACGAATCAAACTTCAGGAAAGGTGCTCAGGGTGATGCGGACTGCCAAGCGTTTCACCAGGCAGCCCAGATCGAGTACAAACACTTGTGTTTTAAACGGGCAGAGGAAATGGTGTCAAGAGCGCGCCTCCATCTCCCGGGCGACGTACACGTTCTCTCCACGAGACGCAAGCCCTTCCTCCAGTGTGAAAGGCCTCTACACTCTACACCTCTTGCGCTCGCAGCACGCAGGTGCCACCCGCTCTGAACATCTTCCAAAGGCACAGGGGTCACGCAACGTGTGAACCACCGAGCGCGGGTGCAGCACACACCTAGGTCTTCGCTGTCGGCCTGAGAACACCCACGGCACAGGGCTTCTTTGGTGCACACACGTGGTACCGGTCGGTGATGCCTTCTGCTCCGTGAAACCTTCTCGGGGACACAGAGCGTGAGCGCACGTAGATTAGCCCTACACCTCATCCCTCTTTCTTGAGTGAGTTGTACTGCTATAAGGCAAAACTCCCTGCTGGAATCTCGGTGTGGCTTAAGTATCCTCCGGGAAGCGATCGCTGCTAGAGACACTGTGCTGCTCTCTAGGATAACGGTCTGTGCCTCCACTGCGCTGCTGTTGTCTCCAAGTCGCTTGCGAAGGCCTTTTCGAAGAGGTTGCTCACAGTGTCGTTTCTTTAGAGCAACCCACAGGCATACGAGGATGCCGGTTCTGTGAAGGAAAATGCTCCCTGCCTCAGCCACTTGGGCGCCGTTTTGTACAGGAAAGGACACTCCGCCTTGAAGGTTCTTCCTTCCGGATTGCCACTCGCACTGGTGATGTCTCCTGAATCTCGCGGGGTTACGGTGCCGTCACAGGGTCCGTATCTCAGGCCTAGAACGGCAGAGCGTCCGGCAGCTTTGAAAGAGACCGTCGGCATTCTTCTGGCCTTCGGGGACGCTCCATGAGGAACAAGCTCCTCAGCAGCGTGCGTCTTTAGATCTTTCATGGCAGAACCTCTGTGGGCGACCTCATTCCTCCCCCCACGTGAGAGACACACACAACCTGCCATTAGGGGGTGGAAGGCTTTAGAGTCCAGCAGCGAGGCTGGCGCTCCCACTCAGCGTTCCTGCACGGAACTGAACCCGGGTGCGTGAGACCGTGAGAGGGGGCAAAGACAGGCGTACCAGCGAGCTGTTCACGGTGCACGCTGACGCATCACCCTTCAAGCTCACGTTCCTTTCATGGAGAGAACACGAGGCCTTGATTGCGCTTTCCTGTGGTACGTAAACTTTGGTCGCGTCCCCTGGTGGGCACATCGGCTCAGGACTGCCCTGTCCCAAAGGCTCCAGGTGTGGAGCCCGACTGTTGGAGCTCAGCCTCACGTGGCTCTTTCACGGACGAGACCGGCTCGCAATGGGACCGTTCACGAGCTGGGGACCGTGCTGGCTGTTAGGAGTCGGCACACCAAGAGCCCTCTGAGGGAGAGGAGCTGCTGACGTTTGCCAGCACAGTCTCCAATTCCCAACTGCAACCATTCCCTGTAAGAGGCTCCCGAAAGCTTCGACGCAGTTTCTCAGTTAGCTATAAATGGAGGCCAGTCACTTGGCAGACTCCCCCAACGCCCGGCCTCCCAGGCTGCGATACAGACACGCCGACTGCTTCAGCCAACAGGGACAGCTTGGAGTAAAAGGGAGACTCCTACGTGTCAAAGTACTTGCGTGACGCTGGCCAGAAGCTCAAACATTTAGGGCAGGGCATCAGGGCACTTCGCCGCACGCGGAGCAAGTTTGTTCTCATCTCGCCTCTGAAAGCCGAGTTTAACCAGCTAGGAAGCAAACTTCGGGAAAGGTACTCAGGGTGCCGCCGCTTCAAAATTCTCTCACCAGACAGCCCAAATCGTGTACGCCTCTTTGTATTTTCCATGGGCAGGACAAAATGGTGTCAACACGCCCGCCTCCAGCTGGGGGTGGGTTGGGGTGGGGTGGGGTGGGGTGGGTGTGGGGGTTGGGCGACGTACACTTTCTCCATGGGAAACAGGCCCACGCCTTCAGTGTGAAAGGCCTCTACGCCTCTCCGCTTTCGCAGCCCAGGCGCAGCCTCAGCTCTGAAAAGCTTCCAGAGCAGGAAGGTCAGAAAACCTTTGAACCACCCAGCAGGTGCAGCACAGAACAAGGGCTTCTCTCTTGGCCTTGAGAACACCCACTGCCCAGCGCTCCTTTGTGTACACACGTGGTGGAGGAAGGGTGCTGCATTCGGCTCCGTGAGAACTTCTCCGGGCCACGTAGTGTGAACGCAAGTAGATGAGCCCTACATCTCATGCCAGTCTCCTGTGCGAGTTGGACAAGGCGAACTCCCTGCTTGAATCCCGGGGTGGGTTAAGTACCCTCCGGGGAAGGATCGTTGCTTGGGACCCCGGGGCTGGTGTCGAGGTGACTGTTCTGTGCATCCACCTCGCAGCTGTTCTCTCTCCGCGGGTTCTCTCTGCCTGCTGCAGCCAAAAGGGACACAGCTTAGGGTAAAGATAAAAACCCGGGGTGTAAACGTTCTTGCCTAGCCCTCGCCCCAAGCACAAGCGTATATGCCTCTGGTCAAAGGCTTTCGCCACAAGCTGAACACGTTTGGTCTCATCTAAGCCTCTGAAGCCCGAGTTCACCCAGCTACGAATCAAACTTCAGGAGAGGTGCTCAGGGTGATGCGGACTGCCAAGCGTTTCACCAGGCAGCCCAGATCGAGTACAAACACTTGTGTTTTAAACGGGCAGAGGAAATGGTGTCAAGAGCGCGCCTCCATCTCCCGGGCGACGTACACGTTCTCTCCACGAGACGCAAGCCCTTCCTCCAGTGTGAAAGGCCTCTACACTCTACACCTCTTGCGCTCGCAGCACACAGGTGCCACCCGCTCTGAACATCTTCCAAAGGCACAGGGGTCACGCAACGTGTGAACCACCGAGCGCGGGTGCAGCACACACCTAGGTCTTCGCTGTCGGCCTGAGAACACCCACGGCACAGGGCTTCTTTGGTGCACACACGTGGTAGCGGTCGGTGATGCCTTCTGCTCCGTGAAACCTTCTCGGGGACACAGAGCGTGAGCGCACGTAGATTAGCCCTACACCTCATCCCTCTTTCTTGAGTGAGTTGTACTGCTATAAGGCAAAACTCCCTGCTGGAATCTCGGTGTGGCTTAAGTATCCTCCGGGAAGCGATCGCTGCTAGAGACACTGTGCTGCTCTCTAGGATAACGGTCTGTGCCTCCACTGCGCTGCTGTTGTCTCCAAGTCGCTTGCGAAGGCCTTTTCGAAGAGGTTGCTCACAGTGTCGTTTCTTTAGAGCAACCCACAGGCATACGAGGATGCCGGTTCTGTGAAGGAAAATGCTCCCTGCCTCAGCCACTTGGGCGCCGTTTTGTACAGGAAAGGACACTCCGCCTTGGAGGCTCTTCCTTCCGGATTGCCACTCGCACTGGCGATGTCTCCTGAATCTCGCGGGGTTACGGTGCCGTCACAGTGTCCGTATCTCAGGCCTAGAACGGCAGAGCGTCCGGCAGCTTTGAAAGAGACCGTCGGCATTCTTCTGGCCTTCGGGGACGCTCCATGAGGAACAAGCTCCTCAGCAGCGTGCGTCTTTAGATCTTTCATGGCAGAACCTCTGTGGGCGACCTCATTCCTCCCCCCACGTGAGAGACACACACAACCTGCCATTAGGGGGTGGAAGGCTTTAGAGTCCAGCAGCGAGGCTGGCGTTCCCACTCAGCGTTCCTGCACGGAACTGAGCCCGGGTGCGTGAGACCGTGAGAGGGGGCAAAGACAGGCGTACCAGCGAGCTGTTCACGGTGCACGCTGACGCATCACCCTTCAAGCTCACGTTCCTTTCATGGAGAGAACACGAGGCCTTGATTGCGCTTTCCTGTGGTACGTAAACTTTGGTCGCGTCCCCTGGTGGGCACATCGGCTCAGGACTGCCCTGTCCCAAAGGCTCCAGGTGTGGAGCCCGACTGTTGGAGCTCAGCCTCACGTGGCTCTTTCACGGACGAGACCGGCTCGCAATGGGACCGTTCACGAGCTGGGGACCGTGCTGGCTGTTAGGAGTCGGCACACCAAGAGCCCTCCGAGGGAGAGGAGCTGCTGACGTTTGCCAGCACAGTCTCCAATTCCCAACTGCAACCATTCCCTGTAAGAGGCTCCCGAAAGCTTCGACGCAGTTTCTCAGTTAGCTATAAATGGAGGCCAGTCACTTGGCAGACTCCCCCAACGCCCGGCCTCCCAGGCTGCGATACAGACACGCCGACTGCTTCAGCCAACAGGGACAGCTTGGAGTAAAAGGGAGACTCCTACGTGTCAAAGTACTTGCGTGACGCTGGCCAGAAGCTCAAACATTTAGGGCAGGGCATCAGGGCACTTCGCCGCACGCGGAGCAAGTTTGTTCTCATCTCGCCTCTGAAAGCCGAGTTTAACCAGCTAGGAAGCAAACTTCGGGAAAGGTACTCAGGGTGCCGCCGCTTCAAAATTCTCTCACCAGACAGCCCAAATCGTGTACGCCTCTTTGTATTTTCCATGGGCAGGACAAAATGGTGTCAACCCGCACGCCTCCAGCTGGGGGTGGGTTGGGGTGGGGTGGGGTGGGGTGGGGGTGGGGGTTGGGCGACGTACACTTTCTCCATGGGAAACAGGCCCACGCCTTCAGTGTGAAAGGCCTCTACGCCTCTCCGCTTTCGCAGCCCAGGCGCAGCCTCAGCTCTGAAAACCTTCCAGAGCAGGAAGGTCAGAAAACCTTTGAACCACCCAGCAGGTGCAGCACAGAACAAGGGCTTCTCTCTTGGCCTTGAGAACACCCACTGCCCAGCGCTCCTTTGTGTACACACGTGGTGGAGGAAGGGTGCTGCATTCAGCTCCGTGAGAACTTCTCCGGGCCACGTAGTGTGAACGCAAGTAGATGAGCCCTACATCTCATGCCAGTCTCCTGTGCGAGTTGGACAAGGCGAACTCCCTGCTTGAATCCCGGGGTGGGTTAAGTACCCTCCGGGGAAGGATCGTTGCTTGGGACCCCGGGGCTGGTGTCGAGGTGACTGTTCTGTGCATCCACCTCGCAGCTGTTCTCTCTCCGCGGGTTCTCTCCGCCTGCTGCAGCCAAAAGGGACACAGCTTAGGGTAAAGATAAAAACCCGGGGTGTAAACGTTCTTGCCTAGCCCTCGCCCCAAGCACAAGCGTATATGCCTCTGGTCAAAGGCTTTCGCCACAAGCTGAACACGTTTGGTCTCATCTAAGCCTCTGAAGCCCGAGTTCACCCAGCTACGAATCAAACTTCAGGAGAGGTGCTCAGGGTGATGCGGACTGCCAAGCGTTTCACCAGGCAGCCCAGATCGAGTACAAACACTTGTGTTTTAAACGGGCAGAGGAAATGGTGTCAAGAGCGCGCCTCCATCTCCCGGGCGACGTACACGTTCTCTCCACGAGACGCAAGCCCTTCCTCCAGTGTGAAAGGCCTCTACACTCTACACCTCTTGCGCTCGCAGCACGCAGGTGCCACCCGCTCTGAACATCTTCCAAAGGCACAGGGGTCACGCAACGTGTGAACCACCGAGCGCGGGTGCAGCACACACCTAGGTCTTCGCTGTCGGCCTGAGAACACCCACGGCACAGGGCTTCTTTGGTGCACACACGTGGTAGCGGTCGGTGATGCCTTCTGCTCCGTGAAACCTTCTCGGGGACACAGAGCGTGAGCGCACGTAGATTAGCCCTACACCTCATCCCTCTTTCTTGAGTGAGTTGTACTGCTATAAGGCAAAACTCCCTGCTGGAATCTCGGTGTGGCTTAAGTATCCTCCGGGAAGCGATCGCTGCTAGAGACACTGTGCTGCTCTCTAGGATAACGGTCTGTGCCTCCACTGCGCTGCTGTTGTCTCCAAGTCGCTTGCGAAGGCCTTTTCGAAGAGGTTGCTCACAGTGTCGTTTCTTTAGAGCAACCCACAGGCATACGAGGATGCCGGTTCTGTGAAGGAAAATGCTCCCTGCCTCAGCCACTTGGGCGCCGTTTTGTACAGGAAAGGACACTCCGCCTTGGAGGCTCTTCCTTCCGGATTGCCACTCGCACTGGCGATGTCTCCTGAATCTCGCGGGGTTACGGTGCCGTCACAGGGTCCGTATCTCAGGCCTAGAACGGCAGAGCGTCCGGCAGCTTTGAAAGAGACCGTCGGCATTCTTCTGGCCTTCGGGGACGCTCCATGAGGAACAAGCTCCTCAGCAGCGTGCGTCTTTAGATCTTTCATGGCAGAACCTCTGTGGGCGACCTCATTCCTCCCCCCACGTGAGAGACACACACAACCTGCCATTAGGGGGTGGAAGGCTTTAGAGTCCAGCAGCGAGGCTGGCGTTCCCACTCAGCGTTCCTGCATGGAACTGAGCCCGGGTGCGTGAGACCGTGAGAGGGGGCAAAGACAGGCGTACCAGCGAGCTGTTCACGGTGCACGCTAACGCATCACCCTTCAAGCTCACGTTCCTTTCATGGAGAGAACACGAGGCCTTGATTGCGCTTTCCTGTGGTACGTAAACTTTGGTCGCGTCCCCTGGTGGGCACATCGGCTCAGGACTGCCCTGTCCCAAAGGCTCCAGGTGTGGAGCCCGACTGTTGGAGCTCAGCCTCACGTGGCTCTTTCACGGACGAGACCGGCTCGCAATGGGACCGTTCACGAGCTGGGGACCGTGCTGGCTGTTAGGAGTCGGCACACCAAGAGCCCTCCGAGGGAGAGGAGCTGCTGACGTTTGCCAGCACAGTCTCCAATTCCCAACTGCAACCATTCCCTGTAAGAGGCTCCCGAAAGCTTCGACGCAGTTTCTCAGTTAGCTATAAATGGAGGCCAGTCACTTGGCAGACTCCCCCAACGCCCGGCCTCCCAGGCTGCGATACAGACACGCCGACTGCTTCAGCCAACAGGGACAGCTTGGAGTAAAAGGGAGACTCCTACGTGTCAAAGTACTTGCGTGACGCTGGCCAGAAGCTCAAACATTTAGGGCAGGGCATCAGGGCACTTCGCCGCACGCGGAGCAAGTTTGTTCTCATCTCGCCTCTGAAAGCCGAGTTTAACCAGCTAGGAAGCAAACTTCGGGAAAGGTACTCAGGGTGCCGCCGCTTCAAAATTCTCTCACCAGACAGCCCAAATCGTGTACGCCTCTTTGTATTTTCCATGGGCAGGACAAAATGGTGTCAACCCGCACGCCTCCAGCTGGGGGTGGGTTGGGGTGGGGTGGGGTGGGGTGGGGGTGGGGGTTGGGCGACGTACACTTTCTCCATGGGAAACAGGCCCACGCCTTCAGTGTGAAAGGCCTCTACGCCTCTCCGCTTTCGCAGCCCAGGCGCAGCCTCAGCTCTGAAAAGCTTCCAGAGCAGGAAGGTCAGAAAACCTTTGAACCACCCAGCAGGTGCAGCACAGAACAAGGGCTTCTCTCTTGGCCTTGAGAACACCCACTGCCCAGCGCTCCTTTGTGTACACACGTGGTGGAGGAAGGGTGCTGCATTCGGCTCCGTGAGAACTTCTCCGGGCCACGTAGTGTGAACGCAAGTAGATGAGCCCTACATCTCATGCCAGTCTCCTGTGCGAGTTGGACAAGGCGAACTCCCTGCTTGAATCCCGGGGTGGGTTAAGTACCCTCCGGGGAAGGATCGTTGCTTGGGACCCCGGGGCTGGTGTCGAGGTGACTGTTCTGTGCATCCACCTCGCAGCTGTTCTCTCTCCGCGGGTTCTCTCCGCCTGCTGCAGCCAAAAGGGACACAGCTTAGGGTAAAGATAAAAACCCGGGGTGTAAACGTTCTTGCCTAGCCCTCGCCCCAAGCACAAGCGTATATGCCTCTGGTCAAAGGCTTTCGCCACAAGCTGAACACGTTTGGTCTCATCTAAGCCTCTGAAGCCCGAGTTCACCCAGCTACGAATCAAACTTCAGGAGAGGTGCTCAGGGTGATGCGGACTGCCAAGCGTTTCACCAGGCAGCCCAGATCGAGTACAAACACTTGTGTTTTAAACGGGCAGAGGAAATGGTGTCAAGAGCGCGCCTCCATCTCCCGGGCGACGTACACGTTCTCTCCACGAGACGCAAGCCCTTCCTCCAGTGTGAAAGGCCTCTACACTCTACACCTCTTGCGCTCGCAGCACGCAGGTGCCACCCGCTCTGAACATCTTCCAAAGGCACAGGGGTCACGCAACGTGTGAACCACCGAGCACGGGTGCAGCACACACCTAGGTCTTCGCTGTCGGCCTGAGAACACCCACGGCACAGGGCTTCTTTGGTGCACACACGTGGTAGCGGTCGGTGATGCCTTCTGCTCCGTGAAACCTTCTCGGGGACACAGAGCGTGAGCGCACGTAGATTAGCCCTACACCTCATCCCTCTTTCTTGAGTGAGTTGTACTGCTATAAGGCAAAACTCCCTGCTGGAATCTCGGTGTGGCTTAAGTATCCTCCGGGAAGCGATCGCTGCTAGAGACACTGTGCTGCTCTCTAGGATAACGGTCTGTGCCTCCACTGCGCTGCTGTTGTCTCCAAGTCGCTTGCGAAGGCCTTTTCGAAGAGGTTGCTCACAGTGTCGTTTCTTTAGAGCAACCCACAGGCATACGAGGATGCCGGTTCTGTGAAGGAAAATGCTCCCTGCCTCAGCCACTTGGGCGCCGTTTTGTACAGGAAAGGACACTCCGCCTTGGAGGCTCTTCCTTCCGGATTGCCACTCGCACTGGCGATGTCTCCTGAATCTCGCGGGGTTACGGTGCCGTCACAGGGTCCGTATCTCAGGCCTAGAACGGCAGAGCGTCCGGCAGCTTTGAAAGAGACCGTCGGCATTCTTCTGGCCTTCGGGGACGCTCCATGAGGAACAAGCTCCTCAGCAGCGTGCGTCTTTAGATCTTTCATGGCAGAACCTCTGTGGGCGACCTCATTCCTCCCCCCACGTGAGAGACACACACAACCTGCCATTAGGGGGTGGAAGGCTTTAGAGTCCAGCAGCGAGGCTGGCGCTCCCACTCAGCGTTCCTGCACGGAACTGAGCCCGGGTGCGTGAGACCGTGAGAGGGGGCAAAGACAGGCGTACCAGCGAGCTGTTCACGGTGCACGCTGACGCATCACCCTTCAAGCTCACGTTCCTTTCATGGAGAGAACACGAGGCCTTGATTGCACTTTCCTGTGGTACGTAAACTTTGGTCGCGTCCTCTGGTGGGCACATCGGCTCAGGACTGCCCTGTCCCAAAGGCTCCAGGTGTGGAGCCCGACTGTTGGAGCTCAGCCTCACGTGGCTCTTTCACGGACGAGACCGGCTCGCAATGGGACCGTTCACGAGCTGGGGACCGTGCTGGCTGTTAGGAGTCGGCACACCAAGAGCCCTCCGAGGGAGAGGAGCTGCTGACGTTTGCCAGCACAGTCTCCAATTCCCAACTGCAACCATTCCCTGTAAGAGGCTCCCGAAAGCTTCGACGCAGTTTCTCAGTTAGCTATAAATGGAGGCCAGTCACTTGGCAGACTCCCCCAACGCCCGGCCTCCCAGGCTGCGATACAGACACGCCGACTGCTTCAGCCAACAGGGACAGCTTGGAGTAAAAGGGAGACTCCTACGTGTCAAAGTACTTGCGTGACGCTGGCCAGAAGCTCAAACATTTAGGGCAGGGCATCAGGGCACTTCGCCGCACGCGGAGCAAGTTTGTTCTCATCTCGCCTCTGAAAGCCGAGTTTAACCAGCTAGGAAGCAAACTTCGGGAAAGGTACTCAGGGTGC
This sequence comes from Orcinus orca, assembly GCF_937001465.1. NCBI lineage: Eukaryota > Metazoa > Chordata > Mammalia > Artiodactyla > Delphinidae > Orcinus > Orcinus orca. The sequence continues at coordinate 885,153 of NW_026043958.1, read as the reverse complement.
CGCCGCTTCAAAATTCTCTCACCAGACAGCCCAAATCGTGTACGCCTCTTTGTATTTTCCATGGGCAGGACAAAATGGTGTCAACCCGCACGCCTCCAGCTGGGGGTGGGTTGGGCTGGGGTGGGGTGGGGTGGGGGTGGGGGTTGGGTGACGTACACTTTCTCCATGGGAAACAGGCCCACGCCTTCAGTGTGAAAGGCCTCTACGCCTCTCCGCTTTCGCAGCCCAGGCGCAGCCTCAGCTCTGAAAACCTTCCAGAGCAGGAAGGTCAGAAAACCTTTGAACCACCCAGCAGGTGCAGCACAGAACAAGGGCTTCTCTCTTGGCCTTGAGAACACCCACTGCCCAGCGCTCCTTTGTGTACACACGTGGTGGAGGAAGGGTGCTGCATTCGGCTCCGTGAGAACTTCTCCGGGCCACGTAGTGTGAACGCAAGTAGATGAGCCCTACATCTCATGCCAGTCTCCTGTGCGAGTTGGACAAGGCGAACTCCCTGCTTGAATCCCGGGGTGGGTTAAGTACCCTCCGGGGAAGGATCGTTGCTTGGGACCCCGGGGCTGGTGTCGAGGTGACTGTTCTGTGCATCCACCTCGCAGCTGTTCTCTCTCCGCGGGTTCTCTCCGCCTGCTGCAGCCAAAAGGGACACAGCTTAGGGTAAAGATAAAAACCCGGGGTGTAAACGTTCTTGCCTAGCCCTCGCCCCAAGCACAAGCGTATATGCCTCTGGTCAAAGGCTTTCGCCACAAGCTGAACACGTTTGGTCTCATCTAAGCCTCTGAAGCCCGAGTTCACCCAGCTACGAATCAAACTTCAGGAGAGGTGCTCAGGGTGATGCGGACTGCCAAGCGTTTCACCAGGCAGCCCAGATCGAGTACAAACACTTGTGTTTTAAACGGGCAGAGGAAATGGTGTCAAGAGCGCGCCTCCATCTCCCGGGCGACGTACACGTTCTCTCCACGAGACGCAAGCCCTTCCTCCAGTGTGAAAGACCTCTACACTCTACACCTCTTGCGCTCGCAGCACGCAGGTGCCACCCGCTCTGAACATCTTCCAAAGGCACAGGGGTCACGCAACGTGTGAACCACCGAGCGCGGGTGCAGCACACACCTAGGTCTTCGCTGTCGGCCTGAGAACACCCACGGCACAGGGCTTCTTTGGTGCACACACGTGGTAGCGGTCGGTGATGCCTTCTGCTCCGTGAAACCTTCTCGGGGACACAGAGCGTGAGCGCACGTAGATTAGCCCTACACCTCATCCCTCTTTCTTGAGTGAGTTGTACTGCTATAAGGCAAAACTCCCTGCTGGAATCTCGGTGTGGCTTAAGTATCCTCCGGGAAGCGATCGCTGCTAGAGACACTGTGCTGCTCTCTAGGATAACGGTCTGTGCCTCCACTGCGCTGCTGTTGTCTCCAAGTGGCTTGCGAAGGCCTTTTCGAAGAGGTTGCTCACAGTGTCGTTTCTTTAGAGCAACCCACAGGCATACGAGGATGCCGGTTCTGTGAAGGAAAATGCTCCCTGCCTCAGCCACTTGGGCGCCGTTTTGTACAGGAAAGGACACTCCGCCTTGGAGGCTCTTCCTTCCGGATTGCCACTCGCACTGGCGATGTCTCCTGAATCTCGCGGGGTTACGGTGCCGTCACAGGGTCCGTATCTCAGACCTAGAACGGCAGAGCGTCCGGCAGCTTTGAAAGAGACCGTCGGCATTCTTCTGGCCTTCGGGGACGCTCCATGAGGAACAAGCTCCTCAGCAGCGTGCGTCTTTAGATCTTTCATGGCAGAACCTCTGTGGGCGACCTCATTCCTCCCCCCACGTGAGAGACACACACAACCTGCCATTAGGGGGTGGAAGGCTTTAGAGTCCAGCAGCGAGGCTGGCGCTCCCACTCAGCGTTCCTGCACGGAACTGAGCCCGGGTGCGTGAGACCGTGAGAGGGGGCAAAGACAGGCGTACCAGCGAGCTGTTCACGGTGCACGCTGACGCATCACCCTTCAAGCTCACGTTCCTTTCATGGAGAGAACACGAGGCCTTGATTGCGCTTTCCTGTGGTACGTAAACTTTGGTCGCGTCCCCTGGTGGGCACATCGGCTCAGGACTGCCCTGTCCCAAAGGCTCCAGGTGTGGAGCCCGACTCTTGGAGCTCAGCCTCACGTGGCTCTTTCACGGACGAGACCGGCTCGCAATGGGACCGTTCACGAGCTGGGGACCGTGCTGGCTGTTAGGAGTCGGCACACCAAGAGCCCTCCGAGGGAGAGGAGCTGCTGACGTTTGCCAGCACAGTCTCCAATTCCCAACTGCAACCATTCCCTGTAAGAGGCTCCCGAGAGCTTCGACGCAGTTTCTCAGTTAGCTATAAATGGAGGCCAGTCACTTGGCAGACTCCCCCAACGCCCGGCCTCCCAGGCTGCGATACAGACACGCCGACTGCTTCAGCCAACAGGGACAGCTTGGAGTAAAAGGGAGACTCCTACGTGTCAAAGTACTTGCGTGATGCTGGCCAGAAGCTCAAACATTTAGGGCAGGGCATCAGGGCACTTCGCCGCACGCGGAGCAAGTTTGTTCTCATCTCGCCTCTGAAAGCCGAGTTTAACCAGCTAGGAAGCAAACTTCGGGAAAGGTACTCAGGGTGCCGCCGCTTCAAAATTCTCTCACCAGACAGCCCAAATCGTGTACGCCTCTTTGTATTTTCCATGGGCAGGACAAAATGGTGTCAAACCCGCACGCCTCCAGCTGGGGGTGGGTTGGGGTGGGGTGGGGTGGGGTGGGGGTGGGGGTTGGGCGACGTACACTTTCTCCATGGGAAACAGGCCCACGCCTTCAGTGTGAAAGGCCTCTACGCCTCTCCGCTTTCGCAGCCCAGGCGCAGCCTCAGCTCTGAAAACCTTCCAGAGCAGGAAGGTCAGAAAACCTTTGAACCACCCAGCAGGTGCAGCACAGAACAAGGGCTTCTCTCTTGGCCTTGAGAACACCCACTGCCCAGCGCTCCTTTGTGTACACACGTGGTGGAGGAAGGGTGCTGCATTCGGCTCCGTGAGAACTTCTCCGGGCCACGTAGTGTGAACGCAAGTAGATGAGCCCTACATCTCATGCCAGTCTCCTGTGCGAGTTGGACAAGGCGAACTCCCTGCTTGAATCCCGGGGTGGGTTAAGTACCCTCCGGGGAAGGATCGTTGCTTGGGACCCCGGGGCTGGTGTTGAGGTGACTGTTCTGTGCATCCACCTCGCAGCTGTTCTCTCTCCGCGGGTTCTCTCCGCCTGCTGCAGCCAAAAGGGACACAGCTTAGGGTAAAGATAAAAACCCAGGGTGTAAACGTTCTTGCCTAGCCCTCGCCCCAAGCACAAGCGTATATGCCTCTGGTCAAAGGCTTTCGCCACAAGCTGAACACGTTTGGTCTCATCTAAGCCTCTGAAGCCCGAGTTCACCCAGCTACGAATCAAACTTCAGGAGAGGTGCTCAGGGTGATGCGGACTGCCAAGCGTTTCACCAGGCAGCCCAGATCGAGTACAAACACTTGTGTTTTAAACGGGCAGAGGAAATGGTGTCAAGAGCGCGCCTCCATCTCCCGGGCGACGTACACGTTCTCTCCACGAGACGCAAGCCCTTCCTCCAGTGTGAAAGGCCTCTACACTCTACACCTCTTGCGCTCGCAGCACGTAGGTGCCACCCGCTCTGAACATCTTCCAAAGGCACAGGGGTCACGCAACGTGTGAACCACCGAGCGCGGGTGCAGCACACACCTAGGTCTTCGCTGTCGGCCTGAGAACACCCACGGCACAGGGCTTCTTTGGTGCACACACGTGGTAGCGGTCGGTGATGCCTTTTGCTCCGTGAAACCTTCTCGGGGACACAGAGCGTGAGCGCACGTAGATTAGCCCTACACCTCATCCCTCTTTCTTGAGTGAGTTGTACTGCTATAAGGCAAAACTCCCTGCTGGAATGTCGGTGTGGCTTAAGTATCCTCCGGGAAGCGATCGCTGCTAGAGACACTGTGCTGCTCTCTAGGATAACGGTCTGTGCCTCCACTGCGCTGCTGTTGTCTCCAAGTCGCTTGCGAAGGCCTTTTCGAAGAGGTTGCTCACAGTGTCGTTTCTTTAGAGCAACCCACAGGCATACGAGGATGCCGGTTCTGTGAAGGAAAATGCTCCCTGCCTCAGCCACTTGGGCGCCGTTTTGTACAGGAAAGGACACTCCGCCTTGGAGGCTCTTCCTTCCGGATTGCCACTCGCACTGGCGATGTCTCCTGAATCTCGCGGGGTTACGGTGCCGTCACAGGGTCCGTATCTCAGGCCTAGAACGGCAGAGCGTCCGGCAGCTTTGAAAGAGACCGTCGGCATTCTTCTGGCCTTCGGGGACGCTCCATGAGGAACAAGCTCCTCAGCAGCGTGCGTCTTTAGATCTTTCATGGCAGAACCTCTGTGGGCGACCTCATTCCTCCCCCCACGTGAGAGACACACACAACCTGCCATTAGGGGGTGGAAGGCTTTAGAGTCCAGCAGCGAGGCTGGCGCTCCCACTCAGCGTTCCTGCACGGAACTGAGCCCGGGTGCGTGAGACCGTGAGAGGGGGCAAAGACAGGCGTACCAGCGAGCTGTTCACGGTGCACGCTGACGCATCACCCTTCAAGCTCACGTTCCTTTCATGGAGAGAACACGAGGCCTTGATTGCGCTTTCCTGTGGTACGTAAACTTTGGTCGCGTCCCCTGGTGGGCACATCGGCTCAGGACTGCCCTGTCCCAAAGGCTCCAGGTGTGGAGCCCGACTGTTGGAGCTCAGCCTCACGTGGCTCTTTCACGGACGAGACCGGCTCGCAATGGGACCGTTCACGAGCTGGGGACCGTGCTGGCTGTTAGGAGTCGGCACACCAAGAGCCCTCCGAGGGAGAGGAGCTGCTGACGTTTGCCAGCACAGTCTCCAATTCCCAACTGCAACCATTCCCTGTAAGAGGCTCCCGAAAGCTTCGACGCAGTTTCTCAGTTAGCTATAAATGGAGGCCAGTCACTTGGCAGACTCCCCCAACACCCGGCCTCCCAGGCTGCGATACAGACACGCCGACTGCTTCAGCCAACAGGGACAGCTTGGAGTAAAAGGGAGACTCCTACGTGTCAAAGTACTTGCGTGACGCTGGCCAGAAGCTCAAACATTTAGGGCAGGGCATCAGGGCACTTCGCCGCACGCGGAGCAAGTTTGTTCTCATCTCGCCTCTGAAAGCCGAGTTTAAACAGCTAGGAAGCAAACTTCGGGAAAGGTACTCAGGGTGCCGCCGCTTCAAAATTCTCTCACCAGACAGCCCAAATCGTGTACGCCTCTTTGTATTTTCCATGGGCAGGACAAAATGGTGTCAAACCCGCACGCCTCCAGCTGGGGGTGGGTTGGGGTGGGGTGGGGTGGGGTGGGGGTGGGGGTTGGGCGACGTACACTTTCTCCATGGGAAACAGGCCCACGCCTTCAGTGTGAAAGGCCTCTACGCCTCTCCGCTTTCGCAGCCCAGGCGCAGCCTCAGCTCTGAAAAGCTTCCAGAGCAAGAAGGTCAGAAAACCTTTGAACCACCCAGCAGGTGCAGCACAGAACAAGGGCTTCTCTCTTGGCCTTGAGAACACCCACTGCCCAGCGCTCCTTTGTGTACACAAGTGGTGGAGGAAGGGTGCTGCATTCGGCTCCGTGAGAACTTCTCCGGGCCACGTAGTGTGAACGCAAGTAGATGAGCCCTACATCTCATGCCAGTCTCCTGTGCGAGTTGGACAAGGCGAACTCCCTGCTTGAATCCCGGGGTGGGTTAAGTACCCTCCGGGGAAGGATCGTTGCTTGGGACCCCGGGGCTGGTGTCGAGGTGACTGTTCTGTGCATCCACCTCGCAGCTGTTCTCTCTCCGCGGGTTCTCTCCGCCTGCTGCAGCCAAAAGGGACACAGCTTAGGGTAAAGATAAAAACCCGGGGTGTAAACGTACTTGCCTAGCCCTCGCCCCAAGCACAAGCGTATATGCCTCTGGTCAAAGGCTTTCGCCACAAGCTGAACACGTTTGGTCTCATCTAAGCCTCTGAAGCCCGAGTTCACCCAGCTACGAATCAAACTTCAGGAGAGGTGCTCAGGGTGATGCGGACTGCCAAGCGTTTCACCAGGCAGCCCAGATCGAGTACAAACACTTGTGTTTTAAACAGGCAGAGGAAATGGTGTCAAGAGCGCGCCTCCATCTCCCGGGCGACGTACACGTTCTCTCCACGAGACGCAAGCCCTTCCTCCAGTGTGAAAGGCCTCTACACTCTACACCTCTTGCGCTCGCAGCACGCAGGTGCCACCCGCTCTGAACATCTTCCAAAGGCACAGGGGTCACGCAACGTGTGAACCACCGAGCGCGGGTGCAGCACACACCTAGGTCTTCGCTGTCGGCCTGAGAACACCCACGGCACAGTGCTTCTTTGGTGCACACACGTGGTAGCGGTCGGTGATGCCTTCTGCTCCGTGAAACCTTCTCGGGGACACAGAGCGTGAGCGCACGTAGATTAGCCCTACACCTCATCCCTCTTTCTTGAGTGAGTTGTACTGCTATAAGGCAAAACTCCCTGCTGGAATCTCGGTGTGGCTTAAGTATCCTCCGGGAAGCGATCGCTGCTAGAGACACTGTGCTGCTCTCTAGGATAACGGTCTGTGCCTCCACTGCGCTGCTGTTGTCTCCAAGTCGCTTGCGAAGGCCTTTTCGAAGAGGTTGCTCACAGTGTCGTTTCTTTAGAGCAACCCACAGGCATACGAGGATGCCGGTTCTGTGAAGGAAAATGCTCCCTGCCTCAGCCACTTGGGCGCCGTTTTGTACAGGAAAGGACACTCCGCCTTGGAGGCTCTTCCTTCCGGATTGCCACTCGCACTGGCGATGTCTCCTGAATCTCGCGGGGTTACGGTGCCGTCACAGGGTCCGTATCTCAGGCCTAGAACGGCAGAGCGTCCGGCAGCTTTGAAAGAGACCGTCGGCATTCTTCTGGCCTTCGGGGACGCTCCATGAGGAACAAGCTCCTCAGCAGCGTGCGTCTTTAGATCTTTCATGGCAGAACCTCTGTGGGCGACCTCATTCCTCCCCCCACGTGAGAGACACACACAACCTGCCATTAGGGGGTGGAAGGCTTTAGAGTCCAGCAGCGAGGCTGGCGCTCCCACTCAGCGTTCCTGCACGGAACTGAGCCCGGGTGCGTGAGACCGTGAGAGGGGGCAAAGACAGGCGTACCAGCGAGCTGTTCACGGTGCACGCTGACGCATCACCCTTCAAGCTCACGTTCCTTTCATGGAGAGAACACGAGGCCTTGATTGCGCTTTCCTGTGGTACGTAAACTTTGGTCGCGTCCCCTGGTGGGCACATCGGCTCAGGACTGCCCTGTCCCAAAGGCTCCAGGTGTGGAGCCCGACTGTTGGAGCTCAGCCTCACGTGGCTCTTTCACGGACGAGACCGGCTCGCAATGGGACCGTTCACGAGCTGGGGACCGTGCTGGCTGTTAGGAGTCGGCACACCAAGAGCCCTCCGAGGGAGAGGAGCTGCTGACGTTTGCCAGCACAGTCTCCAATTCCCAACTGCAACCATTCCCTGTAAGAGGCTCCCGAAAGCTTCGACGCAGTTTCTCAGTTAGCTATAAATGGAGGCCAGTCACTTGGCAGACTCCCCCAACGCCCGGCCTCCCAGGCTGCGATACAGACACGCGGACTGCTTCAGCCAACAGGGACAGCTTGGAGTAAAAGGGAGACTCCTACGTGTCAAAGTACTTGCGTGACGCTGGCCAGAAGCTCAAACATTTAGGGCAGGGCATCAGGGCACTTCGCCGCACGCGGAGCAAGTTTGTTCTCATCTCGCCTCTGAAAGCCGAGTTTAACCAGCTAGGAAGCAAACTTCGGGAAAGGTACTCAGGGTGCCGCCGCTTCAAAATTCTCTCACCAGACAGCCCAAATCGTGTACGCCTCTTTGTATTTCCCATGGGCAGGACAAAATGGTGTCAACCCGCACGCCTCCAGGTGGGGGTGGGTTGGGGTGGGGTGGGGTGGGGTGGGCGTGGGGGTTGGGCGACGTACACTTTCTCCATGGGAAACAGGCCCACGCCTTCAGTGTGAAAGGCCTCTACGCCTCTCTGCTTTCGCAGCCCAGGCGTAGCCTCAGCTCTGAAAAGCTTCCAGAACAGGAAGGTCAGAAAACCTTTGAACCACCCAGCAGGTGCAGCACAGAACAAGGGCTTCTCTCTTGGCCTTGAGAACACCCACTGCCCAGCGCTCCTTTGTGTACACACGTGGTGGAGGAAGGGTGCTGGATTCGGCTCCGTGAGAACTTCTCCGGGCCACGTAGTGTGAACGCAAGTAGATGAGCCCTACATCTCATGCCAGTCTCCTGTGCGAGTTGGACAAGGCGAACTCCCTGCTTGAATCCCGGGGTGGGTTAAGTACCCTCCGGGGAAGGATCGTTGCTTGGGACCCCGGGGCTGGTGTTGAGGTGACTGTTCTGTGCATCCACCTCGCAGCTGTTCTCTCTCCGCGGGTTCTCTCCGCCTGCTGCAGCCAAAAGGGACACAGCTTAGGGTAAAGATAAAAACCCGGGGTGTAAACGTTCTTGCCTAGCCCTCGCCCCAAGCACAAGCGTATATGCCTCTGGTCAAAGGCTTTCGCCACAAGCTGAACACGTTTGGTCTCATCTAAGCCTCTGAAGCCCGAGTTCACCCAGCTACGAATCAAACTTCAGGAGAGGTGCTCAGGGTGATGCGGACTGCCAAGCGTTTCACCAGGCAGCCCAGATCGAGTACAAACACTTGTGTTTTAAACGGGCAGAGGAAATGGTGTCAAGAGCGCGCCTCCATCTCCCGGGCGACGTACACGTTCTCTCCACGAGACGCAAGCCCTTCCTCCAGTGTGAAAGGCCTCTACACTCTACACCTCTTGCGCTCGCAGCACGCAGGTGCCACCCGCTCTGAACATCTTCCAAAGGCACAGGGGTCACGCAACGTGTGAACCACCGAGCGCGGGTGCAGCACACACCTAGGTCTTCGCTGTCGGCCTGAGAACACCCACGGCACAGGGCTTCTTTGGTGCACACACGTGGTAGCGGTCGGTGATGCCTTCTGCTCCGTGAAACCTTCTCGGGGACACAGAGCGTGAGCGCACGTAGATTAGCCCTACACCTCATCCCTCTTTCTTGAGTGAGTTGTACTGCTATAAGGCAAAACTCCCTGCTGGAATCTCGGTGTGGCTTAAGTATCCTCCGGGAAGCGATCGCTGCTAGAGACACTGTGCTGCTCTCTAGGATAACGGTCTGTGCCTCCACTGCGCTGCTGTTGTCTCCAAGTGGCTTGCGAAGGCCTTTTCGAAGAGGTTGCTCACAGTGTCGTTTCTTTAGAGCAACCCACAGGCATACGAGGATGCCGGTTCTGTGAAGGAAAATGCTCCCTGCCTCAGCCACTTGGGCGCCGTTTTGTACAGGAAAGGACACTCCGCCTTGGAGGCTCTTCCTTCCGGATTGCCACTCGCACTGGCGATGTCTCCTGAATCTCGCGGGGTTACGGTGCCGTCACAGGGTCCGTATCTCAGACCTAGAACGGCAGAGCGTCCGGCAGCTTTGAAAGAGACCGTCGGCATTCTTCTGGCCTTCGGGGACGCTCCATGAGGAACAAGCTCCTCAGCAGCGTGCGTCTTTAGATCTTTCATGGCAGAACCTCTGTGGGCGACCTCATTCCTCCCCCCACGTGAGAGACACACACAACCTGCCATTAGGGGGTGGAAGGCTTTAGAGTCCAGCAGCGAGGCTGGCGCTCCCACTCAGCGTTCCTGCACGGAACTGAGCCCGGGTGCGTGAGACCGTGAGAGGGGGCAAAGACAGGCGTACCAGCGAGCTGTTCACGGTGCACGCTGACGCATCACCCTTCAAGCTCACGTTCCTTTCATGGAGAGAACACGAGGCCTTGATTGCGCTTTCCTGTGGTACATAAACTTTGGTCGCGTCCCCTGGTGGGCACATCGGCTCAGGACTGCCCTGTCCCAAAGGCTCCAGGTGTGGAGCCCGACTGTTGGAGCTCAGCCTCACGTGGCTCTTTCACGGACGAGACCGGCTCGCAATGGGACCGTTCACGAGCTGGGGACCGTGCTGGCTGTTAGGAGTCGGCACACCAAGAGCCCTCCGAGGGAGAGGAGCTGCTGACGTTTGCCAGCACAGTCTCCAATTCCCAACTGCAACCATTCCCTGTAAGAGGCTCCCGAAAGCTTCGACGCAGTTTCTCAGTTAGCTATAAATGGAGGCCAGTCACTTGGCAGACTCCCCCGACACCCGGCCTCCCAGGCTGCGATACAGACACGCCAACTGCTTCAGCCAACAGGGACAGCTTGGAGTAAAAGGGAGACTCCTACGTGTCAAAGTACTTGCGTGACGCTGGCCAGAAGCTCAAACATTTAGGGCAGGGCATCAGGGCACTTCGCCGCACGCGGAGCAAGTTTGTTCTCATCTCGCCTCTGAAAGCCGAGTTTAACCAGCTAGGAAGCAAACTTCGGGAAAGGTACTCAGGGTGCCGCCGCTTCAAAATTCTCTCACCAGACAGCCCAAATCGTGTACGCCTCTTTGTATTTTCCATGGGCAGGACAAAATGGTGTCAAACCCGCACGCCTCCAGCTGGGGGTGGGTTGGGTTGGGGTGGGGTGGGGTGGGGGTGGGGGTTGGGCGACGTACACTTTCTCCATGGGAAACAGGCCCACGCCTTCAGTGTGAAAGGCCTCTACGCCTCTCCGCTTTCGCAGCCCAGGCGCAGCCTCAGCTCTGAAAAGCTTCCAGAGCAGGAAGGTCAGAAAACCTTTGAACCACCCAGCAGGTGCAGCACAGAACAAGGGCTTCTCTCTTGGCCTTGAGAACACCCACTGCCCAGCGCTCCTTTGTGTACACACGTGGTGGAGGAAGGGTGCTGCATTCGGCTCCGTGAGAACTTCTCCGGGCCACGTAGTGTGAACGCAAGTAGATGAGCCCTACATCTCATGCCAGTCTCCTGTGCGAGTTGGACAAGGCGAACTCCCTGCTTGAATCCCGGGGTGGGTTAAGTACCCTCCGGGGAAGGATCGTTGCTTGGGACCCCGGGGCTGGTGTCGAGGTGACTGTTCTGTGCATCCACCTCGCAGCTGTTCTCTCTCCGCGGGTTCTCTCCGCCTGCTGCAGCCAAAAGGGACACAGCTTAGGGTAAAGATAAAAACCCGGGGTGTAAACGTTCTTGCCTAGCCCTCGCCCCAAGCACAAGCGTATATGCCTCTGGTCAAAGGCTTCCGCCACAAGCTGAACACGTTTGGTCTCATCTAAGCCTCTGAAGCCCGAGTTCACCCAGCTACGAATCAAACTTCAGGAGAGGTGCTCAGGGTGATGCGGACTGCCAAGCGTTTCACCAGGCAGCCCAGATCGAGTACAAACACTTGTGTTTTAAACGGGCAGAGGAAATGGTGTCAAGAGCGCGCCTCCATCTCCCGGGCGACGTACACGTTCTCTCCACGAGACGCAAGCCCTTCCTCCAGTGTGAAAGGCCTCTACACTCTACACCTCTTGCGCTCGCAGCACGCAGGTGCCACCCGCTCTGAACATCTTCCAAAGGCACAGGGGTCACGCAACGTGTGAACCACCGAGCGCGGGTGCAGCACACACCTAGGTCTTCGCTGTCGGCCTGAGAACACCCACGGCACAGGGCTTCTTTGGTGCACACACGTGGTAGCGGTCGGTGATGCCTTCTGCTCCGTGAAACCTTCTCGGGGACACAGAGCGTGAGCGCACGTAGATTAGCCCTACACCTCATCCCTCTTTCTTGAGTGAGTTGTACTGCTATAAGGCAAAACTCCCTGCTGGAATCTCGGTGTGGCTTAAGTATCCTCCGGGAAGCGATCGCTGCTAGAGACACTGTGCTGCTCTCTAGGATAACGGTCTGTGCCTCCACTGCGCTGCTGTTGTCTCCAAGTGGCTTGCGAAGGCCTTTTCGAAGAGGTTGCTCACAGTGTCGTTTCTTTAGAGCAACCCACAGGCATACGAGGATGCCGGTTCTGTGAAGGAAAATGCTCCCTGCCTCAGCCACTTGGGCGCCGTTTTGTACAGGAAAGGACACTCCGCCTTGGAGGCTCTTCCTTCCGGATTGCCACTCGCACTGGCGATGTCTCCTGAATCTCGCGGGGTTACGGTGCCGTCACAGGGTCCGTATCTCAGGCCTAGAACGGCAGAGCGTCCGGCAGCTTTGAAAGAGACCGTCGGCATTCTTCTGGCCTTCGGGGACGCTCCATGAGGAACAAGCTCCTCAGCAGCGTGCGTCTTTAGATCTTTCATGGCAGAACCTCTGTGGGCGACCTCATTCCTCCCCCCACGTGAGAGACACACACAACCTGCCATTAGGGGGTGGAAGGCTTTAGAGTCCAGCAGCGAGGCTGGCGCTCCCACTCAGCGTTCCTGCACGGAACTGAGCCCGGGTGCGTGAGACCGTGAGAGGGGGCAAAGACAGGCGTACCAGCGAGCTGTTCACGGTGCACGCTGACGCATCACCCTTCAAGCTCACGTTCCTTTCATGGAGAGAACACGAGGCCTTGATTGCGCTTTCCTGTGGTACGTAAACTTTGGTCGCGTCCCCTGGTGGGCACATCGGCTCAGGACTGCCCTGTCCCAAAGGCTCCAGGTGTGGAGCCCGACTGTTGGAGCTCAGCCTCACGTGGCTCTTTCACGGACGAGACCGGCTCGCAATGGGACCGTTCACGAGCTGGGGACCGTGCTGGCTGTTAGGAGTCGGCACACCAAGAGCCCTCCGAGGGAGAGGAGCTGCTGACGTTTGCCAGCACAGTCTCCAATTCCCAACTGCAACCATTCCCTGTAAGAGGCTCCCGAAAGCTTCGACGCAGTTTCTCAGTTAGCTATAAATGGAGGCCAGTCACTTGGCAGACTCCCCCAACGCCCGGCCTCCCAGGCTGCGATACAGACACGCCGACTGCTTCAGCCAACAGGGACAGCTTGGAGTAAAAGGGAGACTCCTACGTGTCAAAGTACTTGCGTGACGCTGGCCAGAAGCTCAAACATTTAGGGCAGGGCATCAGGGCACTTCGCCGCACGCGGAGCAAGTTTGTTCTCATCTCGCCTCTGAAAGCCGAGTTTAACCAGCTAGGAAGCAAACTTCGGGAAAGGTACTCAGGGTGCCGCCGCTTCAAAATTCTCTCACCAGACAGCCCAAATCGTGTACGCCTCTTTGTATTTTCCATGGGCAGGACAAAATGGTGTCAAACCCGCACGCCTCCAGCTGGGGGTGGGTTGGGGTGGTGTGGGGTGGGGTGGGGGTGGGGGTTGGGCGACGTACACTTTCTCCATGGGAAACAGGCCCACGCCTTCAGTGTGAAAGGCCTCTACGCCTCTCCGCTTTCGCAGCCCAGGCGCAGCCTCAGCTCTGAAAAGCTTCCAGAGCAGGAAGGTCAGAAAACCTTTGAACCACCCAGCAGGTGCAGCACAGAACAAGGGCTTCTCTCTTGGCCTTGAGAACACCCACTGCCCAGCGCTCCTTTGTGTACACACGTGGTGGAGGAAGGGTGCTGCATTCGGCTCCGTGAGAACTTCTCCGGGCCACGTAGTGTGAACGCAAGTAGATGAGCCCTACATCTCATGCCAGTCTCCTGTGCGAGTTGGACAAGGCGAACTCCCTGCTTGAATCCCGGGGTGGGTTAAGTACCCTCCGGGGAAGGATCGTTGCTTGGGACCCCGGGGCTGGTGTCGAGGTGACTGTTCTGTGCATCCACCTCGCAGCTGTTCTCTCTCCGCGGGTTCTCTCCGCCTGCTGCAGCCAAAAGGGACACAGCTTAGGGTAAAGATAAAAACCCGGGGTGTAAACGTTCTTGCCTAGCCCTCGCCCCAAGCACAAGCGTATATGCCTCTGGTCAAAGGCTTTCGCCACAAGCTGAACACGTTTGGTCTCATCTAAGCCTCTGAAGCCCGAGTTCACCCAGCTACGAATCAAACTTCAGGAGAGGTGCTCAGGGTGATGCGGACTGCCAAGCGTTTCACCAGGCAGCCCAGATCGAGTACAAACACTTGTGTTTTAAACGGGCAGAGGAAATGGTGTCAAGAGCGCGCCTCCATCTCCCGGGCGACGTACACGTTCTCTCCACGAGACGCAAGCCCTTCCTCCAGTGTGAAAGGCCTCTACACTCTACACCTCTTGCGCTCGCAGCACGCAGGTGCCACCCGCTCTGAACATCTTCCAAAGGCACAGGGGTCACGCAACGTGTGAACCACCGAGCGCGGGTGCAGCACACACCTAGGTCTTCGCTGTCGGCCTGAGAACACCCACGGCACAGGGCTTCTTTGGTGCACACACGTGGTAGCGGTCAGTGATGCATTCTGCTCCGTGAAACCTTCTCGGGGACACAGAGCGTGAGCGCACGTAGATTAGCCCAACACCTCATCCCTCTTTCTTGAGTGAGTTGTACTGCTATAAGGCAAAACTCCCTGCTGGAATCTCGGTGTGGCTTAAGTATCCTCCGGGAAGCGATCGCTGCTAGAGACACTGTGCTGCTCTCTAGGATAACGGTCTGTGCCTCCACTGCGCTGCTGTTGTCTCCAAGTCGCTTGCGAAGGCCTTTTCGAAGAGGTTGCTCACAGTGTCGTTTCTTTAGAGCAACCCACAGGCATACGAGGATGCCGGTTCTGTGAAGGAAAATGCTCCCTGCCTCAGCCACTTGGGCGCCGTTTTGTACAGGAAAGGACACTCCGCCTTGGAGGCTCTTCCTTCCGGATTGCCACTCGCACTGGCGATGTCTCCTGAATCTCGCGGGGTTACGGTGCCGTCACAGGGTCCGTATCTCAGGCCTAGAACGGCAGAGCGTCCGGCAGCTTTGAAAGAGACCGTCGGCATTCTTCTGGCCTTCGGGGACGCTCCATGAGGAACAAGCTCCTCAGCAGCGTGCGTCTTTAGATCTTTCATGGCAGAACCTCTGTGGGCGACCTCATTCCTCCCCCCACGTGAGAGACACACACAACCTGCCATTAGGGGGTGGAAGGCTTTAGAGTCCAGCAGCGAGGCTGGCGCTCCCACTCAGCGTTCCTGCACGGAACTGAGCCCGGGTGCGTGAGACCGTGAGAGGGGGCAAAGACAGGCGTACCAGCGAGCTGTTCACGGTGCACGCTGACGCATCACCCTTCAAGCTCACGTTCCTTTCATGGAGAGAACACGAGGCCTTGATTGCGCTTTCCTGTGGTACGTAAACTTTGGTCGCGTCCCCTGGTGGGCACATCGGCTCAGGACTGCCCTGTCCCAAAGGCTCCAGGTGTGGAGCCCGACTGTTGGAGCTCAGCCTCACGTGGCTCTTTCACGGACGAGACCGGCTCGCAATGGGACCGTTCACGAGCTGGGGACCGTGCTGGCTGTTAGGAGTCGGCACACCAAGAGCCCTCCGAGGGAGAGGAGCTGCTGACGTTTGCCAGCACAGTCTCCAATTCCCAACTGCAACCATTCCCTGTAAGAGGCTCCCGAAAGCTTCGACGCAGTTTCTCAGTTAGCTATAAATGGAGGCCAGTCACTTGGCAGACTCCCCCAACGCCCGGCCTCCCAGGCTGCGATACAGACACGCGGACTGCTTCAGCCAACAGGGACAGCTTGGAGTAAAAGGGAGACTCCTACGTGTCAAAGTACTTGCGTGACGCTGGCCAGAAGCTCAAACATTTAGGGCAGGGCATCAGGGCACTTCGCCGCACGCGGAGCAAGTTTGTTCTCATCTCGCCTCTGAAAGCCGAGTTTAACCAGCTAGGAAGCAAACTTCGGGAAAGGTACTCAGGGTGCCGCCGCTTCAAAATTCTCTCACCAGACAGCCCAAATCGTGTACGCCTCTTTGTATTTTCCATGGACAGGACAAAATGGTGTCAAACCCGCACGCCTCCAGCTGGGGGTGGGTTGGGGTGGGGTGGGGTGGGGTGGGGGTGGGGGTTGGGCGACGTACACTTTCTCCATGGGAAACAGGCCCACGCCTTCAGTGTGAAAGGCCTCTACGCCTCTCCGCTTTCGCAGCCCAGGCGCAGCCTCAGCTCTGAAAAGCTTCCAGAGCAGGAAGGTCAGAAAACCTTTGAACCACCCAGCAGGTGCAGCACAGAACAAGGGCTTCTCTCTTGGCCTTGAGAACACCCACTGCCCAGCGCTCCTTTGTGTACACACGTGGTGGAGGAAGGGTGCTGCATTCAGCTCCGTGAGAACTTCTCCGGGCCACGTAGTGTGAACGCAAGTAGATGAGCCCTACATCTCATGCCAGTCTCCTGTGCGAGTTGGACAAGGCGAACTCCCTGCTTGAATCCCGGGGTGGGTTAAGTACCCTCCGGGGAAGGATCGTTGCTTGGGACCCCGGGGCTGGTGTCGAGGTGACTGTTCTGTGCATCCACCTCGCAGCTGTTCTCTCTCCGCGGGTTCTCTCCGCCTGCTGCAGCCAAAAGGGACACAGCTTAGGGTAAAGATAAAAACCCGGGGTGTAAACGTTCTTGCCTAGCCCTCGCCCCAAGCACAAGCGTATATGCCTCTGGTCAAAGGCTTTCGCCACAAGCTGAACACGTTTGGTCTCATCTAAGCCTCTGAAGCCCGAGTTCACCCAGCTACGAATCAAACTTCAGGAGAGGTGCTCAGGGTGATGCGGACTGCCAAGCGTTTCACCAGGCAGCCCAGATCGAGTACAAACACTTGTGTTTTAAACGGGCAGAGGAAATGGTGTCAAGAGCGCGCCTCCATCTCCCGGGCGACGTACACGTTCTCTCCACGAGACGCAAGCCCTTCCTCCAGTGTGAAAGACCTCTACACTCTACACCTCTTGCGCTCGCAGCACGCAGGTGCCACCCGCTCTGAACATCTTCCAAAGGCACAGGGGTCACGCAACGTGTGAACCACCGAGCGCGGGTGCAGCACACACCTAGGTCTTCGCTGTCGGCCTGAGAACACCCACGGCACAGGGCTTCTTTGGTGCACACACGTGGTAGCGGTCGGTGATGCCTTCTGCTCCGTGAAACCTTCTCGGGGACACAGAGCGTGAGCGCACGTAGATTAGCCCTACACCTCATCCCTCTTTCTTGAGTGAGTTGTACTGCTATAAGGCAAAACTCCCTGCTGGAATCTCGGTGTGGCTTAAGTATCCTCCGGGAAGCGATCGCTGCTAGAGACACTGTGCTGCTCTCTAGGATAACGGTCTGTGCCTCCACTGCGCTGCTGTTGTCTCCAAGTCGCTTGCGAAGGCCTTTTCGAAGAGGTTGCTCACAGTGTCGTTTCTTTAGAGCAACCCACAGGCATACGAGGATGCCGGTTCTGTGAAGGAAAATGCTCCCTGCCTCAGCCACTTGGGCGCCGTTTTGTACAGGAAAGGACACTCCGCCTTGGAGGCTCTTCCTTCCGGATTGCCACTCGCACTGGCGATGTCTCCTGAATCTCGCGGGGTTACGGTGCCGTCACAGGGTCCGTATCTCAGGCCTAGAACAGCAGAGCGTCCGGCAGCTTTGAAAGAGACCGTCGGCATTCTTCTGGCCTTCGGGGACGCTCCATGAGGAACAAGCTCCTCAGCAGCGTGCGTCTTTAGATCTTTCATGGCAGAACCTCTGTGGGCGACCTCATTCCTCCCCCCACGTGAGAGACACACACAACCTGCCATTAGTGGGTGGAAGGCTTTAGAGTCCAGCAGCGAGGCTGGCGCTCCCACTCAGCGTTCCTGCACGGAACTGAGCCCGGGTGCGTGAGACCGTGAGAGGGGGCAAAGACAGGCGTACCAGCGAGCTGTTCACGGTGCACGCTGACGCATCACCCTTCAAGCTCACGTTCCTTTCATGGAGAGAACACGAGGCCTTGATTGCGCTTTCCTGTGGTACGTAAACTTTGGTCGCGTCCCCTGGTGGGCACATCGGCTCAGGACTGCCCTGTCCCAAAGGCTCCAGGTGTGGAGCCCGACTGTTGGAGCTCAGCCTCACGTGGCTCTTTCACGGACGAGACTGGCTCGCAATGGGACCGTTCACGAGCTGGGGACCGTGCTGGCTGTTAGGAGTCGGCACACCAAGAGCCCTCCGAGGGAGAGGAGCTGCTGACGTTTGCCAGCACAGTCTCCAATTCCCAACTGCAACCATTCCCTGTAAGAGGCTCCCGAAAGCTTCGACGCAGTTTCTCAGTTAGCTATAAATGGAGGCCAGTCACTTGGCAGACTCCCCCAACGCCCGGCCTCCCAGGCTGCGATACAGACACGCCGACTGCTTCAGCCAACAGGGACAGCTTGGAGTAAAAGGGAGACTCCTACGTGTCAAAGTACTTGCGTGACGCTGGCCAGAAGCTCAAACATTTAGGGCAGGGCATCAGGGCACTTCGCCGCACGCGGAGCAAGTTTGTTCTCATCTCGCCTCTGAAAGCCGAGTTTAACCAGCTAGGAAGCAAACTTCGGGAAAGGTACTCAGGGTGCCGCCGCTTCAAAATTCTCTCACCAGACAGCCCAAATCGTGTACGCCTCTTTGTATTTTCCATGGGCAGGACAAAATGGTGTCAAACCCGCACGCCTCCAGCTGGGGGTGGGTTGGGGTGGGGTGGGGTGGGGTGGGGGTGGGGGTTGGGCGACGTACACTTTCTCCATGGGAAACAGGCCCACGCCTTCAGTGTGAAAGGCCTCTACGCCTCTCCGCTTTCGCAGCCCAGGCGCAGCCTCAGCTCTGAAAAGCTTCCAGAGCAGGAAGGTCAGAAAACCTTTGAACCACCCAGCAGGTGCAGCACAGAACAAGGGCTTCTCTCTTGGCCTTGAGAACACCCACTGCCCAGCGCTCCTTTGTGTACACACGTGGTGGAGGAAGGGTGCTGCATTCGGCTCCGTGAGAACTTCTCCGGGCCACGTAGTGTGAACGCAAGTAGATGAGCCCTACATCTCATGCCAGTCTCCTGTGCGAGTTGGACAAGGCGAACTCCCTGCTTGAATCCCGGGGTGGGTTAAGTACCCTCCGGGGAAGGATCGTTGCTTGGGACCCCGGGGCTGGTGTCGAGGTGACTGTTCTGTGCATCCACCTCGTAGCTGTTCTCTCTCCGCGGGTTCTCTCCGCCTGCTGCAGCCAAAAGGGACACAGCTTAGGGTAATGATAAAAACCCGGGGTGTAAACGTTCTTGCCTAGCCCTCGCCCCAAGCACAAGCGCATATGCCTCTGGTCAAAGGCTTTCACCACAAGCTGAACACGTTTGGTCTCATCTAAGCCTCTGAAGCCCGAGTTCACCCAGCTACGAATCAAACTTCAGGAGAGGTGCTCAGGGTGATGCGGACTGCCAAGCGTTTCACCAGGCAGCCCAGATCGAGTACAAACACTTGTGTTTTAAACGGGCAGAGGAAATGGTGTCAAGAGCGCGCCTCCATCTCCCGGGCGACGTACACGTTCTCTCCACGAGACGCAAGCCCTTCCTCCAGTGTGAAAGACCTCTACACTCTACACCTCTTGCGCTCGCAGCACGCAGGTGCCACCCGCTCTGAACATCTTCCAAAGGCACAGGGGTCACGCAACGTGTGAACCACCGAGCGCGGGTGCAGCACACACCTAGGTCTTCGCTGTCGGCCTGAGAACACCCACGGCACAGGGCTTCTTTGGTGCACACACGTGGTAGCGGTCGGTGATGCCTTCTGCTCCGTGAAACCTTCTCGGGGACACAGAGCGTGAGCGCACGTAGATTAGCCCTACACCTCATCCCTCTTTCTTGAGTGAGTTGTACTGCTATAAGGCAAAACTCCCTGCTGGAATCTCGGTGTGGCTTAAGTATCCTCCGGGAAGCGATCGCTGCTAGAGACACTGTGCTGCTCTCTAGGATAACGGTCTGTGCCTCCACTGCGCTGCTGTTGTCTCCAAGTCGCTTGCGAAGGCCTTTTCGAAGAGGTTGCTCACAGTGTCGTTTCTTTAGAGCAACCCACAGGCATACGAGGATGCCGGTTCTGTGAAGGAAAATGCTCCCTGCCTCAGCCACTTGGGCGCCGTTTTGTACAGGAAAGGACACTCCGCCTTGGAGGCTCTTCCTTCCGGATTGCCACTCGCACTGGCGATGTCTCCTGAATCTCGCGGGGTTACGGTGCCGTCACAGGGTCCGTATCTCAGGCCTAGAACGGCAGAGCGTCCGGCAGCTTTGAAAGAGACCGTCGGCATTCTTCTGGCCTTCGGGGACGCTCCATGAGGAACAAGCTCCTCAGCAGCGTGCGTCTTTAGATCTTTCATGGCAGAACCTCTGTGGGCGACCTCATTCCTCCCCCCACGTGAGAGACACACACAACCTGCCATTAGGGGGTGGAAGGCTTTAGAGTCCAGCAGCGAGGCTGGCGCTCCCACTCAGCGTTCCTGCACGGAACTGAGCCCGGGTGCGTGAGACCGTGAGAGGGGGCAAAGACAGGCGTACCAGCGAGCTGTTCACGGTGCACGCTGACGCATCACCCTTCAAGCTCACGTTCCTTTCATGGAGAGAACACGAGGCCTTGATTGCGCTTTCCTGTGGTACGTAAACTTTGGTCGCGTCCCCTGGTGGGCACATCGGCTCAGGACTGCCCTGTCCCAAAGGCTCCAGGTGTGGAGCCCGACTGTTGGAGCTCAGCCTCACGTGGCTCTTTCACGGACGAGACCGGCTCGCAATGGGACCGTTCACGAGCTGGGGACCGTGCTGGCTGTTAGGAGTCGGCACACCAAGAGCCCTCCGAGGGAGAGGAGCTGCTGACGTTTGCCAGCACAGTCTCCAATTCCCAACTGCAACCATTCCCTGTAAGAGGCTCCCGAAAGCTTCGACGCAGTTTCTCAGTTAGCTATAAATGGAGGCCAGTCACTTGGCAGACTCCCCCAACGCCCGGCCTCCCAGGCTGCGATACAGACACGCGGACTGCTTCAGCCAACAGGGACAGCTTGGAGTAAAAGGGAGACTCCTACGTGTCAAAGTACTTGCGTGACGCTGGCCAGAAGCTCAAACATTTAGGGCAGGGCATCAGGGCACTTCGCCGCACGCGGAGCAAGTTTGTTCTCATCTCGCCTCTGAAAGCCGAGTTTAACCAGCTAGGAAGCAAACTTCGGGAAAGGTACTCAGGGTGCCGCCGCTTCAAAATTCTCTCACCAGACAGCCCAAATCGTGTACGCCTCTTTGTATTTTCCATGGACAGGACAAAATGGTGTCAAACCCGCACGCCTCCAGCTGGGGGTGGGTTGGGGTGGGGTGGGGTGGGGTGGGGGTGGGGGTTGGGCGACGTACACTTTCTCCATGGGAAACAGGCCCACGCCTTCAGTGTGAAAGGCCTCTACGCCTCTCCGCTTTCGCAGCCCAGGCGCAGCCTCAGCTCTGAAAAGCTTCCAGAGCAGGAAGGTCAGAAAACCTTTGAACCACCCAGCAGGTGCAGCACAGAACAAGGGCTTCTCTCTTGGCCTTGAGAACACCCACTGCCCAGCGCTCCTTTGTGTACACACGTGGTGGAGGAAGGGTGCTGCATTCGGCTCCGTGAGAACTTCTCCGGGCCACGTAGTGTGAACGCAAGTAGATGAGCCCTACATCTCATGCCAGTCTCCTGTGCGAGTTGGACAAGGCGAACTCCCTGCTTGAATCCCGGGGTGGGTTAAGTACCCTCCGGGGAAGGATCGTTGCTTGGGACCCCGGGGCTGGTGTCGAGGTGACTGTTCTGTGCATCCACCTCGCAGCTGTTCTCTCTCCGCGGGTTCTCTCCGCCTGCTGCAGCCAAAAGGGACACAGCTTAGGGTAAAGATAAAAACCCGGGGTGTAAACGTTCTTGCCTAGCCCTCGCCCCAAGCACAAGCGTATATGCCTCTGGTCAAAGGCTTTCGCCACAAGCTGAACACGTTTGGTCTCATCTAAGCCTCTGAAGCCCGAGTTCACCCAGCTACGAATCAAACTTCAGGAGAGGTGCTCAGGGTGATGCGGACTGCCAAGCGTTTCACCAGGCAGCCCAGATCGAGTACAAACACTTGTGTTTTAAACGGGCAGAGGAAATGGTGTCAAGAGCGCGCCTCCATCTCCCGGGCGACGTACACGTTCTCTCCACGAGACGCAAGCCCTTCCTCCAGTGTGAAAGGCCTCTACACTCTACACCTCTTGCGCTCGCAGCACGCAGGTGCCACCCGCTCTGAACATCTTCCAAAGGCACAGGGGTCACGCAACGTGTGAACCACCGAGCGCGGGTGCAGCACACACCTAGGTCTTCGCTGTCGGCCTGAGAACACCCACGGCACAGGGCTTCTTTGGTGCACACACGTGGTAGCGGTCGGTGATGCCTTCTGCTCCGTGAAACCTTCTCGGGGACACAGAGCGTGAGCGCACGTAGATTAGCCCAACACCTCATCCCTCTTTCTTGAGTGAGTTGTACTGCTATAAGGCAAAACTCCCTGCTGGAATCTCGGTGTGGCTTAAGTATCCTCCGGGAAGCGATCGCTGCTAGAGACACTGTGCTGCTCTCTAGGATAACGGTCTGTGCCTCCACTGCGCTGCTGTTGTCTCCAAGTCGCTTGCGAAGGCCTTTTCGAAGAGGTTGCTCACAGTGTCGTTTCTTTAGAGCAACCCACAGGCATACGAGGATGCCGGTTCTGTGAAGGAAAATGCTCCCTGCCTCAGCCACTTGGGCGCCGTTTTGTACAGGAAAGGACACTCCGCCTTGGAGGCTCTTCCTTCCGGATTGCCACTCGCACTGGCGATGTCTCCTGAATCTCGCGGGGTTACGGTGCCGTCACAGGGTCCGTATCTCAGGCCTAGAACGGCAGAGCGTCCGGCAGCTTTGAAAGAGACCGTCGGCATTCTTCTGGCCTTCGGGGACGCTCCATGAGGAACAAGCTCCTCAGCAGCGTGCGTCTTTAGATCTTTCATGGCAGAACCTCTGTGGGCGACCTCATTCCTCCCCCCACGTGAGAGACACACACAACCTGCCATTAGGGGGTGGAAGGCTTTAGAGTCCAGCAGCGAGGCTGGCGCTCCCACTCAGCGTTCCTGCACGGAACTGAGCCCGGGTGCGTGAGACCGTGAGAGGGGGCAAAGACAGGCGTACCAGCGAGCTGTTCACGGTGCACGCTGACGCATCACCCTTCAAGCTCACGTTCCTTTCATGGAGAGAACACGAGGCCTTGATTGCGCTTTCCTGTGGTACGTAAACTTTGGTCGCGTCCCCTGGTGGGCACATCGGCTCAGGACTGCCCTGTCCCAAAGGCTCCAGGTGTGGAGCCCGACTGTTGGAGCTCAGCCTCACGTGGCTCTTTCACGGACGAGACCGGCTCGCAATGGGACCGTTCACGAGCTGGGGACCGTGCTGGCTGTTAGGAGTCGGCACACCAAGAGCCCTCCGAGGGAGAGGAGCTGCTGACGTTTGCCAGCACAGTCTCCAATTCCCAACTGCAACCATTCCCTGTAAGAGGCTCCCGAAAGCTTCGACGCAGTTTCTCAGTTAGCTATAAATGGAGGCCAGTCACTTGGCAGACTCCCCCAACGCCCGGCCTCCCAGGCTGCGATACAGACACGCGGACTGCTTCAGCCAACAGGGACAGCTTGGAGTAAAAGGGAGACTCCTACGTGTCAAAGTACTTGCGTGACGCTGGCCAGAAGCTCAAACATTTAGGGCAGGGCATCAGGGCACTTCGCCGCACGCGGAGCAAGTTTGTTCTCATCTCGCCTCTGAAAGCCGAGTTTAACCAGCTAGGAAGCAAACTTCGGGAAAGGTACTCAGGGTGCCGCCGCTTCAAAATTCTCTCACCAGACAGCCCAAATCGTGTACGCCTCTTTGTATTTTCCATGGACAGGACAAAATGGTGTCAAACCCGCACGCCTCCAGCTGGGGGTGGGTTGGGGTGGGGTGGGGTGGGGTGGGGGTGGGGGTTGGGCGACGTACACTTTCTCCATGGGAAACAGGCCCACGCCTTCAGTGTGAAAGGCCTCTACGCCTCTCCGCTTTCGCAGCCCAGGCGCAGCCTCAGCTCTGAAAAGCTTCCAGAGCAGGAAGGTCAGAAAACCTTTGAACCACCCAGCAGGTGCAGCACAGAACAAGGGCTTCTCTCTTGGCCTTGAGAACACCCACTGCCCAGCGCTCCTTTGTGTACACACGTGGTGGAGGAAGGGTGCTGCATTCAGCTCCGTGAGAACTTCTCCGGGCCACGTAGTGTGAACGCAAGTAGATGAGCCCTACATCTCATGCCAGTCTCCTGTGCGAGTTGGACAAGGCGAACTCCCTGCTTGAATCCCGGGGTGGGTTAAGTACCCTCCGGGGAAGGATCGTTGCTTGGGACCCCGGGGCTGGTGTCGAGGTGACTGTTCTGTGCATCCACCTCGCAGCTGTTCTCTCTCCGCGGGTTCTCTCCGCCTGCTGCAGCCAAAAGGGACACAGCTTAGGGTAAAGATAAAAACCCGGGGTGTAAACGTTCTTGCCTAGCCCTCGCCCCAAGCACAAGCGTATATGCCTCTGGTCAAAGGCTTTCGCCACAAGCTGAACACGTTTGGTCTCATCTAAGCCTCTGAAGCCCGAGTTCACCCAGCTACGAATCAAACTTCAGGAGAGGTGCTCAGGGTGATGCGGACTGCCAAGCGTTTCACCAGGCAGCCCAGATCGAGTACAAACACTTGTGTTTTAAACGGGCAGAGGAAATGGTGTCAAGAGCGCGCCTCCATCTCCCGGGCGACGTACACGTTCTCTCCACGAGACGCAAGCCCTTCCTCCAGTGTGAAAGACCTCTACACTCTACACCTCTTGCGCTCGCAGCACGCAGGTGCCACCCGCTCTGAACATCTTCCAAAGGCACAGGGGTCACGCAACGTGTGAACCACCGAGCGCGGGTGCAGCACACACCTAGGTCTTCGCTGTCGGCCTGAGAACACCCACGGCACAGGGCTTCTTTGGTGCACACACGTGGTAGCGGTCGGTGATGCCTTCTGCTCCGTGAAACCTTCTCGGGGACACAGAGCGTGAGCGCACGTAGATTAGCCCTACACCTCATCCCTCTTTCTTGAGTGAGTTGTACTGCTATAAGGCAAAACTCCCTGCTGGAATCTCGGTGTGGCTTAAGTATCCTCCGGGAAGCGATCGCTGCTAGAGACACTGTGCTGCTCTCTAGGATAACGGTCTGTGCCTCCACTGCGCTGCTGTTGTCTCCAAGTCGCTTGCGAAGGCCTTTTCGAAGAGGTTGCTCACAGTGTCGTTTCTTTAGAGCAACCCACAGGCATACGAGGATGCCGGTTCTGTGAAGGAAAATGCTCCCTGCCTCAGCCACTTGGGCGCCGTTTTGTACAGGAAAGGACACTCCGCCTTGGAGGCTCTTCCTTCCGGATTGCCACTCGCACTGGCGATGTCTCCTGAATCTCGCGGGGTTACGGTGCCGTCACAGGGTCCGTATCTCAGGCCTAGAACAGCAGAGCGTCCGGCAGCTTTGAAAGAGACCGTCGGCATTCTTCTGGCCTTCGGGGACGCTCCATGAGGAACAAGCTCCTCAGCAGCGTGCGTCTTTAGATCTTTCATGGCAGAACCTCTGTGGGCGACCTCATTCCTCCCCCCACGTGAGAGACACACACAACCTGCCATTAGTGGGTGGAAGGCTTTAGAGTCCAGCAGCGAGGCTGGCGCTCCCACTCAGCGTTCCTGCACGGAACTGAGCCCGGGTGCGTGAGACCGTGAGAGGGGGCAAAGACAGGCGTACCAGCGAGCTGTTCACGGTGCACGCTGACGCATCACCCTTCAAGCTCACGTTCCTTTCATGGAGAGAACACGAGGCCTTGATTGCGCTTTCCTGTGGTACGTAAACTTTGGTCGCGTCCCCTGGTGGGCACATCGGCTCAGGACTGCCCTGTCCCAAAGGCTCCAGGTGTGGAGCCCGACTGTTGGAGCTCAGCCTCACGTGGCTCTTTCACGGACGAGACCGGCTCGCAATGGGACCGTTCACGAGCTGGGGACCGTGCTGGCTGTTAGGAGTCGGCACACCAAGAGCCCTCCGAGGGAGAGGAGCTGCTGACGTTTGCCAGCACAGTCTCCAATTCCCAACTGCAACCATTCCCTGTAAGAGGCTCCCGAAAGCTTCGACGCAGTTTCTCAGTTAGCTATAAATGGAGGCCAGTCACTTGGCAGACTCCCCCAACGCCCGGCCTCCCAGGCTGCGATACAGACACACGGACTGCTTCAGCCAACAGGGACAGCTTGGAGTAAAAGGGAGACTCCTACGTGTCAAAGTACTTGCGTGACGCTGGCCAGAAGCTCAAACATTTAGGGCAGGGCATCAGGGCACTTCGCCGCACGCGGAGCAAGTTTGTTCTCATCTCGCCTCTGAAAGCCGAGTTTAACCAGCTAGGAAGCAAACTTCGGGAAAGGTACTCAGGGTGCCGCCGCTTCAAAATTCTCTCACCAGACAGCCCAAATCGTGTACGCCTCTTTGTATTTTCCATGGACAGGACAAAATGGTGTCAAGCCCGCACGCCTCCAGCTGGGGGTGGGTTGGGGTGGGGTGGGGTGGGGTGGGGGTGGGGGTTGGGCGACGTACACTTTCTCCATGGGAAACAGGCCCACGCCTTCAGTGTGAAAGGCCTCTACGCCTCTCCGCTTTCGCAGCCCAGGCGCAGCCTCAGCTCTGAAAAGCTTCCAGAGCAGGAAGGTCAGAAAACCTTTGAACCACCCAGCAGGTGCAGCACAGAACAAGGGCTTCTCTCTTGGCCTTGAGAACACCCACTGCCCAGCGCTCCTTTGTGTACACACGTGGTGGAGGAAGGGTGCTGCATTCGGCTCCGTGAGAACTTCTCCGGGCCACGTAGTGTGAACGCAAGTAGATGAGCCCTACATCTCATGCCAGTCTCCTGTGCGAGTTGGACAAGGCGAACTCCCTGCTTGAATCCCGGGGTGGGTTAAGTACCCTCCGGGGAAGGATCGTTGCTTGGGACCCCGGGGCTGGTGTCGAGGTGACTGTTCTGTGCATCCACCTCGCAGCTGTTCTCTCTCCGCGGGTTCTCTCCGCCTGCTGCAGCCAAAAGGGACACAGCTTAGGGTAAAGATAAAAACCCGGGGTGTAAACGTTCTTGCCTAGCCCTCGCCCCAAGCACAAGCGCATATGCCTCTGGTCAAAGGCTTTCGCCACAAGCTGAACACGTTTGGTCTCATCTAAGCCTCTGAAGCCCGAGTTCACCCAGCTACGAATCAAACTTCAGGAGAGGTGCTCAGGGTGATGCGGACTGCCAAGCGTTTCACCAGGCAGCCCAGATCGAGTACAAACACTTGTGTTTTAAACGGGCAGAGGAAATGGTGTCAAGAGCGCGCCTCCATCTCCCGGGCGACGTACACGTTCTCTCCACGAGACGCAAGCCCTTCCTCCAGTGTGAAAGGCCTCTACACTCTACACCTCTTGCGCTCGCAGCACGCAGGTGCCACCCGCTCTGAACATCTTCCAAAGGCACAGGGGTCACGCAACGTGTGAACCACCGAGCGCGGGTGCAGCACACACCTAGGTCTTCGCTGTCGGCCTGAGAACACCCACGGCACAGGGCTTCTTTGGTGCACACACGTGGTAGCGGTCGGTGATGCCTTCTGCTCCGTGAAACCTTCTCGGGGACACAGAGCGTGAGCGCACGTAGATTAGCCCTACACCTCATCCCTCTTTCTTGAGTGAGTTGTACTGCTATAAGGCAAAACTCCCTGCTGGAATCTCGGTGTGGCTTAAGTATCCTCCGGGAAGCGATCGCTGCTAGAGACACTGTGCTGCTCTCTAGGATAACGGTCTGTGCCTCCACTGCGCTGCTGTTGTCTCCAAGTCGCTTGCGAAGGCCTTTTCGAAGAGGTTGCTCACAGTGTCGTTTCTTTAGAGCAACCCACAGGCATACGAGGATGCCGGTTCTGTGAAGGAAAATGCTCCCTGCCTCAGCCACTTGGGCGCCGTTTTGTACAGGAAAGGACACTCCGCCTTGGAGGCTCTTCCTTCCGGATTGCCACTCGCACTGGCGATGTCTCCTGAATCTCGCGGGGTTACGGTGCCGTCACAGGGTCCGTATCTCAGGCCTAGAACGGCAGAGCGTCCGGCAGCTTTGAAAGAGACCGTCGGCATTCTTCTGGCCTTCGGGGACGCTCCATGAGGAACAAGCTCCTCAGCAGCGTGCGTCTTTAGATCTTTCATGGCAGAACCTCTGTGGGCGACCTCATTCCTCCCCCCACGTGAGAGACACACACAACCTGCCATTAGGGGGTGGAAGGCTTTAGAGTCCAGCAGCGAGGCTGGCGCTCCCACTCAGCGTTCCTGCACGGAACTGAGCCCGGGTGCGTGAGACCGTGAGAGGGGGCAAAGACAGGCGTACCAGCGAGCTGTTCACGGTGCACGCTGACGCATCACCCTTCAAGCTCACGTTCCTTTCATGGAGAGAACACGAGGCCTTGATTGCGCTTTCCTGTGGTACGTAAACTTTGGTCGCGTCCCCTGGTGGGCACATCGGCTCAGGACTGCCCTGTCCCAAAGGCTCCAGGTGTGGAGCCCGACTGTTGGAGCTCAGCCTCACGTGGCTCTTTCACGGACGAGACCGGCTCGCAATGGGACCGTTCACGAGCTGGGGACCGTGCTGGCTGTTAGGAGTCGGCACACCAAGAGCCCTCCGAGGGAGAGGAGCTGCTGACGTTTGCCAGCACAGTCTCCAATTCCCAACTGCAACCATTCCCTGTAAGAGGCTCCCGAAAGCTTCGACGCAGTTTCTCAGTTAGCTATAAATGGAGGCCAGTCACTTGGCAGACTCCCCCAACGCCCGGCCTCCCAGGCTGCGATACAGACACGCCGACTGCTTCAGCCAACAGGGACAGCTTGGAGTAAAAGGGAGACTCCTACGTGTCAAAGTACTTGCGTGACGCTGGCCAGAAGCTCAAACATTTAGGGCAGGGCATCAGGGCACTTCGCCGCACGCGGAGCAAGTTTGTTCTCATCTCGCCTCTGAAAGCCGAGTTTAACCAGCTAGGAAGCAAACTTCGGGAAAGGTACTCAGGGTGCCGCCGCTTCAAAATTCTCTCACCAGACAGCCCAAATCGTGTACGCCTCTTTGTATTTTCCATGGGCAGGACAAAATGGTGTCAAACCCGCACGCCTCCAGCTGGGGGTGGGTTGGGGTGGGGTGGGGTGGGGTGGGGGTGGGGGTTGGGCGACGTACACTTTCTCCATGGGAAACAGGCCCACGCCTTCAGTGTGAAAGGCCTCTACGCCTCTCCGCTTTCGCAGCCCAGGCGCAGCCTCAGCTCTGAAAAGCTTCCAGAGCAGGAAGGTCAGAAAACCTTTGAACCACCCAGCAGGTGCAGCACAGAACAAGGGCTTCTCTCTTGGCCTTGAGAACACCCACTGCCCAGCGCTCCTTTGTGTACACACGTGGTGGAGGAAGGGTGCTGCATTCGGCTCCGTGAGAACTTCTCCGGGCCACGTAGTGTGAACGCAAGTAGATGAGCCCTACATCTCATGCCAGTCTCCTGTGCGAGTTGGACAAGGCGAACTCCCTGCTTGAATCCCGGGGTGGGTTAAGTACCCTCCGGGGAAGGATCGTTGCTTGGGACCCCGGGGCTGGTGTCGAGGTGACTGTTCTGTGCATCCACCTCGCAGCTGTTCTCTCTCCGCGGGTTCTCTCCGCCTGCTGCAGCCAAAAGGGACACAGCTTAGGGTAAAGATAAAAACCCGGGGTGTAAACGTTCTTGCCTAGCCCTCACCCCAAGCACAAGCGCATATGCCTCTGGTCAAAGGCTTTCGCCACAAGCTGAACACGTTTGGTCTCATCTAAGCCTCTGAAGCCCGAGTTCACCCAGCTACGAATCAAACTTCAGGAGAGGTGCTCAGGGTGATGCGGACTGCCAAGCGTTTCACCAGGCAGCCCAGATCGAGTACAAACACTTGTGTTTTAAACGGGCAGAGGAAATGGTGTCAAGAGCGCGCCTCCATCTCCCGGGCGACGTACACGTTCTCTCCACGAGACGCAAGCCCTTCCTCCAGTGTGAAAGGCCTCTACACTCTACACCTCTTGCGCTCGCAGCACGCAGGTGCCACCCGCTCTGAACATCTTCCAAAGGCACAGGGGTCACGCAACGTGTGAACCACCGAGCGCGGGTGCAGCACACACCTAGGTCTTCGCTGTCGGCCTGAGAACACCCACGGCACAGGGCTTCTTTGGTGCACACACGTGGTAGCGGTCGGTGATGCCTTCTGCTCCGTGAAACCTTCTCGGGGACACAGAGCGTGAGCGCACGTAGATTAGCCCTACACCTCATCCCTCTTTCTTGAGTGAGTTGTACTGCTATAAGGCAAAACTCCCTGCTGGAATCTCGGTGTGGCTTAAGTATCCTCCGGGAAGCGATCGCTGCTAGAGACACTGTGCTGCTCTCTAGGATAACGGTCTGTGCCTCCACTGCGCTGCTGTTGTCTCCAAGTCGCTTGCGAAGGCCTTTTCGAAGAGGTTGCTCACAGTGTCGTTTCTTTAGAGCAACCCACAGGCATACGAGGATGCCGGTTCTGTGAAGGAAAATGCTCCCTGCCTCAGCCACTTGGGCGCCGTTTTGTACAGGAAAGGACACTCCGCCTTGGAGGCTCTTCCTTCCGGATTGCCACTCGCACTGGCGATGTCTCCTGAATCTCGCGGGGTTACGGTGCCGTCACAGGGTCCGTATCTCAGGCCTAGAACGGCAGAGCGTCCGGCAGCTTTGAAAGAGACCGTCGGCATTCTTCTGGCCTTCGGGGACGCTCCATGAGGAACAAGCTCCTCAGCAGCGTGCGTCTTTAGATCTTTCATGGCAGAACCTCTGTGGGCGACCTCATTCCTCCCCCCACGTGAGAGACACACACAACCTGCCATTAGGGGGTGGAAGGCTTTAGAGTCCAGCAGCGAGGCTGGCGCTCCCACTCAGCGTTCCTGCACGGAACTGAGCCCGGGTGCGTGAGACCGTGAGAGGGGGCAAAGACAGGCGTACCAGCGAGCTGTTCACGGTGCACGCTGACGCATCACCCTTCAAGCTCACGTTCCTTTCATGGAGAGAACACGAGGCCTTGATTGCGCTTTCCTGTGGTACGTAAACTTTGGTCGCGTCCCCTGGTGGGCACATCGGCTCAGGACTGCCCTGTCCCAAAGGCTCCAGGTGTGGAGCCCGACTGTTGGAGCTCAGCCTCACGTGGCTCTTTCACGGACGAGACCGGCTCGCAATGGGACCGTTCACGAGCTGGGGACCGTGCTGGCTGTTAGGAGTCGGCACACCAAGAGCCCTCCGAGGGAGAGGAGCTGCTGACGTTTGCCAGCACAGTCTCCAATTCCCAACTGCAACCATTCCCTGTAAGAGGCTCCCGAAAGCTTCGACGCAGTTTCTCAGTTAGCTATAAATGGAGGCCAGTCACTTGGCAGACTCCCCCAACGCCCGGCCTCCCAGGCTGCGATACAGACACGCCGACTGCTTCAGCCAACAGGGACAGCTTGGAGTAAAAGGGAGACTCCTACGTGTCAAAGTACTTGCGTGACGCTGGCCAGAAGCTCAAACATTTAGGGCAGGGCATCAGGGCACTTCGCCGCACGCGGAGCAAGTTTGTTCTCATCTCGCCTCTGAAAGCCGAGTTTAACCAGCTAGGAAGCAAACTTCGGGAAAGGTACTCAGGGTGCCGCCGCTTCAAAATACTCTCACCAGACAGCCCAAATCGTGTACGCCTCTTTGTATTTTCCATGGGCAGGACAAAATGGTGTCAAACCCGCACGCCTCCAGCTGGGGGTGGGTTGGGGTGGGGTGGGGTGGGGTGGGGGTGGGGGTTGGGCGACGTACACTTTCTCCATGGGAAACAGGCCCACGCCTTCAGTGTGAAAGGCCTCTACGCCTCTCCGCTTTCGCAGCCCAGGCGCAGCCTCAGCTCTGAAAAGCTTCCAGAGCAGGAAGGTCAGAAAACCTTTGAACCACCCAGCAGGTGCAGCACAGAACAAGGGCTTCTCTCTTGGCCTTGAGAACACCCACTGCCCAGCGCTCCTTTGTGTACACACGTGGTGGAGGAAGGGTGCTGCATTCGGCTCCGTGAGAACTTCTCCGGGCCACGTAGTGTGAACGCAAGTAGATGAGCCCTACATCTCATGCCAGTCTCCTGTGCGAGTTGGACAAGGCGAACTCCCTGCTTGAATCCCGGGGTGGGTTAAGTACCCTCCGGGGAAGGATCGTTGCTTGGGACCCCGGGGCTGGTGTCGAGGTGACTGTTCTGTGCATCCACCTCGCAGCTGTTCTCTCTCCGCGGGTTCTCTCCGCCTGCTGCA
This sequence comes from Orcinus orca, assembly GCF_937001465.1. Classification (NCBI taxonomy): domain Eukaryota; kingdom Metazoa; phylum Chordata; class Mammalia; order Artiodactyla; family Delphinidae; genus Orcinus; species Orcinus orca. The sequence continues at coordinate 852,974 of NW_026043958.1, read as the reverse complement.
GCCAAAAGGGACACAGCTTAGGGTAAAGATAAAAACCCGGGGTGTAAACGTTCTTGCCTAGCCCTCGCCCCAAGCACAAGCGCATATGCCTCTGGTCAAAGGCTTTCGCCACAAGCTGAACACGTTTGGTCTCATCTAAGCCTCTGAAGCCCGAGTTCACCCAGCTACGAATCAAACTTCAGGAGAGGTGCTCAGGGTGATGCGGACTGCCAAGCGTTTCACCAGGCAGCCCAGATCGAGTACAAACACTTGTGTTTTAAACGGGCAGAGGAAATGGTGTCAAGAGCGCGCCTCCATCTCCCGGGCGACGTACACGTTCTCTCCACGAGACGCAAGCCCTTCCTCCAGTGTGAAAGGCCTCTACACTCTACACCTCTTGCGCTCGCAGCACGCAGGTGCCACCCGCTCTGAACATCTTCCAAAGGCACAGGGGTCACACAACGTGTGAACCACCGAGCGCGGGTGCAGCACACACCTAGGTCTTCGCTGTCGGCCTGAGAACACCCACGGCACAGGGCTTCTTTGGTGCACACACGTGGTAGCGGTCGGTGATGCCTTCTGCTCCGTGAAACCTTCTCGGGGACACAGAGCGTGAGCGCACGTAGATTAGCCCTACACCTCATCCCTCTTTCTTGAGTGAGTTGTACTGCTATAAGGCAAAACTCCCTGCTGGAATCTCGGTGTGGCTTAAGTATCCTCCGGGAAGCGATCGCTGCTAGAGACACTGTGCTGCTCTCTAGGATAACGGTCTGTGCCTCCACTGCGCTGCTGTTGTCTCCAAGTCGCTTGCGAAGGCCTTTTCGAAGAGGTTGCTCACAGTGTCGTTTCTTTAGAGCAACCCACAGGCATACGAGGATGCCGGTTCTGTGAAGGAAAATGCTCCCTGCCTCAGCCACTTGGGCGCCGTTTTGTACAGGAAAGGACACTCCGCCTTGGAGGCTCTTCCTTCCGGATTGCCACTCGCACTGGCGATGTCTCCTGAATCTCGCGGGGTTACGGTGCCGTCACAGGGTCCGTATCTCAGGCCTAGAACGGCAGAGCGTCCGGCAGCTTTGAAAGAGACCGTCGGCATTCTTCTGGCCTTCGGGGACGCTCCATGAGGAACAAGCTCCTCAGCAGCGTGCGTCTTTAGATCTTTCATGGCAGAACCTCTGTGGGCGACCTCATTCCTCCCCCCACGTGAGAGACACACACAACCTGCCATTAGGGGGTGGAAGGCTTTAGAGTCCAGCAGCGAGGCTGGCGCTCCCACTCAGCGTTCCTGCACGGAACTGAGCCCGGGTGCGTGAGACCGTGAGAGGGGGCAAAGACAGGCGTACCAGCGAGCTGTTCACGGTGCACGCTGACGCATCACCCTTCAAGCTCACGTTCCTTTCATGGAGAGAACACGAGGCCTTGATTGCGCTTTCCTGTGGTACGTAAACTTTGGTCGCGTCCCCTGGTGGGCACATCGGCTCAGGACTGCCCTGTCCCAAAGGCTCCAGGTGTGGAGCCCGACTGTTGGAGCTCAGCCTCACGTGGCTCTTTCACGGACGAGACCGGCTCGCAATGGGACCGTTCACGAGCTGGGGACCGTGCTGGCTGTTAGGAGTCGGCACACCAAGAGCCCTCCGAGGGAGAGGAGCTGCTGACGTTTGCCAGCACAGTCTCCAATTCCCAACTGCAACCATTCCCTGTAAGAGGCTCCCGAAAGCTTCGACGCAGTTTCTCAGTTAGCTATAAATGGAGGCCAGTCACTTGGCAGACTCCCCCAACGCCCGGCCTCCCAGGCTGCGATACAGACACGCCGACTGCTTCAGCCAACAGGGACAGCTTGGAGTAAAAGGGAGACTCCTACGTGTCAAAGTACTTGCGTGACGCTGGCCAGAAGCTCAAACATTTAGGGCAGGGCATCAGGGCACTTCGCCGCACGCGGAGCAAGTTTGTTCTCATCTCGCCTCTGAAAGCCGAGTTTAACCAGCTAGGAAGCAAACTTCGGGAAAGGTACTCAGGGTGCCGCCGCTTCAAAATTCTCTCACCAGACAGCCCAAATCGTGTACGCCTCTTTGTATTTTCCATGGGCAGGACAAAATGGTGTCAAACCCGCACGCCTCCAGCTGGGGGTGGGTTGGGGTGGGGTGGGGTGGGGTGGGGGTGGGGGTTGGGCGACGTACACTTTCTCCATGGGAAACAGGCCCACGCCTTCAGTGTGAAAGGCCTCTACGCCTCTCCGCTTTCACAGCCCAGGCGCAGCCTCAGCTCTGAAAAGCTTCCAGAGCAGGAAGGTCAGAAAACCTTTGAACCACCCAGCAGGTGCAGCACAGAACAAGGGCTTCTCTCTTGGCCTTGAGAACACCCACTGCCCAGCGCTCCTTTGTGTACACACGTGGTGGAGGAAGGGTGCTGCATTCGGCTCCGTGAGAACTTCTCCGGGCCACGTAGTGTGAACGCAAGTAGATGAGCCCTACATCTCATGCCAGTCTCCTGTGCGAGTTGGACAAGGCGAACTCCCTGCTTGAATCCCGGGGTGGGTTAAGTACCCTCCGGGGAAGGATCGTTGCTTGGGACCCCGGGGCTGGTGTCGAGGTGACTGTTCTGTGCATCCACCTCGCAGCTGTTCTCTCTCCGCGGGTTCTCTCCGCCTGCTGCAGCCAAAAGGGACACAGCTTAGGGTAAAGATAAAAACCCGGGGTGTAAACGTTCTTGCCTAGCCCTCGCCCCAAGCACAAGCGCATATGCCTCTGGTCAAAGGCTTTCGCCACAAGCTGAACACGTTTGGTCTCATCTAAGCCTCTGAAGCCCGAGTTCACCCAGCTACGAATCAAACTTCAGGAGAGGTGCTCAGGGTGATGCGGACTGCCAAGCGTTTCACCAGGCAGCCCAGATCGAGTACAAACACTTGTGTTTTAAACGGGCAGAGGAAATGGTGTCAAGAGCGCGCCTCCATCTCCCGGGCGACGTACACGTTCTCTCCACGAGACGCAAGCCCTTCCTCCAGTGTGAAAGGCCTCTACACTCTACACCTCTTGCGCTCGCAGCACGCAGGTGCCACCCGCTCTGAACATCTTCCAAAGGCACAGGGGTCACGCAACGTGTGAACCACCGAGCGCGGGTGCAGCACACACCTAGGTCTTCGCTGTCGGCCTGAGAACACCCACGGCACAGGGCTTCTTTGGTGCACACACGTGGTAGCGGTCGGTGATGCCTTCTGCTCCGTGAAACCTTCTCGGGGACACAGAGCGTGAGCGCACGTAGATTAGCCCTACACCTCATCACTCTTTCTTGAGTGAGTTGTACTGCTATAAGGCAAAACTCCCTGCTGGAATCTCGGTGTGGCTTAAGTATCCTCCGGGAAGCGATCGCTGCTAGAGACACTGTGCTGCTCTCTAGGATAACGGTCTGTGCCTCCACTGCGCTGCTGTTGTCTCCAAGTCGCTTGCGAAGGCCTTTTCGAAGAGGTTGCTCACAGTGTCGTTTCTTTAGAGCAACCCACAGGCATACGAGGATGCCGGTTCTGTGAAGGAAAATGCTCCCTGCCTCAGCCACTTGGGCGCCGTTTTGTACAGGAAAGGACACTCCGCCTTGGAGGCTCTTCCTTCCGGATTGCCACTCGCACTGGCGATGTCTCCTGAATCTCGCGGGGTTACGGTGCCGTCACAGGGTCCGTATCTCAGGCCTAGAACGGCAGAGCGTCCGGCAGCTTTGAAAGAGACCGTCGGCATTCTTCTGGCCTTCGGGGACGCTCCATGAGGAACAAGCTCCTCAGCAGCGTGCGTCTTTAGATCTTTCATGGCAGAACCTCTGTGGGCGACCTCATTCCTCCCCCCACGTGAGAGACACACACAACCTGCCATTAGGGGGTGGAAGGCTTTAGAGTCCAGCAGCGAGGCTGGCGCTCCCACTCAGCGTTCCTGCACGGAACTGAGCCCGGGTGCGTGAGACCGTGAGAGGGGGCAAAGACAGGCGTACCAGCGAGCAGTTCACGGTGCACGCTGACGCATCACCCTTCAAGCTCACGTTCCTTTCATGGAGAGAACACGAGGCCTTGATTGCGCTTTCCTGTGGTACGTAAACTTTGGTCGCGTCCCCTGGTGGGCACATCGGCTCAGGACTGCCCTGTCCCAAAGGCTCCAGGTGTGGAGCCCGACTGTTGGAGCTCAGCCTCACGTGGCTCTTTCACGGACGAGACCGGCTCGCAATGGGACCGTTCACGAGCTGGGGACCGTGCTGGCTGTTAGGAGTCGGCACACCAAGAGCCCTCCGAGGGAGAGGAGCTGCTGACGTTTGCCAGCACAGTCTCCAATTCCCAACTGCAACCATTCCCTGTAAGAGGCTCCCGAAAGCTTCGACGCAGTTTCTCAGTTAGCTATAAATGGAGGCCAGTCACTTGGCAGACTCCCCCAACGCCCGGCCTCCCAGGCTGCGATACAGACACGCCGACTGCTTCAGCCAACAGGGACAGCTTGGAGTAAAAGGGAGACTCCTACGTGTCAAAGTACTTGCGTGACGCTGGCCAGAAGCTCAAACATTTAGGGCAGGGCATCAGGGCACTTCGCCGCACGCGGAGCAAGTTTGTTCTCATCTCGCCTCTGAAAGCCGAGTTTAACCAGCTAGGAAGCAAACTTCGGGAAAGGTACTCAGGGTGCCGCCGCTTCAAAATTCTCTCACCAGACAGCCCAAATCGTGTACGCCTCTTTGTATTTTCCATGGGCAGGACAAAATGGTGTCAAACCCGCACGCCTCCAGCTGGGGGTGGGTTGGGGTGGGGTGGGGTGGGGTGGGGGTGGGGGTTGGGCGACGTACACTTTCTCCATGGGAAACAGGCCCACGCCTTCAGTGTGAAAGGCCTCTACGCCTCTCCGCTTTCACAGCCCAGGCGCAGCCTCAGCTCTGAAAAGCTTCCAGAGCAGGAAGGTCAGAAAACCTTTGAACCACCCAGCAGGTGCAGCACAGAACAAGGGCTTCTCTCTTGGCCTTGAGAACACCCACTGCCCAGCGCTCCTTTGTGTACACACGTGGTGGAGGAAGGGTGCTGCATTCGGCTCCGTGAGAACTTCTCCGGGCCACGTAGTGTGAACGCAAGTAGATGAGCCCTACATCTCATGCCAGTCTCCTGTGCGAGTTGGACAAGGCGAACTCCCTGCTTGAATCCCGGGGTGGGTTAAGTACCCTCCGGGGAAGGATCGTTGCTTGGGACCCCGGGGCTGGTGTCGAGGTGACTGTTCTGTGCATCCACCTCGCAGCTGTTCTCTCTCCGCGGGTTCTCTCCGCCTGCTGCAGCCAAAAGGGACACAGCTTAGGGTAAAGATAAAAACCCGGGGTGTAAACGTTCTTGCCTAGCCCTCGTCCCAAGCACAAGCGCATATGCCTCTGGTCAAAGGCTTTCGCCACAAGCTGAACACGTTTGGTCTCATCTAAGCCTCTGAAGCCCGAGTTCACCCAGCTACGAATCAAACTTCAGGAGAGGTGCTCAGGGTGATGCGGACTGCCAAGCGTTTCACCAGGCAGCCCAGATCGAGTACAAACACTTGTGTTTTAAACGGGCAGAGGAAATGGTGTCAAGAGCGCGCCTCCATCTCCCGGGCGACGTACACGTTCTCTCCACGAGACGCAAGCCCTTCCTCCAGTGTGAAAGGCCTCTACACTCTACACCTCTTGCGCTCGCAGCACGCAGGTGCCACCCGCTCTGAACATCTTCCAAAGGCACAGGGGTCACGCAACGTGTGAACCACCGAGCGCGGGTGCAGCACACACCTAGGTCTTCGCTGTCGGCCTGAGAACACCCACGGCACAGGGCTTCTTTGGTGCACACACGTGGTAGCGGTCGGTGATGCCTTCTGCTCCGTGAAACCTTCTCGGGGACACAGAGCGTGAGCGCACGTAGATTAGCCCTACACCTCATCCCTCTTTCTTGAGTGAGTTGTACTGCTATAAGGCAAAACTCCCTGCTGGAATCTCGGTGTGGCTTAAGTATCCTCCGGGAAGCGATCGCTGCTAGAGACACTGTGCTGCTCTCTAGGATAACGGTCTGTGCCTCCACTGCGCTGCTGTTGTCTCCAAGTCGCTTGCGAAGGCCTTTTCGAAGAGGTTGCTCACAGTGTCGTTTCTTTAGAGCAACCCACAGGCATACGAGGATGCCGGTTCTGTGAAGGAAAATGCTCCCTGCCTCAGCCACTTGGGCGCCGTTTTGTACAGGAAAGGACACTCCGCCTTGGAGGCTCTTCCTTCCGGATTGCCACTCGCACTGGCGATGTCTCCTGAATCTCGCGGGGTTACGGTGCCGTCACAGGGTCCGTATCTCAGGCCTAGAACGGCAGAGCGTCCGGCAGCTTTGAAAGAGACCGTCGGCATTCTTCTGGCCTTCGGGGACGCTCCATGAGGAACAAGCTCCTCAGCAGCGTGCGTCTTTAGATCTTTCATGGCAGAACCTCTGTGGGCGACCTCATTCCTCCCCCCACGTGAGAGACACACACAACCTGCCATTAGGGGGTGGAAGGCTTTAGAGTCCAGCAGCGAGGCTGGCGCTCCCACTCAGCGTTCCTGCACGGAACTGAGCCCGGGTGCGTGAGACCGTGAGAGGGGGCAAAGACAGGCGTACCAGCGAGCTGTTCACGGTGCACGCTGATGCATCACCCTTCAAGCTCACGTTCCTTTCATGGAGAGAACACGAGGCCTTGATTGCGCTTTCCTGTGGTACGTAAACTTTGGTCGCGTCCCCTGGTGGGCACATCGGCTCAGGACTGCCCTGTCCCAAAGGCTCCAGGTGTGGAGCCCGACTGTTGGAGCTCAGCCTCACGTGGCTCTTTCACGGACGAGACCGGCTCGCAATGGGACCGTTCACGAGCTGGGGACCGTGCTGGCTGTTAGGAGTCGGCACACCAAGAGCCCTCCGAGGGAGAGGAGCTGCTGACGTTTGCCAGCACAGTCTCCAATTCCCAACTGCAACCATTCCCTGTAAGAGGCTCCCGAAAGCTTCGACGCAGTTTCTCAGTTAGCTATAAATGGAGGCCAGTCACTTGGCAGACTCCCCCAACGCCCGGCCTCCCAGGCTGCGATACAGACACGCCGACTGCTTCAGCCAACAGGGACAGCTTGGAGTAAAAGGGAGACTCCTACGTGTCAAAGTACTTGCGTGACGCTGGCCAGAAGCTCAAACATTTAGGGCAGGGCATCAGGGCACTTCGCCGCACGCGGAGCAAGTTTGTTCTCATCTCGCCTCTGAAAGCCGAGTTTAACCAGCTAGGAAGCAAACTTCGGGAAAGGTACTCAGGGTGCCGCCGCTTCAAAATTCTCTCACCAGACAGCCCAAATCGTGTACGCCTCTTTGTATTTTCCATGGGCAGGACAAAATGGTGTCAAACCCGCACGCCTCCAGCTGGGGGTGGGTTGGGGTGGGGTGGGGTGGGGTGGGGGTGGGGGTTGGGCGACGTACACTTTCTCCATGGGAAACAGGCCCACGCCTTCAGTGTGAAAGGCCTCTACGCCTCTCCGCTTTCGCAGCCCAGGCGCAGCCTCAGCTCTGAAAAGCTTCCAGAGCAGGAAGGTCAGAAAACCTTTGAACCACCCAGCAGGTGCAGCACAGAACAAGGGCTTCTCTCTTGGCCTTGAGAACACCCACTGCCCAGCGCTCCTTTGTGTACACACGTGGTGGAGGAAGGGTGCTGCATTCGGCTCCGTGAGAACTTCTCCGGGCCACGTAGTGTGAACGCAAGTAGATGAGCCCTACATCTCATGCCAGTCTCCTGTGCGAGTTGGACAAGGCGAACTCCCTGCTTGAATCCCGGGGTGGGTTAAGTACCCTCCGGGGAAGGATCGTTGCTTGGGACCCCGGGGCTGGTGTCGAGGTGACTGTTCTGTGCATCCACCTCGCAGCTGTTCTCTCTCCGCGGGTTCTCTCCGCCTGCTGCAGCCAAAAGGGACACAGCTTAGGGTAAAGATAAAAACCCGGGGTGTAAACGTTCTTGCCTAGCCCTCGCCCCAAGCACAAGCGCATATGCCTCTGGTCAAAGGCTTTCGCCACAAGCTGAACACGTTTGGTCTCATCTAAGCCTCTGAAGCCCGAGTTCACCCAGCTACGAATCAAACTTCAGGAGAGGTGCTCAGGGTGATGCGGACTGCCAAGCGTTTCACCAGGCAGCCCAGATCGAGTACAAACACTTGTGTTTTAAACGGGCAGAGGAAATGGTGTCAAGAGCGCGCCTCCATCTCCCGGGCGACGTACACGTTCTCTCCACGAGACGCAAGCCCTTCCTCCAGTGTGAAAGGCCTCTACACTCTACACCTCTTGCGCTCGCAGCACGCAGGTGCCACCCGCTCTGAACATCTTCCAAAGGCACAGGGGTCACGCAACGTGTGAACCACCGAGCGCGGGTGCAGCACACACCTAGGTCTTCGCTGTCGGCCTGAGAACACCCACGGCACAGGGCTTCTTTGGTGCACACACGTGGTAGCGGTCGGTGATGCCTTCTGCTCCGTGAAACCTTCTCGGGGACACAGAGCGTGAGCGCACGTAGATTAGCCCTACACCTCATCCCTCTTTCTTGAGTGAGTTGTACTGCTATAAGGCAAAACTCCCTGCTGGAATCTCGGTGTGGCTTAAGTATCCTCCGGGAAGCGATCGCTGCTAGAGACACTGTGCTGCTCTCTAGGATAACGGTCTGTGCCTCCACTGCGCTGCTGTTGTCTCCAAGTCGCTTGCGAAGGCCTTTTCGAAGAGGTTGCTCACAGTGTCGTTTCTTTAGAGCAACCCACAGGCATACGAGGATGCCGGTTCTGTGAAGGAAAATGCTCCCTGCCTCAGCCACTTGGGCGCCGTTTTGTACAGGAAAGGACACTCCGCCTTGGAGGCTCTTCCTTCCGGATTGCCACTCGCACTGGCGATGTCTCCTGAATCTCGCGGGGTTACGGTGCCGTCACAGGGTCCGTATCTCAGGCCTAGAACGGCAGAGCGTCCGGCAGCTTTGAAAGAGACCGTCGGCATTCTTCTGGCCTTCGGGGACGCTCCATGAGGAACAAGCTCCTCAGCAGCGTGCGTCTTTAGATCTTTCATGGCAGAACCTCTGTGGGCGACCTCATTCCTCCCCCCACGTGAGAGACACACACAACCTGCCATTAGGGGGTGGAAGGCTTTAGAGTCCAGCAGCGAGGCTGGCGCTCCCACTCAGCGTTCCTGCACGGAACTGAGCCCGGGTGCGTGAGACCGTGAGAGGGGGCAAAGACAGGCGTACCAGCGAGCTGTTCACGGTGCACGCTGACGCATCACCCTTCAAGCTCACGTTCCTTTCATGGAGAGAACACGAGGCCTTGATTGCGCTTTCCTGTGGTACGTAAACTTTGGTCGCGTCCCCTGGTGGGCACATCGGCTCAGGACTGCCCTGTCCCAAAGGCTCCAGGTGTGGAGCCCGACTGTTGGAGCTCAGCCTCACGTGGCTCTTTCACGGACGAGACCGGCTCGCAATGGGACCGTTCACGAGTTGTGGACCGTGCTGGCTGTTAGGAGTCGGCACACCAAGAGCCCTCCGAGGGAGAGGAGCTGCTGACGTTTGCCAGCACAGTCTCCAATTCCCAACTGCAACCATTCCCTGTAAGAGGCTCCCGAAAGCTTCGACGCAGTTTCTCAGTTAGCTATAAATGGAGGCCAGTCACTTGGCAGACTCCCCCAACGCCCGGCCTCCCAGGCTGCGATACAGACACGCCGACTGCTTCAGCCAACAGGGACAGCTTGGAGTAAAAGGGAGACTCCTACGTGTCAAAGTACTTGCGTGACGCTGGCCAGAAGCTCAAACATTTAGGGCAGGGCATCAGGGCACTTCGCCGCACGCGGAGCAAGTTTGTTCTCATCTCGCCTCTGAAAGCCGAGTTTAACCAGCTAGGAAGCAAACTTCGGGAAAGGTACTCAGGGTGCCGCCGCTTCAAAATTCTCTCACCAGACAGCCCAAATCGTGTACGCCTCTTTGTATTTTCCATGGGCAGGACAAAATGGTGTCAAACCCGCACGCCTCCAGCTGGGGGTGGGTTGGGGTGGGGTGGGGTGGGGTGGGGGTGGGGGTTGGGCGACGTACACTTTCTCCATGGGAAACAGGCCCACGCCTTCAGTGTGAAAGGCCTCTACGCCTCTCCGCTTTCGCAGCCCAGGCGCAGCCTCAGCTCTGAAAAGCTTCCAGAGCAGGAAGGTCAGAAAACCTTTGAACCACCCAGCAGGTGCAGCACAGAACAAGGGCTTCTCTCTTGGCCTTGAGAACACCCACTGCCCAGCGCTCCTTTGTGTACACACGTGGTGGAGGAAGGGTGCTGCATTCGGCTCCGTGAGAACTTCTCCGGGCCACGTAGTGTGAACGCAAGTAGATGAGCCCTACATCTCATGCCAGTCTCCTGTGCGAGTTGGACAAGGCGAACTCCCTGCTTGAATCCCGGGGTGGGTTAAGTACCCTCCGGGGAAGGATCGTTGCTTGGGACCCCGGGGCTGGTGTCGAGGTGACAGTTCTGTGCATCCACCTCGCAGCTGTTCTCTCTCCGCGGGTTCTCTCCGCCTGCTGCAGCCAAAAGGGACACAGCTTAGGGTAAAGATAAAAACCCGGGGTGTAAACGTTCTTGCCTAGCCCTCGCCCCAAGCACAAGCGCATATGCCTCTGGTCAAAGGCTTTCGCCACAAGCTGAACACGTTTGGTCTCATCTAAGCCTCTGAAGCCCGAGTTCACCCAGCTACGAATCAAACTTCAGGAGAGGTGCTCAGGGTGATGCGGACTGCCAAGCGTTTCACCAGGCAGCCCAGATCGAGTACAAACACTTGTGTTTTAAACGGGCAGAGGAAATGGTGTCAAGAGCGCGCCTCCATCTCCCGGGCGACGTACACGTTCTCTCCACGAGACGCAAGCCCTTCCTCCAGTGTGAAAGACCTCTACACTCTACACCTCTTGCGCTCGCAGCACGCAGGTGCCACCCGCTCTGAACATCTTCCAAAGGCACAGGGGTCACGCAACGTGTGAACCACCGAGCGCGGGTGCAGCACACACCTAGGTCTTCGCTGTCGGCCTGAGAACACCCACGGCACAGGGCTTCTTTGGTGCACACACGTGGTAGCGGTCGGTGATGCCTTCTGCTCCGTGAAACCTTCTCGGGGACACAGAGCGTGAGCGCACGTAGATTAGCCCTACACCTCATCCCTCTTTCTTGAGTGAGTTGTACTGCTATAAGGCAAAACTCCCTGCTGGAATCTCGGTGTGGCTTAAGTATCCTCCGGGAAGCGATCGCTGCTAGAGACACTGTGCTGCTCTCTAGGATAACGGTCTGTGCCTCCACTGCGCTGCTGTTGTCTCCAAGTCGCTTGCGAAGGCCTTTTCGAAGAGGTTGCTCACAGTGTCGTTTCTTTAGAGCAACCCACAGGCATACGAGGATGCCGGTTCTGTGAAGGAAAATGCTCCCTGCCTCAGCCACTTGGGCGCCGTTTTGTACAGGAAAGGACACTCCGCCTTGGAGGCTCTTCCTTCCGGATTGCCACTCGCACTGGCGATGTCTCCTGAATCTCGCGGGGTTACGGTGCCGTCACAGGGTCCGTATCTCAGGCCTAGAACGGCAGAGCGTCCGGCAGCTTTGAAAGAGACCGTCGGCATTCTTCTGGCCTTCGGGGACGCTCCATGAGGAACAAGCTCCTCAGCAGCGTGCGTCTTTAGATCTTTCATGGCAGAACCTCTGTGGGCGACCTCATTCCTCCCCCCACGTGAGAGACACACACAACCTGCCATTAGGGGGTGGAAGGCTTTAGAGTCCAGCAGCGAGGCTGGCGCTCCCACTCAGCGTTCCTGCACGGAACTGAGCCCGGGTGCGTGAGACCGTGAGAGGGGGCAAAGACAGGCGTACCAGCGAGCTGTTCACGGTGCACGCTGACGCATCACCCTTCAAGCTCACGTTCCTTTCATGGAGAGAACACGAGGCCTTGATTGCGCTTTCCTGTGGTACGTAAACTTTGGTCGCGTCCCCTGGTGGGCACATCGGCTCAGGACTGCCCTGTCCCAAAGGCTCCAGGTGTGGAGCCCGACTGTTGGAGCTCAGCCTCACGTGGCTCTTTCACGGACGAGACCGGCTCGCAATGGGACCGTTCACGAGCTGGGGACCGTGCTGGCTGTTAGGAGTCGGCACACCAAGAGCCCTCCGAGGGAGAGGAGCTGCTGACGTTTGCCAGCACAGTCTCCAATTCCCAACTGCAACCATTCCCTGTAAGAGGCTCCCGAAAGCTTCGACGCAGTTTCTCAGTTAGCTATAAATGGAGGCCAGTCACTTGGCAGACTCCCCCAACGCCCGGCCTCCCAGGCTGCGATACAGACACGCCGACTGCTTCAGCCAACAGGGACAGCTTGGAGTAAAAGGGAGACTCCTACGTGTCAAAGTACTTGCGTGACGCTGGCCAGAAGCTCAAACATTTAGGGCAGGGCATCAGGGCACTTCGCCGCACGCGGAGCAAGTTTGTTCTCATCTCGCCTCTGAAAGCCGAGTTTAACCAGCTAGGAAGCAAACTTCGGGAAAGGTACTCAGGGTGCCGCCGCTTCAAAATTCTCTCACCAGACAGCCCAAATCGTGTACGCCTCTTTGTATTTTCCATGGGCAGGACAAAATGGTGTCAAACCCGCACGCCTCCAGCTGGGGGTGGGTTGGGGTGGGGTGGGGTGGGGTGGGGGTGGGGGTTGGGCGACGTACACTTTCTCCATGGGAAACAGGCCCACGCCTTCAGTGTGAAAGGCCTCTACGCCTCTCCGCTTTCGCAGCCCAGGCGCAGCCTCAGCTCTGAAAATCTTCCAGAGCAGGAAGGTCAGAAAACCTTTGAACCACCCAGCAGGTGCAGCACAGAACAAGGGCTTCTCTCTTGGCCTTGAGAACACCCACTGCCCAGCGCTCCTTTGTGTACACACGTGGTGGAGGAAGGGTGCTGCATTCGGCTCCGTGAGAACTTCTCCGGGCCACGTAGTGTGAACGCAAGTAGATGAGCCCTACATCTCATGCCAGTCTCCTGTGCGAGTTGGACAAGGCGAACTCCCTGCTTGAATCCCGGGGTGGGTTAAGTACCCTCCGGGGAAGGATCGTTGCTTGGGACCCCGGGGCTGGTGTCGAGGTGACTGTTCTGTGCATCCACCTCGCAGCTGTTCTCTCTCCGCGGGTTCTCTCCGCCTGCTGCAGCCAAAAGGGACACAGCTTAGGGTAAAGATAAAAACCCGGGGTGTAAACGTTCTTGCCTAGCCCTCGCCCCAAGCACAAGCGCATATGCCTCTGGTCAAAGGCTTTCGCCACAAGCTGAACACGTTTGGTCTCATCTAAGCCTCTGAAGCCCGAGTTCACCCAGCTACGAATCAAACTTCAGGAGAGGTGCTCAGGGTGATGCGGACTGCCAAGCGTTTCACCAGGCAGCCCAGATCGAGTACAAACACTTGTGTTTTAAACGGGCAGAGGAAATGGTGTCAAGAGCGCGCCTCCATCTCCCGGGCGACGTACACGTTCTCTCCACGAGACGCAAGCCCTTCCTCCAGTGTGAAAGGCCTCTACACTCTACACCTCTTGCGCTCGCAGCACGCAGGTGCCACCCGCTCTGAACATCTTCCAAAGGCACAGGGGTCACGCAACGTGTGAACCACCGAGCGCGGGTGTAGCACACACCTAGGTCTTCGCTGTCGGCCTGAGAACACCCACGGCACAGGGCTTCTTTGGTGCACACACGTGGTAGCGGTCGGTGATGCCTTCTGCTCCGTGAAACCTTCTCGGGGACACAGAGCGTGAGCGCACGTAGATTAGCCCTACACCTCATCCCTCTTTCTTGAGTGAGTTGTACTGCTATAAGGCAAAACTCCCTGCTGGAATCTCGGTGTGGCTTAAGTATCCTCCGGGAAGCGATCGCTGCTAGAGACACTGTGCTGCTCTCTAGGATAACGGTCTGTGCCTCCACTGCGCTGCTGTTGTCTCCAAGTCGCTTGCGAAGGCCTTTTCGAAGAGGTTGCTCACAGTGTCGTTTCTTTAGAGCAACCCACAGGCATACGAGGATGCCGGTTCTGTGAAGGAAAATGCTCCCTGCCTCAGCCACTTGGGCGCCGTTTTGTACAGGAAAGGACACTCCGCCTTGGAGGCTCTTCCTTCCGGATTGCCACTCGCACTGGCGATGTCTCCTGAATCTCGCGGGGTTACGGTGCCGTCACAGGGTCCGTATCTCAGGCCTAGAACGGCAGAGCGTCCGGCAGCTTTGAAAGAGACCGTCGGCATTCTTCTGGCCTTCGGGGACGCTCCATGAGGAACAAGCTCCTCAGCAGCGTGCGTCTTTAGATCTTTCATGGCAGAACCTCTGTGGGCGACCTCATTCCTCCCCCCACATGAGAGACACACACAACCTGCCATTAGGGGGTGGAAGGCTTTAGAGTCCAGCAGCGAGGCTGGCGCTCCCACTCAGCGTTCCTGCACGGAACTGAGCCCGGGTGCGTGAAGACCGTGAGAGGGGGCAAAGACAGGCGTACCAGCGAGCTGTTCACGGTGCACGCTGACGCATCACCCTTCAAGCTCACGTTCCTTTCATGGAGAGAACACGAGGCCTTGATTGCGCTTTCCTGTGGTACGTAAACTTTGGTCGCGTCCCCTGGTGGGCACATCGGCTCAGGACTGCCCTGTCCCAAAGGCTCCAGGTGTGGAGCCCGACTGTTGGAGCTCAGCCTCACGTGGCTCTTTCACGGACGAGACCGGCTCGCAATGGGACCGTTCACGAGCTGGGGACCGTGCTGGCTGTTAGGAGTCGGCACACCAAGAGCCCTCCGAGGGAGAGGAGCTGCTGACGTTTGCCAGCACAGTCTCCAATTCCCAACTGCAACCATTCCCTGTAAGAGGCTCCCGAAAGCTTCGACGCAGTTTCTCAGTTAGCTATAAATGGAGGCCAGTCACTTGGCAGACTCCCCCAACGCCCGGCCTCCCAGGCTGCGATACAGACACGCCGACTGCTTCAGCCAACAGGGACAGCTTGGAGTAAAAGGGAGACTCCTACGTGTCAAAGTACTTGCGTGACGCTGGCCAGAAGCTCAAACATTTAGGGCAGGGCATCAGGGCACTTCGCCGCACGCGGAGCAAGTTTGTTCTCATCTCGCCTCTGAAAGCCGAGTTTAACCAGCTAGGAAGCAAACTTCGGGAAAGGTACTCAGGGTGCCGCCGCTTCAAAATTCTCTCACCAGACAGCCCAAATCGTGTACACCTCTTTGTATTTTCCATGGGCAGGACAAAATGGTGTCAAACCCGCACGCCTCCAGCTGGGGGTGGGTTGGGGTGGGGTGGGGTGAGGTGGGGGTGGGGGTTGGGCGACGTACACTTTCTCCATGGGAAACAGGCCCACGCCTTCAGTGTGAAAGGCCTCTACGCCTCTCCGCTTTCGCAGCCCAGGCGCAGCCTCAGCTCTGAAAAGCTTCCAGAGCAGGAAGGTCAGAAAACCTTTGAACCACCCAGCAGGTGCAGCACAGAACAAGGGCTTCTCTCTTGGCCTTGAGAACACCCACTGCCCAGCGCTCCTTTGTGTACACACGTGGTGGAGGAAGGGTGCTGCATTCGGCTCCGTGAGAACTTCTCCGGGCCACGTAGTGTGAACGCAAGTAGATGAGCCCTACATCTCATGCCAGTCTCCTGTGCAAGTTGGACAAGGCGAACTCCCTGCTTGAATCCCGGGGTGGGTTAAGTACCCTCCGGGGAAGGATCGTTGCTTGGGACCCCGGGGCTGGTGTCGAGGTGACTGTTCTGTGCATCCACCTCGCAGCTGTTCTCTCTCCGCGGGTTCTCTCCGCCTGCTGCAGCCAAAAGGGACACAGCTTAGGGTAAAGATAAAAACCCGGGGTGTAAACGTTCTTGCCTAGCCCTCGCCCCAAGCACAAGCGTATATGCCTCTGGTCAAAGGCTTTCGCCACAAGCTGAACACGTTTGGTCTCATCTAAGCCTCTGAAGCCCGAGTTCACCCAGCTACGAATCAAACTTCAGGAGAGGTGCTCAGGGTGATGCGGACTGCCAAGCGTTTCACCAGGCAGCCCAGATCGAGTACAAACACTTGTGTTTTAAACGGGCAGAGGAAATGGTGTCAAGAGCGTGCCTCCATCTCCCGGGCGACGTACACGTTCTCTCCACGAAACGCAAGCCCTTCCTCCAGTGTGAAAGGCCTCTACACTCTACAACTCTTGCGCTCGCAGCACACAGGTGCCACCCGCTCTGAACATCTTCCAAAGGCACAGGGGTCACGCAACGTGTGAACCACCGAGCGCGGGTGCAGCACACACCTAGGTCTTCGCTGTCGGCCTGAGAACACCCACGGCACAGGGCTTCTTTGGTGCACACACGTGGTAGCGGTCGGTGATGCCTTCTGCTCCGTGAAACCTTCTCGGGGACACAGAGCGTGAGCACACGTAGATTAGCCCTACACCTCATCCCTCTTTCTTGAGTGAGTTGTACTGCTATAAGGCAAAACTCCCTGCTGGAATCTCGGTGTGGCTTAAGTATCCTCCGGGAAGCGATCGCTGCTAGAGACACTGTGCTGCTCTCTAGGATAACGGTCTGTGCCTCCACTGCGCTGCTGTTGTCTCCAAGTCGCTTGCGAAGGCCTTTTCGAAGAGGTTGCTCACAGTGTCGTTTCTTTAGAGCAACCCACAGGCATACGAGGATGCCGGTTCTGTGAAGGAAAATGCTCCCTGCCTCAGCCACTTGGGCGCCGTTTTGTACAGGAAAGGACACTCCGCCTTGGAGGCTCTTCCTTCCGGATTGCCACTCGCACTGGCGATGTCTCCTGAATCTCACGGGGTTACGGTGCCGTCACAGGGTCCGTATCTCAGGCCTAGAACGGCAGAGCGTCCGGCAGCTTTGAAAGAGACCGTCGGCATTCTTCTGGCCTTCGGGGACGCTCCATGAGGAACAAGCTCCTCAGCAGCGTGCGTCTTTAGATCTTTCATGGCAGAACCTCTGTGGGCGACCTCATTCCTCCCCCCACGTGAGAGACACACACAACCTGCCATTAGGGGGTGGAAGGCTTTAGAGTCCAGCAGCGAGGCTGGCGCTCCCACTCAGCGTTCCTGCACGGAACTGAGCCCGGGTGCGTGAGACCGTGAGAGGGGGCAAAGACAGGCGTACCAGCGAGCTGTTCACGGTGCACGCTGACGCATCACCCTTCAAGCTCACGTTCCTTTCATGGAGAGAACACGAGGCCTTGATTGCGCTTTCCTGTGGTACGTAAACTTTGGTCGCGTCCCCTGGTGGGCACATCGGCTCAGGACTGCCCTGTCCCAAAGGCTCCAGGTGTGGAGCCCGACTGTTGGAGCTCAGCCTCACGTGGCTCTTTCACGGACGAGACCGGCTCGCAATGGGACCGTTCACGAGCTGGGGACCGTGCTGGCTGTTAGGAGTCGGCACACCAAGAGCCCTCCGAGGGAGAGGAGCTGCTGACGTTTGCCAGCACAGTCTCCAATTCCCAACTGCAACCATTCCCTGTAAGAGGCTCCCGAAAGCTTCGACGCAGTTTCTCAGTTAGCTATAAATGGAGGCCAGTCACTTGGCAGACTCCCCCAACGCCCGGCCTCCCAGGCTGCGATACAGACACGCCGACTGCTTCAGCCAACAGGGACAGCTTGGAGTAAAAGGGAGACTCCTACGTGTCAAAGTACTTGCGTGACGCTGGCCAGAAGCTCAAACATTTAGGGCAGGGCATCAGGGCACTTCGCCGCACGCGGAGCAAGTTTGTTCTCATCTCGCCTCTGAAAGCCGAGTTTAACCAGCTAGGAAGCAAACTTCGGGAAAGGTACTCAGGGTGCCGCCGCTTCAAAATTCTCTCACCAGACAGCCCAAATCGTGTACACCTCTTTGTATTTTCCATGGGCAGGACAAAATGGTGTCAAACCCGCACGCCTCCAGCTGGGGGTGGGTTGGGGTGGGGTGGGGTGGGGTGGGGGTGGGGGTTGGGCGACGTACACTTTCTCCATGGGAAACAGGCCCACGCCTTCAGTGTGAAAGGCCTCTACGCCTCTCCGCTTTCGCAGCCCAGGCGCAGCCTCAGCTCTGAAAAGCTTCCAGAGCAGGAAGGTCAGAAAACCTTTGAACCACCCAGCAGGTGCAGCACAGAACAAGGGCTTCTCTCTTGGCCTTGAGAACACCCACTGCCCAGCGCTCCTTTGTGTACACACGTGGTGGAGGAAGGGTGCTGCATTCGGCTCCGTGAGAACTTCTCCGGGCCACGTAGTGTGAACGCAAGTAGATGAGCCCTACATCTCATGCCAGTCTCCTGTGCGAGTTGGACAAGGCGAACTCCCTGCTTGAATCCCGGGGTGGGTTAAGTACCCTCCGGGGAAGGATCGTTGCTTGGGACCCCGGGGCTGGTGTCGAGGTGACTGTTCTGTGCATCCACCTCGCAGCTGTTCTCTCTCCGCGGGTTCTCTCCGCCTGCTGCAGCCAAAAGGGACACAGCTTAGGGTAAAGATAAAAACCCGGGGTGTAAACGTTCTTGCCTAGCCCTCGCCCCAAGCACAAGCGTATATGCCTCTGGTCAAAGGCTTTCGCCACAAGCTGAACACGTTTGGTCTCATCTAAGCCTCTGAAGCCCGAGTTCACCCAGCTACGAATCAAACTTCAGGAGAGGTGCTCAGGGTGATGCGGACTGCCAAGCGTTTCACCAGGCAGCCCAGATCGAGTACAAACACTTGTGTTTTAAACGGGCAGAGGAAATGGTGTCAAGAGCGCGCCTCCATCTCCCGGGCGACGTACACGTTCTCTCCACGAGACGCAAGCCCTTCCTCCAGTGTGAAAGGCCTCTACACTCTACACCTCTTGCGCTCGCAGCACGCAGGTGCCACCCGCTCTGAACATCTTCCAAAGGCACAGGGGTCACGCAACGTGTGAACCACCGAGTGCGGGTGCAGCACACACCTAGGTCTTCGCTGTCGGCCTGAGAACACCCACGGCACAGGGCTTCTTTGGTGCACACACGTGGTAGCGGTCGGTGATGCCTTCTGCTCCGTGAAACCTTCTCGGGGACACAGAGCGTGAGCGCACGTAGATTAGCCCTACACCTCATCCCTCTTTCTTGAGTGAGTTGTACTGCTATAAGGCAAAACTCCCTGCTGGAATCTCGGTGTGGCTTAAGTATCCTCCGGGAAGCGATCGCTGCTAGAGACACTGTGCTGCTCTCTAGGATAACGGTCTGTGCCTCCACTGCGCTGCTGTTGTCTCCAAGTCGCTTGCAAAGGCCTTTTCGAAGAGGTTGCTCACAGTGTCATTTCTTTAGAGCAACCCACAGGCATACGAGGATGCCGGTTCTGTGAAGGAAAATGCTCCCTGCCTCAGCCACTTGGGCGCCGTTTTGTACAGGAAAGGACACTCCGCCTTGGAGGCTCTTCCTTCCGGATTGCCACTCGCACTGGCGATGTCTCCTGAATCTCGCGGGGTTACGGTGCCGTCACAGGGTCCGTATCTCAGGCCTAGAACGGCAGAGCGTCCGGCAGCTTTGAAAGAGACCGTCGGCATTCTTCTGGCCTTCGGGGACGCTCCATGAGGAACAAGCTCCTCAGCAGCGTGCGTCTTTAGATCTTTCATGGCAGAACCTCTGTGGGCGACCTCATTCCTCCCCCCACGTGAGAGACACACACAACCTGCCATTAGGGGGTGGAAGGCTTTAGAGTCCAGCAGCGAGGCTGGCGCTCCCACTCAGCGTTCCTGCACGGAACTGAGCCCGGGTGCGTGAGACCGTGAGAGGGGGCAAAGACAGGCGTACCAGCGAGCTGTTCACGGTGCACGCTGACGCATCACCCTTCAAGCTCACGTTCCTTTCATGGAGAGAACACGAGGCCTTGATTGCGCTTTCCTGTGGTACGTAAACTTTGGTCGCGTCCCCTGGTGGGCACATCGGCTCAGGACTGCCCTGTCCCAAAGGCTCCAGGTGTGGAGCCCGACTGTTGGAGCTCAGCCTCACGTGGCTCTTTCACGGACGAGACCGGCTCGCAATGGGACCGTTCACGAGCTGGGGACCGTGCTGGCTGTTAGGAGTCGGCACACCAAGAGCCCTCCGAGGGAGAGGAGCTGCTGACGTTTGCCAGCAGAGTCTCCAATTCCCAACTGCAACCATTCCCTGTAAGAGGCTCCCGAAAGCTTCGACGCAGTTTCTCAGTTAGCTATAAATGGAGGCCAGTCACTTGGCAGACTCCCCCAACGCCCGGCCTCCCAGGCTGCGATACAGACACGCCGACTGCTTCAGCCAACAGGGACAGCTTGGAGTAAAAGGGAGACTCCTACGTGTCAAAGTACTTGCGTGACGCTGGCCAGAAGCTCAAACATTTAGGGCAGGGCATCAGGGCACTTCGCCGCACGCGGAGCAAGTTTGTTCTCATCTCGCCTCTGAAAGCCGAGTTTAACCAGCTAGGAAGCAAACTTCGGGAAAGGTACTCAGGGTGCCGCCGCTTCAAAATTCTCTCACCAGACAGCCCAAATCGTGTACGCCTCTTTGTATTTTCCATGGGCAGGACAAAATGGTGTCAAACCCGCACGCCTCCAGCTGGGGGTGGGTTGGGGTGGGGTGGGGTGGGGTGGGGGTGGGGGTTGGGTGACGTACACTTTCTCCATGGGAAACAGGCCCACGCCTTCAGTGTGAAAGGCCTCTACGCCTCTCCGCTTTCGCAGCCCAGGCGCAGCCTCAGCTCTGAAAAGCTTCCAGAGCAGGAAGGTCAGAAAACCTTTGAACCACCCAGCAGGTGCAGCACAGAACAAGGGCTTCTCTCTTGGCCTTGAGAACACCCACTGCCCAGCGCTCCTTTGTGTACACACGTGGTGGAGGAAGGGTGCTGCATTCGGCTCCGTGAGAACTTCTCCGGGCCACGTAGTGTGAACGCAAGTAGATGAGCCCTACATCTCATGCCAGTCTCCTGTGCGAGTTGGACAAGGCGAACTCCCTGCTTGAATCCCGGGGTGGGTTAAGTACCCTCCGGGGAAGGATCGTTGCTTGGGACCCCGGGGCTGGTGTCGAGGTGACTGTTCTGTGCATCCACCTCGCAGCTGTTCTCTCTCCGCGGGTTCTCTCCGCCTGCTGCAGCCAAAAGGGACACAGCTTAGGGTAAAGATAAAAACCCGGGGTGTAAACGTTCTTGCCTAGCCCTCGCCCCAAGCACAAGCGTATATGCCTCTGGTCAAAGGCTTTCGCCACAAGCTGAACACGTTTGGTCTCATCTAAGCCTCTGAAGCCCGAGTTCACCCAGCTACGAATCAAACTTCAGGAGAGGTGCTCAGGGTGATGCGGACTGCCAAGCGTTTCACCAGGCAGCCCAGATCGAGTACAAACACTTGTGTTTTAAACGGGCAGAGGAAATGGTGTCAAGAGCGCGCCTCCATCTCCCGGGCGACGTACACGTTCTCTCCACGAGACGCAAGCCCTTCCTCCAGTGTGAAAGGCCTCTACACTCTACACCTCTTGCGCTCGCAGCACGCAGGTGCCACCCACTCTGAACATCTTCCAAAGGCACAGGGGTCACGCAACGTGTGAACCACCGAGCGCGGGTGCAGCACACACCTAGGTCTTCGCTGTCGGCCTGAGAACACCCACGGCACAGGGCTTCTTTGGTGCACACACGTGGTAGCGGTCGGTGATGCCTTCTGCTCCGTGAAACCTTCTCGGGGACACAGAGCGTGAGCGCACGTAGATTAGCCCTACACCTCATCCCTCTTTCTTGAGTGAGTTGTACTGCTATAAGGCAAAACTCCCTGCTGGAATCTCGGTGTGGCTTAAGTATCCTCCGGGAAGCGATCGCTGCTAGAGACACTGTGCTGCTCTCTAGGATAACGGTCTGTGCCTCCACTGCGCTGCTGTTGTCTCCAAGTCGCTTGCGAAGGCCTTTTCGAAGAGGTTGCTCACAGTGTCGTTTCTTTAGAGCAACCCACAGGCATACGAGGATGCCGGTTCTGTGAAGGAAAATGCTCCCTGCCTCAGCCACTTGGGCGCCGTTTTGTACAGGAAAGGACACTCCGCCTTGGAGGCTCTTCCTTCCGGATTGCCACTCGCACTGGCGATGTCTCCTGAATCTCGCGGGGTTACGGTGCCGTCACAGGGTCCGTATCTCAGGCCTAGAATGGCAGAGCGTCCGGCAGCTTTGAAAGAGACCGTCGGCATTCTTCTGGCCTTCGGGGACGCTCCATGAGGAACAAGCTCCTCAGCAGCGTGCGTCTTTAGATCTTTCATGGCAGAACCTCTGTGGGCGACCTCATTCCTCCCCCCACGTGAGAGACACACACAACCTGCCATTAGGGGGTGGAAGGCTTTAGAGTCCAGCAGCGAGGCTGGCGCTCCCACTCAGCGTTCCTGCACGGAACTGAGCCCGGGTGCGTGAGACCGTGAGAGGGGGCAAAGACAGGCGTACCAGCGAGCTGTTCACGGTGCACGCTGACGCATCACCCTTCAAGCTCACGTTCCTTTCATGGAGAGAACACGAGGCCTTGATTGCGCTTTCCTGTGGTACGTAAACTTTGGTCGCGTCCCCTGGTGGGCACATCGGCTCAGGACTGCCCTGTCCCAAAGGCTCCAGGTGTGGAGCCCGACTGTTGGAGCTCAGCCTCACGTGGCTCTTTCACGGACGAGACCGGCTCGCAATGGGACCGTTCACGAGCTGGGGACCGTGCTGGCTGTTAGGAGTCGGCACACCAAGAGCCCTCCGAGGGAGAGGAGCTGCTGACGTTTGCCAGCACAGTCTCCAATTCCCAACTGCAACCATTCCCTGTAAGAGGCTCCCGAAAGCTTCGACGCAGTTTCTCAGTTAGCTATAAATGGAGGCCAGTCACTTGGCAGACTCCCCCAACGCCCGGCCTCCCAGGCTGCGATACAGACACGCCGACTGCTTCAGCCAACAGGGACAGCTTGGAGTAAAAGGGAGACTCCTACGTGTCAAAGTACTTGCGTGACGCTGGCCAGAAGCTCAAACATTTAGGGCAGGGCATCAGGGCACTTCGCCGCACGCGGAGCAAGTTTGTTCTCATCTCGCCTCTGAAAGCCGAGTTTAACCAGCTAGGAAGCAAACTTCGGGAAAGGTACTCAGGGTGCCGCCGCTTCAAAATTCTCTCACCAGACAGCCCAAATCGTGTACGCCTCTTTGTATTTTCCATGGGCAGGACAAAATGGTGTCAAACCCGCACGCCTCCAGCTGGGGGTGGGTTGGGGTGGGGTGGGGTGGGGTGGGGGTGGGGGTTGGGCGACGTACACTTTCTCCATGGGAAACAGGCCCACGCCTTCAGTGTGAAAGGCCTCTACGCCTCTCCGCTTTCGCAGCCCAGGCGCAGCCTCAGCTCTGAAAAGCTTCCAGAGCAGGAAGGTCAGAAAACCTTTGAACCACCCAGCAGGTGCAGCACAGAACAAGGGCTTCTCTCTTGGCCTTGAGAACACCCACTGCCCAGCGCTCCTTTGTGTACACACGTGGTGGAGGAAGGGTGCTGCATTCGGCTCCGTGAGAACTTCTCCGGGCCACGTAGTGTGAACGCAAGTAGATGAGCCCTACATCTCATGCCAGTCTCCTGTGCGAGTTGGACAAGGCGAACTCCCTGCTTGAATCCCGGGGTGGGTTAAGTACCCTCCGGGGAAGGATCGTTGCTTGGGACCCCGGGGCTGGTGTCGAGGTGACTGTTCTGTGCATCCACCTCGCAGCTGTTCTCTCTCCGCGGGTTCTCTCCGCCTGCTGCAGCCAAAAGGGACACAGCTTAGGGTAAAGATAAAAACCCGGGGTGTAAACGTTCTTGCCTAGCCCTCGCCCCAAGCACAAGCGTATATGCCTCTGGTCAAAGGCTTTCGCCACAAGCTGAACACGTTTGGTCTCATCTAAGCCTCTGAAGCCCGAGTTCACCCAGCTACGAATCAAACTTCAGGAGAGGTGCTCAGGGTGATGCGGACTGCCAAGCGTTTCACCAGGCAGCCCAGATCGAGTACAAACACTTGTGTTTTAAACGGGCAGAGGAAATGGTGTCAAGAGCGCGCCTCCATCTCCCGGGCGACGTACACGTTCTCTCCACGAGACGCAAGCCCTTCCTCCAGTGTGAAAGGCCTCTACACTCTACACCTCTTGCGCTCGCAGCACGCAGGTGCCACCCGCTCTGAACATCTTCCAAAGGCACAGGGGTCACACAACGTGTGAACCACCGAGCGCGGGTGCAGCACACACCTAGGTCTTCGCTGTCGGCCTGAGAACACCCACGGCACAGGGCTTCTTTGGTGCACACACGTGGTAGCGGTCGGTGATGCCTTCTGCTCCGTGAAACCTTCTCGGGGACACAGAGCGTGAGCGCACGTAGATTAGCCCAACACCTCATCCCTCTTTCTTGAGTGAGTTGTACTGCTATAAGGCAAAACTCCCTGCTGGAATCTCGGTGTGGCTTAAGTATCCTCCGGGAAGCGATCGCTGCTAGAGACACTGTGCTGCTCTCTAGGATAACGGTCTGTGCCTCCACTGCGCTGCTGTTGTCTCCAAGTCGCTTGCGAAGGCCTTTTCGAAGAGGTTGCTCACAGTGTCGTTTCTTTAGAGCAACCCACAGGCATACGAGGATGCCGGTTCTGTGAAGGAAAATGCTCCCTGCCTCAGCCACTTGGGCGCCGTTTTGTACAGGAAAGGACACTCCGCCTTGGAGGCTCTTCCTTCCGGATTGCCACTCGCACTGGCGATGTCTCCTGAATCTCGCGGGGTTACGGTGCCGTCACAGGGTCCGTATCTCAGGCCTAGAACGGCAGAGCGTCCGGCAGCTTTGAAAGAGACCGTCGGCATTCTTCTGGCCTTCGGGGACGCTCCATGAGGAACAAGCTCCTCAGCAGCGTGCGTCTTTAGATCTTTCATGGCAGAACCTCTGTGGGCGACCTCATTCCTCCCCCCACGTGAGAGACACACACAACCTGCCATTAGGGGGTGGAAGGCTTTAGAGTCCAGCAGCGAGGCTGGCGCTCCCACTCAGCGTTCCTGCACGGAACTGAGCCCGGGTGCGTGAGACCGTGAGAGGGGGCAAAGACAGGCGTACCAGCGAGCTGTTCACGGTGCACGCTGACGCATCACCCTTCAAGCTCACGTTCCTTTCATGGAGAGAACACGAGGCCTTGATTGCGCTTTCCTGTGGTACGTAAACTTTGGTCGCGTCCCCTGGTGGGCACATCGGCTCAGGACTGCCCTGTCCCAAAGGCTCCAGGTGTGGAGCCCGACTGTTGGAGCTCAGCCTCACGTGGCTCTTTCACGGACGAGACCGGCTCGCAATGGGACCGTTCACGAGCTGGGGACCGTGCTGGCTCTTAGGAGTCGGCACACCAAGAGCCCTCCGAGGGAGAGGAGCTGCTGACGTTTGCCAGCACAGTCTCCAATTCCCAACTGCAACCATTCCCTGTAAGAGGCTCCCGAAAGCTTCGACGCAGTTTCTCAGTTAGCTATAAATGGAGGCCAGTCACTTGGCAGACTCCCCCAACGCCCGGCCTCCCAGGCTGCGATACAGACACGCCAACTGCTTCAGCCAACAGGGACAGCTTGGAGTAAAAGGGAGACTCCTACGTGTCAAAGTACTTGCGTGACGCTGGCCAGAAGCTCAAACATTTAGGGCAGGGCATCAGGGCACTTCGCCGCACGCGGAGCAAGTTTGTTCTCATCTCGCCTCTGAAAGCCGAGTTTAACCAGCTAGGAAGCAAACTTCGGGAAAGGTACTCAGGGTGCCGCCGCTTCAAAATTCTCTCACCAGACAGCCCAAATCGTGTACGCCTCTTTGTATTTTCCATGGGCAGGACAAAATGGTGTCAAACCCGCACGCCTCCAGCTGGGGGTGGGTTGGGGTGGGGTGGGGTGGGGTGGGGGTGGGGGTTGGGCGACGTACACTTTCTCCACGGGAAACAGGCCCACGCCTTCAGTGTGAAAGGCCTCTACGCCTCTCCGATTTCGCAGCCCACGCGCAGCCTCAGCTCTGAAAAGCTTCCAGAGCAGGAAGGTCAGAAAACCTTTGAACCACCCAGCAGGTGCAGCACAGAACAAGGGCTTCTCTCTTGGCCTTGAGAACACCCACTGCCCAGCGCTCCTTTGTGTACACACGTGGTGGAGGAAGGGTGCTGCATTCGGCTCCGTGAGAACTTCTCCGGGCCACGTAGTGTGAACGCAAGTAGATGAGCCCTACATCTCATGCCAGTCTCCTGTGCGAGTTGGACAAGGCGAACTCCCTGCTTGAATCCCGGGGTGGGTTAAGTACCCTCCGGGGAAGGATCGTTGCTTGGGACCCCGTGGCTGGTGTCGAGGTGACTGTTCTGTGCATCCACCTCGCAGCTGTTCTCTCTCCGCGGGTTCTCTCCGCCTGCTGCAGCCAAAAGGGACACAGCTTAGGGTAAAGATAAAAACCCGGGGTGTAAACGTTCTTGCCTAGCCCTCGCCCCAAGCACAAGCGTATATGCCTCTGGTCAAAGGCTTTCGCCACAAGCTGAACACGTTTGGTCTCATCTAAGCCTCTGAAGCCCGAGTTCACCCAGCTACGAATCAAACTTCAGGAGAGGTGCTCAGGGTGATGCGGACTGCCAAGCGTTTCACCAGGCAGCCCAGATCGAGTACAAACACTTGTGTTTTAAACGGGCAGAGGAAATGGTGTCAAGAGCGCGCCTCCATCTCCCGGGCGACGTACACGTTCTCTCCACGAGACGCAAGCCCTTCCTCCAGTGAGAAAGGCCTCTACACTCTACACCTCTTGCGCTCGCAGCACGCAGGTGCCACCCGCTCTGAACATCTTCCAAAGGCACAGGGGTCACGCAACGTGTGAACCACCGAGCGCGGGTGCAGCACACACCTAGGTCTTCGCTGTCGGCCTGAGAACACCCACGGCACAGGGCTTCTTTGGTGCACACACGTGGTAGCGGTCGGTGATGCCTTCTGCTCCGTGAAACCTTCTCGGGGACACAGAGCGTGAGCGCACGTAGATTAGCCCTACACCTCATCCCTCTTTCTTGAGTGAGTTGTACTGCTATAAGGCAAAACTCCCTGCTGGAATCTCGGTGTGGCTTAAGTATCCTCCGGGAAGCGATCGCTGCTAGAGACACTGTGCTGCTCTCTAGGATAACGGTCTGTGCCTCCACTGCGCTGCTGTTGTCTCCAAGTCGCTTGCGAAGGCCTTTTCGAAGAGGTTGCTCACAGTGTCGTTTCTTTAGAGCAACCCACAGGCATACGAGGATGCCGGTTCTGTGAAGGAAAATGCTCCCTGCCTCAGCCACTTGGGCGCCGTTTTGTACAGGAAAGGACACTCCGCCTTGGAGGCTCTTCCTTCCGGATTGCCACTCGCACTGGCGATGTCTCCTGAATCTCGCGGGGTTACGGTGCCGTCACAGGGTCCGTATCTCAGGCCTAGAACGGCAGAGCGTCCGGCAGCTTTGAAAGAGACCGTCGGCATTCTTCTGGCCTTCGGGGACGCTCCATGAGGAACAAGCTCCTCAGCAGCGTGCGTCTTTAGATCTTTCATGGCAGAACCTCTGTGGGCGACCTCATTCCTCCCCCCACGTGAGAGACACACACAACCTGCCATTAGGGGGTGGAAGGCTTTAGAGTCCAGCAGCGAGGCTGGCGCTCCCACTCAGTGTTTCTGCACGGAACTGAGCCCGGGTGCGTGAGACCGTGAGGGGGGCAAAGACAGGCGTACCAGCGAGCTGTTCAAGGTGCACGCTGACGCATCACCCTTCAAGCTCACGTTCCTTTCATGGAGAGAACACGAGGCCTTGATTGCGCTTTCCTGTGGTACGTAAACTTTGGTCGCGTCCCCTGGTGGGCACATCGGCTCAGGACTGCCCTGTCCCAAAGGCTCCAGGTGTGGAGCCCGACTCTTGGAGCTCAGCCTCACGTGGCTCTTTCACGGACGAGACCGGCTCGCAATGGGACCGTTCACGAGCTGGGGACCGTGCTGGCTGTTAGGAGTCGGCACACCAAGAGCCCTCCGAGGGAGAGGAGCTGCTGACGTTTGCCAGCACAGTCTCCAATTCCCAACTGCAACCATTCCCTGTAAGAGGCTCCCGAAAGCTTCGACGCAGTTTCTCAGTTAGCTATAAATGGAGGCCAGTCACTTGGCAGACTCCCCCAACGCCCGGCCTCCCAGGCTGCGATACAGACACGCCGACTGCTTCAGCCAACAGGGACAGCTTGGAGTAAAAGGGAGACTCCTACGTGTCAAAGTACTTGCGTGACGCTGGCCAGAAGCTCAAACATTTAGGGCAGGGCATCAGGGCACTTCGCCGCACGCGGAGCAAGTTTGTTCTCATCTCGCCTCTGAAAGCCGAGTTTAACCAGCTAGGAAGCAAACTTCGGGAAAGGTACTCAGGGTGCCGCCGCTTCAAAATTCTCTCACCAGACAGCCCAAATCGTGTACGCCTCTTTGTATTTTCCATGGGCAGGACAAAATGGTGTCAAACCCGCACGCCTCCAGCTGGGGGTGGGTTGGGGTGGGGTGGGGTGGGGTGGGGGTGGGGGTTGGGCGACGTACACTTTCTCCATGGGAAACAGGCCCACGCCTTCAGTGTGAAAGGCCTCTACGCCTCTCCGCTTTCGCAGCCCAGGCGCAGCCTCAGCTCTGAAAAGCTTCCAGAGCAGGAAGGTCAGAAAACCTTTGAACCACCCAGCAGGTGCAGCACAGAACAAGGGCTTCTCTCTTGGCCTTGAGAACACCCACTGCCCAGCGCTCCTTTGTGTACACACGTGGTGGAGGAAGGGTGCTGCATTCGGCTCCGTGAGAACTTCTCCGGGCCACGTAGTGTGAACGCAAGTAGATGAGCCCTACATCTCATGCCAGTCTCCTGTGCGAGTTGGACAAGGCGAACTCCCTGCTTGAATCCCGGGGTGGGTTAAGTACCCTCCGGGGAAGGATCGTTGCTTGGGACCCCGGGGCTGGTGTCGAGGTGACTGTTCTGTGCATCCACCTCGCAGCTGTTCTCTCTCCGCGGGTTCTCTCCGCCTGCTGCAGCCAAAAGGGACACAGCTTAGGGTAAAGATAAAAACCCGGGGTGTAAACGTTCTTGCCTAGCCCTCGCCCCAAGCACAAGCGTATATGCCTCTGGTCAAAGGCTTTCGCCACAAGCTGAACACGTTTGGTCTCATCTAAGCCTCTGAAGCCCGAGTTCACCCAGCTACGAATCAAACTTCAGGAGAGGTGCTCAGGGTGATGCGGACTGCCAAGCGTTTCACCAGGCAGCCCAGATCGAGTACAAACACTTGTGTTTTAAACGGGCAGAGGAAATGGTGTCAAGAGCGCGCCTCCATCTCCCGGGCGACGTACACGTTCTCTCCACGAGACGCAAGCCCTTCCTCCAGTGTGAAAGGCCTCTACACTCTACACCTCTTGCGCTCGCAGCACGCAGGTGCCACCCGCTCTGAACATCTTCCAAAGGCACAGGGGTCACGCAACGTGTGAACCACCGAGCGCGGGTGCAGCACACACCTAGGTCTTCGCTGTCGGCCTGAGAACACCCACGGCACAGGGCTTCTTTGGTGCACACACGTGGTAGCGGTCGGTGATGCCTTCTGCTCCGTGAAACCTTCTCGGGGACACAGAGCGTGAGCGCACGTAGATTAGCCCTACACCTCGTCCCTCTTTCTTGAGTGAGTTGTACTGCTATAAGGCAAAACTCCCTGCTGGAATCTCGGTGTGGCTTAAGTATCCTCCGGGAAGCGATCGCTGCTAGAGACACTGTGCTGCTCTCTAGGATAACGGTCTGTGCCTCCACTGCGCTGCTGTTGTCTCCAAGTGGCTTGCGAAGGCCTTTTCGAAGAGGTTGCTCACAGTGTCGTTTCTTTAGAGCAACCCACAGGCATACGAGGATGCCGGTTCTGTGAAGGAAAATGCTCCCTGCCTCAGCCACTTGGGCGCCGTTTTGTACAGGAAAGGACACTCCGCCTCGGAGGCTCTTCCTTCCGGATTGCCACTCACACTGGCGATGTCTCCTGAATCTCGCGGGGTTACGGTGCCGTCACAGCGTCCGTATCTCAGGCCTAGAACGGCAGAGCGTCCGGCAGCTTTGAAAGAGACCGTCGGCATTCTTCTGGCCTTCGGGGACGCTCCATGAGGAACAAGCTCCTCAGCAGCGTGCGTCTTTAGATCTTTCATGGCAGAACCTCTGTGGGCGACCTCATTCCTCCCCCCACGTGAGAGACACACACAACCTGCCATTAGGGGGTGGAAGGCTTTAGAGTCCAGCAGCGAGGCTGGCGCTCCCACTCAGCGTTCCTGCACGGAACTGAGCCCGGGTGCGTGAGACCGTGAGAGGGGGCAAAGACAGGCGTACCAGCGAGCTGTTCACGGTGCACGCTGACGCATCACCCTTCAAGCTCACGTTCCTTTCATGGAGAGAACACGAGGCCTTGATTGCGCTTTCCTGTGGTACGTAAACTTTGGTCGCGTCCCCTGGTGGGCACATCGGCTCAGGACTGCCCTGTCCCAAAGGCTCCAGGTGTGGAGCCCGACTGTTGGAGCTCAGCCTCACGTGGCTCTTTCACGGACGAGACCGGCTCGCAATGGGACCGTTCACGAGCTGGGGACCGTGCTGGCTGTTAGGAGTCGGCACACCAAGAGCCCTCCGAGGGAGAGGAGCTGCTGACGTTTGCCAGCACAGTCTCCAATTCCCAACTGCGACCATTCCCTGTAAGAGGCTCCCGAAAGCTTCGACGCAGTTTCTCAGTTAGCTATAAATGGAGGCCAGTCACTTGGCAGACTCCCCCAACGCCCGGCCTCCCAGGCTGCGATACAGACACGCCGACTGCTTCAGCCAACAGGGACAGCTTGGAGTAAAAGGGAGACTCCTACGTGTCAAAGTACTTGCGTGACGCTGGCCAGAAGCTCAAACATTTAGGGCAGGGCATCAGGGCACTTCGCCGCACGCGGAGCAAGTTTGTTCTCATCTCGCCTCTGAAAGCCGAGTTTAACCAGCTAGGAAGCAAACTTCGGGAAAGGTACTCAGGGTGCCGCCGCTTCAAAATTCTCTCACCAGACAGCCCAAATCGTGTACGCCTCTTTGTATTTTCCATGGGCAGGACAAAATGGTGTCAAACCCGCACGCCTCCAGCTGGGGGTGGGTTGGGGTGGGGTGGGGTGGGGTGGGGGTGGGGGTTGGGCGACGTACACTTTCTCCACGGGAAACAGGCCCACGCCTTCAGTGTGAAAGGCCTCTACGCCTCTCCGCTTTCGCAGCCCACGCGCAGCCTCAGCTCTGAAAAGCTTCCAGAGCAGGAAGGTCAGAAAACCTTTGAACCACCCAGCAGGTGCAGCACAGAACAAGGGCTTCTCTCTTGGCCTTGAGAACACCCACTGCCCAGCGCTCCTTTGTGTACACACGTGGTGGAGGAAGGGTGCTGCATTCGGCTCCGTGAGAACTTCTCCGGGCCACGTAGTGTGAACGCAAGTAGATGAGCCCTACATCTCATGCCAGTCTCCTGTGCGAGTTGGACAAGGCGAACTCCCTGCTTGAATCCCGGGGTGGGTTAAGTACCCTCCAGGGAAGGATCGTTGCTTGGGACCCCGGGGCTGGTGTCGAGGTGACTGTTCTGTGCATCCACCTCGCAGCTGTTCTCTCTCCGCGGGTTCTCTCCGCCTGCTGCAGCCAAAAGGGACACAGCTTAGGGTAAAGATAAAAACCCGGGGTGTAAACGTTCTTGCCTACCCCTCGCCCCAAGCACAAGCGTATATGCCTCTGGTCAAAGGCTTTCGCCACAAGCTGAACACGTTTGGTCTCATCTAAGCCTCTGAAGCCCGAGTTCACCCAGCTACGAATCAAACTTCAGGAGAGGTGCTCAGGGTGATGCGGACTGCCAAGCGTTTCACCAGGCAGCCCAGATCGAGTACAAACACTTGTGTTTTAAACGGGCAGAGGAAATGGTGTCAAGAGCGCGCCTCCATCTCCCGGGCAACGTACACGTTCTCTCCACGAGACGCAAGCCCTTCCTCCAGTGAGAAAGGCCTCTACACTCTACACCTCTTGCGCTCGCAGCACGCAGGTGCCACCCGCTCTGAACATCTTCCAAAGGCACAGGGGTCACGCAACGTGTGAACCACCGAGCGCGGGTGCAGCACACACCTAGGTCTTCGCTGTCGGCCTGAGAACACCCACGGCACAGGGCTTCTTTGGTGCACACACGTGGTAGCGGTCGGTGATGCCTTCTGCTCCGTGAAACCTTCTCGGGGACACAGAGCGTGAGCGCACGTAGATTAGCCCTACACCTCATCCCTCTTTCTTGAGTGAGTTGTACTGCTATAAGGCAAAACTCCCTGCTGGAATCTCGGTGTGGCTTAAGTATCCTCCGGGAAGCGATCGCTGCTAGAGACACTGTGCTGCTCTCTAGGATAACGGTCTGTGCCTCCACTGCGCTGCTGTTGTCTCCAAGTCGCTTGCGAAGGCCTTTTCGAAGAGGTTGCTCACAGTGTCGTTTCTTTAGAGCAACCCACAGGCATACGAGGATGCCGGTTCTGTGAAGGAAAATGCTCCCTGCCTCAGCCACTTGGGCGCCGTTTTGTACAGGAAAGGACACTCCGCCTTGGAGGCTCTTCCTTCCGGATTGCCACTCGCACTGGCGATGTCTCCTGAATCTCGCGGGGTTACGGTGCCGTCACAGGGTCCGTATCTCAGGCCTAGAACGGCAGAGCGTCCGGCAGCTTTGAAAGAGACCGTCGGCATTCTTCTGGCCTTCGGGGACGCTCCATGAGGAACAAGCTCCTCAGCAGCGTGCGTCTTTAGATCTTTCATGGCAGAACCTCTGTGGGCGACCTCATTCCTCCCCCCACGTGAGAGACACACACAACCTGCCATTAGGGGGTGGAAGGCTTTAGAGTCCAGCAGCGAGGCTGGCGCTCCCACTCAGCGTTCCTGCACGGAACTGAGCCCGGGTGCGTGAGACCGTGAGAGGGGGCAAAGACAGGCGTACCAGCGAGCTGTTCACGGTGCACGCTGACGCATCACCCTTCAAGCTCACGTTCCTTTCATGGAGAGAACACGAGGCCTTGATTGCGCTTTCCTGTGGTACGTAAACTTTGGTCGCGTCCCCTGGTGGGCACATCGGCTCAGGACTGCCCTGTCCCAAAGGCTCCAGGTGTGGAGCCCGACTGTTGGAGCTCAGCCTCACGTGGCTCTTTCACGGACGAGACCGGCTCGCAATGGGACCGTTCACGAGCTGGGGACCGTGCTGGCTGTTAGGAGTCGGCACACCAAGAGCCCTCCGAGGGAGAGGAGCTGCTGACGTTTGCCAGCACAGTCTCCAATTCCCAACTGCGACCATTCCCTGTAAGAGGCTCCCGAAAGCTTCGACGCAGTTTCTCAGTTAGCTATAAATGGAGGCCAGTCACTTGGCAGACTCCCCCAACGCCCGGCCTCCCAGGCTGCGATACAGACACGCCGACTGCTTCAGCCAACAGGGACAGCTTGGAGTAAAAGGGAGACTCCTACGTGTCAAAGTACTTGCGTGACGCTGGCCAGAAGCTCAAACATTTAGGGCAGGGCATCAGGGCACTTCGCCGCACGCGGAGCAAGTTTGTTCTCATCTCGCCTCTGAAAGCCGAGTTTAACCAGCTAGGAAGCAAACTTCGGGAAAGGTACTCAGGGTGCCGCCGCTTCAAAATTCTCTCACCAGACAGCCCAAATCGTGTATGCCTCTTTGTATTTTCCATGGGCAGGACAAAATGGTGTCAAACCCGCACGCCTCCAGCTGGGGGTGGGTTGGGGTGGGGTGGGGTGGGGTGGGGGTGGGGGTTGGGCGACGTACACTTTCTCCACGGGAAACAGGCCCACGCCTTCAGTGTGAAAGGCCTCTACGCCTCTCCGCTTTCGCAGCCCAGGCGCAGCCTCAGCTCTGAAAAGCTTCCAGAGCAGGAAGGTCAGAAAACCTTTGAACCACCCAGCAGGTGCAGCACAGAACAAGGGCTTCTCTCTTGGCCTTGAGAACACCCACTGCCCAGCGCTCCTTTGTGTACACACGTGGTGGAGGAAGGGTGCTGCATTCGGCTCCGTGAGAACTTCTCCGGGCCACGTAGTGTGAACGCAAGTAGATGAGCCCTACATCTCATGCCAGTCTCCTGTGCGAGTTGGACAAGGCGAACTCCCTGCTTGAATCCCGGGGTGGGTTAAGTACCCTCCGGGGAAGGATCGTTGCTTGGGACCCCGGGGCTGGTGTCGAGGTGACTGTTCTGTGCATCCACCTCGCAGCTGTTCTCTCTCCGCGGGTTCTCTCCGCCTGCTGCAGCCAAAAGGGACACAGCTTAGGGTAAAGATAAAAACCCGGGGTGTAAACGTTCTTGCCTAGCCCTCGCCCCAAGCACAAGCGTATATGCCTCTGGTCAAAGGCTTTCGCCACAAGCTGAACACGTTTGGTCTCATCTAAGCCTCTGAAGCCCGAGTTCACCCAGCTACGAATCAAACTTCAGGAGAGGTGCTCAGGGTGATGCGGACTGCCAAGCGTTTCACCAGGCAGCCCAGATCGAGTACAAACACTTGTGTTTTAAACGGGCAGAGGAAATGGTGTCAAGAGCGCGCCTCCATCTCCCGGGCGACGTACACGTTCTCGCCACGAGACGCAAGCCCTTCCTCCAGTGTGAAAGGCCTCTACACTCTACACCTCTTGCGCTCGCAGCACGCAGGTGCCACCCGCTCTGAACATCTTCCAAAGGCACAGGGGTCACGCAACGTGTGAACCACCGAGCGCGGGTGCAGCACACACCTAGGTCTTCGCTGTCGGCCTGAGAACACCCACGGCACAGGGCTTCTTTGGTGCACACACGTGGTAGCGGTCGGTGATGCCTTCTGCTCCGTGAAACCTTCTCGGGGACACAGAGCGTGAGCGCACGTAGATTAGCCCTACACCTCGTCCCTCTTTCTTGAGTGAGTTGTACTGCTATAAGGCAAAACTCCCTGCTGGAATCTCGGTGTGGCTTAAGTATCCTCCGGGAAGCGATCGCTGCTAGAGACACTGTGCTGCTCTCTAGGATAACGGTTCTTGCCTCCACTGCGCTGCTGTTGTCTCCAAGTCGCTTGTGAAGGCCTTTTCGAAGAGGTTGCTCACAGTGTCGTTTCTTTAGAGCAACCCACAGGCATACGAGGATGCCGGTTCTGTGAAGGAAAATGCTCCCTGCCTCAGCCACTTGGGCGCCGTTTTGTACAGGAAAGGACACTCCGCCTTGGAGGCTCTTCCTTCCGGATTGCCACTCGCACTGGCGATGTCTCCTGAATCTCGCGGGGTTACGGTGCCGTCACAGGGTCCGTATCTCAGGCCTAGAACGGCAGAGCGTCCGGCAGCTTTGAAAGAGACCGTCGGCATTCTTCTGGCCTTCGGGGACGCTCCATGAGGAACAAGCTCCTCAGCAGCGTGCGTCTTTAGATCTTTCATGGCAGAACCTCTGTGGGCGACCTCATTCCTCCCCCCACGTGAGAGACACACACAACCTGCCATTAGGGGGTGGAAGGCTTTAGAGTCCAGCAGGGAGGCTGGCGCTCCCACTCAGCGTTCCTGCACGGAACTGAGCCCGGGTGCGTGAGACCGTGAGAGGGGGCAAAGACAGGCGTACCAGCGAGCTGTTCACGGTGCACGCTGACGCATCACCCTTCAAGCTCACGTTCCTTTCATGGAGAGAACACGAGGCCTTGATTGCGCTTTCCTGTGGTACGTAAACTTTGGTCGCGTCCCCTGGTGGGCACATCGGCTCAGGACTGCCCTGTCCCAAAGGCTCCAGGTGTGGAGCCCGACTGTTGGAGCTCAGCCTCACGTGGCTCTTTCATGGACGAGACCGGCTCGCAATGGGACCGTTCACGAGCTGGGGACCGTGCTGGCTGTTAGGAGTCGGCACACCAAGAGCCCTCCGAGGGAGAGGAGCTGCTGACGTTTGCCAGCACAGTCTCCAATTCCCAACTGCGACCATTCCCTGTAAGAGGCTCCCGAAAGCTTCGACGCAGTTTCTCAGTTAGCTATAAATGGAGGCCAGTCACTTGGCAGACTCCCCCAACGCCCGGCCTCCCAGGCTGCGATACAGACACGCCGACTGCTTCAGCCAACAGGGACAGCTTGGAGTAAAAGGGAGACTCCTACGTGTCAAAGTACTTGCGTGACGCTGGCCAGAAGCTCAAACATTTAGGGCAGGGCATCAGGGCACTTCGCCGCACGCGGAGCAAGTTTGTTCTCATCTCGCCTCTGAAAGCCGAGTTTAACCAGCTAGGAAGCAAACTTCGGGAAAGGTACTCAGGGTGCCGCCGCTTCAAAATTCTCTCACCAGACAGCCCAAATCGTGTACGCCTCTTTGTATTTTCCATGGGCAGGACAAAATGGTGTCAAACCCGCACGCCTCCAGCTGGGGGTGGGTTGGGGTGGGGTGGGGTGGGGTGGGGGTGGGGGTTGGGCGACGTACACTTTCTCCACGGGAAACAGGCCCACGCCTTCAGTGTGAAAGGCCTCTACGCCTCTCCGCTTTCGCAGCCCAGGCGCAGCCTCAGCTCTGAAAAGCTTCCAGAGCAGGAAGGTCAGAAAACCTTTGAACCACCCAGCAGGTGCAGCACAGAACAAGGGCTTCTCTCTTGGCCTTGAGAACACCCACTGCCCAGCGCTCCTTTGTGTACACACGTGGTGGAGGAAGGGTGCTGCATTCGGCTCCGTGAGAACTTCTCCGGGCCACGTAGTGTGAACGCAAGTAGATGAGCCCTACATCTCATGCCAGTCTCCTGTGCGAGTTGGACAAGGCGAACTCCCTGCTTGAATCCCGGGGTGGGTTAAGTACCCTCCGGGGAAGGATCGTTGCTTGGGACCCCGGGGCTGGTGTCGAGGTGACTGTTCTGTGCATCCACCTCGCAGCTGTTCTCTCTCCGCGGGTTCTCTCCGCCTGCTGCAGCCAAAAGGGACACAGCTTAGGGTAAAGATAAAAACCCGGGGTGTAAACGTTCTTGCCTAGCCCTCGCCCCAAGCACAAGCGTATATGCCTCTGGTCAAAGGCTTTCGCCACAAGCTGAACACGTTTGGTCTCATCTAAGCCTCTGAAGCCCGAGTTCACCCAGCTACGAATCAAACTTCAGGAGAGGTGCTCAGGGTGATGCGGACTGCCAAGCGTTTCACCAGGCAGCCCAGATCGAGTACAAACACTTGTGTTTTAAACGGGCAGAGGGAATGGTGTCAAGAGCGCGCCTCCATCTCCCGGGCGACGTACACGTTCTCTCCACGAGACGCAAGCCCTTCCTCCAGTGTGAAAGGCCTCTACACTCTACACCTCTTGCGCTCGCAGCACGCAGGTGCCACCCGCTCTGAACATCTTCCAAAGGCACAGGGGTCACGCAACGTGTGAACCACCGAGCGCGGGTGCAGCACACACCTAGGTCTTCGCTGTCGGCCTGAGAACACCCACGGCACAGGGCTTCTTTGGTGCACACACGTGGTAGCGGTCGGTGATGCCTTCTGCTCCGTGAAACCTTCTCGGGGACACAGAGCGTGAGCGCACGTAGATTAGCCCTACACCTCGTCCCTCTTTCTTGAGTGAGTTGTACTGCTATAAGGCAAAACTCCCTGCTGGAATCTCGGTGTGGCTTAAGTATCCTCCGGGAAGCGATCGCTGCTAGAGACACTGTGCTGCTCTCTAGGATAACGGTCTGTGCCTCCACTGCGCTGCTGTTGTCTCCAAGTCGCTTGCGAAGGCCTTTTCGAAGAGGTTGCTCACAGTGTCGTTTCTTTAGAGCAACCCACAGGCATACGAGGATGCCGGTTCTGTGAAGGAAAATGCTCCCTGCCTCAGCCACTTGGGCGCCGTTTTGTACAGGAAAGGACACTCCGCCTCGGAGGCTCTTCCTTCCGGATTGCCACTCGCACTGGCGATGTCTCCTGAATCTCGCGGGGTTACGGTGCCGTCACAGGGTCCGTATCTCAGGCCTAGAACGGCAGAGCGTCCGGCAGCTTTGAAAGAGACCGTCGGCATTCTTCTGGCCTTCGAGGACGCTCCATGAGGAACAAGCTCCTCAGCAGCGTGCGTCTTTAGATCTTTCATGGCAGAACCTCTGTGGGCGACCTCATTCCTCCCCCCACGTGAGAGACACACACAACCTGCCATTAGGGGGTGGAAGGCTTTAGAGTCCAGCAGCGAGGCTGGCGCTCCCACTCAGCGTTCCTGCACGGAACTGAGCCCGGGTGCGTGAGACCGTGAGAGGGGGCAAAGACAGGCGTACCAGCGAGCTGTTCACGGTGCACGCTGACGCATCACCCTTCAAGCTCACGTTCCTTTCATGGAGAGAACACGAGGCCTTGATTGCGCTTTCCTGTGGTACGTAAACTTTGGTCGCGTCCCCTGGTGGGCACATCGGCTCAGGACTGCCCTGTCCCAAAGGCTCCAGGTGTGGAGCCCGACTGTTGGAGCTCAGCCTCACGTGGCTCTTTCACGGACGAGACCGGCTCGCAATGGGACCGTTCACGAGCTGGGGACCGTGCTGGCTGTTAGGAGTCGGCACACCAAGAGCCCTCCGAGGGAGAGGAGCTGCTGACGTTTGCCAGCACAGTCTCCAATTCCCAACTGCGACCATTCCCTGTAAGAGGCTCCCGAAAGCTTCGACGCAGTTTCTCAGTTAGCTATAAATGGAGGCCAGTCACTTGGCAGACTCCCCCAACGCCCGGCCTCCCAGGCTGCGATACAGACACGCCGACTGCTTCAGCCAACAGGGACAGCTTGGAGTAAAAGGGAGACTCCTACGTGTCAAAGTACTTGCGTGACGCTGGCCAGAAGCTCAAACATTTAGGGCAGGGCATCAGGGCACTTCGCCGCACGCGGAGCAAGTTTGTTCTCATCTCGCCTCTGAAAGCCGAGTTTAACCAGCTAGGAAGCAAACTTCGGGAAAGGTACTCAGGGTGCCGCTGCTTCAAAATTCTCTCACCAGACAGCCCAAATCGTGTACGCCTCTTTGTATTTTCCATGGGCAGGACAAAATGGTGTCAAACCCGCACGCCTCCAGCTGGGGGTGGGTTGGGGTGGGGTGGGGTGGGGTGGGGGTGGGGGTTGGGCGACGTACACTTTCTCCATGGGAAACAGGCCCACGCCTTCAGTGTGAAAGGCCTCTACGCCTCTCCGCTTTCGCAGCCCAGGCGCAGCCTCAGCTCTGAAAAGCTTCCAGAGCAGGAAGGTCAGAAAACCTTTGAACCACCCAGCAGGTGCAGCACAGAACAAGGGCTTCTCTCTTGGCCTTGAGAACACCCACTGCCCAGCGCTCCTTTGTGTACACACGTGGTGGAGGAAGGGTGCTGCATTCGGCTCCGTGAGAACTTCTCCGGGCCACGTAGTGTGAACGCAAGTAGATGAGCCCTACATCTCATGCCAGTCTCCTGTGCGAGTTGGACAAGGCGAACTCCCTGCTTGAATCCCGGGGTGGGTTAAGTACCCTCCGGGGAAGGATCGTTGCTTGGGACCCCGGGGCTGGTGTCGAGGTGACTGTTCTGTGCATCCACCTCGCAGCTGTTCTCTCTCCGCGGGTTCTCTCCGCCTGCTGCAGCCAAAAGGGACACAGCTTAGGGTAAAGATAAAAACCCGGGGTGTAAACGTTCTTGCCTAGCCCTCACCCCAAGCACAAGCGTATATGCCTCTGGTCAAAGGCTTTCGCCACAAGCTGAACACGTTTGGTCTCATCTAAGCCTCTGAAGCCCGAGTTCACCCAGCTACGAATCAAACTTCAGGAGAGGTGCTCAGGGTGATGCGGACTGCCAAGCGTTTCACCAGGCAGCCCAGATCGAGTACAAACACTTGTGTTTTAAACGGGCAGAGGGAATGGTGTCAAGAGCGCGCCTCCATCTCCCGGGCGACGTACACGTTCTCTCCACGAGACGCAAGCCCTTCCTCCAGTGTGAAAGGCCTCTACACTCTACACCTCTTGCGCTCGCAGCACGCAGGTGCCACCCGCTCTGAACATCTTCCAAAGGCACAGGGGTCACGCAACGTGTGAACCACCGAGCGCGGGTGCAGCACACACCTAGGTCTTCGCTGTCGGCCTGAGAACACCCACGGCACAGGGCTTCTTTGGTGCACACACGTGGTAGCGGTCGGTGATGCCTTCTGCTCCGTGAAACCTTCTCGGGGACACAGAGCGTGAGCGCACGTAGATTAGCCCTACACCTCATCCCTCTTTCTTGAGTGAGTTGTACTGCTATAAGGCAAAACTCCCTGCTGGAATCTCGGTGTGGCTTAAGTATCCTCCGGGAAGCGATCGCTGCTAGAGACACTGTGCTGCTCTCTAGGATAACGGTCTGTGCCTCCACTGCGCTGCTGTTGTCTCCAAGTCGCTTGCGAAGGCCTTTTCGAAGAGGTTGCTCACAGTGTCGTTTCTTTAGAGCAACCCACAGGCATACGAGGATGCCGGTTCTGTGAAGGAAAATGCTCCCTGCCTCAGCCACTTGGGCGCCGTTTTGTACAGGAAAGGACACTCCGCCTTGGAGGCTCTTCCTTCCGGATTGCCACTCGCACTGGCGATGTCTCCTGAATCTCGCGGGGTTACGGTGCCGTCACAGGGTCTGTATCTCAGGCCTAGAACGGCAGAGCGTCCGGCAGCTTTGAAAGAGACCGTCGGCATTCTTCTGGCCTTCGGGGACGCTCCATGAGGAACAAGCTCCTCAGCAGCGTGCGTCTTTAGATCTTTCATGGCAGAACCTCTGTGGGCGACCTCATTCCTCCCCCCACGTGAGAGACACACACAACCTGCCATTAGGGGGTGGAAGGCTTTAGAGTCCAGCAGCGAGGCTGGCGCTCCCACTCAGCGTTCCTGCACGGAACTGAGCCCGGGTGCGTGAGACCGTGAGAGGGGGCAAAGACAGGCGTACCAGCGAGCTGTTCACGGTGCACGCTGACGCATCACCCTTCAAGCTCACGTTCCTTTCATGGAGAGAACACGAGGCCTTGATTGCGCTTTCCTGTGGTACGTAAACTTTGGTCGCGTCCCCTGGTGGGCACATCGGCTCAGGACTGCCCTGTCCCAAAGGCTCCAGGTGTGGAGCCCGACTGTTGGAGCTCAGCCTCACGTGGCTCTTTCACGGACGAGACCGGCTCGCAATGGGACCGTTCACGAGCTGGGGACCGTGCTGGCTGTTAGGAGTCGGCACACCAAGAGCCCTCCGAGGGAGAGGAGCTGCTGACGTTTGCCAGCACAGTCTCCAATTCCCAACTGCAACCATTCCCTGTAAGAGGCTCCCGAAAGCTTCGACGCAGTTTCTCAGTTAGCTATAAATGGAGGCCAGTCACTTGGCAGACTCCCCCAACGCCCGGCCTCCCAGGCTGCGATACAGACACGCCGACTGCTTCAGCCAACAGGGACAGCTTGGAGTAAAAGGGAGACTCCTACGTGTCAAAGTACTTGCGTGACGCTGGCCAGAAGCTCAAACATTTAGGGCAGGGCATCAGGGCACTTCGCCGCACGCGGAGCAAGTTTGTTCTCATCTCGCCTCTGAAAGCCGAGTTTAACCAGCTAGGAAGCAAACTTCGGGAAAGGTACTCAGGGTGCCGCCGCTTCAAAATTCTCTCACCAGACAGCCCAAATCGTGTACGCCTCTTTGTATTTTCCATGGGCAGGACAAAATGGTGTCAAACCCGCACGCCTCCAGCTGGGGGTGGGTTGGGGTGGGGTGGGGTGGGG
Source organism: Orcinus orca (assembly GCF_937001465.1). NCBI lineage: Eukaryota > Metazoa > Chordata > Mammalia > Artiodactyla > Delphinidae > Orcinus > Orcinus orca. The sequence continues at coordinate 811,411 of NW_026043958.1, read as the reverse complement.
TGGGGGTGGGGGTTGGGCGACGTACACTTTCTCCATGGGAAACAGGCCCACGCCTTCAGTGTGAAAGGCCTCTACGCCTCTCCGCTTTCGCAGCCCAGGCGCAGCCTCAGCTCTGAAAAGCTTCCAGAGCAGGAAGGTCAGAAAACCTTTGAACCACCCAGCAGGTGCAGCACAGAACAAGGGCTTCTCTCTTGGCCTTGAGAACACCCACTGCCCAGCGCTCCTTTGTGTACACACGTGGTGGAGGAAGGGTGCTGCATTCGGCTCCGTGAGAACTTCTCCGGGCCACGTAGTGTGAACGCAAGTAGATGAGCCCTACATCTCATGCCAGTCTCCTGTGCGAGTTGGACAAGGCGAACTCCCTGCTTGAATCCCGGGGTGGGTTAAGTACCCTCCGGGGAAGGATCGTTGCTTGGGACCCCGGGGCTGGTGTCGAGGTGACTGTTCTGTGCATCCACCTCGCAGCTGTTCTCTCTCCGCGGGTTCTCTCCGCCTGCTGCAGCCAAAAGGGACACAGCTTAGGGTAAAGATAAAAACCCGGGGTGTAAACGTTCTTGCCTAGCCCTCGCCCCAAGCACAAGCGTATATGCCTCTGGTCAAAGGCTTTCGCCACAAGCTGAACACGTTTGGTCTCATCTAAGCCTCTGAAGCCCGAGTTCACCCAGCTACGAATCAAACTTCAGGAGAGGTGCTCAGGGTGATGCGGACTGCCAAGCGTTTCACCAGGCAGCCCAGATCGAGTACAAACACTTGTGTTTTAAACGGGCAGAGGAAATGGTGTCAAGAGCGTGCCTCCATCTCCCGGGCGACGTACACGTTCTCGCCACGAGACGCAAGCCCTTCCTCCAGTGTGAAAGGCCTCTACACTCTACACCTCTTGCGCTCGCAGCACGCAGGTGCCACCCGCTCTGAACATCTTCCAAAGGCACAGGGGTCACGCAACGTGTGAACCACCGAGCGCGGGTGCAGCACACACCTAGGTCTTCGCTGTCGGCCTGAGAACACCCACGGCACAGGGCTTCTTTGGTGCACACACGTGGTAGCGGTCGGTGATGCCTTCTGCTCCGTGAAACCTTCTCGGGGACACAGAGCGTGAGCGCACGTAGATTAGCCCTACACCTCATCCCTCTTTCTTGAGTGAGTTGTACTGCTATAAGGCAAAACTCCCTGCTGGAATCTCGGTGTGGCTTAAGTATCCTCCGGGAAGCGATCGCTGCTAGAGACACTGTGCTGCTCTCTAGGATAACGGTCTGTGCCTCCACTGCGCTGCTGTTGTCTCCAAGTCGCTTGCGAAGGCCTTTTCGAAGAGGTTGCTCACAGTGTCGTTTCTTTAGAGCAACCCACAGGCATACGAGGATGCCGGTTCTGTGAAGGAAAATGCTCCCTGCCTCAGCCACTTGGGCGCCGTTTTGTACAGGAAAGGACACTCCGCCTTGGAGGCTCTTCCTTCCGGATTGCCACTCGCACTGGCGATGTCTCCTGAATCTCGCGGGGTTACGGTGCCGTCACAGGGTCCGTATCTCAGGCCTAGAACGGCAGAGCGTCCGGCAGCTTTGAAAGAGACCGTCGGCATTCTTCTGGCCTTCGGGGACGCTCCATGAGGAACAAGCTCCTCAGCAGCGTGCGTCTTTAGATCTTTCATGGCAGAACCTCTGTGGGCGACCTCATTCCTCCCCCCACGTGAGAGACACACACAACCTGCCATTAGGGGGTGGAAGGCTTTAGAGTCCAGCAGCGAGGCTGGCGCTCCCACTCAGCGTTCCTGCACGGAACTGAGCCCGGGTGCGTGAGACCGTGAGAGGGGGCAAAGACAGGCGTACCAGCGAGCTGTTCACGGTGCACGCTGACGCATCACCCTTCAAGCTCACGTTCCTTTCATGGAGAGAACACGAGGCCTTGATTGCGCTTTCCTGTGGTACGTAAACTTTGGTCGCGTCCCCTGGTGGGCACATCGGCTCAGGACTGCCCTGTCCCAAAGGCTCCAGGTGTGGAGCCCGACTGTTGGAGCTCAGCCTCACGTGGCTCTTTCACGGACGAGACCGGCTCGCAATGGGACCGTTCACGAGCTGGGGACCGTGCTGGCTGTTAGGAGTCGGCACACCAAGAGCCCTCCGAGGGAGAGGAGCTGCTGACGTTTGCCAGCACAGTCTCCAATTCCCAACTGCGACCATTCCCTGTAAGAGGCTCCCGAAAGCTTCGACGCAGTTTCTCAGTTAGCTATAAATGGAGGCCAGTCACTTGGCAGACTCCCCCAACGCCCGGCCTCCCAGGCTGCGATACAGACACGCCGACTGCTTCAGCCAACAGGGACAGCTTGGAGTAAAAGGGAGACTCCTACGTGTCAAAGTACTTGCGTGACGCTGGCCAGAAGCTCAAACATTTAGGGCAGGGCATCAGGGCACTTCGCCGCACGCGGAGCAAGTTTGTTCTCATCTCGCCTCTGAAAGCCGAGTTTAACCAGCTAGGAAGCAAACTTCGGGAAAGGTACTCAGGGTGCCGCCGCTTCAAAATTCTCTCACCAGACAGCCCAAATCGTGTACGCCTCTTTGTATTTTCCATGGGCAGGACAAAATGGTGTCAAACCCGCACGCCTCCAGCTGGGGGTGGGTTGGGGTGGGGTGGGGTGGGGTGGGGGTGGGGGTTGGGCGACGTACACTTTCTCCATGGGAAACAGGCCCACGCCTTCAGTGTGAAAGGCCTCTACGCCTCTCCGCTTTCGCAGCCCAGGCGCAGCCTCAGCTCTGAAAAGCTTCCAGAGCAGGAAGGTCAGAAAACCTTTGAACCACCCAGCAGGTGCAGCACAGAACAAGGGCTTCTCTCTTGGCCTTGAGAACACCCACTGCCCAGCGCTCCTTTGTGTACACACGTGGTGGAGGAAGGGTGCTGCATTCGGCTCCGTGAGAACTTCTCCGGGCCACGTAGTGTGAACGCAAGTAGATGAGCCCTACATCTCATGCCAGTCTCCTGTGCGAGTTGGACAAGGCGAACTCCCTGCTTGAATCCCGGGGTGGGTTAAGTACCCTCCGGGGAAGGATCGTTGCTTGGGACCCCGGGGCTGGTGTCGAGGTGACTGTTCTGTGCATCCACCTCGCAGCTGTTCTCTCTCCGCGGGTTCTCTCCGCCTGCTGCAGCCAAAAGGGACACAGCTTAGGGTAAAGATAAAAACCCGGGGTGTAAACGTTCTTGCCTAGCCCTCGCCCCAAGCACAAGCGTATATGCCTCTGGTCAAAGGCTTTCGCCACAAGCTGAACACGTTTGGTCTCATCTAAGCCTCTGAAGCCCGAGTTCACCCAGCTACGAATCAAACTTCAGGAGAGGTGCTCAGGGTGATGCGGACTGCCAAGCGTTTCACCAGGCAGCCCAGATCGAGTACAAACACTTGTGTTTTAAACGGGCAGAGGAAATGGTGTCAAGAGCGCGCCTCCATCTCCCGGGCGACGTACACGTTCTCGCCACGAGACGCAAGCCCTTCCTCCAGTGTGAAAGGCCTCTACACTCTACACCTCTTGCGCTCGCAGCACGCAGGTGCCACCCGCTCTGAACATCTTCCAAAGGCACAGGGGTCACGCAACGTGTGAACCACCGAGCGCGGGTGCAGCACACACCTAGGTCTTCGCTGTCGGCCTGAGAACACCCACGGCACAGGGCTTCTTTGGTGCACACACGTGGTAGCGGTCGGTGATGCCTTCTGCTCCGTGAAACCTTCTCGGGGACACAGAGCGTGAGCGCACGTAGATTAGCCCTACACCTCATCCCTCTTTCTTGAGTGAGTTGTACTGCTATAAGGCAAAACTCCCTGCTGGAATCTCGGTGTGGCTTAAGTATCCTCCGGGAAGCGATCGCTGCTAGAGACACTGTGCTGCTCTCTAGGATAACGGTCTGTGCCTCCACTGCGCTGCTGTTGTCTCCAAGTCGCTTGCGAAGGCCTTTTCGAAGAGGTTGCTCACAGTGTCGTTTCTTTAGAGCAACCCACAGGCATACGAGGATGCCGGTTCTGTGAAGGAAAATGCTCCCTGCCTCAGCCACTTGGGCGCCGTTTTGTACAGGAAAGGACACTCCGCCTTGGAGGCTCTTCCTTCCGGATTGCCACTCGCACTGGCGATGTCTCCTGAATCTCGCGGGTTTACGGTGCCGTCACAGGGTCCGTATCTCAGGCCTAGAACGGCAGAGCATCCGGCAGCTTTGAAAGAGACCGTCGGCATTCTTCTGGCCTTCGGGGACGCTCCATGAGGAACAAGCTCCTCAGCAGCGTGCGTCTTTAGATCTTTCATGGCAGAACCTCTGTGGGCGACCTCATTCCTCCCCCCACGTGAGAGACACACACAACCTGCCATTAGGGGGTGGAAGGCTTTAGAGTCCAGCAGCGAGGCTGGCGCTCCCACTCAGCGTTCCTGCACGGAACTGAGCCCGGGTGCGTGAGACCGTGAGAGGGGGCAAAGACAGGCGTACCAGCGAGCTGTTCACGGTGCACGCTGACGCATCACCCTTCAAGCTCACGTTCCTTTCATGGAGAGAACACGAGGCCTTGATTGCGCTTTCCTGTGGTACGTAAACTTTGGTCGCGTCCCCTGGTGGGCACATCGGCTCAGGACTGCCCTGTCCCAAAGGCTCCAGGTGTGGAGCCCGACTGTTGGAGCTCAGCCTCACGTGGCTCTTTCACGGACGAGACCGGCTCGCAACGGGACCGTTCACGAGCTGGGGACCGTGCTGGCTGTTAGGAGTCGGCACACCAAGAGCCCTCCGAGGGAGAGGAGCTGCTGACGTTTGCCAGCACAGTCTCCAATTCCCAACTGCGACCATTCCCTGTAAGAGGCTCCCGAAAGCTTCGACGCAGTTTCTCAGTTAGCTATAAATGGAGGCCAGTCACTTGGCAGACTCCCCCAACGCCCGGCCTCCCAGGCTGCGATACAGACACGCCGACTGCTTCAGCCAACAGGGACAGCTTGGAGTAAAAGGGAGACTCCTACGTGTCAAAGTACTTGCGTGACGCTGGCCAGAAGCTCAAACATTTAGGGCAGGGCATAAGGGCACTTTGCCGCACGCGGAGCAAGTTTGTTCTCATCTCGCCTCTGAAAGCCGAGTTTAACCAGCTAGGAAGCAAACTTCGGGAAAGGTACTCAGGGTGCCGCCGTTTCAAAATTCTCTCACCAGACAGCCCAAATCGTGTACGCCTCTTTGTATTTTCCATGGGCAGGACAAAATGGTGTCAAACCCGCACGCCTCCAGCTGGGGGTGGGTTGGGGTGGGGTGGGGTGGGGTGGGGGTGGGGGTTGGGCGACGTACACTTTCTCCATGGGAAACAGGCCCACGCCTTCAGTGTGAAAGGCCTCTACGCCTCTCCGCTTTCGCAGCCCAGGCGCAGCCTCAGCTCTGAAAAGCTTCCAGAGCAGGAAGGTCAGAAAACCTTTGAACCACCCAGCAGGTGCAGCACAGAACAAGGGCTTCTCTCTTGGCCTTGAGAACACCCACTGCCCAGCGCTCCTTTGTGTACACACGTGGTGGAGGAAGGGTGCTGCATTCGGCTCCGTGAGAACTTCTCCGGGCCACGTAGTGTGAACGCAAGTAGATGAGCCCTACATCTCATGCCAGTCTCCTGTGCGAGTTGGACAAGGCGAACTCCCTGCTTGAATCCCGGGGTGGGTTAAGTACCCTCCGGGGAAGGATCGTTGCTTGGGACCCCGGGGCTGGTGTCGAGGTGACTGTTCTGTGCATCCACCTCGCAGCTGTTCTCTCTCCGCGGGTTCTCTCCGCCTGCTGCAGCCAAAAGGGACACAGCTTAGGGTAAAGATAAAAACCCGGGGTGTAAACGTTCTTGCCTAGCCCTCGCCCCAAGCACAAGCGTATATGCCTCTGGTCAAAGGCTTTCGCCACAAGCTGAACACGTTTGGTCTCATCTAAGCCTCTGAAGCCCGAGTTCACCCAGCTACGAATCAAACTTCAGGAGAGGTGCTCAGGGTGATGCGGACTGCCAAGCGTTTCACCAGGCAGCCCAGATCGAGTACAAACACTTGTGTTTTAAACGGGCAGAGGGAATGGTGTCAAGAGCGCGCCTCCATCTCCCGGGCGACGTACACGTTCTCTCCACGAGACGCAAGCCCTTCCTCCAGTGTGAAAGGCCTCTACACTCTACACCTCTTGCGCTCGCAGCACGCAGGTGCCACCCGCTCTGAACATCTTCCAAAGGCACAGGGGTCACGCAACGTGTGAACCACCGAGCGCGGGTGCAGCACACACCTAGGTCTTCGCTGTCGGCCTGAGAACACCCACGGCACAGGGCTTCTTTGGTGCACACACGTGGTAGCGGTCGGTGATGCCTTCTGCTCCGTGAAACCTTCTCGGGGACACAGAGCGTGAGCGCACGTAGATTAGCCCTACACCTCATCCCTCTTTCTTGAGTGAGTTGTACTGCTATAAGGCAAAACTCCCTGCTGGAATCTCGGTGTGGCTTAAGTATCCTCCGGGAAGCGATCGCTGCTAGAGACACTGTGCTGCTCTCTAGGATAACGGTCTGTGCCTCCACTGCGCTGCTGTTGTCTCCAAGTCGCTTGCGAAGGCCTTTTCAAAGAGGTTGCTCACAGTGTCGTTTCTTTAGAGCAACCCACAGGCATACGAGGATGCCGGTTCTGTGAAGGAAAATGCTCCCTGCCTCAGCCACTTGGGCGCCGTTTTGTACAGGAAAGGACACTCCGCCTTGGATGCTCTTCCTTCCGGATTGCCACTCGCACTGGCGATGTCTCCTGAATCTCGCGGGGTTACGGTGCCGTCACAGGGTCCGTATCTCAGGCCTAGAACGGCAGAGCGTCCGGCAGCTTTGAAAGAGACCGTCGGCATTCTTCTGGCCTTCGGGGACGCTCCATGAGGAACAAGCTCCTCAGCAGCGTGCGTCTTTAGATCTTTCATGGCAGAACCTCTGTGGGCGACCTCATTCCTCCCCCCACGTGAGAGACACACACAACCTGCCATTAGGGGGTGGAAGGCTTTAGAGTCCAGCAGCGAGGCTGGCGCTCCCACTCAGCGTTCCTGCACGGAACTGAGCCCGGGTGCGTGAGACCGTGAGAGGGGGCAAAGACAGGCGTACCAGCGAGCTGTTCACGGTGCACGCTGACGCATCACCCTTCAAGCTCACGTTCCTTTCATGGAGAGAACACGAGGCCTTGATTGCGCTTTCCTGTGGTACGTAAACTTTGGTCGCGTCCCCTGGTGGGCACATCGGCTCAGGACTGCCCTGTCCCAAAGGCTCCAGGTGTGGAGCCCGACTGTTGGAGCTCAGCCTCACGTGGCTCTTTCACGGACGAGACCGGCTCGCAACGGGACCGTTCACGAGCTGGGGACCGTGCTGGCTGTTAGGAGTCGGCACACCAAGAGCCCTCCGAGGGAGAGGAGCTGCTGACGTTTGCCAGCACAGTCTCCAATTCCCAACTGCAACCATTCCCTGTAAGAGGCTCCCGAAAGCTTCGACGCAGTTTCTCAGTTAGCTATAAATGGAGGCCAGTCACTTGGCAGACTCCCCCAACGCCCGGCCTCCCAGGCTGCGATACAGACACGCCGACTGCTTCAGCCAACAGGGACAGCTTGGAGTAAAAGGGAGACTCCTACGTGTCAAAGTACTTGCGTGACGCTGGCCAGAAGCTCAAACATTTAGGGCAGGGCATCAGGGCACTTCGCCGCACGCGGAGCAAGTTTGTTCTCATCTCGCCTCTGAAAGCCGAGTTTAACCAGCTAGGAAGCAAACTTCGGGAAAGGTACTCAGGGTGCCGCCGCTTCAAAATTCTCTCACCAGACAGCCCAAATCGTGTACGCCTCTTTGTATTTTCCATGGGCAGGACAAAATGGTGTCAAACCCGCACGCCTCCAGCTGGGGGTGGGTTGGGGTGGGGTGGGGTGGGGTGGGGGTGGGGGTTGGGCGACGTACACTTTCTCCATGGGAAACAGGCCCACGCCTTCAGTGTGAAAGGCCTCTACGCCTCTCCGCATTCGCAGCCCAGGCGCAGCCTCAGCTCTGAAAAGCTTCCAGAGCAGGAAGGTCAGAAAACCTTTGAACCACCCAGCAGGTGCAGCACAGAACAAGGGCTTCTCTCTTGGCCTTGAGAACACCCACTGCCCAGCGCTCCTTTGTGTACACACGTGGTGGAGGAAGGGTGCTGCATTCGGCTCCGTGAGAACTTCTCCGGGCCACGTAGTGTGAACGCAAGTAGATGAGCCCTACATCTCATGCCAGTCTCCTGTGCGAGTTGGACAAGGCGAACTCCCTGCTTGAATCCCGGGGTGGGTTAAGTACCCTCCGGGGAAGGATCGTTGCTTGGGACCCCGGGGCTGGTGTCGAGGTGACTGTTCTGTGCATCCACCTCGCAGCTGTTCTCTCTCCGCGGGTTCTCTCCGCCTGCTGCAGCCAAAAGGGACACAGCTTAGGGTAAAGATAAAAACCCGGGGTGTAAACGTTCTTGCCTAGCCCTCGCCCCAAGCACAAGCGTATATGCCTCTGGTCAAAGGCTTTCGCCACAAGCTGAACACGTTTGGTCTCATCTAAGCCTCTGAAGCCCGAGTTCACCCAGCTACGAATCAAACTTCAGGAGAGGTGCTCAGGGTGATGCGGACTGCCAAGCGTTTCACCAGGCAGCCCAGATCGAGTACAAACACTTGTGTTTTAAACGGGCAGAGGAAATGGTGTCAAGAGCGCGCCTCCATCTCCCGGGCGACGTACACGTTCTCTCCACGAGACGCAAGCCCTTCCTCCAGTGAGAAAGGCCTCTACACTCTACACCTCTTGCGCTCGCAGCACGCAGGTGCCACCCGCTCTGAACATCTTCCAAAGGCACAGGGGTCACGCAACGTGTGAACCACCGAGCGCGGGTGCAGCACACACCTAGGTCTTCGCTGTCGGCCTGAGAACACCCACGGCACAGGGCTTCTTTGGTGCACACACGTGGTAGCGGTCGGTGATGCCTTCTGCTCCGTGAAACCTTCTCGGGGACACAGAGCGTGAGCGCACGTAGATTAGCCCTACACCTCATCCCTCTTTCTTGAGTGAGTTGTACTGCTATAAGGCAAAACTCCCTGCTGGAATCTCGGTGTGGCTTAAGTATCCTCCGGGAAGCGATCGCTGCTAGAGACACTGTGCTGCTCTCTAGGATAACGGTCTGTGCCTCCACTGCGCTGCTGTTGTCTCCAAGTCGCTTGCGAAGGCCTTTTCGAAGAGGTTGCTCACAGTGTCGTTTCTTTAGAGCAACCCACAGGCATACGAGGATGCCGGTTCTGTGAAGGAAAATGCTCCCTGCCTCAGCCACTTGGGCGCCGTTTTGTACAGGAAAGGACACTCCGCCTCGGAGGCTCTTCCTTCCGGATTGCCACTCGCACTGGCGATGTCTCCTGAATCTCGCGGGGTTACGGTGCCGTCACAGGGTCCGTATCTCAGGCCTAGAACGGCAGAGCGTCCGGCAGCTTTGAAAGAGACCGTCGGCATTCTTCTGGCCTTCGGGGACGCTCCATGAGGAACAAGCTCCTCAGCAGCGTGCGTCTTTAGATCTTTCATGGCAGAACCTCTGTGGGCGACCTCATTCCTCCCCCCACGTGAGAGACACACACAACCTGCCATTAGGGGGTGGAAGGCTTTAGAGTCCAGCAGCGAGGCTGGCGCTCCCACTCAGCGTTCCTGCACGGAACTGAGCCCGGGTGCGTGAGACCGTGAGAGGGGGCAAAGACAGGCGTACCAGCGAGCTGTTCACGGTGCACGCTGACGCATCACCCTTCAAGCTCACGTTCCTTTCATGGAGAGAACACGAGGCCTTGATTGCGCTTTCCTGTGGTACGTAAACTTTGGTCGCGTCCCCTGGTGGGCACATCGGCTCAGGACTGCCCTGTCCCAAAGGCTCCAGGTGTGGAGCCCGACTGTTGGAGCTCAGCCTCACGTGGCTCTTTCACGGACGAGACCGGCTCGCAACGGGACCGTTCACGAGCTGGGGACCGTGCTGGCTGTTAGGAGTCGGCACACCAAGAGCCCTCCGAGGGAGAGGAGCTGCTGACGTTTGCCAGCACAGTCTCCAATTCCCAACTGCGACCATTCCCTGTAAGAGGCTCCCGAAAGCTTCGACGCAGTTTCTCAGTTAGCTATAAATGGAGGCCAGTCACTTGGCAGACTCCCCCAACGCCCGGCCTCCCAGGCTGCGATACAGACACGCCGACTGCTTCAGCCAACAGGGACAGCTTGGAGTAAAAGGGAGACTCCTACGTGTCAAAGTACTTGCGTGACGTTGGCCAGAAGCTCAAACATTTAGGGCAGGGCATAAGGGCACTTCGCCGCACGCGGAGCAAGTTTGTTCTCATCTCGCCTCTGAAAGCCGAGTTTAACCAGCTAGGAAGCAAACTTCGGGAAAGGTACTCAGGGTGCCGCCGTTTCAAAATTCTCTCACCAGACAGCCCAAATCGTGTACGCCTCTTTGTATTTTCCATGGGCAGGACAAAATGGTGTCAAACCCGCACGCCTCCAGCTGGGGGTGGGTTGGGGTGGGGTGGGGTGGGGTGGGGGTGGGGGTTGGGCGACGTACACTTTCTCCATGGGAAACAGGCCCACGCCTTCAGTGTGAAAGGCCTCTACGCCTCTCCGCTTTCGCAGCCCAGGCGCAGCCTCAGCTCTGAAAAGCTTCCAGAGCAGGAAGGTCAGAAAACCTTTGAACCACCCAGCAGGTGCAGCACAGAACAAGGGCTTCTCTCTTGGCCTTGAGAACACCCACTGCCCAGCGCTCCTTTGTGTACACACGTGGTGGAGGAAGGGTGCTGCATTCGGCTCCGTGAGAACTTCTCCGGGCCACGTAGTGTGAACGCAAGTAGATGAGCCCTACATCTCATGCCAGTCTCCTGTGCGAGTTGGACAAGGCGAACTCCCTGCTTGAATCCCGGGGTGGGTTAAGTACCCTCCGGGGAAGGATCGTTGCTTGGGACCCCGGGGCTGGTGTCGAGGTGACTGTTCTGTGCATCCACCTCGCAGCTGTTCTCTCTCCGCGGGTTCTCTCCGCCTGCTGCAGCCAAAAGGGACACAGCTTAGGGTAAAGATAAAAACCCGGGGTGTAAACGTTCTTGCCTAGCCCTCGCCCCAAGCACAAGCGTATATGCCTCTGGTCAAAGGCTTTCGCCACAAGCTGAACACGTTTGGTCTCATCTAAGCCTCTGAAGCCCGAGTTCACCCAGCTACGAATCAAACTTCAGGAGAGGTGCTCAGGGTGATGCGGACTGCCAAGCGTTTCACCAGGCAGCCCAGATCGAGTACAAACACTTGTGTTTTAAACGGGCAGAGGAAATGGTGTCAAGAGCGCGCCTCCATCTCCCGGGCGACGTACACGTTCTCTCCACGAGGCGCAAGCCCTTCCTCCAGTGTGAAAGGCCTCTACACTCTACACCTCTTGCGCTCGCAGCACGCAGGTGCCACCCGCTCTGAACATCTTCCAAAGGCACAGGGGTCACGCAACGTGTGAACCACCGAGCGCGGGTGCAGCACACACCTAGGTCTTCGCTGTCGGCCTGAGAACACCCACGGCACAGGGCTTCTTTGGTGCACACACGTGGTAGCGGTCGGTGATGCCTTCTGCTCCGTGAAACCTTCTCGGGGACACAGAGCGTGAGCGCACGTAGATTAGCCCTACACCTCATCCCTCTTTCTTGAGTGAGTTGTACTGCTATAAGGCAAAACTCCCTGCTGGAATCTCGGTGTGGCTTAAGTATCCTCCGGGAAGCGATCGCTGCTAGAGACACTGTGCTGCTCTCTAGGATAACGGTCTGTGCCTCCACTGCGCTGCTGTTGTCTCCAAGTCGCTTGCGAAGGCCTTTTCGAAGAGGTTGCTCACAGTGTCGTTTCTTTAGAGCAACCCACAGGCATACGAGGATGCCGGTTCTGTGAAGGAAAATGCTCCCTGCCTCAGCCACTTGGGCGCCGTTTTGTACAGGAAAGGACACTCCGCCTCGGAGGCTCTTCCTTCCGGATTGCCACTCGCACTGGCGATGTCTCCTGAATCTCGCGGGGTTACGGTGCCGTCACAGGGTCCGTATCTCAGGCCTAGAACGGCAGAGCATCCGGCAGCTTTGAAAGAGACCGTCGGCATTCTTCTGGCCTTCGGGGACGCTCCATGAGGAACAAGCTCCTCAGCAGCGTGCGTCTTTAGATCTTTCATGGCAGAACCTCTGTGGGCGACCTCATTCCTCCCCCCACGTGAGAGACACACACAACCTGCCATTAGGGGGTGGAAGGCTTTAGAGTCCAGCAGCGAGGCTGGCGCTCCCACTCAGCGTTCCTGCACGGAACTGAGCCCGGGTGCGTGAGACCGTGAGAGGGGGCAAAGACAGGCGTACCAGCGAGCTGTTCACGGTGCACGCTGACGCATCACCCTTCAAGCTCACGTTCCTTTCATGGAGAGAACACGAGGCCTTGATTGCGCTTTCCTGTGGTACGTAAACTTTGGTCGCGTCCCCTGGTGGGCACATCGGCTCAGGACTGCCCTGTCCCAAAGGCTCCAGGTGTGGAGCCCGACTGTTGGAGCTCAGCCTCACGTGGCTCTTTCACGGACGAGACCGGCTCGCAATGGGACCGTTCACGAGCTGGGGACCGTGCTGGCTGTTAGGAGTCGGCACACCAAGAGCCCTCCGAGGGAGAGGAGCTGCTGACGTTTGCCAGCACAGTCTCCAATTCCCAACTGCAACCATTCCCTGTAAGAGGCTCCCGAAAGCTTCGACGCAGTTTCTCAGTTAGCTATAAATGGAGGCCAGTCACTTGGCAGACTCCCCCAACGCCCGGCCTCCCAGGCTGCGATACAGACACGCCGACTGCTTCAGCCAACAGGGACAGCTTGGAGTAAAAGGGAGACTCCTACGTGTCAAAGTACTTGCGTGACGCTGGCCAGAAGCTCAAACATTTAGGGCAGGGCATCAGGGCACTTCGCCGCACGCGGAGCAAGTTTGTTCTCATCTCGCCTCTGAAAGCCGAGTTTAACCAGCTAGGAAGCAAACTTCGGGAAAGGTACTCAGGGTGCCGCCGCTTCAAAATTCTCTCACCAGACAGCCCAAATCGTGTACGCCTCTTTGTATTTTCCATGGGCAGGACAAAATGGTGTCAAACCCGCACGCCTCCAGCTGGGGGTGGGTTGGGGTGGGGTGGGGTGGGGTGGGGGTGGGGGTTGGGCGACGTACACTTTCTCCACGGGAAACAGGCCCACGCCTTCAGTGTGAAAGGCCTCTACGCCTCTCCGCTTTCGCAGCCCAGGCGCAGCCTCAGCTCTGAAAATCTTCCAGAGCAGGAAGGTCAGAAAACCTTTGAACCACCCAGCAGGTGCAGCACAGAACAAGGGCTTCTCTCTTGGCCTTGAGAACACCCACTGCCCAGCACTCCTTTGTGTACACACGTGGTGGAGGAAGGGTGCTGCATTCGGCTCCGTGAGAACTTCTCCGGGCCACGTAGTGTGAACGCAAGTAGATGAGCCCTACATCTCATGCCAGTCTCCTGTGCGAGTTGGACAAGGCGAACTCCCTGCTTGAATCCCGGGGTGGGTTAAGTACCCTCCGGGGAAGGATCGTTGCTTGGGACCCCGGGGCTGGTGTCGAGGTGACTGTTCTGTGCATCCACCTCGCAGCTGTTCTCTCTCCGCGGGTTCTCTCCGCCTGCTGCAGCCAAAAGGGACACAGCTTAGGGTAAAGATAAAAACCCGGGGTGTAAACGTTCTTGCCTAGCCCTCGCCCCAAGCACAAGCGTATATGCCTCTGGTCAAAGGCTTTCGCCACAAGCTGAACACGTTTGGTCTCATCTAAGCCTCTGAAGCCCGAGTTCACCCAGCTACGAATCAAACTTCAGGAGAGGTGCTCAGGGTGATGCGGACTGCCAAGCGTTTCACCAGGCAGCCCAGATCGAGTACAAACACTTGTGTTTTAAACGGGCAGAGGGAATGGTGTCAAGAGCGCGCCTCCATCTCCCGGGCGACGTACACGTTCTCTCCACGAGACGCAAGCCCTTCCTCCAGTGTGAAAGGCCTCTACACTCTACACCTCTTGCGCTCGCAGCACGCAGGTGCCACCCGCTCTGAACATCTTCCAAAGGCACAGGGGTCACGCAACGTGTGAACCACCGAGCGCGGGTGCAGCACACACCTAGGTCTTCGCTGTCGGCCTGAGAACACCCACGGCACAGGGCTTCTTTGGTGCACACACGTGGTAGCGGTCGGTGATGCCTTCTGCTCCGTGAAACCTTCTCGGGGACACAGAGCGTGAGCGCACGTAGATTAGCCCTACACCTCATCCCTCTTTCTTGAGTGAGTTGTACTGCTATAAGGCAAAACTCCCTGCTGGAATCTCGGTGTGGCTTAAGTATCCTCCGGGAAGCGATCGCTGCTAGAGACACTGTGCTGCTCTCTAGGATAACGGTCTGTGCCTCCACTGCGCTGCTGTTGTCTCCAAGTCGCTTGCGAAGGCCTTTTCGAAGAGGTTGCTCACAGTGTCGTTTCTTTAGAGCAACCCACAGGCATACGAGGATGCCGGTTCTGTGAAGGAAAATGCTCCCTGCCTCAGCCACTTGGGCGCCGTTTTGTACAGGAAAGGACACTCCGCCTTGGAGGCTCTTCCTTCCGGATTGCCACTCGCACTGGCGATGTCTCCTGAATCTCGCGGGGTTACGGTGCCGTCACAGGGTCCGTATCTCAGGCCTAGAACGGCAGAGCGTCCGGCAGCTTTGAAAGAGACCGTCGGCATTCTTCTGGCCTTCGGGGACGCTCCATGAGGAACAAGCTCCTCAGCAGCGTGCGTCTTTAGATCTTTCATGGCAGAACCTCTGTGGGCGACCTCATTCCTCCCCCCACGTGAGAGACACACACAACCTGCCATTAGGGGGTGGAAGGCTTTAGAGTCCAGCAGCGAGGCTGGCGCTCCCACTCAGCGTTCCTGCACGGAACTGAGCCCGGGTGCGTGAGACCGTGAGAGGGGGCAAAGACAGGCGTACCAGCGAGCTGTTCACGGTGCACGCTGACGCATCACCCTTCAAGCTCACGTTCCTTTCATGGAGAGAACACGAGGCCTTGATTGCGCTTTCCTGTGGTACGTAAACTTTGGTCGCGTCCCCTGGTGGGCACATCGGCTCAGGACTGCCCTGTCCCAAAGGCTCCAGGTGTGGAGCCCGACTGTTGGAGCTCAGCCTCACGTGGCTCTTTCACGGACGAGACCGGCTCGCAACGGGACCGTTCACGAGCTGGGGACCGTGCTGGCTGTTAGGAGTCGGCACACCAAGAGCCCTCCGAGGGAGAGGAGCTGCTGACGTTTGCCAGCACAGTCTCCAATTCCCAACTGCAACCATTCCCTGTAAGAGGCTCCCGAAAGCTTCGACGCAGTTTCTCAGTTAGCTATAAATGGAGGCCAGTCACTTGGCAGACTCCCCCAACGCCCGGCCTCCCAGGCTGCGATACAGACACGCCGACTGCTTCAGCCAACAGGGACAGCTTGGAGTAAAAGGGAGACTCCTACGTGTCAAAGTACTTGCGTGACGCTGGCCAGAAGCTCAAACATTTAGGGCAGGGCATCAGGGCACTTCGCCGCACGCGGAGCAAGTTTGTTCTCATCTCGCCTCTGAAAGCCGAGTTTAACCAGCTAGGAAGCAAACTTCGGGAAAGGTACTCAGGGTGCCGCCGCTTCAAAATTCTCTCACCAGACAGCCCAAATCGTGTACGCCTCTTTGTATTTTCCATGGGCAGGACAAAATGGTGTCAAACCCGCACGCCTCCAGCTGGGGGTGGGTTGGGGTGGGGTGGGGTGGGGTGGGGGTGGGGGTTGGGCGACGTACACTTTCTCCATGGGAAACAGGCCCACGCCTTCAGTGTGAAAGGCCTCTACGCCTCTCCGCTTTCGCAGCCCAGGCGCAGCCTCAGCTCTGAAAAGCTTCCAGAGCAGGAAGGTCAGAAAACCTTTGAACCACCCAGCAGGTGCAGCACAGAACAAGGGCTTCTCTCTTGGCCTTGAGAACACCCACTGCCCAGCGCTCCTTTGTGTACACACGTGGTGGAGGAAGGGTGCTGCATTCGGCTCCGTGAGAACTTCTCCGGGCCACGTAGTGTGAACGCAAGTAGATGAGCCCTACATCTCATGCCAGTCTCCTGTGCGAGTTGGACAAGGCGAACTCCCTGCTTGAATCCCGGGGTGGGTTAAGTACCCTCCGGGGAAGGATCGTTGCTTGGGACCCCGGGGCTGGTGTCGAGGTGACTGTTCTGTGCATCCACCTCGCAGCTGTTCTCTCTCCGCGGGTTCTCTCCGCCTGCTGCAGCCAAAAGGGACACAGCTTAGGGTAAAGATAAAAACCCGGGGTGTAAACGTTCTTGCCTAGCCCTCGCCCCAAGCACAAGCGTATATGCCTCTGGTCAAAGGCTTTCGCCACAAGCTGAACACGTTTGGTCTCATCTAAGCCTCTGAAGCCCGAGTTCACCCAGCTACGAATCAAACTTCAGGAGAGGTGCTCAGGGTGATGCGGACTGCCAAGCGTTTCACCAGGCAGCCCAGATCGAGTACAAACACTTGTGTTTTAAACGGGCAGAGGAAATGGTGTCAAGAGCGCGCCTCCATCTCCCGGGCGACGTACACGTTCTCTCCACGAGACGCAAGCCCTTCCTCCAGTGAGAAAGGCCTCTACACTCTACACCTCTTGCGCTCGCAGCACGCAGGTGCCACCCGCTCTGAACATCTTCCAAAGGCACAGGGGTCACGCAACGTGTGAACCACCGAGCGCGGGTGCAGCACACACCTAGGTCTTCGCTGTCGGCCTGAGAACACCCACGGCACAGGGCTTCTTTGGTTCACACACGTGGTAGCGGTCGGTGATGCCTTCTGCTCCGTGAAACCTTCTCGGGGACACAGAGCGTGAGCGCACGTAGATTAGCCCTACACCTCATCCCTCTTTCTTGAGTGAGTTGTACTGCTATAAGGCAAAACTCCCTGCTGGAATCTCGGTGTGGCTTAAGTATCCTCCGGGAAGCGATCGCTGCTAGAGACACTGTGCTGCTCTCTAGGATAACGGTCTGTGCCTCCACTGCGCTGCTGTTGTCTCCAAGTCGCTTGCGAAGGCCTTTTCGAAGAGGTTGCTCACAGTGTCGTTTCTTTAGAGCAACCCACAGGCATACGAGGATGCCGGTTCTGTGAAGGAAAATGCTCCCTGCCTCAGCCACTTGGGCGCCGTTTTGTACAGGAAAGGACACTCCGCCTCGGAGGCTCTTCCTTCCGGATTGCCACTCGCACTGGCGATGTCTCCTGAATCTCGCGGGGTTACGGTGCCGTCACAGGGTCCGTATCTCAGGCCTAGAACGGCAGAGCGTCCGGCAGCTTTGAAAGAGACCGTCGGCATTCTTCTGGCCTTCGGGGACGCTCCATGAGGAACAAGCTCCTCAGCAGCGTGCGTCTTTAGATCTTTCATGGCAGAACCTCTGTGGGCGACCTCATTCCTCCCCCCACGTGAGAGACACACACAACCTGCCATTAGGGGGTGGAAGGCTTTAGAGTCCAGCAGCGAGGCTGGCGCTCCCACTCAGCGTTCCTGCACGGAACTGAGCCCGGGTGCGTGAGACCGTGAGAGGGGGCAAAGACAGGCGTACCAGCGAGCTGTTCACGGTGCACGCTGACGCATCACCCTTCAAGCTCACGTTCCTTTCATGGAGAGAACACGAGGCCTTGATTGTGCTTTCCTGTGGTACGTAAACTTTGGTCGCGTCCCCTGGTGGGCACATCGGCTCAGGACTGCCCTGTCCCAAAGGCTCCAGGTGTGGAGCCCGACTGTTGGAGCTCAGCCTCACGTGGCTCTTTCACGGACGAGACCGGCTCGCAACGGGACCGTTCACGAGCTGGGGACCGTGCTGGCTGTTAGGAGTCGGCACACCAAGAGCCCTCCGAGGGAGAGGAGCTGCTGACGTTTGCCAGCACAGTCTCCAATTCCCAACTGCGACCATTCCCTGTAAGAGGCTCCCGAAAGCTTCGACGCAGTTTCTCAGTTAGCTATAAATGGAGGCCAGTCACTTGGCAGACTCCCCCAACGCCCGGCCTCCCAGGCTGCGATACAGACACGCCGACTGCTTCAGCCAACAGGGACAGCTTGGAGTAAAAGGGAGACTCCTACGTGTCAAAGTACTTGCGTGACGCTGGCCAGAAGCTCAAACATTTAGGGCAGGGCATAAGGGCACTTCGCCGCACGCGGAGCAAGTTGGTTCTCATCTCGCCTCTGAAAGCCGAGTTTAACCAGCTAGGAAGCAAACTTCGGGAAAGGTACTCAGGGTGCCGCCGTTTCAAAATTCTCTCACCAGACAGCCCAAATCGTGTACGCCTCTTTGTATTTTCCATGGGCAGGACAAAATGGTGTCAAACCCGCACGCCTCCAGCTGGGGGTGGGTTGGGGTGGGGTGGGGTGGGGTGGGGGTGGGGGTTGGGCGACGTACACTTTCTCCATGGGAAACAGGCCCACGCCTTCAGTGTGAAAGGCCTCTACGCCTCTCCGCTTTCGCAGCCCAGGCGCAGCCTCAGCTCTGAAAAGCTTCCAGAGCAGGAAGGTCAGAAAACCTTTGAACCACCCAGCAGGTGCAGCACAGAACAAGGGCTTCTCTCTTGGCCTTGAGAACACCCACTGCCCAGCGCTCCTTTGTGTACACACGTGGTGGAGGAAGGGTGCTGCATTCGGCTCCGTGAGAACTTCTCCGGGCCACGTAGTGTGAACGCAAGTAGATGAGCCCTACATCTCATGCCAGTCTCCTGTGCGAGTTGGACAAGGCGAACTCCCTGCTTGAATCCCGGGGTGGGTTAAGTACCCTCCGGGGAAGGATCGTTGCTTGGGACCCCGGGGCTGGTGTCGAGGTGACTGTTCTGTGCATCCACCTCGCAGCTGTTCTCTCTCCGCGGGTTCTCTCCGCCTGCTGCAGCCAAAAGGGACACAGCTTAGGGTAAAGATAAAAACCCGGGGTGTAAACGTTCTTGCCTAGCCCTCGCCCCAAGCACAAGCGTATATGCCTCTGGTCAAAGGCTTTCGCCACAAGCTGAACACGTTTGGTCTCATCTAAGCCTCTGAAGCCCGAGTTCACCCAGCTACGAATCAAACTTCAGGAGAGGTGCTCAGGGTGATGCGGACTGCCAAGCGTTTCACCAGGCAGCCCAGATCGAGTACAAACACTTGTGTTTTAAACGGGCAGAGGAAATGGTGTCAAGAGCGCGCCTCCATCTCCCGGGCGACGTACACGTTCTCTCCACGAGGCGCAAGCCCTTCCTCCAGTGTGAAAGGCCTCTACACTCTACACCTCTTGCGCTCGCAGCACGCAGGTGCCACCCGCTCTGAACATCTTCCAAAGGCACAGGGGTCACGCAACGTGTGAACCACCGAGCGCGGGTGCAGCACACACCTAGGTCTTCGCTGTCGGCCTGAGAACACCCACGGCACAGGGCTTCTTTGGTGCACACACGTGGTAGCGGTCGGTGATGCCTTCTGCTCCGTGAAACCTTCTCGGGGACACAGAGCGTGAGCGCACGTAGATTAGCCCTACACCTCATCCCTCTTTCTTGAGTGAGTTGTACTGCTATAAGGCAAAACTCCCTGCTGGAATCTCGGTGTGGCTTAAGTATCCTCCGGGAAGCGATCGCTGCTAGAGACACTGTGCTGCTCTCTAGGATAACGGTCTGTGCCTCCACTGCGCTGCTGTTGTCTCCAAGTCGCTTGCGAAGGCCTTTTCGAAGAGGTTGCTCACAGTGTCGTTTCTTTAGAGCAACCCACAGGCATACGAGGATGCCGGTTCTGTGAAGGAAAATGCTCCCTGCCTCAGCCACTTGGGCGCCGTTTTGTACAGGAAAGGACACTCCGCCTCGGAGGCTCTTCCTTCCGGATTGCCACTCGCACTGGCGATGTCTCCTGAATCTCGCGGGGTTACGGTGCCGTCACAGGGTCCGTATCTCAGGCCTAGAACGGCAGAGCATCCGGCAGCTTTGAAAGAGACCGTCGGCATTCTTCTGGCCTTCGGGGACGCTCCATGAGGAACAAGCTCCTCAGCAGCGTGCGTCTTTAGATCTTTCATGGCAGAACCTCTGTGGGCGACCTCATTCCTCCCCCCACGTGAGAGACACACACAACCTGCCATTAGGGGGTGGAAGGCTTTAGAGTCCAGCAGCGAGGCTGGCGCTCCCACTCAGCGTTCCTGCACGGAACTGAGCCCGGGTGCGTGAGACCGTGAGAGGGGGCAAAGACAGGCGTACCAGCGAGCTGTTCACGGTGCACGCTGACGCATCACCCTTCAAGCTCACGTTCCTTTCATGGAGAGAACACGAGGCCTTGATTGCGCTTTCCTGTGGTACGTAAACTTTGGTCGCGTCCCCTGGTGGGCACATCGGCTCAGGACTGCCCTGTCCCAAAGGCTCCAGGTGTGGAGCCCGACTGTTGGAGCTCAGCCTCACGTGGCTCTTTCACGGACGAGACCGGCTCGCAATGGGACCGTTCACGAGCTGGGGACCGTGCTGGCTGTTAGGAGTCGGCACACCAAGAGCCCTCCGAGGGAGAGGAGCTGCTGACGTTTGCCAGCACAGTCTCCAATTCCCAACTGCGACCATTCCCTGTAAGAGGCTCCCGAAAGCTTCGACGCAGTTTCTCAGTTAGCTATAAATGGAGGCCAGTCACTTGGCAGACTCCCCCAACGCCCGGCCTCCCAGGCTGCGATACAGACACGCCGACTGCTTCAGCCAACAGGGACAGCTTGGAGTAAAAGGGAGACTCCTACGTGTCAAAGTACTTGCGTGACGCTGGCCAGAAGCTCAAACATTTAGGGCAGGGCATCAGGGCACTTCGCCGCACGCGGAGCAAGTTTGTTCTCATCTCGCCTCTGAAAGCCGAGTTTAACCAGCTAGGAAGCAAACTTCGGGAAAGGTACTCAGGGTGCCGCCGCTTCAAAATTCTCTCACCAGACAGCCCAAATCGTGTACGCCTCTTTGTATTTTCCATGGGCAGGACAAAATGGTGTCAAACCCGCACGCCTCCAGCTGGCGGTGGGTTGGGGTGGGGTGGGGTGGGGTGGGGGTGGGGGTTGGGCGACGTACACTTTCTCCACGGGAAACAGGCCCACGCCTTCAGTGTGAAAGGCCTCTACGCCTCTCCGCTTTCGCAGCCCAGGCGCAGCCTCAGCTCTGAAAATCTTCCAGAGCAGGAAGGTCAGAAAACCTTTGAACCACCCAGCAGGTGCAGCACAGAACAAGGGCTTCTCTCTTGGCCTTGAGAACACCCACTGCCCAGCGCTCCTTTGTGTACACACGTGGTGGAGGAAGGGTGCTGCATTCGGCTCCGTGAGAACTTCTCCGGGCCACGTAGTGTGAACGCAAGTAGATGAGCCCTACATCTCATGCCAGTCTCCTGTGCGAGTTGGACAAGGCGAACTCCCTGCTTGAATCCCGGGGTGGGTTAAGTACCCTCCGGGGAAGGATCGTTGCTTGGGACCCCGGGGCTGGTGTCGAGGTGACTGTTCTGTGCATCCACCTCGCAGCTGTTCTCTCTCCGCGGGTTCTCTCCGCCTGCTGCAGCCAAAAGGGACACAGCTTAGGGTAAAGATAAAAACCCGGGGTGTAAACGTTCTTGCCTAGCCCTCGCCCCAAGCACAAGCGTATATGCCTCTGGTCAAAGGCTTTCGCCACAAGCTGAACACGTTTGGTCTCATCTAAGCCTCTGAAGCCCGAGTTCACCCAGCTACGAATCAAACTTCAGGAGAGGTGCTCAGGGTGATGCGGACTGCCAAGCGTTTCACCAGGCAGCCCAGATCGAGTACAAACACTTGTGTTTTAAACGGGCAGAGGAAATGGTGTCAAGAGCGCGCCTCCATCTCCCGGGCGACGTACACGTTCTCTCCACGAGACGCAAGCCCTTCCTCCAGTGTGAAAGGCCTCTACACTCTACACCTCTTGCGCTCGCAGCACGCAGGTGCCACCCGCTCTGAACATCTTCCAAAGGCACAGGGGTCACGCAACGTGTGAACCACCGAGCGCGGGTGCAGCACACACCTAGGTCTTCGCTGTCGGCCTGAGAACACCCACGGCACAGGGCTTCTCTGGTGCACACACGTGGTAGCGGTCGGTGATGCCTTCTGCTCCGTGAAACCTTCTCGGGGACACAGAGCGTGAGCGCACGTAGATTAGCCCTACACCTCATCCCTCTTTCTTGAGTGAGTTGTACTGCTATAAGGCAAAACTCCCTGCTGGAATCTCGGTGTGGCTTAAGTATCCTCCGGGAAGCGATCGCTGCTAGAGACACTGTGCTGCTCTCTAGGATAACGGTCTGTGCCTCCACTGCGCTGCTGTTGTCTCCAAGTCGCTTGCGAAGGCCTTTTCGAAGAGGTTGCTCACAGTGTCGTTTCTTTAGAGCAACCCACAGGCATACGAGGATGCCGGTTCTGTGAAGGAAAATGCTCCCTGCCTCAGCCACTTGGGCGCCGTTTTGTACAGGAAAGGACACTCCGCCTCGGAGGCTCTTCCTTCCGGATTGCCACTCGCACTGGCGATGTCTCCTGAATCTCGCGGGGTTACGGTGCCGTCACAGGGTCCGTATCTCAGGCCTAGAACGGCAGAGCGTCCGGCAGCTTTGAAAGAGACCGTCGGCATTCTTCTGGCCTTCGGGGACGCTCCATGAGGAACAAGCTCCTCAGCAGCGTGCGTCTTTAGATCTTTCATGGCAGAACCTCTGTGGGCGACCTCATTCCTCCCCCCACGTGAGAGACACACACAACCTGCCATTAGGGGGTGGAAGGCTTTAGAGTCCAGCAGCGAGGCTGGCGCTCCCACTCAGCGTTCCTGCACGGAACTGAGCCCGGGTGCGTGAGACCGTGAGAGGGGGCAAAGACAGGCGTACCAGCGAGCTGTTCACGGTGCACGCTGACGCATCACCCTTCAAGCTCACGTTCCTTTCATGGAGAGAACACGAGGCCTTGATTGCGCTTTCCTGTGGTACGTAAACTTTGGTCGCGTCCCCTGGTGGGCACATCGGCTCAGGACTGCCCTGTCCCAAAGGCTCCAGGTGTGGAGCCCGACTGTTGGAGCTCAGCCTCACGTGGCTCTTTCACGGACGAGACCGGCTCGCAATGGGACCGTTCACGAGCTGGGGACCGTGCTGGCTGTTAGGAGTCGGCACACCAAGAGCCCTCCGAGGGAGAGGAGCTGCTGACGTTTGCCAGCACAGTCTCCAATTCCCAACTGCGACCATTCCCTGTAAGAGGCTCCCGAAAGCTTCGACGCAGTTTCTCAGTTAGCTATAAATGGAGGCCAGTCACTTGGCAGACTCCCCCAACGCCCGGCCTCCCAGGCTGCGATACAGACACGCCGACTGCTTCAGCCAACAGGGACAGCTTGGAGTAAAAGGGAGACTCCTACGTGTCAAAGTACTTGCGTGACGCTGGCCAGAAGCTCAAACATTTAGGGCAGGGCATCAGGGCACTTCGCCGCACGCGGAGCAAGTTTGTTCTCATCTCGCCTCTGAAAGCCGAGTTTAACCAGCTAGGAAGCAAACTTCGGGAAAGGTACTCAGGGTGCCGCCGCTTCAAAATTCTCTCACCAGACAGCCCAAATCGTGTACGCCTCTTTGTATTTTCCATGGGCAGGACAAAATGGTGTCAAACCCGCACGCCTCCAGCTGGGGGTGGGTTGGGGTGGGGTGGGGTGGGGTGGGGGTGGGTGTTGGGCGACGTACACTTTCTCCACGGGAAACAGGCCCACGCCTTCAGTGTGAAAGGCCTCTACGCCTCTCCGCTTTCGCAGCCCAGGCGCAGCCTCAGCTCTGAAAAGCTTCCAGAGCAGGAAGGTCAGAAAACCTTTGAACCACCCAGCAGGTGCAGCACAGAACAAGGGCTTCTCTCTTGGCCTTGAGAACACCCACTGCCCAGCGCTCCTTTGTGTACACACGTGGTGGAGGAAGGGTGCTGCATTCGGCTCCGTGAGAACTTCTCCGGGCCACGTAGTGTGAACGCAAGTAGATGAGCCCTACATCTCATGCCAGTCTCCTGTGCGAGTTGGACAAGGCGAACTCCCTGCTTGAATCCCGGGGTGGGTTAAGTACCCTCCGGGGAAGGATCGTTGCTTGGGACCCCGGGGCTGGTGTCGAGGTGACTGTTCTGTGCATCCACCTCGCAGCTGTTCTCTCTCCGCGGGTTCTCTCCGCCTGCTGCAGCCAAAAGGGACACAGCTTAGGGTAAAGATAAAAACCCGGGGTGTAAACGTTCTTGCCTAGCCCTCGCCCCAAGCACAAGCGTATATGCCTCTGGTCAAAGGCTTTCGCCACAAGCTGAACACGTTTGGTCTCATCTAAGCCTCTGAAGCCCGAGTTCACCCAGCTACGAATCAAACTTCAGGAGAGGTGCTCAGGGTGATGCGGACTGCCAAGCGTTTCACCAGGCAGCCCAGATCGAGTACAAACACTTGTGTTTTAAACGGGCCGAGGAAATGGTGTCAAGAGCGTGCCTCCATCTCCCGGGCGACGTACACGTTCTCTCCACGAGACGCAAGCCCTTCCTCCAGTGTGAAAGGCCTCTACACTCTACACCTCTTGCGCTCGCAGCACGCAGGTGCCACCCGCTCTGAACATCTTCCAAAGGCACAGGGGTCACGCAACGTGTGAACCACCGAGCGCGGGTGCAGCACACACCTAGGTCTTCGCTGTCGGCCTGAGAACACCCACGGCACAGGGCTTCTTTGGTGCACACACGTGGTAGCGGTCGGTGATGCCTTCTGCTCCGTGAAACCTTCTCGGGGACACAGAGCGTGAGCGCACGTAGATTAGCCCTACACCTCATCCCTCTTTCTTGAGTGAGTTGTACTGCTATAAGGCAAAACTCCCTGCTGGAATCTCGGTGTGGCTTAAGTATCCTCCGGGAAGCGATCGCTGCTAGAGACACTGTGCTGCTCTCTAGGATAACGGTCTGTGCCTCCACTGCGCTGCTGTTGTCTCCAAGTCGCTTGCGAAGGCCTTTTCGAAGAGGTTGCTCACAGTGTCGTTTCTTTAGAGCAACCCACAGGCATACGAGGATGCCGGTTCTGTGAAGGAAAATGCTCCCTGCCTCAGCCACTTGGGCGCCGTTTTGTACAGGAAAGGACACTCCGCCTTGGAGGCTCTTCCTTCCGGATTGCCACTCGCACTGGCGATGTCTCCTGAATCTCGCGGGGTTACGGTGCCGTCACAGGGTCCGTATCTCAGGCCTAGAACGGCAGAGCGTCCGGCAGCTTTGAAAGAGACCGTCGGCATTCTTCTGGCCTTCGGGGACGCTCCATGAGGAACAAGCTCCTCAGCAGCGTGCGTCTTTAGATCTTTCATGGCAGAACCTCTGTGGGCGACCTCATTCCTCCCCCCACGTGAGAGACACACACAACCTGCCATTAGGGGGTGGAAGGCTTTAGAGTCCAGCAGCGAGGCTGGCGCTCCCACTCAGCGTTCCTGCACGGAACTGAGCCCGGGTGCGTGAGACCGTGAGAGGGGGCAAAGACAGGCGTACCAGCGAGCTGTTCACGGTGCACGCTGACGCATCACCCTTCAAGCTCACGTTCCTTTCATGGAGAGAACACGAGGCCTTGATTGCGCTTTCCTGTGGTACGTAAACTTTGGTCGCGTCCCCTGGTGGGCACATCGGCTCAGGACTGCCCTGTCCCAAAGGCTCCAGGTGTGGAGCCCGACTGTTGGAGCTCAGCCTCACGTGGCTCTTTCACGGACGAGACCGGCTCGCAATGGGACCGTTCACGAGCTGGGGACCGTGCTGGCTGTTAGGAGTCGGCACACCAAGAGCCCTCCGAGGGAGAGGAGCTGCTGACGTTTGCCAGCACAGTCTCCAATTCCCAACTGCGACCATTCCCTGTAAGAGGCTCCCGAAAGCTTCGACGCAGTTTCTCAGTTAGCTATAAATGGAGGCCAGTCACTTGGCAGACTCCCCCAACGCCCGGCCTCCCAGGCTGCGATACAGACACGCCGACTGCTTCAGCCAACAGGGACAGCTTGGAGTAAAAGGGAGACTCCTACGTGTCAAAGTACTTGCGTGACGCTGGCCAGAAGCTCAAACATTTAGGGCAGGGCATCAGGGCACTTCGCCGCACGCGGAGCAAGTTTGTTCTCATCTCGCCTCTGAAAGCCGAGTTTAACCAGCTAGGAAGCAAACTTCGGGAAAGGTACTCAGGGTGCCGCCGCTTCAAAATTCTCTCACCAGACAGCCCAAATCGTGTACGCCTCTTTGTATTTTCCATGGGCAGGACAAAATGGTGTCAAACCCGCACGCCTCCAGCTGGGGGTGGGTTGGGGTGGGGTGGGGTGGGGTGGGGGTGGGTGTTGGGCGACGTACACTTTCTCCACGGGAAACAGGCCCACGCCTTCAGTGTGAAAGGCCTCTACGCCTCTCCGCTTTCGCAGCCCAGGCGCAGCCTCAGCTCTGAAAAGCTTCCAGAGCAGGAAGGTCAGAAAACCTTTGAACCACCCAGCAGGTGCAGCACAGAACAAGGGCTTCTCTCTTGGCCTTGAGAACACCCACTGCCCAGCGCTCCTTTGTGTACACACGTGGTGGAGGAAGGGTGCTGCATTCGGCTCCGTGAGAACTTCTCCGGGCCACGTAGTGTGAACGCAAGTAGATGAGCCCTACATCTCATGCCAGTCTCCTGTGCGAGTTGGACAAGGCGAACTCCCTGCTTGAATCCCGGGGTGGGTTAAGTACCCTCCGGGGAAGGATCGTTGCTTGGGACCCCGGGGCTGGTGTCGAGGTGACTGTTCTGTGCATCCACCTCGCAGCTGTTCTCTCTCCGCGGGTTCTCTCCGCCTGCTGCAGCCAAAAGGGACACAGCTTAGGGTAAAGATAAAAACCCGGGGTGTAAACGTTCTTGCCTAGCCCTCGCCCCAAGCACAAGCGTATATGCCTCTGGTCAAAGGCTTTCGCCACAAGCTGAACACGTTTGGTCTCATCTAAGCCTCTGAAGCCCGAGTTCACCCAGCTACGAATCAAACTTCAGGAGAGGTGCTCAGGGTGATGCGGACTGCCAAGCGTTTCACCAGGCAGCCCAGATCGAGTACAAACACTTGTGTTTTAAACGGGCCGAGGAAATGGTGTCAAGAGCGCGCCTCCATCTCCCGGGCGACGTACACGTTCTCTCCACGAGACGCAAGCCCTTCCTCCAGTGTGAAAGGCCTCTACACTCTACACCTCTTGCGCTCGCAGCACGCAGGTGCCACCCGCTCTGAACATCTTCCAAAGGCACAGGGGTCACGCAACGTGTGAACCACCGAGCGCGGGTGCAGCACACACCTAGGTCTTCGCTGTCGGCCTGAGAACACCCACGGCACAGGGCTTCTTTGGTGCACACACGTGGTAGCGGTCGGTGATGCCTTCTGCTCCGTGAAACCTTCTCGGGGACACAGAGCGTGAGCGCACGTAGATTAGCCCTACACCTCATCCCTCTTTCTTGAGTGAGTTGTACTGCTATAAGGCAAAACTCCCTGCTGGAATCTCGGTGTGGCTTAAGTATCCTCCGGGAAGCGATCGCTGCTAGAGACACTGTGCTGCTCTCTAGGATAACGGTCTGTGCCTCCACTGCGCTGCTGTTGTCTCCAAGTCGCTTGCGAAGGCCTTTTCGAAGAGGTTGCTCACAGTGTCGTTTCTTTAGAGCAACCCACAGGCATACGAGGATGCCGGTTCTGTGAAGGAAAATGCTCCCTGCCTCAGCCACTTGGGCGCCGTTTTGTACAGGAAAGGACACTCCGCCTTGGAGGCTCTTCCTTCCGGATTGCCACTCGCACTGGCGATGTCTCCTGAATCTCGCGGGGTTACGGTGCCGTCACAGGGTCCGTATCTCAGGCCTAGAACGGCAGAGCGTCCGGCAGCTTTGAAAGAGACCGTCGGCATTCTTCTGGCCTTCGGGGACGCTCCATGAGGAACAAGCTCCTCAGCAGCGTGCGTCTTTAGATCTTTCATGGCAGAACCTCTGTGGGCGACCTCATTCCTCCCCCCACGTGAGAGACACACACAACCTGCCATTAGGGGGTGGAAGGCTTTAGAGTCCAGCAGCGAGGCTGGCGCTCCCACTCAGCGTTCCTGCACGGAACTGAGCCCGGGTGCGTGAGACCGTGAGAGGGGGCAAAGACAGGCGTACCAGCGAGCTGTTCACGGTGCACGCTGACGCATCACCCTTCAAGCTCACGTTCCTTTCATGGAGAGAACACGAGGCCTTGATTGCGCTTTCCTGTGGTACGTAAACTTTGGTCGCGTCCCCTGGTGGGCACATCGGCTCAGGACTGCCCTGTCCCAAAGGCTCCAGGTGTGGAGCCCGACTGTTGGAGCTCAGCCTCACGTGGCTCTTTCACGGACGAGACCGGCTCGCAATGGGACCGTTCACGAGCTGGGGACCGTGCTGGCTGTTAGGAGTCGGCACACCAAGAGCCCTCCGAGGGAGAGGAGCTGCTGACGTTTGCCAGCACAGTCTCCAATTCCCAACTGCGACCATTCCCTGTAAGAGGCTCCCGAAAGCTTCGACGCAGTTTCTCAGTTAGCTATAAATGGAGGCCAGTCACTTGGCAGACTCCCCCAACGCCCGGCCTCCCAGGCTGCGATACAGACACGCCGACTGCTTCAGCCAACAGGGACAGCTTGGAGTAAAAGGGAGACTCCTACGTGTCAAAGTACTTGCGTGACGCTGGCCAGAAGCTCAAACATTTAGGGCAGGGCATCAGGGCACTTCGCCGCACGCGGAGCAAGTTTGTTCTCATCTCGCCTCTGAAAGCCGAGTTTAACCAGCTAGGAAGCAAACTTCGGGAAAGGTACTCAGGGTGCCGCCGCTTCAAAATTCTCTCACCAGACAGCCCAAATCGTGTACGCCTCTTTGTATTTTCCATGGGCAGGACAAAATGGTGTCAAACCCGCACGCCTCCAGCTGGGGGTGGGTTGGGGTGGGGTGGGGTGGGGTGGGGGTGGGTGTTGGGCGACGTACACTTTCTCCACGGGAAACAGGCCCACGCCTTCAGTGTGAAAGGCCTCTACGCCTCTCCGCTTTCGCAGCCCAGGCGCAGCCTCAGCTCTGAAAAGCTTCCAGAGCAGGAAGGTCAGAAAACCTTTGAACCACCCAGCAGGTGCAGCACAGAACAAGGGCTTCTCTCTTGGCCTTGAGAACACCCACTGCCCAGCGCTCCTTTGTGTACACACGTGGTGGAGGAAGGGTGCTGCATTCGGCTCCGTGAGAACTTCTCCGGGCCACGTAGTGTGAACGCAAGTAGATGAGCCCTACATCTCATGCCAGTCTCCTGTGCGAGTTGGACAAGGCGAACTCCCTGCTTGAATCCCGGGGTGGGTTAAGTACCCTCCGGGGAAGGATCGTTGCTTGGGACCCCGGGGCTGGTGTCGAGGTGACTGTTCTGTGCATCCACCTCGCAGCTGTTCTCTCTCCGCGGGTTCTCTCCGCCTGCTGCAGCCAAAAGGGACACAGCTTAGGGTAAAGATAAAAACCCGGGGTGTAAACGTTCTTGCCTAGCCCTCGCCCCAAGCACAAGCGTATATGCCTCTGGTCAAAGGCTTTCGCCACAAGCTGAACACGTTTGGTCTCATCTAAGCCTCTGAAGCCCGAGTTCACCCAGCTACGAATCAAACTTCAGGAGAGGTGCTCAGGGTGATGCGGACTGCCAAGCGTTTCACCAGGCAGCCCAGATCGAGTACAAACACTTGTGTTTTAAACGGGCAGAGGAAATGGTGTCAAGAGCGCGCCTCCATCTCCCGGGCGACGTACACGTTCTCTCCACGAGACGCAAGCCCTTCCTCCAGTGTGAAAGGCCTCTACACTCTACACCTCTTGCGCTCGCAGCACGCAGGTGCCACCCGCTCTGAACATCTTCCAAAGGCACAGGGGTCACGCAACGTGTGAACCACCGAGCGCGGGTGCAGCACACACCTAGGTCTTCGCTGTCGGCCTGAGAACACCCACGGCACAGGGCTTCTTTGGTGCACACACGTGGTAGCGGTCGGTGATGCCTTCTGCTCCGTGAAACCTTCTCGGGGACACAGAGCGTGAGCGCACGTAGATTAGCCCTACACCTCATCCCTCTTTCTTGAGTGAGTTGTACTGCTATAAGGCAAAACTCCCTGCTGGAATCTCGGTGTGGCTTAAGTATCCTCCGGGAAGCGATCGCTGCTAGAGACACTGTGCTGCTCTCTAGGATAACGGTCTGTGCCTCCACTGCGCTGCTGTTGTCTCCAAGTCGCTTGCGAAGGCCTTTTCGAAGAGGTTGCTCACAGTGTCGTTTCTTTAGAGCAACCCACAGGCATACGAGGATGCCGGTTCTGTGAAGGAAAATGCTCCCTGCCTCAGCCACTTGGGCGCCGTTTTGTACAGGAAAGGACACTCCGCCTTGGAGGCTCTTCCTTCCGGATTGCCACTCGCACTGGCGATGTCTCCTGAATCTCGCGGGGTTACGGTGCCGTCACAGGGTCCGTATCTCAGGCCTAGAACGGCAGAGCGTCCGGCAGCTTTGAAAGAGACCGTCGGCATTCTTCTGGCCTTCGGGGACGCTCCATGAGGAACAAGCTCCTCAGCAGCGTGCGTCTTTAGATCTTTCATGGCAGAACCTCTGTGGGCGACCTCATTCCTCCCCCCACGTGAGAGACACACACAACCTGCCATTAGGGGGTGGAAGGCTTTAGAGTCCAGCAGCGAGGCTGGCGCTCCCACTCAGCGTTCCTGCACGGAACTGAGCCCGGGTGCGTGAGACCGTGAGAGGGGGCAAAGACAGGCGTACCAGCGAGCTGTTCACGGTGCACGCTGACGCATCACCCTTCAAGCTCACGTTCCTTTCATGGAGAGAACACGAGGCCTTGATTGCGCTTTCCTGTGGTACGTAAACTTTGGTCGCGTCCCCTGGTGGGCACATCGGCTCAGGACTGCCCTGTCCCAAAGGCTCCAGGTGTGGAGCCCGACTGTTGGAGCTCAGCCTCACGTGGCTCTTTCACGGACGAGACCGGCTCGCAATGGGACCGTTCACGAGCTGGGGACCGTGCTGGCTGTTAGGAGTCGGCACACCAAGAGCCCTCCGAGGGAGAGGAGCTGCTGACGTTTGCCAGCACAGTCTCCAATTCCCAACTGCAACCATTCCCTGTAAGAGGCTCCCGAAAGCTTCGACGCAGTTTCTCAGTTAGCTATAAATGGAGGCCAGTCACTTGGCAGACTCCCCCAACGCCCGGCCTCCCAGGCTGCGATACAGACACGCCGACTGCTTCAGCCAACAGGGACAGCTTGGAGTAAAAGGGAGACTCCTACGTGTCAAAGTACTTGCGTGACGCTGGCCAGAAGCTCAAACATTTAGGGCAGGGCATCAGGGCACTTCGCCGCACGCGGAGCAAGTTTGTTCTCATCTCGCCTCTGAAAGCCG
This sequence comes from Orcinus orca, assembly GCF_937001465.1. Taxonomy (NCBI): domain Eukaryota; kingdom Metazoa; phylum Chordata; class Mammalia; order Artiodactyla; family Delphinidae; genus Orcinus; species Orcinus orca. Next base: position 780,042 of record NW_026043958.1, on the reverse strand, counting down.
AGTTTAACCAGCTAGGAAGCAAACTTCGGGAAAGGTACTCAGGGTGCCGCCGCTTCAAAATTCTCTCACCAGACAGCCCAAATCGTGTACGCCTCTTTGTATTTTCCATGGGCAGGACAAAATGGTGTCAAACCCGCACGCCTCCAGCTGGGGGTGGGTTGGGGTGGGGTGGGGTGGGGTGGGGGTGGGTGTTGGGCGACGTACACTTTCTCCACGGGAAACAGGCCCACGCCTTCAGTGTGAAAGGCCTCTACGCCTCTCCGCTTTCGCAGCCCAGGCGCAGCCTCAGCTCTGAAAAGCTTCCAGAGCAGGAAGGTCAGAAAACCTTTGAACCACCCAGCAGGTGCAGCACAGAACAAGGGCTTCTCTCTTGGCCTTGAGAACACCCACTGCCCAGCGCTCCTTTGTGTACACACGTGGTGGAGGAAGGGTGCTGCATTCGGCTCCGTGAGAACTTCTCCGGGCCACGTAGTGTGAACGCAAGTAGATGAGCCCTACATCTCATGCCAGTCTCCTGTGCGAGTTGGACAAGGCGAACTCCCTGCTTGAATCCCGGGGTGGGTTAAGTACCCTCCGGGGAAGGATCGTTGCTTGGGACCCCGGGGCTGGTGTCGAGGTGACTGTTCTGTGCATCCACCTCGCAGCTGTTCTCTCTCCGCGGGTTCTCTCCGCCTGCTGCAGCCAAAAGGGACACAGCTTAGGGTAAAGATAAAAACCCGGGGTGTAAACGTTCTTGCCTAGCCCTCGCCCCAAGCACAAGCGTATATGCCTCTGGTCAAAGGCTTTCGCCACAAGCTGAACACGTTTGGTCTCATCTAAGCCTCTGAAGCCCGAGTTCACCCAGCTACGAATCAAACTTCAGGAGAGGTGCTCAGGGTGATGCGGACTGCCAAGCGTTTCACCAGGCAGCCCAGATCGAGTACAAACACTTGTGTTTTAAACGGGCAGAGGAAATGGTGTCAAGAGCGCGCCTCCATCTCCCGGGCGACGTACACGTTCTCTCCACGAGACGCAAGCCCTTCCTCCAGTGTGAAAGGCCTCTACACTCTACACCTCTTGCGCTCGCAGCACGCAGGTGCCACCCGCTCTGAACATCTTCCAAAGGCACAGGGGTCACGCAACGTGTGAACCACCGAGCGCGGGTGCAGCACACACCTAGGTCTTCGCTGTCGGCCTGAGAACACCCACGGCACAGGGCTTCTTTGGTGCACACACGTGGTAGCGGTCGGTGATGCCTTCTGCTCCGTGAAACCTTCTCGGGGACACAGAGCGTGAGCGCACGTAGATTAGCCCTACACCTCATCCCTCTTTCTTGAGTGAGTTGTACTGCTATAAGGCAAAACTCCCTGCTGGAATCTCGGTGTGGCTTAAGTATCCTCCGGGAAGCGATCGCTGCTAGAGACACTGTGCTGCTCTCTAGGATAACGGTCTGTGCCTCCACTGCGCTGCTGTTGTCTCCAAGTCGCTTGCGAAGGCCTTTTCGAAGAGGTTGCTCACAGTGTCGTTTCTTTAGAGCAACCCACAGGCATACGAGGATGCCGGTTCTGTGAAGGAAAATGCTCCCTGCCTCAGCCACTTGGGCGCCGTTTTGTACAGGAAAGGACACTCCGCCTTGGAGGCTCTTCCTTCCGGATTGCCACTCGCACTGGCGATGTCTCCTGAATCTCGCGGGGTTACGGTGCCGTCACAGGGTCCGTATCTCAGGCCTAGAACGGCAGAGCGTCCGGCAGCTTTGAAAGAGACCGTCGGCATTCTTCTGGCCTTCGGGGACGCTCCATGAGGAACAAGCTCCTCAGCAGCGTGCGTCTTTAGATCTTTCATGGCAGAACCTCTGTGGGCGACCTCATTCCTCCCCCCACGTGAGAGACACACACAACCAGCCATTAGGGGGTGGAAGGCTTTAGAGTCCAGCAGCGAGGCTGGCGCTCCCACTCAGCGTTCCTGCACGGAACTGAGCCCGGGTGCGTGAGACCGTGAGAGGGGGCAAAGACAGGCGTACCAGCGAGCTGTTCACGGTGCACGCTGACGCATCACCCTTCAAGCTCACGTTCCTTTCATGGAGAGAACACGAGGCCTTGATTGCGCTTTCCTGTGGTACGTAAACTTTGGTCGCGTCCCCTGGTGGGCACATCGGCTCAGGACTGCCCTGTCCCAAAGGCTCCAGGTGTGGAGCCCGACTGTTGGAGCTCAGCCTCACGTGGCTCTTTCACGGACGAGACCGGCTCGCAATGGGACCGTTCACGAGCTGGGGACCGTGCTGGCTGTTAGGAGTCGGCACACCAAGAGCCCTCCGAGGGAGAGGAGCTGCTGACGTTTGCCAGCACAGTCTCCAATTCCCAACTGCAACCATTCCCTGTAAGAGGCTCCCGAAAGCTTCGACGCAGTTTCTCAGTTAGCTATAAATGGAGGCCAGTCACTTGGCAGACTCCCCCAACGCCCGGCCTCCCAGGCTGCGATACAGACACGCCGACTGCTTCAGCCAACAGGGACAGCTTGGAGTAAAAGGGAGACTCCTACGTGTCAAAGTACTTGCGTGACGCTGGCCAGAAGCTCAAACATTTAGGGCAGGGCATCAGGGCACTTCGCCGCACGCGGAGCAAGTTTGTTCTCATCTCGCCTCTGAAAGCCGAGTTTAACCAGCTAGGAAGCAAACTTCGGGAAAGGTACTCAGGGTGCCGCCGCTTCAAAATTCTCTCACCAGACAGCCCAAATCGTGTACGCCTCTTTGTATTTTCCATGGGCAGGACAAAATGGTGTCAAACCCGCACGCCTCCAGCTGGGGGTGGGTTGGGGTGGGGTGGGGTGGGGTGGGGGTGGGGGTTGGGCGACGTACACTTTCTCCACGGGAAACAGGCCCACGCCTTCAGTGTGAAAGGCCTCTACGCCTCTCCGCTTTCGCAGCCCAGGCGCAGCCTCAGCTCTGAAAAGCTTCCAGAGCAGGAAGGTCAGAAAACCTTTGAACCACCCAGCAGGTGCAGCACAGAACAAGGGCTTCTCTCTTGGCCTTGAGAACACCCACTGCCCAGCGCTCCTTTGTGTACACACGTGGTGGAGGAAGGGTGCTGCATTCGGCTCCGTGAGAACTTCTCCGGGCCACGTAGTGTGAACGCAAGTAGATGAGCCCTACATCTCATGCCAGTCTCCTGTGCGAGTTGGACAAGGCGAACTCCCTGCTTGAATCCCGGGGTGGGTTAAGTACCCTCCGGGGAAGGATCGTTGCTTGGGACCCCGGGGCTGGTGTCGAGGTGACTGTTCTGTGCATCCACCTCGCAGCTGTTCTCTCTCCGCGGGTTCTCTCCGCCTGCTGCAGCCAAAAGGGACACAGCTTAGGGTAAAGATAAAAACCCGGGGTGTAAACGTTCTTGCCTAGCCCTCGCCCCAAGCACAAGCGTATATGCCTCTGGTCAAAGGCTTTCGCCACAAGCTGAACACGTTTGGTCTCATCTAAGCCTCTGAAGCCCGAGTTCACCCAGCTACGAATCAAACTTCAGGAGAGGTGCTCAGGGTGATGCGGACTGCCAAGCGTTTCACCAGGCAGCCCAGATCGAGTACAAACACTTGTGTTTTAAACGGGCAGAGGAAATGGTGTCAAGAGCGCGCCTCCATCTCCCGGGCGACGTACACGTTCTCTCCACGAGACGCAAGCCCTTCCTCCAGTGTGAAAGGCCTCTACACTCTACACCTCTTGCGCTCGCAGCACGCAGGTGCCACCCGCTCTGAACATCTTCCAAAGGCACAGGGGTCACGCAACGTGTGAACCACCGAGCGCGGGTGCAGCACACACCTAGGTCTTCGCTGTCGGCCTGAGAACACCCACGGCACAGGGCTTCTTTGGTGCACACACGTGGTAGCGGTCGGTGATGCCTTCTGCTCCGTGAAACCTTCTCGGGGACACAGAGCGTGAGCGCACGTAGATTAGCCCTACACCTCATCCCTCTTTCTTGAGTGAGTTGTACTGCTATAAGGCAAAACTCCCTGCTGGAATCTCGGTGTGGCTTAAGTATCCTCCGGGAAGCGATCGCTGCTAGAGACACTGTGCTGCTCTCTAGGATAACGGTCTGTGCCTCCACTGCGCTGCTGTTGTCTCCAAGTCGCTTGCGAAGGCCTTTTCGAAGAGGTTGCTCACAGTGTCGTTTCTTTAGAGCAACCCACAGGCATACGAGGATGCCGGTTCTGTGAAGGAAAATGCTCCCTGCCTCAGCCACTTGGGCGCCGTTTTGTACAGGAAAGGACACTCCGCCTTGGAGGCTCTTCCTTCCGGATTGCCACTCGCACTGGCGATGTCTCCTGAATCTCGCGGGGTTACGGTGCCGTCACAGGGTCCGTATCTCAGGCCTAGAACGGCAGAGCGTCCGGCAGCTTTGAAAGAGACCGTCGGCATTCTTCTGGCCTTCGGGGACGCTCCATGAGGAACAAGCTCCTCAGCAGCGTGCGTCTTTAGATCTTTCATGGCAGAACCTCTGTGGGCGACCTCATTCCTCCCCCCACGTGAGAGACACACACAACCTGCCATTAGGGGGTGGAAGGCTTTAGAGTCCAGCAGCGAGGCTGGCGCTCCCACTCAGCGTTCCTGCACGGAACTGAGCCCGGGTGCGTGAGACCGTGAGAGGGGGCAAAGACAGGCGTACCAGCGAGCTGTTCACGGTGCACGCTGACGCATCACCCTTCAAGCTCACGTTCCTTTCATGGAGAGAACACGAGGCCTTGATTGCGCTTTCCTGTGGTACGTAAACTTTGGTCGCGTCCCCTGGTGGGCACATCGGCTCAGGACTGCCCTGTCCCAAAGGCTCCAGGTGTGGAGCCCGACTGTTGGAGCTCAGCCTCACGTGGCTCTTTCACGGACGAGACCGGCTCGCAATGGGACCGTTCACGAGCTGGGGACCGTGCTGGCTGTTAGGAGTCGGCACACCAAGAGCCCTCCGAGGGAGAGGAGCTGCTGACGTTTGCCAGCACAGTCTCCAATTCCCAACTGCAACCATTCCCTGTAAGAGGCTCCCGAAAGCTTCGACGCAGTTTCTCAGTTAGCTATAAATGGAGGCCAGTCACTTGGCAGACTCCCCCAACGCCCGGCCTCCCAGGCTGCGATACAGACACGCCGACTGCTTCAGCCAACAGGGACAGCTTGGAGTAAAAGGGAGACTCCTACGTGTCAAAGTACTTGCGTGACGCTGGCCAGAAGCTCAAACATTTAGGGCAGGGCATCAGGGCACTTCGCCGCACGCGGAGCAAGTTTGTTCTCATCTCGCCTCTGAAAGCCGAGTTTAACCAGCTAGGAAGCAAACTTCGGGAAAGGTACTCAGGGTGCCGCCGCTTCAAAATTCTCTCACCAGACAGCCCAAATCGTGTACGCCTCTTTGTATTTTCCATGGGCAGGACAAAATGGTGTCAAACCCGCACGCCTCCAGCTGGGGGTGGGTTGGGGTGGGGTGGGGTGGGGTGGGGGTGGGTGTTGGGCGACGTACACTTTCTCCACGGGAAACAGGCCCACGCCTTCAGTGTGAAAGGCCTCTACGCCTCTCCGCTTTCGCAGCCCAGGCGCAGCCTCAGCTCTGAAAAGCTTCCAGAGCAGGAAGGTCAGAAAACCTTTGAACCACCCAGCAGGTGCAGCACAGAACAAGGGCTTCTCTCTTGGCCTTGAGAACACCCACTGCCCAGCGCTCCTTTGTGTACACACGTGGTGGAGGAAGGGTGCTGCATTCGGCTCCGTGAGAACTTCTCCGGGCCACGTAGTGTGAACGCAAGTAGATGAGCCCTACATCTCATGCCAGTCTCCTGTGCGAGTTGGACAAGGCGAACTCCCTGCTTGAATCCCGGGGTGGGTTAAGTACCCTCCGGGGAAGGATCGTTGCTTGGGACCCCGGGGCTGGTGTCGAGGTGACTGTTCTGTGCATCCACCTCGCAGCTGTTCTCTCTCCGCGGGTTCTCTCCGCCTGCTGCAGCCAAAAGGGACACAGCTTAGGGTAAAGATAAAAACCCGGGGTGTAAACGTTCTTGCCTAGCCCTCGCCCCAAGCACAAGCGTATATGCCTCTGGTCAAAGGCTTTCGCCACAAGCTGAACACGTTTGGTCTCATCTAAGCCTCTGAAGCCCGAGTTCACCCAGCTACGAATCAAACTTCAGGAGAGGTGCTCAGGGTGATGCGGACTGCCAAGCGTTTCACCAGGCAGCCCAGATCGAGTACAAACACTTGTGTTTTAAACGGGCAGAGGAAATGGTGTCAAGAGCGCGCCTCCATCTCCCGGGCGACGTACACGTTCTCTCCACGAGACGCAAGCCCTTCCTCCAGTGTGAAAGGCCTCTACACTCTACACCTCTTGCGCTCGCAGCACGCAGGTGCCACCCGCTCTGAACATCTTCCAAAGGCACAGGGGTCACGCAACGTGTGAACCACCGAGCGCGGGTGCAGCACACACCTAGGTCTTCGCTGTCGGCCTGAGAACACCCACGGCACAGGGCTTCTTTGGTGCACACACGTGGTAGCGGTCGGTGATGCCTTCTGCTCCGTGAAACCTTCTCGGGGACACAGAGCGTGAGCGCACGTAGATTAGCCCTACACCTCATCCCTCTTTCTTGAGTGAGTTGTACTGCTATAAGGCAAAACTCCCTGCTGGAATCTCGGTGTGGCTTAAGTATCCTCCGGGAAGCGATCGCTGCTAGAGACACTGTGCTGCTCTCTAGGATAACGGTCTGTGCCTCCACTGCGCTGCTGTTGTCTTCAAGTCGCTTGCGAAGGCCTTTTCGAAGAGGTTGCTCACAGTGTCGTTTCTTTAGAGCAACCCACAGGCATACGAGGATGCCGGTTCTGTGAAGGAAAATGCTCCCTGCCTCAGCCACTTGGGCGCCGTTTTGTACAGGAAAGGACACTCCGCCTTGGAGGCTCTTCCTTCCGGATTGCCACTCGCACTGGCGATGTCTCCTGAATCTCGCGGGGTTACGGTGCCGTCACAGGGTCCGTATCTCAGGCCTAGAACGGCAGAGCGTCCGGCAGCTTTGAAAGAGACCGTCGGCATTCTTCTGGCCTTCGGGGACGCTCCATGAGGAACAAGCTCCTCAGCAGCGTGCGTCTTTAGATCTTTCATGGCAGAACCTCTGTGGGCGACCTCATTCCTCCCCCCACGTGAGAGACACACACAACCTGCCATTAGGGGGTGGAAGGCTTTAGAGTCCAGCAGCGAGGCTGGCGCTCCCACTCAGCGTTCCTGCACGGAACTGAGCCCGGGTGCGTGAGACCGTGAGAGGGGGCAAAGACAGGCGTACCAGCGAGCTGTTCACGGTGCACGCTGACGCATCACCCTTCAAGCTCACGTTCCTTTCATGGAGAGAACACGAGGCCTTGATTGCGCTTTCCTGTGGTACGTAAACTTTGGTCGCGTCCCCTGGTGGGCACATCGGCTCAGGACTGCCCTGTCCCAAAGGCTCCAGGTGTGGAGCCCGACTGTTGGAGCTCAGCCTCACGTGGCTCTTTCACGGACGAGACCGGCTCGCAATGGGACCGTTCACGAGCTGGGGACCGTGCTGGCTGTTAGGAGTCGGCACACCAAGAGCCCTCCGAGGGAGAGGAGCTGCTGACGTTTGCCAGCACAGTCTCCAATTCCCAACTGCAACCATTCCCTGTAAGAGGCTCCCGAAAGCTTCGACGCAGTTTCTCAGTTAGCTATAAATGGAGGCCAGTCACTTGGCAGACTCCCCCAACGCCCGGCCTCCCAGGCTGCGATACAGACACGCCGACTGCTTCAGCCAACAGGGACAGCTTGGAGTAAAAGGGAGACTCCTACGTGTCAAAGTACTTGCGTGACGCTGGCCAGAAGCTCAAACATTTAGGGCAGGGCATCAGGGCACTTCGCCGCACGCGGAGCAAGTTTGTTCTCATCTCGCCTCTGAAAGCCGAGTTTAACCAGCTAGGAAGCAAACTTCGGGAAAGGTACTCAGGGTGCCGCCGCTTCAAAATTCTCTCACCAGACAGCCCAAATCGTGTACGCCTCTTTGTATTTTCCATGGGCAGGACAAAATGGTGTCAAACCCGCACGCCTCCAGCTGGGGGTGGGTTGGGGTGGGGTGGGGTGGGGTGGGGGTGGGTGTTGGGCGACGTACACTTTGTCCACGGGAAACAGGCCCACGTCTTCAGTGTGAAAGGCCTCTACGCCTCTCCGCTTTCGCAGCCCAGGCGCAGCCTCAGCTCTGAAAAGCTTCCAGAGCAGGAAGGTCAGAAAACCTTTGAACCACCCAGCAGGTGCAGCACAGAACAAGGGCTTCTCTCTTGGCCTTGAGAACACCCACTGCCCAGCGCTCCTTTGTGTACACACGTGGTGGAGGAAGGGTGCTGCATTCGGCTCCGTGAGAACTTCTCCGGGCCACGTAGTGTGAACGCAAGTAGATGAGCCCTACATCTCATGCCAGTCTCCTGTGCGAGTTGGACAAGGCGAACTCCCTGCTTGAATCCCGGGGTGGGTTAAGTACCCTCCGGGGAAGGATCGTTGCTTGGGACCCCGGGGCTGGTGTCGAGGTGACTGTTCTGTGCATCCACCTCGCAGCTGTTCTCTCTCCGCGGGTTCTCTCCGCCTGCTGCAGCCAAAAGGGACACAGCTTAGGGTAAAGATAAAAACCCGGGGTGTAAACATTCTTGCCTAGCCCTCGCCCCAAGCACAAGCGTATATGCCTCTGGTCAAAGGCTTTCGCCACAAGCTGAACACGTTTGGTCTCATCTAAGCCTCTGAAGCCCGAGTTCACCCAGTTACGAATCAAACTTCAGGAGAGGTGCTCAGGGTGATGCGGACTGCCAAGCGTTTCACCAGGCAGCCCAGATCGAGTACAAACACTTGTGTTTTAAACGGGCAGAGGAAATGGTGTCAAGAGCGCACCTCCATCTCCCGGGCGACGTACACGTTCTCTCCACGAGACGCAAGCCCTTCCTCCAGTGTGAAAGGCCTCTACACTCTACACCTCTTGCGCTCGCAGAACGCAGGTGCCACCCGCTCTGAACATCTTCCAAAGGCACAGGGGTCACGCAACGTGTGAACCACCGAGCGCGGGTGCAGCACACACCTAGGTCTTCGCTGTCGGCCTGAGAACACCCACGGCACAGGGCTTCTTTGGTGCACACACGTGGTAGCGGTCGGTGATGCCTTCTGCTCCGTGAAACCTTCTCGGGGACACAGAGCGTGAGCGCACGTAGATTAGCCCTACACCTCATCCCTCTTTCTTGAGTGAGTTGTACTGCTATAAGGCAAAACTCCCTGCTGGAATCTCGGTGTGGCTTAAGTATCCTCCGGGAAGCGATCGCTGCTAGAGACACTGTGCTGCTCTCTAGGATAACGGTCTGTGCCTCCACTGCGCTGCTGTTGTCTCCAAGTCGCTTGCGAAGGCCTTTTCGAAGAGGTTGCTCACAGTGTCGTTTCTTTAGAGCAACCCACAGGCATACGAGGATGCCGGTTCTGTGAAGGAAAATGCTCCCTGCCTCAGCCACTTGGGCGCCGTTTTGTACAGGAAAGGACACTCCGCCTTGGAGGCTCTTCCTTCCGGATTGCTACTCGCACTGGCGATGTCTCCTGAATCTCGCGGGGTTACGGTGCCGTCACAGGGTCCGTATCTCAGGCCTAGAACGGCAGAGCGTCCGGAAGCTTTGAAAGAGACCGTCGGCATTCTTCTGGCCTTCGGGGACGCTCCATGAGGAACAAGCTCCTCAGCAGCGTGCGTCTTTAGATCTTTCATGGCAGAACCTCTGTGGGCGACCTCATTCCTCCCCCCACGTGAGAGACACACACAACCAGCCATTAGGGGGTGGAAGGCTTTAGAGTCCAGCAGCGAGGCTGGCGCTCCCACTCAGCGTTCCTGCACGGAACTGAGCCCGGGTGCGTGAGACCGTGAGAGGGGGCAAAGACAGGCGTACCAGCGAGCTGTTCACGGTGCACGCTGACGCATCACCCTTCAAGCTCACGTTCCTTTCATGGAGAGAACACGAGGCCTTGATTGCGCTTTCCTGTGGTACGTAAACTTTGGTCGCGTCCCCTGGTGGGCACATCGGCTCAGGACTGCCCTGTCCCAAAGGCTCCAGGTGTGGAGCCCGACTGTTGGAGCTCAGCCTCACGTGGCTCTTTCACGGACGAGACCGGCTCGCAATGGGACCGTTCACGAGCTGGGGACCGTGCTGGCTGTTAGGAGTCGGCACACCAAGAGCCCTCCGAGGGAGAGGAGCTGCTGACGTTTGCCAGCACAGTCTCCAATTCCCAACTGCAACCATTCCCTGTAAGAGGCTCCCGAAAGCTTCGACGCAGTTTCTCAGTTAGCTATAAATGGAGGCCAGTCACTTGGCAGACTCCCCCAACGCCCAGCCTCCCAGGCTGCGATACAGACACGCCGACTGCTTCAGCCAACAGGGACAGCTTGGAGTAAAAGGGAGACTCCTACGTGTCAAAGTACTTGCGTGACGCTGGCCAGAAGCTCAAACATTTAGGGCAGGGCATCAGGGCACTTCGCCGCACGCGGAGCAAGTTTGTTCTCATCTCGCCTCTGAAAGCCGAGTTTAACCAGCTAGGAAGCAAACTTCGGGAAAGGTACTCAGGGTGCCGCCGCTTCAAAATTCTCTCACCAGACAGCCCAAATCGTGTACGCCTCTTTGTATTTTCCATGGGCAGGACAAAATGGTGTCAAACCCGCACGCCTCCAGCTGGGGGTGGGTTGGGGTGGGGTGGGGTGGGGTGGGGGTGGGGGTTGGGCGACGTACACTTTCTCCACGGGAAACAGGCCCACGCCTTCAGTGTGAAAGGCCTCTACGCCTCTCCGCTTTCGCAGCCCAGGCGCAGCCTCAGCTCTGAAAATCTTCCAGAGCAGGAAGGTCAGAAAAACTTTGAACCACCCAGCAGGTGCAGCACAGAACAAGGGCTTCTCTCTTGGCCTTGAGAACACCCACTGCCCAGCGCTCCTTTGTGTACACACGTGGTGGAGGAAGGGTGCTGCATTCGGCTCCGTGAGAACTTCTCCGGGCCACGTAGTGTGAACGCAAGTAGATGAGCCCTACATCTCATGCCAGTCTCCTGTGCGACTTGGACAAGGCGAACTCCCTGCTTGAATCCCGGGGTGGGTTAAGTACCCTCCGGGGAAGGATCGTTGCTTGGGACCCCGGGGCTGGTGTCGAGGTGACTGTTCTGTGCATCCACCTCGCAGCTGTTCTCTCTCCGCGGGTTCTCTCCGCCTGCTGCAGCCAAAAGGGACACAGCTTAGGGTAAAGATAAAAACCCGGGGTGTAAACATTCTTGCCTAGCCCTCGCCCCAAGCACAAGCGTATATGCCTCTGGTCAAAGGCTTTCGCCACAAGCTGAACACGTTTGGTCTCATCTAAGCCTCTGAAGCCCGAGTTCACCCAGCTACGAATCAAACTTCAGGAGAGGTGCTCAGGGTGATGCGGACTGCCAAGCGTTTCACCAGGCAGCCCAGATCGAGTACAAACACTTGTGTTTTAAACGGGCAGAGGAAATGGTGTCAAGAGCGCGCCTCCATCTCCCGGGCGACGTACACGTTCTCTCCACGAGACGCAAGCCCTTCCTCCAGTGTGAAAGGCCTCTACACTCTACACCTCTTGCGCTCGCAGCACGCAGGTGCCACCCGCTCTGAACATCTTCCAAAGGCACAGGGGTCACGCAACGTGTGAACCACCGAGCGCGGGTGCAGCACACACCTAGGCCTTCGCTGTCGGCCTGAGAACACCCACGACACAGGGCTTCTTTGGTGCACACACGTGGTAGTGGTCGGTGATGCCTTCTGCTCCGTGAAACCTTCTCGGGGACACAGAGCGTGAGCGCACGTAGATTAGCCCTACACCTCATCCCTCTTTCTTGAGTGAGTTGTACTGCTATAAGGCAAAACTCCCTGCTGGAATCTCGGTGTGGCTTAAGTATCCTCCGGGAAGCGATCGCTGCTAGAGACACTGTGCTGCTCTCTAGGATAACGGTCTGTGCCTCCACTGCGCTGCTGTTGTCTCCAAGTCGCTTGCGAAGGCCTTTTCGAAGAGGTTGCTCACAGTGTCGTTTCTTTAGAGCAACCCACAGGCATACGAGGATGCCGGTTCTGTGAAGGAAAATGCTCCCTGCCTCAGCCACTTGGGCGCCGTTTTGTACAGGAAAGGACACTCCGCCTTGGAGGCTCTTCCTTCCGGATTGCCACTCGCACTGGCGATGTCTCCTGAATCTCGCGGGGTTACGGTGCCGTCACAGGGTCCGTATCTCAGGCCTAGAACGGCAGAGCGTCCGGCAGCTTTGAAAGAGACCGTCGGCATTCTTCTGGCCTTCGGGGACGCTCCATGAGGAACAAGCTCCTCAGCAGCGTGCGTCTTTAGATCTTTCATGGCAGAACCTCTGTGGGCGACCTCATTCCTCCCCCCACGTGAGAGACACACACAACCTGCCATTAGGGGGTGGAAGGCTTTAGAGTCCAGCAGCGAGGCTGGCGCTCCCACTCAGCGTTCCTGCACGGAACTGAGCCCGGGTGCGTGAGACCGTGAGAGGGGGCAAAGACAGGCGTACCAGCGAGCTGTTCACGGTGCACGCTGACGCATCACCCTTCAAGCTCACGTTCCTTTCATGGAGAGAACACGAGGCCTTGATTGCGCTTTCCTGTGGTACGTAAACTTTGGTCGCGTCCCCTGGTGGGCACATCGGCTCAGGACTGCCCTGTCCCAAAGGCTCCAGGTGTGGAGCCCGACTGTTGGAGCTCAGCCTCACGTGGCTCTTTCACGGACGAGACCGGCTCGCAATGGGACCGTTCACGAGCTGGGGACCGTGCTGGCTGTTAGGAGTCGGCACACCAAGAGCCCTCCGAGGGAGAGGAGCTGCTGACGTTTGCCAGCACAGTCTCCAATTCCCAACTGCAACCATTCCCTGTAAGAGGCTCCCGAAAGCTTCGACGCAGTTTCTCAGTTAGCTATAAATGGAGGCCAGTCACTTGGCAGACTCCCCCAACGCCCGGCCTCCCAGGCTGCGATACAGACACGCCGACTGCTTCAGCCAACAGGGACAGCTTGGAGTAAAAGGGAGACTCCTACGTGTCAAAGTACTTGCGTGACGCTGGCCAGAAGCTCAAACATTTAGGGCAGGGCATCAGGGCACTTCGCCGCACGCGGAGCAAGTTTGTTCTCATCTCGCCTCTGAAAGCCGAGTTTAACCAGCTAGGAAGCAAACTTCGGGAAAGGTACTCAGGGTGCCGCCGCTTCAAAATTCTCTCACCAGACAGCCCAAATCGTGTACGCCTCTTTGTATTTTCCATGGGCAGGACAAAATGGTGTCAAACCCGCACGCCTCCAGCTGGGGGTGGGTTGGGGTGGGGTGGGTTGGGGTGGGGTGGGGTGGGGTGGGGGTGGGGGTTGGGCGACGTACACTTTCTCCATGGGAAACAGGCCCACGCCTTCAGTGTGAAAGGCCTCTACGCCTCTCCGCTTTCGCAGCCCAGGCGCAGCCTCAGCTCTGAAAAGCTTCCAGAGCAGGAAGGTCAGAAAACCTTTGAACCACCCAGCAGGTGCAGCACAGAACAAGGGCTTCTCTCTTGGCCTTGAGAACACCCACTGCCCAGCGCTCCTTTGTGTACACACGTGGTGGAGGAAGGGTGCTGCATTCGGCTCCGTGAGAACTTCTCCGGGCCACGTAGTGTGAACGCAAGTAGATGAGCCCTACATCTCATGCCAGTCTCCTGTGCGAGTTGGACAAGGCGAACTCCCTGCTTGAATCCCGGGGTGGGTTAAGTACCCTCCGGGGAAGGATCGTTGCTTGGGACCCCGGGGCTGGTGTCGAGGTGACTGTTCTGTGCATCCACCTCGCAGCTGTTCTCTCTCCGCGGGTTCTCTCCGCCTGCTGCAGCCAAAAGGGACACAGCTTAGGGTAAAGATAAAAACCCGGGGTGTAAACGTTCTTGCCTAGCCCTCGCCCCAAGCACAAGCGTATATGCCTCTGGTCAAAGGCTTTCGCCACAAGCTGAACACGTTTGGTCTCATCTAAGCCTCTGAAGCCCGAGTTCACCCAGCTACGAATCAAACTTCAGGAGAGGTGCTCAGGGTGATGCGGACTGCCAAGCGTTTCACCAGGCAGCCCAGATCGAGTACAAACACTTGTGTTTTAAACGGGCAGAGGAAATGGTGTCAAGAGCGCGCCTCCATCTCCCGGGCGACGTACACGTTCTCTCCACGAGACGCAAGCCCTTCCTCCAGTGTGAAAGGCCTCTACACTCTACACCTCTTGCGCTCGCAGCACGCAGGTGCCACCCGCTCTGAACATCTTCCAAAGGCACAGGGATCACGCAACGTGTGAACCACCGAGCGCGGGTGCAGCACACACCTAGGTCTTCGCTGTCGGCCTGAGAACACCCACGGCACAGGGCTTCTTTGGTTCACACACGTGGTAGCGGTCGGTGATGCCTTCTGCTCCGTGAAACCTTCTCGGGGACACAGAGCGTGAGCGCACGTAGATTAGCCCTACACCTCATCCCTCTTTCTTGAGTGAGTTGTACTGCTATAAGGCAAAACTCCCTGCTGGAATCTCGGTGTGGCTTAAGTATCCTCCGGGAAGCGATCGCTGCTAGAGACACTGTGCTGCTCTCTAGGATAACGGTCTGTGCCTCCACTGCGCTGCTGTTGTCTCCAAGTCGCTTGCGAAGGCCTTTTCGAAGAGGTTGCTCACAGTGTCGTTTCTTTAGAGCAACCCACAGGCATACGAGGATGCCGGTTCTGTGAAGGAAAATGCTCCCTGCCTCAGCCACTTGGGCGCCGTTTTGTACAGGAAAGGACACTCCGCCTTGGAGGCTCTTCCTTCCGGATTGCCACTCGCACTGGCGATGTCTCCTGAATCTCGCGGGGTTACGGTGCCGTCACAGGGTCCGTATCTCAGGCCTAGAACGGCAGAGCGTCCGGCAGCTTTGAAAGAGACTGTCGGCATTCTTCTGGCCTTCGGGGACGCTCCATGAGGAACAAGCTCCTCAGCAGCGTGCGTCTTTAGATCTTTCATGGCAGAACCTCTGTGGGCGACCTCATTCCTCCCCCCACGTGAGAGACACACACAACCTGCCATTAGGGGGTGGAAGGCTTTAGAGTCCAGCAGCGAGGCTGGCGCTCCCACTCAGCGTTCCTGCACGGAACTGAGCCCGGGTGCGTGAGACCGTGAGAGGGGGCAAAGACAGGCGTACCAGCGAGCTGTTCACGGTGCACGCTGACGCATCACCCTTCAAGCTCACGTTCCTTTCATGGAGAGAACACGAGGCCTTGATTGCGCTTTCCTGTGGTACGTAAACTTTGGTCGCGTCCCCTGGTGGGCACATCGGCTCAGGACTGCCCTGTCCCAAAGGCTCCAGGTGTGGAGCCCGACTGTTGGAGCTCAGCCTCACGTGGCTCTTTCACGGACGAGACCGGCTCGCAATGGGACCGTTCACGAGCTGGGGACCGTGCTGGCTGTTAGGAGTCGGCACACCAAGAGCCCTCCGAGGGAGAGGAGCTGCTGACGTTTGCCAGCACAGTCTCCAATTCCCAACTGCAACCATTCCCTGTAAGAGGCTCCCGAAAGCTTCGACGCAGTTTCTCAGTTAGCTATAAATGGAGGCCAGTCACTTGGCAGACTCCCCCAACGCCCGGCCTCCCAGGCTGCGATACAGACACGCCGACTGCTTCAGCCAACAGGGACAGCTTGGAGTAAAAGGGAGACTCCTACGTGTCAAAGTACTTGCGTGACGCTGGCCAGAAGCTCAAACATTTAGGGCAGGGCATCAGGGCACTTCGCCGCACGCGGAGCAAGTTTGTTCTCATCTCGCCTCTGAAAGCCGAGTTTAACCAGCTAGGAAGCAAACTTCGGGAAAGGTACTCAGGGTGCCGCCGCTTCAAAATTCTCTCACCAGACAGCCCAAATCGTGTACGCCTCTTTGTATTTTCCATGGGCAGGACAAAATGGTGTCAAACCCGCACGCCTCCAGCTGGGGGTGGGTTGGGGTGGGGTGGGGTGGGGTGGGGGTGGGGGTTGGGCGACGTACACTTTCTCCACGGGAAACAGGCCCACGCCTTCAGTGTGAAAGGCCTCTACGCCTCTCCGCTTTCGCAGCCCAGGCGCAGCCTCAGCTCTGAAAAGCTTCCAGAGCAGGAAGGTCAGAAAACCTTTGAACCACCCAGCAGGTGCAGCACAGAACAAGGGCTTCTCTCTTGGCCTTGAGAACACCCACTGCCCAGCGCTCCTTTGTGTACACACGTGGTGGAGGAAGGGTGCTGCATTCGGCTCCGTGAGAACTTCTCCGGGCCACGTAGTGTGAACGCAAGTAGATGAGCCCTACATCTCATGCCAGTCTCCTGTGCGAGTTGGACAAGGCGAACTCCCTGCTTGAATCCCGGGGTGGGTTAAGTACCCTCCGGGGAAGGATCGTTGCTTGGGACCCCGGGGCTGGTGTCGAGGTGACTGTTCTGTGCATCCACCTCGCAGCTGTTCTCTCTCCGCGGGTTCTCTCCGCCTGCTGCAGCCAAAAGGGACACAGCTTAGGGTAAAGATAAAAACCCGGGGTGTAAACGTTCTTGCCTAGCCCTCGCCCCAAGCACAAGCGTATATGCCTCTGGTCAAAGGCTTTCGCCACAAGCTGAACACGTTTGGTCTCATCTAAGCCTCTGAAGCCCGAGTTCACCCAGCTACGAATCAAACTTCAGGAGAGGTGCTCAGGGTGATGCGGACTGCCAAGCGTTTCACCAGGCAGCCCAGATCGAGTACAAACACTTGTGTTTTAAACGGGCAGAGGAAATGGTGTCAAGAGCGCGCCTCCATCTCCCGGGCGACGTACACGTTCTCTCCACGAGACGCAAGCCCTTCCTCCAGTGTGAAAGGCCTCTACACTCTACACCTCTTGCGCTCGCAGCACGCAGGTGCCACCCGCTCTGAACATCTTCCAAAGGCACAGGGGTCACGCAACGTGTGAACCACCGAGCGCGGGTGCAGCACACACCTAGGTCTTCGCTGTCGGCCTGAGAACACCCACGGCACAGGGCTTCTTTGGTGCACACACGTGGTAGCGGTCGGTGATGCCTTCTGCTCCGTGAAACCTTCTCGGGGACACAGAGCGTGAGCGCACGTAGATTAGCCCTACACCTCATCCCTCTTTCTTGAGTGAGTTGTACTGCTATAAGGCAAAACTCCCTGCTGGAATCTCGGTGTGGCTTAAGTATCCTCCGGGAAGCGATTGCTGCTAGAGACACGGTGCTGCTCTCTAGGATAACGGTCTGTGCCTCCACTGCGCTGCTGTTGTCTCCAAGTCGCTTGCGAAGGCCTTTTCGAAGAGGTTGCTCACAGTGTCGTTTCTTTAGAGCAACCCACAGGCATACGAGGATGCCGGTTCTGTGAAGGAAAATGCTCCCTGCCTCAGCCACTTGGGCGCCGTTTTGTACAGGAAAGGACACTCCGCCTTGGAGGCTCTTCCTTCCGGATTGCCACTCGCACTGGCGATGTCTCCTGAATCTCGCGGGGTTACGGTGTCGTCACAGGGTCCGTATCTCAGGCCTAGAACGGCAGAGCGTCCGGCAGCTTTGAAAGAGACCGTCGGCATTCTTCTGGCCTTCGGGGACGCTCCATGAGGAACAAGCTCCTCAGCAGCGTGCGTCTTTAGATCTTTCATGGCAGAACCTCTGTGGGCGACCTCATTCCTCCCCCCACGTGAGAGACACACACAACCTGCCATTAGGGGGTGGAAGGCTTTAGAGTCCAGCAGCGAGGCTGGCGCTCCCACTCAGCATTCCTGCACGGAACTGAGCCCGGGTGCGTGAGACCGTGAGAGGGGGCAAAGACAGGCGTACCAGCGAGCTGTTCACGGTGCACGCTGACGCATCACCCTTCAAGCTCACGTTCCTTTCATGGAGAGAACACGAGGCCTTGATTGCGCTTTCCTGTGGTACGTAAACTTTGGTCGCGTCCCCTGGTGGGCACATCGGCTCAGGACTGCCCTGTCCCAAAGGCTCCAGGTGTGGAGCCCGACTGTTGGAGCTCAGCCTCACGTGGCTCTTTCACGGACGAGACCGGCTCGCAATGGGACCGTTCACGAGCTGGGGACCGTGCTGGCTGTTAGGAGTCGGCACACCAAGAGCCCTCCGAGGGAGAGGAGCTGCTGACGTTTGCCAGCACAGTCTCCAATTCCCAACTGCAACCATTCCCTGTAAGAGGCTCCCGAAAGCTTCGACGCAGTTTCTCAGTTAGCTATAAATGGAGGCCAGTCACTTGGCAGACTCCCCCAACGCCCGGCCTCCCAGGCTGCGATACAGACACGCCGACTGCTTCAGCCAACAGGGACAGCTTGGAGTAAAAGGGAGACTCCTACGTGTCAAAGTACTTGCGTGACGCTGGCCAGAAGCTCAAACATTTAGGGCAGGGCATCAGGGCACTTCGCCGCACGCGGAGCAAGTTTGTTCTCATCTCGCCTCTGAAAGCCGAGTTTAACCAGCTAGGAAGCAAACTTCGGGAAAGGTACTCAGGGTGCCGCCGCTTCAAAATTCTCTCACCAGACAGCCCAAATCGTGTACGCCTCTTTGTATTTTCCATGGGCAGGACAAAATGGTGTCAAACCCGCACGCCTCCAGCTGGGGGTGGGTTGGGGTGGGGTGGGGTGGGGTGGGGGTGGGGGTTGGGCGACGTACACTTTCTCCACGGGAAACAGGCCCACGCCTTCAGTGTGAAAGGCCTCTACGCCTCTCCGCTTTCGCAGCCCAGGCGCAGCCTCAGCTCTGAAAAGCTTCCAGAGCAGGAAGGTCAGAAAACCTTTGAACCACCCAGCAGGTGCAGCACAGAACAAGGGCTTCTCTCTTGGCCTTGAGAACACCCACTGCCCAGCGCTCCTTTGTGTACACACGTGGTGGAGGAAGGGTGCTGCATTCGGCTCCGTGAGAACTTCTCCGGGCCACGTAGTGTGAACGCAAGTAGATGAGCCCTACATCTCATGCCAGTCTCCTGTGCGAGTTGGACAAGGCAAACTCCCTGCTTGAATCCCGGGGTGGGTTAAGTACCCTCCGGGGAAGGATCGTTGCTTGGGACCCCGGGGCTGGTGTCGAGGTGACTGTTCTGTGCATCCACCTCGCAGCTGTTCTCTCTCCGCGGGTTCTCTCCGCCTGCTGCAGCCAAAAGGGACACAGCTTAGGGTAAAGATAAAAACCGGGGTGTAAACGTTCTTGCCTAGCCCTCGCCCCAAGCACAAGCGTATATGCCTCTGGTCAAAGGCTTTCGCCACAAGCTGAACACGTTTGGTCTCATCTAAGCCTCTGAAGCCCGAGTTCACCCAGCTACGAATCAAACTTCAGGAGAGGTGCTCAGTGTGATGCGGACTGCCAAGCGTTTCACCAGGCAGCCCAGATCGAGTACAAACACTTGTGTTTTAAACGGGCAGAGGAAATGGTGTCAAGAGCGCGCCTCCATCTCCCGGGCGACGTACACGTTCTCTCCACGAGACGCAAGCCCTTCCTCCAGTGTGAAAGGCCTCTACACTCTACACCTCTTGCGCTCGCAGCACGCAGGTGCCACCCGCTCTGAACATCTTCCAAAGGCACAGGGGTCACGCAACGTGTGAACCACCGAGCGCGGGTGCAGCACACACCTAGGTCTTCGCTGTCGGCCTGAGAACACCCACGGCACAGGGCTTCTTTGGTGCACACATGTGGTAGCGGTCGGTGATGCCTTCTGCTCCGTGAAACCTTCTCGGGGACACAGAGCGTGAGCGCACGTAGATTAGCCCTACACCTCATCCCTCTTTCTTGAGTGAGTTGTACTGCTATAAGGCAAAACTCCCTGCTGGAATCTCGGTGTGGCTTAAGTATCCTCCGGGAAGTGATCGCTGCTAGAGACACTGTGCTGCTCTCTAGGATAACGGTCTGTGCCTCCACTGCGCTGCTGTTGTCTCCAAGTCGCTTGCGAAGGCCTTTTCGAAGAGGTTGCTCACAGTGTCGTTTCTTTAGAGCAACCCACAGGCATACGAGGATGCCGGTTCTGTGAAGGAAAATGCTCCCTGCCTCAGCCACTTGGGCGCCGTTTTGTACAGGAAAGGACACTCCGCCTTGGAGGCTCTTCCTTCCGGATTGCCACTCGCACTGGCGATATCTCCTGAATCTCGCGGGGTTACGGTGCCGTCACAGGGTCTGTATCTCAGGCCTAGAACGGCAGAGCGTCCGGCAGCTTTGAAAGAGACCGTCGGCATTCTTCTGGCCTTCGGGGACGCTCCATGAGGAACAAGCTCCTCAGCAGCGTGCGTCTTTAGATCTTTCATGGCAGAACCTCTGTGGGCGACCTCATTCCTCCCCCCACGTGAGAGACACACACAACCTGCCATTAGGGGGTGGAAGGCTTTAGAGTCCAGCAGCGAGGCTGGCGCTCCCACTCAGCGTTCCTGCACGGAACTGAGCCCGGGTGCGTGAGACCGTGAGAGGGGGCAAAGACAGGTGTACCAGCGAGCTGTTCACGGTGCACGCTGACGCATCACCCTTCAAGCTCACGTTCCTTTCATGGAGAGAACACGAGGCCTTGATTGCGCTTTCCTGTGGTACGTAAACTTTGGTCGCGTCCCCTGGTGGGCACATCGGCTCAGGACTGCCCTGTCCCAAAGGCTCCAGGTGTGGAGCCCGACTGTTGGAGCTCAGCCTCACGTGGCTCTTTCACGGACGAGACCGGCTCGCAATGGGACCGTTCACGAGCTGGGGACCGTGCTGGCTGTTAGGAGTCGGCACACCAAGAGCCCTCCGAGGGAGAGGAGCTGCTGACGTTTGCCAGCACAGTCTCCAATTCCCAACTGCGACCATTCCCTGTAAGAGGCTCCCGAAAGCTTCGACGCAGTTTCTCAGTTAGCTATAAATGGAGGCCAGTCACTTGGCAGACTCCCCCAACGCCCGGCCTCCCAGGCTGCGATACAGACACGCCGACTGCTTCAGCCAACAGGGACAGCTTGGAGTAAAAGGGAGACTCCTACGTGTCAAAGTACTTGCGTGACGCTGGCCAGAAGCTCAAACATTTAGGGCAGGGCATCAGGGCACTTCGCCGCACGCGGAGCAAGTTTGTTCTCATCTCGCCTCTGAAAGCCGAGTTTAACCAGCTAGGAAGCAAACTTCGGGAAAGGTACTCAGGGTGCCGCCGCTTCAAAATTCTCTCACCAGACAGCCCAAATCGTGTACGCCTCTTTGTATTTTCCATGGGCAGGACAAAATGGTGTCAAACCCGCACGCCTCCAGCTGGGGGTGGGTTGGGGTGGGGTGGGGTGGGGTGGGGGTGGGGGTTGGGCGACGTACACTTTCTCCACGGGAAACAGGCCCACGCCTTCAGTGTGAAAGGCCTCTACGCCTCTCCGCTTTCGCAGCCCAGGCGCAGCCTCAGCTCTGAAAAGCTTCCAGAGCAGGAAGGTCAGAAAACCTTTGAACCACCCAGCAGGTGCAGCACAGAACAAGGGCTTCTCTCTTGGCCTTGAGAACACCCACTGCCCAGCGCTCCTTTGTGTACACACGTGGTGGAGGAAGGGTGCTGCATTCGGCTCCGTGAGAACTTCTCCGGGCCACGTAGTGTGAACGCAAGTAGATGAGCCCTACATCTCATGCCAGTCTCCTGTGCGAGTTGGACAAGGCGAACTCCCTGCTTGAATCCCGGGGTGGGTTAAGTACCCTCCGGGGAAGGATCGTTGCTTGGGACCCCGGGGCTGGTGTCGAGGTGACTGTTCTGTGCATCCACCTCGCAGCTGTTCTCTCTCCGCGGGTTCTCTCCGCCTGCTGCAGCCAAAAGGGACACAGCTTAGGGTAAAGATAAAAACCCGGGGTGTAAACGTTCTTGCCTAGCCCTCGCCCCAAGCACAAGCGTATATGCCTCTGGTCAAAGGCTTTCGCCACAAGCTGAACACGTTTGGTCTCATCTAAGCCTCTGAAGCCCGAGTTCACCCAGCTACGAATCAAACTTCAGGAGAGGTGCTCAGGGTGATGCGGACTGCCAAGCGTTTCACCAGGCAGCCCAGATCGAGTACAAACACTTGTGTTTTAAACGGGCAGAGGAAATGGTGTCAAGAGCGCGCCTCCATCTCCCGGGCGACGTACACGTTCTCTCCACGAGACGCAAGCCCTTCCTCCAGTGTGAAAGGCCTCTACACTCTACACCTCTTGCGCTCGCAGCACGCAGGTGCCACCCGCTCTGAACATCTTCCAAAGGCACAGGGGTCACGCAACGTGTGAACCACCGAGCGCGGGTGCAGCACACACCTAGGTCTTCGCTGTCGGCCTGAGAACACCCACGGCACAGGGCTTCTTTGGTGCACACACGTGGTAGCGGTCGGTGATGCCTTCTGCTCCGTGAAACCTTCTCGGGGACACAGAGCGTGAGCGCACGTAGATTAGCCCTACACCTCATCCCTCTTTCTTGAGTGAGTTGTACTGCTATAAGGCAAAACTCCCTGCTGGAATCTCGGTGTGGCTTAAGTATCCTCCGGGAAGCGATTGCTGCTAGAGACACGGTGCTGCTCTCTAGGATAACGGTCTGTGCCTCCACTGCGCTGCTGTTGTCTCCAAGTCGCTTGCGAAGGCCTTTTCGAAGAGGTTGCTCACAGTGTCGTTTCTTTAGAGCAACCCACAGGCATACGAGGATGCCGGTTCTGTGAAGGAAAATGCTCCCTGCCTCAGCCACTTGGGCGCCGTTTTGTACAGGAAAGGACACTCCGCCTTGGAGGCTCTTCCTTCCGGATTGCCACTCGCACTGGCGATGTCTCCTGAATCTCGCGGGGTTACGGTGTCGTCACAGGGTCCGTATCTCAGGCCTAGAACGGCAGAGCGTCCGGCAGCTTTGAAAGAGACCGTCGGCATTCTTCTGGCCTTCGGGGACGCTCCATGAGGAACAAGCTCCTCAGCAGCGTGCGTCTTTAGATCTTTCATGGCAGAACCTCTGTGGGCGACCTCATTCCTCCCCCCACGTGAGAGACACACACAACCTGCCATTAGGGGGTGGAAGGCTTTAGAGTCCAGCAGCGAGGCTGGCGCTCCCACTCAGCATTCCTGCACGGAACTGAGCCCGGGTGCGTGAGACCGTGAGAGGGGGCAAAGACAGGCGTACCAGCGAGCTGTTCACGGTGCACGCTGACGCATCACCCTTCAAGCTCACGTTCCTTTCATGGAGAGAACACGAGGCCTTGATTGCGCTTTCCTGTGGTACGTAAACTTTGGTCGCGTCCCCTGGTGGGCACATCGGCTCAGGACTGCCCTGTCCCAAAGGCTCCAGGTGTGGAGCCCGACTGTTGGAGCTCAGCCTCACGTGGCTCTTTCACGGACGAGACCGGCTCGCAATGGGACCGTTCACGAGCTGGGGACCGTGCTGGCTGTTAGGAGTCGGCACACCAAGAGCCCTCCGAGGGAGAGGAGCTGCTGACGTTTGCCAGCACAGTCTCCAATTCCCAACTGCAACCATTCCCTGTAAGAGGCTCCCGAAAGCTTCGACGCAGTTTCTCAGTTAGCTATAAATGGAGGCCAGTCACTTGGCAGACTCCCCCAACGCCCGGCCTCCCAGGCTGCGATACAGACACGCCGACTGCTTCAGCCAACAGGGACAGCTTGGAGTAAAAGGGAGACTCCTACGTGTCAAAGTACTTGCGTGACGCTGGCCAGAAGCTCAAACATTTAGGGCAGGGCATCAGGGCACTTCGCCGCACGCGGAGCAAGTTTGTTCTCATCTCGCCTCTGAAAGCCGAGTTTAACCAGCTAGGAAGCAAACTTCGGGAAAGGTACTCAGGGTGCCGCCGCTTCAAAATTCTCTCACCAGACAGCCCAAATCGTGTACGCCTCTTTGTATTTTCCATGGGCAGGACAAAATGGTGTCAAACCCGCACGCCTCCAGCTGGGGGTGGGTTGGGGTGGGGTGGGGTGGGGTGGGGGTGGGGGTTGGGCGACGTACACTTTCTCCACGGGAAACAGGCCCACGCCTTCAGTGTGAAAGGCCTCTACGCCTCTCCGCTTTCGCAGCCCAGGCGCAGCCTCAGCTCTGAAAAGCTTCCAGAGCAGGAAGGTCAGAAAACCTTTGAACCACCCAGCAGGTGCAGCACAGAACAAGGGCTTCTCTCTTGGCCTTGAGAACACCCACTGCCCAGCGCTCCTTTGTGTACACACGTGGTGGAGGAAGGGTGCTGCATTCGGCTCCGTGAGAACTTCTCCGGGCCACGTAGTGTGAACGCAAGTAGATGAGCCCTACATCTCATGCCAGTCTCCTGTGCGAGTTGGACAAGGCAAACTCCCTGCTTGAATCCCGGGGTGGGTTAAGTACCCTCCGGGGAAGGATCGTTGCTTGGGACCCCGGGGCTGGTGTCGAGGTGACTGTTCTGTGCATCCACCTCGCAGCTGTTCTCTCTCCGCGGGTTCTCTCCGCCTGCTGCAGCCAAAAGGGACACAGCTTAGGGTAAAGATAAAAACCGGGGTGTAAACGTTCTTGCCTAGCCCTCGCCCCAAGCACAAGCGTATATGCCTCTGGTCAAAGGCTTTCGCCACAAGCTGAACACGTTTGGTCTCATCTAAGCCTCTGAAGCCCGAGTTCACCCAGCTACGAATCAAACTTCAGGAGAGGTGCTCAGTGTGATGCGGACTGCCAAGCGTTTCACCAGGCAGCCCAGATCGAGTACAAACACTTGTGTTTTAAACGGGCAGAGGAAATGGTGTCAAGAGCGCGCCTCCATCTCCCGGGCGACGTACACGTTCTCTCCACGAGACGCAAGCCCTTCCTCCAGTGTGAAAGGCCTCTACACTCTACACCTCTTGCGCTCGCAGCACGCAGGTGCCACCCGCTCTGAACATCTTCCAAAGGCACAGGGGTCACGCAACGTGTGAACCACCGAGCGCGGGTGCAGCACACACCTAGGTCTTCGCTGTCGGCCTGAGAACACCCACGGCACAGGGCTTCTTTGGTGCACACATGTGGTAGCGGTCGGTGATGCCTTCTGCTCCGTGAAACCTTCTCGGGGACACAGAGCGTGAGCGCACGTAGATTAGCCCTACACCTCATCCCTCTTTCTTGAGTGAGTTGTACTGCTATAAGGCAAAACTCCCTGCTGGAATCTCGGTGTGGCTTAAGTATCCTCCGGGAAGTGATCGCTGCTAGAGACACTGTGCTGCTCTCTAGGATAACGGTCTGTGCCTCCACTGCGCTGCTGTTGTCTCCAAGTCGCTTGCGAAGGCCTTTTCGAAGAGGTTGCTCACAGTGTCGTTTCTTTAGAGCAACCCACAGGCATACGAGGATGCCGGTTCTGTGAAGGAAAATGCTCCCTGCCTCA
Source organism: Orcinus orca (assembly GCF_937001465.1). Classification (NCBI taxonomy): domain Eukaryota; kingdom Metazoa; phylum Chordata; class Mammalia; order Artiodactyla; family Delphinidae; genus Orcinus; species Orcinus orca. The sequence goes on along the minus strand of NW_026043958.1, from coordinate 754,797 downwards.
GCCACTTGGGCGCCGTTTTGTACAGGAAAGGACACTCCGCCTTGGAGGCTCTTCCTTCCGGATTGCCACTCGCACTGGCGATGTCTCCTGAATCTCGCGGGGTTACGGTGCCGTCACAGGGTCTGTATCTCAGGCCTAGAACGGCAGAGCGTCCGGCAGCTTTGAAAGAGACCGTCGGCATTCTTCTGGCCTTCGGGGACGCTCCATGAGGAACAAGCTCCTCAGCAGCGTGCGTCTTTAGATCTTTCATGGCAGAACCTCTGTGGGCGACCTCATTCCTCCCCCCACGTGAGAGACACACACAACCTGCCATTAGGGGGTGGAAGGCTTTAGAGTCCAGCAGCGAGGCTGGCGCTCCCACTCAGCGTTCCTGCACGGAACTGAGCCCGGGTGCGTGAGACCGTGAGAGGGGGCAAAGACAGGTGTACCAGCGAGCTGTTCACGGTGCACGCTGACGCATCACCCTTCAAGCTCACGTTCCTTTCATGGAGAGAACACGAGGCCTTGATTGCGCTTTCCTGTGGTACGTAAACTTTGGTCGCGTCCCCTGGTGGGCACATCGGCTCAGGACTGCCCTGTCCCAAAGGCTCCAGGTGTGGAGCCCGACTGTTGGAGCTCAGCCTCACGTGGCTCTTTCACGGACGAGACCGGCTCGCAATGGGACCGTTCACGAGCTGGGGACCGTGCTGGCTGTTAGGAGTCGGAACACCAAGAGCCCTCCGAGGGAGAGGAGCTGCTGACGTTTGCCAGCACAGTCTCCAATTCCCAACTGCGACCATTCCCTGTAAGAGGCTCCCGAAAGCTTCGACGCAGTTTCTCAGTTAGCTATAAATGGAGGCCAGTCACTTGGCAGACTCCCCCAACGCCCGGCCTCCCAGGCTGCGATACAGACACGCCGACTGCTTCAGCCAACAGGGACAGCTTGGAGTAAAAGGGAGACTCCTACGTGTCAAAGTACTTGCGTGACGCTGGCCAGAAGCTCAAACATTTAGGGCAGGGCATCAGGGCACTTCGCCGCACGCGGAGCAAGTTTGTTCTCATCTCGCCTCTGAAAGCCGAGTTTAACCAGCTAGGAAGCAAACTTCGGGAAAGGTACTCAGGGTGCCGCCGCTTCAAAATTCTCTCACCAGACAGCCCAAATCGTGTACGCCTCTTTGTATTTTCCATGGGCAGGACAAAATGGTGTCAAACCCGCACGCCTCCAGCTGGGGGTGGGTTGGGGTGGGGTGGGGTGGGGTGGGGGTGGGGGTTGGGCGACGTACACTTTCTCCACGGGAAACAGGCCCACGCCTTCAGTGTGAAAGGCCTCTACGCCTCTCCGCTTTCGCAGCCCAGGCGCAGCCTCAGCTCTGAAAAGCTTCCAGAGCAGGAAGGTCAGAAAACCTTTGAACCACCCAGCAGGTGCAGCACAGAACAAGGGCTTCTCTCTTGGCCTTGAGAACACCCACTGCCCAGCGCTCCTTTGTGTACACACGTGGTGGAGGAAGGGTGCTGCATTCGGCTCCGTGAGAACTTCTCCGGGCCACGTAGTGTGAACGCAAGTAGATGAGCCCTACATCTCATGCCAGTCTCCTGTGCGAGTTGGACAAGGCGAACTCCCTGCTTGAATCCCGGGGTGGGTTAAGTACCCTCCGGGGAAGGATCGTTGCTTGGGACCCCGGGGCTGGTGTCGAGGTGACTGTTCTGTGCATCCACCTCGCAGCTGTTCTCTCTCCGCGGGTTCTCTCCGCCTGCTGCAGCCAAAAGGGACACAGCTTAGGGTAAAGATAAAAACCCGGGGTGTAAACGTTCTTGCCTAGCCCTCGCCCCAAGCACAAGCGTATATGCCTCTGGTCAAAGGCTTTCGCCACAAGCTGAACACGTTTGGTCTCATCTAAGCCTCTGAAGCCCGAGTTCACCCAGCTACGAATCAAACTTCAGGAGAGGTGCTCAGGGTGATGCGGACTGCCAAGCGTTTCACCAGGCAGCCCAGATCGAGTACAAACACTTGTGTTTTAAACGGGCAGAGGAAATGGTGTCAAGAGCGCGCCTCCATCTCCCGGGCGACGTACACGTTCTCTCCACGAGACGCAAGCCCTTCCTCCAGTGTGAAAGGCCTCTACACTCTACACCTCTTGCGCTCGCAGCACGCAGGTGCCACCCGCTCTGAACATCTTCCAAAGGCACAGGGGTCACGCAACGTGTGAACCACCGAGCGCGGGTGCAGCACACACCTAGGTCTTCGCTGTCGGCCTGAGAACACCCACGGCACAGGGCTTCTTTGGTGCACACACGTGGTAGCGGTCGGTGATGCCTTCTGCTCCGTGAAACCTTCTCGGGGACACAGAGCGTGAGCGCACGTAGATTAGCCCTACACCTCATCCCTCTTTCTTGAGTGAGTTGTACTGCTATAAGGCAAAACTCCCTGCTGGAATCTCGGTGTGGCTTAAGTATCCTCCGGGAAGCGATCGCTGCTAGAGACACTGTGCTGCTCTCTAGGATAACGGTCTGTGCCTCCACTGCGCTGCTGTTGTCTCCAAGTCGCTTGCGAAGGCCTTTTCGAAGAGGTTGCTCACAGTGTCGTTTCTTTAGAGCAACCCACAGGCATACGAGGATGCCGGTTCTGTGAAGGAAAATGCTCCCTGCCTCAGCCACTTGGGCGCCGTTTTGTACAGGAAAGGACACTCCGCCTTGGAGGCTCTTCCTTCCGGATTGCCACTCGCACTGGCGATGTCTCCTGAATCTCGCGGGGTTACGGTGCCGTCACAGGGTCCGTATCTCAGGCCTAGAACGGCAGAGCGTCCGGCAGCTTTGAAAGAGACCGTCGGCATTCTTCTGGCCTTCGGGGACGCTCCATGAGGAACAAGCTCCTCAGCAGCGTGCGTCTTTAGATCTTTCATGGCAGAACCTCTGTGGGCGACCTCATTCCTCCCCCCACGTGAGAGACACACACAACCAGCCATTAGGGGGTGGAAGGCTTTAGAGTCCAGCAGCGAGGCTGGCGCTCCCACTCAGCGTTCCTGCACGGAACTGAGCCCGGGTGCGTGAGACCGTGAGAGGGGGCAAAGACAGGCGTACCAGCGAGCTGTTCACGGTGCACGCTGACGCATCACCCTTCAAGCTCACGTTCCTTTCATGGAGAGAACACGAGGCCTTGATTGCGCTTTCCTGTGGTACGTAAACTTTGGTCGCGTCCCCTGGTGGGCACATCGGCTCAGGACTGCCCTGTCCCAAAGGCTCCAGGTGTGGAGCCCGACTGTTGGAGCTCAGCCTCACGTGGCTCTTTCACGGACGAGACCGGCTCGCAATGGGACCGTTCACGAGCTGGGGACCGTGCTGGCTGTTAGGAGTCGGCACACCAAGAGCCCTCCGAGGGAGAGGAGCTGCTGACGTTTGCCAGCACAGTCTCCAATTCCCAACTGCAACCATTCCCTGTAAGAGGCTCCCGAAAGCTTCGACGCAGTTTCTCAGTTAGCTATAAATGGAGGCCAGTCACTTGGCAGACTCCCCCAATGCCCGGCCTCCCAGGCTGCGATACAGACACGCCGACTGCTTCAGCCAACAGGGACAGCTTGGAGTAAAAGGGAGACTCCTACGTGTCAAAGTACTTGCGTGACGCTGGCCAGAAGCTCAAACATTTAGGGCAGGGCATCAGGGCACTTCGCCGCACGCGGAGCAAGTTTGTTCTCATCTCGCCTCTGAAAGCCGAGTTTAACCAGCTAGGAAGCAAACTTCGGGAAAGGTACTCAGGGTGCCGCCGCTTCAAAATTCTCTCACCAGACAGCCCAAATCGTGTACGCCTCTTTGTATTTTCCATGGGCAGGACAAAATGGTGTCAAACCCGCACGCCTCCAGCTGGGGGTGGGTTGGGGTGGGGTGGGGTGGGGTGGGGGTGGGGGTTGGGCGACGTACACTTTCTCCACGGGAAACAGGCCCACGCCTTCAGTGTGAAAGGCCTCTACGCCTCTCCGCTTTCGCAGCCCAGGCGCAGCCTCAGCTCTGAAAAGCTTCCAGAGCAGGAAGGTCAGAAAACCTTTGAACCACCCAGCAGGTGCAGCACAGAACAAGGGCTTCTCTCTTGGCCTTGAGAACACCCACTGCCCAGCGCTCCTTTGTGTACACACGTGGTGGAGGAAGGGTGCTGCATTCGGCTCCATGAGAACTTCTCCGGGCCACGTAGTGTGAACGCAAGTAGATGAGCCCTACATCTCATGCCAGTCTCCTGTGCGAGTTGGACAAGGCGAACTCCCTGCTTGAATCCCGGGGTGGGTTAAGTACCCTCCGGGGAAGGATCGTTGCTTGGGACCCCGGGGCTGGTGTCGAGGTGACTGTTCTGTGCATCCACCTCGCAGCTGTTCTCTCTCCGCGGGTTCTCTCCGCCTGCTGCAGCCAAAAGGGACACAGCTTAGGGTAAAGATAAAAACCCGGGGTGTAAACGTTCTTGCCTAGCCCTCGCCCCAAGCACAAGCGTATATGCCTCTGGTCAAAGGCTTTCGCCACAAGCTGAACACGTTTGGTCTCATCTAAGCCTCTGAAGCCCGAGTTCACCCAGCTACGAATCAAACTTCAGGAGAGGTGCTCAGGGTGATGCGGACTGCCAAGCGTTTCACCAGGCAGCCCAGATCGAGTACAAACACTTGTGTTTTAAACGGGCAGAGGAAATGGTGTCAAGAGCGCGCCTCCATCTCCCGGGCGACGTACACGTTCTCTCCACGAGACGCAAGCCCTTCCTCCAGTGTGAAAGGCCTCTACACTCTACACCTCTTGCGCTCGCAGCACGCAGGTGCCACCCGCTCTGAACATCTTCCAAAGGCACAGGGGTCACGCAACGTGTGAACCACCGAGCGCGGGTGCAGCACACACCTAGGTCTTCGCTGTCGGCCTGAGAACACCCACGGCACAGGGCTTCTTTGGTGCACACACGTGGTAGCGGTCGGTGATGCCTTCTGCTCCGTGAAACCTTCTCGGGGACACAGAGCGTGAGCGCACGTAGATTAGCCCTACACCTCATCCCTCTTTCTTGAGTGAGTTGTACTGCTATAAGGCAAAACTCCCTGCTGGAATCTCGGTGTGGCTTAAGTATCCTCCGGGAAGCGATCGCTGCTAGAGACACTGTGCTGCTCTCTAGGATAACGGTCTGTGCCTCCACTGCGCTGCTGTTGTCTCCAAGTCGCTTGCGAAGGCCTTTTCGAAGAGGTTGCTCACAGTGTCGTTTCTTTAGAGCAACCCACAGGCATACGAGGATGCCGGTTCTGTGAAGGAAAATGCTCCCTGCCTCAGCCACTTGGGCGCCGTTTTGTACAGGAAAGGACACTCCGCCTTGGAGGCTCTTCCTTCCGGATTGCCACTCGCACTGGCGATGTCTCCTGAATCTCGCGGGGTTACGGTGCCGTCACAGGGTCCGTATCTCAGGCCTAGAACGGCAGAGCGTCCGGCAGCTTTGAAAGAGACCGTCGGCATTCTTCTGGCCTTCGGGGACGCTCCATGAGGAACAAGCTCCTCAGCAGCGTGCGTCTTTAGATCTTTCATGGCAGAACCTCTGTGGGCGACCTCATTCCTCCCCCCACGTGAGAGACACACACAACCTGCCATTAGGGGGTGGAAGGCTTTAGAGTCCAGCAGCGAGGCTGGCGCTCCCACTCAGCGTTCCTGCACGGAACTGAGCCCGGGTGCGTGAGACCGTGAGAGGGGGCAAAGACAGGCGTACCAGCGAGCTGTTCACGGTGCACGCTGACGCATCACCCTTCAAGCTCACGTTCCTTTCATGGAGAGAACACGAGGCCTTGATTGCGCTTTCCTGTGGTACGTAAACTTTGGTCGCGTCCCCTGGTGGGCACATCGGCTCAGGACTGCCCTGTCCCAAAGGCTCCAGGTGTGGAGCCCGACTGTTGGAGCTCAGCCTCACGTGGCTCTTTCACGGACGAGACCGGCTCGCAATGGGACCGTTCACGAGCTGGGGACCGTGCTGGCTGTTAGGAGTCGGCACACCAAGAGCCCTCCGAGGGAGAGGAGCTGCTGACGTTTGCCAGCACAGTCTCCAATTCCCAACTGCAACCATTCCCTGTAAGAGGCTCCCGAAAGCTTCGACGCAGTTTCTCAGTTAGCTATAAATGGAGGCCAGTCACTTGGCAGACTCCCCCAACGCCCGGCCTCCCAGGCTGCGATACAGACACGCCGACTGCTTCAGCCAACAGGGACAGCTTGGAGTAAAAGGGAGACTCCTACGTGTCAAAGTACTTGCGTGACGCTGGCCAGAAGCTCAAACATTTAGGGCAGGGCATCAGGGCACTTCGCCGCACGCGGAGCAAGTTTGTTCTCATCTCGCCTCTGAAAGCCGAGTTTAACCAGCTAGGAAGCAAACTTCGGGAAAGGTACTCAGGGTGCCGCCGCTTCAAAATTCTCTCACCAGACAGCCCAAATCGTGTACGCCTCTTTGTATTTTCCATGGGCAGGACAAAATGGTGTCAAACCCGCACGCCTCCAGCTGGGGGTGGGTTGGGGTGGGGTGGGGTGGGGTGGGGGTGGGGGTTGGGCGACGTACACTTTCTCCACGGGAAACAGGCCCACGCCTTCAGTGTGAAAGGCCTCTACGCCTCTCCGCTTTCGCAGCCCAGGCGCAGCCTCAGCTCTGAAAAGCTTCCAGAGCAGGAAGGTCAGAAAACCTTTGAACCACCCAGCAGGTGCAGCACAGAACAAGGGCTTCTCTCTTGGCCTTGAGAACACCCACTGCCCAGCGCTCCTTTGTGTACACACGTGGTGGAGGAAGGGTGCTGCATTCGGCTCCATGAGAACTTCTCCGGGCCACGTAGTGTGAACGCAAGTAGATGAGCCCTACATCTCATGCCAGTCTCCTGTGCGAGTTGGACAAGGCGAACTCCCTGCTTGAATCCCGGGGTGGGTTAAGTACCCTCCGGGGAAGGATCGTTGCTTGGGACCCCGGGGCTGGTGTCGAGGTGACTGTTCTGTGCATCCACCTCGCAGCTGTTCTCTCTCCGCGGGTTCTCTCCGCCTGCTGCAGCCAAAAGGGACACAGCTTAGGGTAAAGATAAAAACCCGGGGTGTAAACGTTCTTGCCTAGCCCTCGCCCCAAGCACAAGCGTATATGCCTCTGGTCAAAGGCTTTCGCCACAAGCTGAACACGTTTGGTCTCATCTAAGCCTCTGAAGCCCGAGTTCACCCAGCTACGAATCAAACTTCAGGAGAGGTGCTCAGGGTGATGCGGACTGCCAAGCGTTTCACCAGGCAGCCCAGATCGAGTACAAACACTTGTGTTTTAAACGGGCAGAGGAAATGGTGTCAAGAGCGCGCCTCCATCTCCCGGGCGACGTACACGTTCTCTCCACGAGACGCAAGCCCTTCCTCCAGTGTGAAAGGCCTCTACACTCTACACCTCTTGCGCTCGCAGCACGCAGGTGCCACCCGCTCTGAACATCTTCCAAAGGCACAGGGGTCACGCAACGTGTGAACCACCGAGCGCGGGTGCAGCACACACCTAGGTCTTCGCTGTCGGCCTGAGAACACCCACGGCACAGGGCTTCTTTGGTGCACACACGTGGTAGCGGTCGGTGATGCCTTCTGCTCCGTGAAACCTTCTCGGGGACACAGAGCGTGAGCGCACGTAGATTAGCCCTACACCTCATCCCTCTTTCTTGAGTGAGTTGTACTGCTATAAGGCAAAACTCCCTGCTGGAATCTCGGTGTGGCTTAAGTATCCTCCGGGAAGCGATCGCTGCTAGAGACACTGTGCTGCTCTCTAGGATAACGGTCTGTGCCTCCACTGCGCTGCTGTTGTCTCCAAGTCGCTTGCGAAGGCCTTTTCGAAGAGGCTGCTCACAGTGTCGTTTCTTTAGAGCAACCCACAGGCATACGAGGATGCCGGTTCTGTGAAGGAAAATGCTCCCTGCCTCAGCCACTTGGGCGCCGTTTTGTACAGGAAAGGACACTCCGCCTTGGAGGCTCTTCCTTCCGGATTGCCACTCGCACTGGCGATGTCTCCTGAATCTCGCGGGGTTACGGTGCCGTCACAGGGTCCGTATCTCAGGCCTAGAACGGCAGAGCGTCCGGCAGCTTTGAAAGAGACCGTCGGCATTCTTCTGGCCTTCGGGGACGCTCCATGAGGAACAAGCTCCTCAGCAGCGTGCGTCTTTAGATCTTTCATGGCAGAACCTCTGTGGGCGACCTCATTCCTCCCCCCACGTGAGAGACACACACAACCTGCCATTAGGGGGTGGAAGGCTTTAGAGTCCAGCAGCGAGGCTGGCGCTCCCACTCAGCGTTCCTGCACGGAACTGAGCCCGGGTGCGTGAGACCGTGAGAGGGGGCAAAGACAGGCGTACCAGCGAGCTGTTCACGGTGCACGCTGACGCATCACCCTTCAAGCTCACGTTCCTTTCATGGAGAGAACACGAGGCCTTGATTGCGCTTTCCTGTGGTACGTAAACTTTGGTCGCGTCCCCTGGTGGGCACATCGGCTCAGGACTGCCCTGTCCCAAAGGCTCCAGGTGTGGAGCCCGACTGTTGGAGCTCAGCCTCACGTGGCTCTTTCACGGACGAGACCGGCTCGCAATGGGACCGTTCACGAGCTGGGGACCGTGCTGGCTGTTAGGAGTCGGCACACCAAGAGCCCTCCGAGGGAGAGGAGCTGCTGACGTTTGCCAGCACAGTCTCCAATTCCCAACTGCAACCATTCCCTGTAAGAGGCTCCCGAAAGCTTCGACGCAGTTTCTCAGTTAGCTATAAATGGAGGCCAGTCACTTGGCAGACTCCCCCAACGCCCGGCCTCCCAGGCTGCGATACAGACACGCCGACTGCTTCAGCCAACAGGGACAGCTTGGAGTAAAAGGGAGACTCCTACGTGTCAAAGTACTTGCGTGACGCTGGCCAGAAGCTCAAACATTTAGGGCAGGGCATCAGGGCACTTCGCCGCACGCGGAGCAAGTTTGTTCTCATCTCGCCTCTGAAAGCCGAGTTTAACCAGCTAGGAAGCAAACTTCGGGAAAGGTACTCAGGGTGCCGCCGCTTCAAAATTCTCTCACCAGACAGCCCAAATCGTGTACGCCTCTTTGTATTTTCCATGGGCAGGACAAAATGGTGTCAAACCCGCACGCCTCCAGCTGGGGGTGGGTTGGGGTGGGGTGGGGTGGGGTGGGGGTGGGGGTTGGGCGACGTACACTTTCTCCACGGGAAACAGGCCCACGCCTTCAGTGTGAAAGGCCTCTACGCCTCTCCGCTTTCGCAGCCCAGGCGCAGCCTCAGCTCTGAAAAGCTTCCAGAGCAGGAAGGTCAGAAAACCTTTGAACCACCCAGCAGGTGCAGCACAGAACAAGGGCTTCTCTCTTGGCCTTGAGAACACCCACTGCCCAGCGCTCCTTTGTGTACACACGTGGTGGAGGAAGGGTGCTGCATTCGGCTCCGTGAGAACTTCTCCGGGCCACGTAGTGTGAACGCAAGTAGATGAGCCCTACATCTCATGCCAGTCTCCTGTGCGAGTTGGACAAGGCGAACTCCCTGCTTGAATCCCGGGGTGGGTTAAGTACCCTCCGGGGAAGGATCGTTGCTTGGGACCCCGGGGCTGGTGTCGAGGTGACTGTTCTGTGCATCCACCTCGCAGCTGTTCTCTCTCCGCGGGTTCTCTCCGCCTGCTGCAGCCAAAAGGGACACAGCTTAGGGTAAAGATAAAAACCCGGGGTGTAAACGTTCTTGCCTAGCCCTCGCCCCAAGCACAAGCGTATATGCCTCTGGTCAAAGGCTTTCGCCACAAGCTGAACACGTTTGGTCTCATCTAAGCCTCTGAAGCCCGAGTTCACCCAGCTACGAATCAAACTTCAGGAGAGGTGCTCAGGGTGATGCGGACTGCCAAGCGTTTCACCAGGCAGCCCAGATCGAGTACAAACACTTGTGTTTTAAACGGGCAGAGGAAATGGTGTCAAGAGCGCGCCTCCATCTCCCGGGCGACGTACACGTTCTCTCCACGAGACGCAAGCCCTTCCTCCAGTGTGAAAGGCCTCTACACTCTACACCTCTTGCGCTCGCAGCACGCAGGTGCCACCCGCTCTGAACATCTTCCAAAGGCACAGGGGTCACGCAACGTGTGAACCACCGAGCGCGGGTGCAGCACACACCTAGGTCTTCGCTGTCGGCCTGAGAACACCCACGGCACAGGGCTTCTTTGGTGCACACACGTGGTAGCGGTCGGTGATGCCTTCTGCTCCGTGAAACCTTCTCGGGGACACAGAGCGTGAGCGCACGTAGATTAGCCCTACACCTCATCCCTCTTTCTTGAGTGAGTTGTACTGCTATAAGGCAAAACTCCCTGCTGGAATCTCGGTGTGGCTTAAGTATCCTCCGGGAAGCGATCGCTGCTAGAGACACTGTGCTGCTCTCTAGGATAACGGTCTGTGCCTCCACTGCGCTGCTGTTGTCTCCAAGTCGCTTGCGAAGGCCTTTTCGAAGAGGTTGCTCACAGTGTCGTTTCTTTAGAGCAACCCACAGGCATACGAGGATGCCGGTTCTGTGAAGGAAAATGCTCCCTGCCTCAGCCACTTGGGCGCCGTTTTGTACAGGAAAGGACACTCCGCCTTGGAGGCTCTTCCTTCCGGATTGCCACTCGCACTGGCGATGTCTCCTGAATCTCGCGGGGTTACGGTGCCGTCACAGGGTCCGTATCTCAGGCCTAGAACGGCAGAGCGTCCGGCAGCTTTGAAAGAGACCGTCGGCATTCTTCTGGCCTTCGGGGACGCTCCATGAGGAACAAGCTCCTCAGCAGCGTGCGTCTTTAGATCTTTCATGGCAGAACCTCTGTGGGCGACCTCATTCCTCCCCCCACGTGAGAGACACACACAACCTGCCATTAGGGGGTGGAAGGCTTTAGAGTCCAGCAGCGAGGCTGGCGCTCCCACTCAGCGTTCCTGCACGGAACTGAGCCCGGGTGCGTGAGACCGTGAGAGGGGGCAAAGACAGGCGTACCAGCGAGCTGTTCACGGTGCACGCTGACGCATCACCCTTCAAGCTCACGTTCCTTTCATGGAGAGAACACGAGGCCTTGATTGCGCTTTCCTGTGGTACGTAAACTTTGGTCGCGTCCCCTGGTGGGCACATCGGCTCAGGACTGCCCTGTCCCAAAGGCTCCAGGTGTGGAGCCCGACTGTTGGAGCTCAGCCTCACGTGGCTCTTTCACGGACGAGACCGGCTCGCAATGGGACCGTTCACGAGCTGGGGACCGTGCTGGCTGTTAGGAGTCGGCACACCAAGAGCCCTCCGAGGGAGAGGAGCTGCTGACGTTTGCCAGCACAGTCTCCAATTCCCAACTGCAACCATTCCCTGTAAGAGGCTCCCGAAAGCTTCGACGCAGTTTCTCAGTTAGCTATAAATGGAGGCCAGTCACTTGGCAGACTCCCCCAACGCCCGGCCTCCCAGGCTGCGATACAGACACGCCGACTGCTTCAGCCAACAGGGACAGCTTGGAGTAAAAGGGAGACTCCTACGTGTCAAAGTACTTGCGTGACGCTGGCCAGAAGCTCAAACATTTAGGGCAGGGCATCAGGGCACTTCGCCGCACGCGGAGCAAGTTTGTTCTCATCTCGCCTCTGAAAGCCGAGTTTAACCAGCTAGGAAGCAAACTTCGGGAAAGGTACTCAGGGTGCCGCCGCTTCAAAATTCTCTCACCAGACAGCCCAAATCGTGTACGCCTCTTTGTATTTTCCATGGGCAGGACAAAATGGTGTCAAACCCGCACGCCTCCAGCTGGGGGTGGGTTGGGGTGGGGTGGGGTGGGGTGGGGGTGGGGGTTGGGCGACGTACACTTTCTCCACGGGAAACAGGCCCACGCCTTCAGTGTGAAAGGCCTCTACGCCTCTCCGCTTTCGCAGCCCAGGCGCAGCCTCAGCTCTGAAAAGCTTCCAGAGCAGGAAGGTCAGAAAACCTTTGAACCACCCAGCAGGTGCAGCACAGAACAAGGGCTTCTCTCTTGGCCTTGAGAACACCCACTGCCCAGCGCTCCTTTGTGTACACACGTGGTGGAGGAAGGGTGCTGCATTCGGCTCCGTGAGAACTTCTCCGGGCCACGTAGTGTGAACGCAAGTAGATGAGCCCTACATCTCATGCCAGTCTCCTGTGCGAGTTGGACAAGGCGAACTCCCTGCTTGAATCCCGGGGTGGGTTAAGTACCCTCCGGGGAAGGATCGTTGCTTGGGACCCCGGGGCTGGTGTCGAGGTGACTGTTCTGTGCATCCACCTCGCAGCTGTTCTCTCTCCGCGGGTTCTCTCCGCCTGCTGCAGCCAAAAGGGACACAGCTTAGGGTAAAGATAAAAACCCGGGGTGTAAACGTTCTTGCCTAGCCCTCGCCCCAAGCACAAGCGTATATGCCTCTGGTCAAAGGCTTTCACCACAAGCTGAACACGTTTGGTCTCATCTAAGCCTCTGAAGCCCGAGTTCACCCAGCTACGAATCAAACTTCAGGAGAGGTGCTCAGGGTGATGCGGACTGCCAAGCGTTTCACCAGGCAGCCCAGATCGAGTACAAACACTTGTGTTTTAAACGGGCAGAGGAAATGGTGTCAAGAGCGCGCCTCCATCTCCCGGGCGACGTACACGTTCTCTCCACGAGACGCAAGCCCTTCCTCCAGTGTGAAAGGCCTCTACACTCTACACCTCTTGCGCTCGCAGCACGCAGGTGCCACCCGCTCTGAACATCTTCCAAAGGCACAGGGGTCACGCAACGTGTGAACCACCGAGCGCGGGTGCAGCACACACCTAGGTCTTCGCTGTCGGCCTGAGAACACCCACGGCACAGGGCTTCTTTGGTGCACACACGTGGTAGCGGTCGGTGATGCCTTCTGCTCCGTGAAACCTTCTCGGGGACACAGAGCGTGAGCGCACGTAGATTAGCCCTACACCTCATCCCTCTTTCTTGAGTGAGTTGTACTGCTATAAGGCAAAACTCCCTGCTGGAATCTCGGTGTGGCTTAAGTATCCTCCGGGAAGCGATCGCTGCTAGAGACACTGTGCTGCTCTCTAGGATAACGGTCTGTGCCTCCACTGCGCTGCTGTTGTCTCCAAGTCGCTTGCGAAGGCCTTTTCGAAGAGGTTGCTCACAGTGTCGTTTCTTTAGAGCAACCCACAGGCATACGAGGATGCCGGTTCTGTGAAGGAAAATGCTCCCTGCCTCAGCCACTTGGGCGCCGTTTTGTACAGGAAAGGACACTCCGCCTTGGAGGCTCTTCCTTCCGGATTGCCACTCGCACTGGCGATGTCTCCTGAATCTCGCGGGGTTACGGTGCCGTCACAGGGTCCGTATCTCAGGCCTAGAACGGCAGAGCGTCCGGCAGCTTTGAAAGAGACCGTCGGCATTCTTCTGGCCTTCGGGGACGCTCCATGAGGAACAAGCTCCTCAGCAGCGTGCGTCTTTAGATCTTTCATGGCAGAACCTCTGTGGGCGACCTCATTCCTCCCCCCACGTGAGAGACACACACAACCTGCCATTAGGGGGTGGAAGGCTTTAGAGTCCAGCAGCGAGGCTGGCGCTCCCACTCAGCGTTCCTGCACGGAACTGAGCCCGGGTGCGTGAGACCGTGAGAGGGGGCAAAGACAGGCGTACCAGCGAGCTGTTCACGGTGCACGCTGACGCATCACCCTTCAAGCTCACGTTCCTTTCATGGAGAGAACACGAGGCCTTGATTGCGCTTTCCTGTGGTACGTAAACTTTGGTCGCGTCCCCTGGTGGGCACATCGGCTCAGGACTGCCCTGTCCCAAAGGCTCCAGGTGTGGAGCCCGACTGTTGGAGCTCAGCCTCACGTGGCTCTTTCACGGACGAGACCGGCTCGCAATGGGACCGTTCACGAGCTGGGGACCGTGCTGGCTGTTAGGAGTCGGCACACCAAGAGCCCTCCGAGGGAGAGGAGCTGCTGACGTTTGCCAGCACAGTCTCCAATTCCCAACTGCAACCATTCCCTGTAAGAGGCTCCCGAAAGCTTCGACGCAGTTTCTCAGTTAGCTATAAATGGAGGCCAGTCACTTGGCAGACTCCCCCAACGCCCGGCCTCCCAGGCTGCGATACAGACACGCCGACTGCTTCAGCCAACAGGGACAGCTTGGAGTAAAAGGGAGACTCCTACGTGTCAAAGTACTTGCGTGACGCTGGCCAGAAGCTCAAACATTTAGGGCAGGGCATCAGGGCACTTCGCCGCACGCGGAGCAAGTTTGTTCTCATCTCGCCTCTGAAAGCCGAGTTTAACCAGCTAGGAAGCAAACTTCGGGAAAGGTACTCAGGGTGCCGCCGCTTCAAAATTCTCTCACCAGACAGCCCAAATCGTGTACGCCTCTTTGTATTTTCCATGGGCAGGACAAAATGGTGTCAAACCCGCACGCCTCCAGCTGGGGGTGGGTTGGGGTGGGGTGGGGTGGGGTGGGGGTGGGGGTTGGGCGACGTACACTTTCTCCACGGGAAACAGGCCCACGCCTTCAGTGTGAAAGGCCTCTACGCCTCTCCGCTTTCGCAGCCCAGGCGCAGCCTCAGCTCTGAAAAGCTTCCAGAGCAGGAAGGTCAGAAAACCTTTGAACCACCCAGCAGGTGCAGCACAGAACAAGGGCTTCTCTCTTGGCCTTGAGAACACCCACTGCCCAGCGCTCCTTTGTGTACACACGTGGTGGAGGAAGGGTGCTGCATTCGGCTCCGTGAGAACTTCTCCGGGCCACGTAGTGTGAACGCAAGTAGATGAGCCCTACATCTCATGCCAGTCTCCTGTGCGAGTTGGACAAGGCGAACTCCCTGCTTGAATCCCGGGGTGGGTTAAGTACCCTCCGGGGAAGGATCGTTGCTTGGGACCCCGGGGCTGGTGTCGAGGTGACTGTTCTGTGCATCCACCTCGCAGCTGTTCTCTCTCCGCGGGTTCTCTCCGCCTGCTGCAGCCAAAAGGGACACAGCTTAGGGTAAAGATAAAAACCCGGGGTGTAAACGTTCTTGCCTAGCCCTCGCCCCAAGCACAAGCGTATATGCCTCTGGTCAAAGGCTTTCGCCACAAGCTGAACACGTTTGGTCTCATCTAAGCCTCTGAAGCCCGAGTTCACCCAGCTACGAATCAAACTTCAGGAGAGGTGCTCAGGGTGATGCGGACTGCCAAGCGTTTCACCAGGCAGCCCAGATCGAGTACAAACACTTGTGTTTTAAACGGGCAGAGGAAATGGTGTCAAGAGCGCGCCTCCATCTCCCGGGCGACGTACACGTTCTCTCCACGAGACGCAAGCCCTTCCTCCAGTGTGAAAGGCCTCTACACTCTACACCTCTTGCGCTCGCAGCACGCAGGTGCCACCCGCTCTGAACATCTTCCAAAGGCACAGGGGTCACGCAACGTGTGAACCACCGAGCGCGGGTGCAGCACACACCTAGGTCTTCGCTGTCGGCCTGAGAACACCCACGGCACAGGGCTTCTTTGGTGCACACACGTGGTAGCGGTCGGTGATGCCTTCTGCTCCGTGAAACCTTCTCGGGGACACAGAGCGTGAGCGCACGTAGATTAGCCCTACACCTCATCCCTCTTTCTTGAGTGAGTTGTACTGCTATAAGGCAAAACTCCCTGCTGGAATCTCGGTGTGGCTTAAGTATCCTCCGGGAAGCGATCGCTGCTAGAGACACTGTGCTGCTCTCTAGGATAACGGTCTGTGCCTCCACTGCGCTGCTGTTGTCTCCAAGTCGCTTGCGAAGGCCTTTTCGAAGAGGTTGCTCACAGTGTCGTTTCTTTAGAGCAACCCACAGGCATACGAGGATGCCGGTTCTGTGAAGGAAAATGCTCCCTGCCTCAGCCACTTGGGCGCCGTTTTGTACAGGAAAGGACACTCCGCCTTGGAGGCTCTTCCTTCCGGATTGCCACTCGCACTGGCGATGTCTCCTGAATCTCGCGGGGTTACGGTGCCGTCACAGGGTCCGTATCTCAGGCCTAGAATGGCAGAGCGTCCGGCAGCTTTGAAAGAGACCGTCGGCATTCTTCTGGCCTTCGGGGACGCTCCATGAGGAACAAGCTCCTCAGCAGCGTGCGTCTTTAGATCTTTCATGGCAGAACCTCTGTGGGCGACCTCATTCCTCCCCCCACGTGAGAGACACACACAACCTGCCATTAGGGGGTGGAAGGCTTTAGAGTCCAGCAGCGAGGCTGGCGCTCCCACTCAGCGTTCCTGCACGGAACTGAGCCCGGGTGCGTGAGACCGTGAGAGGGGGCAAAGACAGGCGTACCAGCGAGCTGTTCACGGTGCACGCTGACGCATCACCCTTCAAGCTCACGTTCCTTTCATGGAGAGAACACGAGGCCTTGATTGCGCTTTCCTGTGGTACGTAAACTTTGGTCGCGTCCCCTGGTGGGCACATCGGCTCAGGACTGCCCTGTCCCAAAGGCTCCAGGTGTGGAGCCCGACTGTTGGAGCTCAGCCTCACGTGGCTCTTTCACGGACGAGACCGGCTCGCAATGGGACCGTTCACGAGCTGGGGACCGTGCTGGCTGTTAGGAGTCGGCACACCAAGAGCCCTCCGAGGGAGAGGAGCTGCTGACGTTTGCCAGCACAGTCTCCAATTCCCAACTGCGACCATTCCCTGTAAGAGGCTCCCGAAAGCTTCGACGCAGTTTCTCAGTTAGCTATAAATGGAGGCCAGTCACTTGGCAGACTCCCCCAACGCCCGGCCTCCCAGGCTGCGATACAGACACGCCGACTGCTTCAGCCAACAGGGACAGCTTGGAGTAAAAGGGAGACTCCTACGTGTCAAAGTACTTGCGTGACGCTGGCCAGAAGCTCAAACATTTAGGGCAGGGCATCAGGGCACTTCGCCGCACGCGGAGCAAGTTTGTTCTCATCTCGCCTCTGAAAGCCGAGTTTAACCAGCTAGGAAGCAAACTTCGGGAAAGGTACTCAGGGTGCCGCCGCTTCAAAATTCTCTCACCAGACAGCCCAAATCGTGTACGCCTCTTTGTATTTTCCATGGGCAGGACAAAATGGTGTCAAACCCGCACGCCTCCAGCTGGGGGTGGGTTGGGGTGGGGTGGGGTGGGGTGGGGGTGGGTGTTGGGCGACGTACACTTTCTCCACGGGAAACAGGCCCACGCCTTCAGTGTGAAAGGCCTCTACGCCTCTCCGCTTTCGCAGCCCAGGCGCAGCCTCAGCTCTGAAAAGCTTCCAGAGCAGGAAGGTCAGAAAACCTTTGAACCACCCAGCAGGTGCAGCACAGAACAAGGGCTTCTCTCTTGGCCTTGAGAACACCCACTGCCCAGCGCTCCTTTGTGTACACACGTGGTGGAGGAAGGGTGCTGCATTCGGCTCCGTGAGAACTTCTCCGGGCCACGTAGTGTGAACGCAAGTAGATGAGCCCTACATCTCATGCCAGTCTCCTGTGCGAGTTGGACAAGGCGAACTCCCTGCTTGAATCCCGGGGTGGGTTAAGTACCCTCCGGGGAAGGATCGTTGCTTGGGACCCCGGGGCTGGTGTCGAGGTGACTGTTCTGTGCATCCACCTCGCAGCTGTTCTCTCTCCGCGGGTTCTCTCCGCCTGCTGCAGCCAAAAGGGACACAGCTTAGGGTAAAGATAAAAACCCGGGGTGTAAACGTTCTTGCCTAGCCCTCGCCCCAAGCACAAGCGTATATGCCTCTGGTCAAAGGCTTTCGCCACAAGCTGAACACGTTTGGTCTCATCTAAGCCTCTGAAGCCCGAGTTCACCCAGCTACGAATCAAACTTCAGGAGAGGTGCTCAGGGTGATGCGGACTGCCAAGCGTTTCACCAGGCAGCCCAGATCGAGTACAAACACTTGTGTTTTAAACGGGCAGAGGAAATGGTGTCAAGAGCGCGCCTCCATCTCCCGGGCGACGTACACGTTCTCTCCACGAGACGCAAGCCCTTCCTCCAGTGAGAAAGGCCTCTACACTCTACACCTCTTGCGCTCGCAGCACGCAGGTGCCACCCGCTCTGAACATCTTCCAAAGGCACAGGGGTCACGCAACGTGTGAACCACCGAGCGCGGGTGCAGCACACACCTAGGTCTTCGCTGTCGGCCTGAGAACACCCACGGCACAGGGCTTCTTTGGTGCACACACGTGGTAGCGGTCGGTGATGCCTTCTGCTCCGTGAAACCTTCTCGGGGACACAGAGCGTGAGCGCACGTAGATTAGCCCTACACCTCATCCCTCTTTCTTGAGTGAGTTGTACTGCTATAAGGCAAAACTCCCTGCTGGAATCTCGGTGTGGCTTAAGTATCCTCCGGGAAGCGATCGCTGCTAGAGACACTGTGCTGCTCTCTAGGATAACGGTCTGTGCCTCCACTGCGCTGCTGTTGTCTCCAAGTCGCTTGCGAAGGCCTTTTCGAAGAGGTTGCTCACAGTGTCGTTTCTTTAGAGCAACCCACAGGCATACGAGGATGCCGGTTCTGTGAAGGAAAATGCTCCCTGCCTCAGCCACTTGGGCGCCGTTTTGTACAGGAAAGGACACTCCGCCTTGGAGGCTCTTCCTTCCGGATTGCCACTCGCACTGGCGATGTCTCCTGAATCTCGCGGGGTTACGGTGCCGTCACAGGGTCCGTATCTCAGGCCTAGAACGGCAGAGCATCCGGCAGCTTTGAAAGAGACCGTCGGCATTCTTCTGGCCTTCGGGGACGCTCCATGAGGAACAAGCTCCTCAGCAGCGTGCGTCTTTAGATCTTTCATGGCAGAACCTCTGTGGGCGACCTCATTCCTCCCCCCACGTGAGAGACACACACAACCTGCCATTAGGGGGTGGAAGGCTTTAGAGTCCAGCAGCGAGGCTGGCGCTCCCACTCAGCGTTCCTGCACGGAACTGAGCCCGGGTGCGTGAGACCGTGAGAGGGGGCAAAGACAGGCGTACCAGCGAGCTGTTCACGGTGCACGCTGACGCATCACCCTTCAAGCTCACGTTCCTTTCATGGAGAGAACACGAGGCCTTGATTGCGCTTTCCTGTGGTACGTAAACTTTGGTCGCGTCCCCTGGTGGGCACATCGGCTCAGGACTGCCCTGTCCCAAAGGCTCCAGGTGTGGAGCCCGACTGTTGGAGCTCAGCCTCACGTGGCTCTTTCACGGACGAGACCGGCTCGCAATGGGACCGTTCACGAGCTGGGGACCGTGCTGGCTGTTAGGAGTCGGCACACCAAGAGCCCTCCGAGGGAGAGGAGCTGCTGACGTTTGCCAGCACAGTCTCCAATTCCCAACTGCGACCATTCCCTGTAAGAGGCTCCCGAAAGCTTCGACGCAGTTTCTCAGTTAGCTATAAATGGAGGCCAGTCACTTGGCAGACTCCCCCAACGCCCGGCCTCCCAGGCTGCGATACAGACACGCCGACTGCTTCAGCCAACAGGGACAGCTTGGAGTAAAAGGGAGACTCCTACGTGTCAAAGTACTTGCGTGACGCTGGCCAGAAGCTCAAACATTTAGGGCAGGGCATCAGGGCACTTCGCCGCACGCGGAGCAAGTTTGTTCTCATCTCGCCTCTGAAAGCCGAGTTTAACCAGCTAGGAAGCAAACTTCGGGAAAGGTACTCAGGGTGCCGCCGCTTCAAAATTCTCTCACCAGACAGCCCAAATCGTGTACGCCTCTTTGTATTTTCCATGGGCAGGACAAAATGGTGTCAAACCCGCACGCCTCCAGCTGGGGGTGGGTTGGGGTGGGGTGGGGTGGGGTGGGGGTGGGTGTTGGGCGACGTACACTTTCTCCACGGGAAACAGGCCCACGCCTTCAGTGTGAAAGGCCTCTACGCCTCTCCGCTTTCGCAGCCCAGGCGCAGCCTCAGCTCTGAAAAGCTTCCAGAGCAGGAAGGTCAGAAAACCTTTGAACCACCCAGCAGGTGCAGCACAGAACAAGGGCTTCTCTCTTGGCCTTGAGAACACCCACTGCCCAGCGCTCCTTTGTGTACACACGTGGTGGAGGAAGGGTGCTGCATTCGGCTCCGTGAGAACTTCTCCGGGCCACGTAGTGTGAACGCAAGTAGATGAGCCCTACATCTCATGCCAGTCTCCTGTGCGAGTTGGACAAGGCGAACTCCCTGCTTGAATCCCGGGGTGGGTTAAGTACCCTCCGGGGAAGGATCGTTGCTTGGGACCCCGGGGCTGGTGTCGAGGTGACTGTTCTGTGCATCCACCTCGCAGCTGTTCTCTCTCCGCGGGTTCTCTCCGCCTGCTGCAGCCAAAAGGGACACAGCTTAGGGTAAAGATAAAAACCCGGGGTGTAAACGTTCTTGCCTAGCCCTCGCCCCAAGCACAAGCGTATATGCCTCTGGTCAAAGGCTTTCGCCACAAGCTGAACACGTTTGGTCTCATCTAAGCCTCTGAAGCCCGAGTTCACCCAGCTACGAATCAAACTTCAGGAGAGGTGCTCAGGGTGATGCGGACTGCCAAGCGTTTCACCAGGCAGCCCAGATCGAGTACAAACACTTGTGTTTTAAACGGGCAGAGGAAATGGTGTCAAGAGCGCGCCTCCATCTCCCGGGCGACGTACACGTTCTCTCCACGAGACGCAAGCCCTTCCTCCAGTGTGAAAGGCCTCTACACTCTACACCTCTTGCGCTCGCAGCACGCAGGTGCCACCCGCTCTGAACATCTTCCAAAGGCACAGGGGTCACGCAACGTGTGAACCACCGAGCGCGGGTGCAGCACACACCTAGGTCTTCGCTGTCGGCCTGAGAACACCCACGGCACAGGGCTTCTTTGGTGCACACACGTGGTAGCGGTCGGTGATGCCTTCTGCTCCGTGAAACCTTCTCGGGGACACAGAGCGTGAGCGCACGTAGATTAGCCCTACACCTCATCCCTCTTTCTTGAGTGAGTTGTACTGCTATAAGGCAAAACTCCCTGCTGGAATCTCGGTGTGGCTTAAGTATCCTCCGGGAAGCGATCGCTGCTAGAGACACTGTGCTGCTCTCTAGGATAACGGTCTGTGCCTCCACTGCGCTGCTGTTGTCTCCAAGTCGCTTGCGAAGGCCTTTTCGAAGAGGTTGCTCACAGTGTCGTTTCTTTAGAGCAACCCACAGGCATACGAGGATGCCGGTTCTGTGAAGGAAAATGCTCCCTGCCTCAGCCACTTGGGCGCCGTTTTGTACAGGAAAGGACACTCCGCCTTGGAGGCTCTTCCTTCCGGATTGCCACTCGCACTGGCGATGTCTCCTGAATCTCGCGGGGTTACGGTGCCGTCACAGGGTCCGTATCTCAGGCCTAGAACGGCAGAGCGTCCGGCAGCTTTGAAAGAGACCGTCGGCATTCTTCTGGCCTTCGGGGACGCTCCATGAGGAACAAGCTCCTCAGCAGCGTGCGTCTTTAGATCTTTCATGGCAGAACCTCTGTGGGCGACCTCATTCCTCCCCCCACGTGAGAGACACACACAACCTGCCATTAGGGGGTGGAAGGCTTTAGAGTCCAGCAGCGAGGCTGGCGCTCCCACTCAGCGTTCCTGCACGGAACTGAGCCCGGGTGCGTGAGACCGTGAGAGGGGGCAAAGACAGGCGTACCAGCGAGCTGTTCACGGTGCACGCTGACGCATCACCCTTCAAGCTCACGTTCCTTTCATGGAGAGAACACGAGGCCTTGATTGCGCTTTCCTGTGGTACGTAAACTTTGGTCGCGTCCCCTGGTGGGCACATCGGCTCAGGACTGCCCTGTCCCAAAGGCTCCAGGTGTGGAGCCCGACTGTTGGAGCTCAGCCTCACGTGGCTCTTTCACGGACGGGACCGGCTCGCAATGGGACCGTTCACGAGCTGGGGACCGTGCTGGCTGTTAGGAGTCGGCACACCAAGAGCCCTCCGAGGGAGAGGAGCTGCTGACGTTTGCCAGCACAGTCTCCAATTCCCAACTGCGACCATTCCCTGTAAGAGGCTCCCGAAAGCTTCGACGCAGTTTCTCAGTTAGCTATAAATGGAGGCCAGTCACTTGGCAGACTCCCCCAACGCCCGGCCTCCCAGGCTGCGATACAGACACGCCGACTGCTTCAGCCAACAGGGACAGCTTGGAGTAAAAGGGAGACTCCTACGTGTCAAAGTACTTGCGTGACGCTGGCCAGAAGCTCAAACATTTAGGGCAGGGCATCAGGGCACTTCGCCGCACGCGGAGCAAGTTTGTTCTCATCTCGCCTCTGAAAGCCGAGTTTAACCAGCTAGGAAGCAAACTTCGGGAAAGGTACTCAGGGTGCCGCCGCTTCAAAATTCTCTCACCAGACAGCCCAAATCGTGTACGCCTCTTTGTGTTTTCCATGGGCAGGACAAAATGGTGTCAAACCCGCACGCCTCCAGCTGGGGGTGGGTTGGGGTGGGGTGGGGTGGGGTGGGGGTGGGGGTTGGGCGACGTACACTTTCTCCACGGGAAACAGGCCCACGCCTTCAGTGTGAAAGGCCTCTACGCCTCTCCGCTTTCGCAGCCCAGGCGCAGCCTCAGCTCTGAAAAGCTTCCAGAGCAGGAAGGTCAGAAAACCTTTGAACCACCCAGCAGGTGCAGCACAGAACAAGGGCTTCTCTCTTGGCCTTGAGAACACCCACTGCCCAGCGCTCCTTTGTGTACACACGTGGTGGAGGAAGGGTGCTGCATTCGGCTCCGTGAGAACTTCTCCGGGCCACGTAGTGTGAACGCAAGTAGATGAGCCCTACATCTCATGCCAGTCTCCTGTGCGAGTTGGACAAGGCGAACTCCCTGCTTGAATCCCGGGGTGGGTTAAGTACCCTCCGGGGAAGGATCGTTGCTTGGGACCCCGGGGCTGGTGTCGAGGTGACTGTTCTGTGCATCCACCTCGCAGCTGTTCTCTCTCCGCGGGTTCTCTCCGCCTGCTGCAGCCAAAAGGGACACAGCTTAGGGTAAAGATAAAAACCCGGGGTGTAAACGTTCTTGCCTAGCCCTCGCCCCAAGCACAAGCGTATATGCCTCTGGTCAAAGGCTTTCGCCACAAGCTGAACACGTTTGGTCTCATCT
This sequence comes from Orcinus orca, assembly GCF_937001465.1. Classification (NCBI taxonomy): domain Eukaryota; kingdom Metazoa; phylum Chordata; class Mammalia; order Artiodactyla; family Delphinidae; genus Orcinus; species Orcinus orca. The sequence goes on along the minus strand of NW_026043958.1, from coordinate 731,890 downwards.
AAGCCTCTGAAGCCCGAGTTCACCCAGCTACGAATCAAACTTCAGGAGAGGTGCTCAGGGTGATGCGGACTGCCAAGCGTTTCACCAGGCAGCCCAGATCGAGTACAAACACTTGTGTTTTAAACGGGCAGAGGAAATGGTGTCAAGAGCGCACCTCCATCTCCCGGGCGACGTACACGTTCTCTCCACGAGACGCAAGCCCTTCCTCCAGTGAGAAAGGCCTCTACACTCTACACCTCTTGCGCTCGCAGCACGCAGGTGCCACCCGCTCTGAACATCTTCCAAAGGCACAGGGGTCACGCAACGTGTGAACCACCGAGCGCGGGTGCAGCACACACCTAGGTCTTCGCTGTCGGCCTGAGAACACCCACGGCACAGGGCTTCTTTGGTGCACACACGTGGTAGCGGTCGGTGATGCCTTCTGCTCCGTGAAACCTTCTCGGGGACACAGAGCGTGAGCGCACGTAGATTAGCCCTACACCTCATCCCTCTTTCTTGAGTGAGTTGTACTGCTATAAGGCAAAACTCCCTGCTGGAATCTCGGTGTGGCTTAAGTATCCTCCGGGAAGCGATCGCTGCTAGAGACACTGTGCTGCTCTCTAGGATAACGGTCTGTGCCTCCACTGCGCTGCTGTTGTCTCCAAGTCGCTTGCGAAGGCCTTTTCGAAGAGGTTGCTCACAGTGTCGTTTCTTTAGAGCAACCCACAGGCATACGAGGATGCCGGTTCTGTGAAGGAAAATGCTCCCTGCCTCAGCCACTTGGGCGCCGTTTTGTACAGGAAAGGACACTCCGCCTTGGAGGCTCTTCCTTCCGGATTGCCACTCGCACTGGCGATGTCTCCTGAATCTCGCGGGGTTACGGTGCCGTCACAGGGTCCGTATCTCAGGCCTAGAACGGCAGAGCGTCCGGCAGCTTTGAAAGAGACCGTCGGCATTCTTCTGGCCTTCGGGGACGCTCCATGAGGAACAAGCTCCTCAGCAGCGTGCGTCTTTAGATCTTTCATGGCAGAACCTCTGTGGGCGACCTCATTCCTCCCCCCACGTGAGAGACACACACAACCTGCCATTAGGGGGTGGAAGGCTTTAGAGTCCAGCAGCGAGGCTGGCGCTCCCACTCAGCGTTCCTGCACGGAACTGAGCCCGGGTGCGTGAGACCGTGAGAGGGGGCAAAGACAGGCGTACCAGCGAGCTGTTCACGGTGCACGCTGACGCATCACCCTTCAAGCTCACGTTCCTTTCATGGAGAGAACACGAGGCCTTGATTGCGCTTTCCTGTGGTACGTAAACTTTGGTCGCGTCCCCTGGTGGGCACATCGGCTCAGGACTGCCCTGTCCCAAAGGCTCCAGGTGTGGAGCCCGACTGTTGGAGCTCAGCCTCACGTGGCTCTTTCACGGACGAGACTGGCTCGCAATGGGACCGTTCACGAGCTGGGGACCGTGCTGGCTGTTAGGAGTCGGCACACCAAGAGCCCTCCGAGGGAGAGGAGCTGCTGACGTTTGCCAGCACAGTCTCCAATTCCCAACTGCGACCATTCCCTGTAAGAGGCTCCCGAAAGCTTCGACGCAGTTTCTCAGTTAGCTATAAATGGAGGCCAGTCACTTGGCAGACTCCCCCAACGCCCGGCCTCCCAGGCTGCGATACAGACACGCCGACTGCTTCAGCCAACAGGGACAGCTTGGAGTAAAAGGGAGACTCCTACGTGTCAAAGTACTTGCGTGACGCTGGCCAGAAGCTCAAACATTTAGGGCAGGGCATCAGGGCACTTCGCCGCACGCGGAGCAAGTTTGTTCTCATCTCGCCTCTGAAAGCCGAGTTTAACCAGCTAGGAAGCAAACTTCGGGAAAGGTACTCAGGGTGCCGCCGCTTCAAAATTCTCTCACCAGACAGCCCAAATCGTGTACGCCTCTTTGTATTTTCCATGGGCAGGACAAAATGGTGTCAAACCCGCACGCCTCCAGCTGGGGGTGGGGTGGGGTGGGGTGGGGTGGGGTGGGGGTGGGGGTTGGGCGACGTACACTTTCTCCACGGGAAACAGGCCCACGCCTTCAGTGTGAAAGGCCTCTACGCCTCTCCGCTTTCGCAGCCCAGGCGCAGCCTCAGCTCTGAAAAGCTTCCAGAGCAGGAAGGTCAGAAAACCTTTGAACCACCCAGCAGGTGCAGCACAGAACAAGGGCTTCTCTCTTGGCCTTGAGAACACCCACTGCCCAGCGCTCCTTTGTGTACACACGTGGTGGAGGAAGGGTGCTGCATTCGGCTCCGTGAGAACTTCTCCGGGCCACGTAGTGTGAACGCAAGTAGATGAGCCCTACATCTCATGCCAGTCTCCTGTGCGAGTTGGACAAGGCGAACTCCCTGCTTGAATCCCGGGGTGGGTTAAGTACCCTCCGGGGAAGGATCGTTGCTTGGGACCCCGGGGCTGGTGTCGAGGTGACTGTTCTGTGCATCCACCTCGCAGCTGTTCTCTCTCCGCGGGTTCTCTCCGCCTGCTGCAGCCAAAAGGGACACAGCTTAGGGTAAAGATAAAAACCCGGGGTGTAAACGTTCTTGCCTAGCCCTCGCCCCAAGCACAAGCGTATATGCCTCTGGTCAAAGGCTTTCGCCACAAGCTGAACACGTTTGGTCTCATCTAAGCCTCTGAAGCCCGAGTTCACCCAGCTACGAATCAAACTTCAGGAGAGGTGCTCAGGGTGATGCGGACTGCCAAGCGTTTCACCAGGCAGCCCAGATCGAGTACAAACACTTGTGTTTTAAACGGGCAGAGGAAATGGTGTCAAGAGCGCGCCTCCATCTCCCGGGCGACGTACACGTTCTCTCCACGAGACGCAAGCCCTTCCTCCAGTGAGAAAGGCCTCTACACTCTACACCTCTTGCGCTCGCAGCACGCAGGTGCCACCCGCTCTGAACATCTTCCAAAGGCACAGGGGTCACGCAACGTGTGAACCACCGAGCGCGGGTGCAGCACACACCTAGGTCTTCGCTGTCGGCCTGAGAACACCCACGGCACAGGGCTTCTTTGGTGCACACACGTGGTAGCGGTCGGTGATGCCTTCTGCTCCGTGAAACCTTCTCGGGGACACAGAGCGTGAGCGCACGTAGATTAGCCCTACACCTCATCCCTCTTTCTTGAGTGAGTTGTACTGCTATAAGGCAAAACTCCCTGCTGGAATCTCGGTGTGGCTTAAGTATCCTCCGGGAAGCGATCGCTGCTAGAGACACTGTGCTGCTCTCTAGGATAACGGTCTGTGCCTCCACTGCGCTGCTGTTGTCTCCAAGTCGCTTTCGAAGGCCTTTTCGAAGAGGTTGCTCACAGTGTCGTTTCTTTAGAGCAACCCACAGGCATACGAGGATGCCGGTTCTGTGAAGGAAAATGCTCCCTGCCTCAGCCACTTGGGCGCCGTTTTGTACAGGAAAGGACACTCCGCCTTGGAGGCTCTTCCTTCCGGATTGCCACTCGCACTGGCGATGTCTCCTGAATCTCGCGGGGTTACGGTGCCGTCACAGGGTCCGTATCTCAGGCCTAGAACGGCAGAGCGTCCGGCAGCTTTGAAAGAGACCGTCGGCATTCTTCTGGCCTTCGGGGACGCTCCATGAGGAACAAGCTCCTCAGCAGCGTGCGTCTTTAGATCTTTCATGGCAGAACCTCTGTGGGCGACCTCATTCCTCCCCCCACGTGAGAGACACACACAACCTGCCATTAGGGGGTGGAAGGCTTTAGAGTCCAGCAGCGAGGCTGGCGCTCCCACTCAGCGTTCCTGCACGGAACTGAGCCCGGGTGCGTGAGACCGTGAGAGGGGGCAAAGACAGGCGTACCAGCGAGCTGTTCACGGTGCACGCTGACGCATCACCCTTCAAGCTCACGTTCCTTTCATGGAGAGAACACGAGGCCTTGATTGCGCTTTCCTGTGGTACGTAAACTTTGGTCGCGTCCCCTGGTGGGCACATCGGCTCAGGACTGCCCTGTCCCAAAGGCTCCAGGTGTGGAGCCCGACTGTTGGAGCTCAGCCTCACGTGGCTCTTTCACGGACGAGACCGGCTCGCAATGGGACCGTTCACGAGCTGGGGACCGTGCTGGCTGTTAGGAGTCGGCACACCAAGAGCCCTCCGAGGGAGAGGAGCTGCTGACGTTTGCCAGCACAGTCTCCAATTCCCAACTGCAACCATTCCCTGTAAGAGGCTCCCGAAAGCTTCGACGCAGTTTCTCAGTTAGCTATAAATGGAGGCCAGTCACTTGGCAGACTCCCCCAACGCCCGGCCTCCCAGGCTGCGATACAGACACGCCGACTGCTTCAGCCAACAGGGACAGCTTGGAGTAAAAGGGAGACTCCTACGTGTCAAAGTACTTGCGTGACGCTGGCCAGAAGCTCAAACATTTAGGGCAGGGCATCAGGGCACTTCGCCGCACGCGGAGCAAGTTTGTTCTCATCTCGCCTCTGAAAGCCGAGTTTAACCAGCTAGGAAGCAAACTTCGGGAAAGGTACTCAGGGTGCCGCCGCTTCAAAATTCTCTCACCAGACAGCCCAAATCGTGTACGCCTCTTTGTGTTTTCCATGGGCAGGACAAAATGGTGTCAAACCCGCACGCCTCCAGCTGGGGGTGGGTTGGGGTGGGGTGGGGTGGGGTGGGGGTGGGGGTTGGGCGACGTACACTTTCTCCACGGGAAACAGGCCCACGCCTTCAGTGTGAAAGGCCTCTACGCCTCTCCGCTTTCGCAGCCCAGGCGCAGCCTCAGCTCTGAAAAGCTTCCAGAGCAGGAAGGTCAGAAAACCTTTGAACCACCCAGCAGGTGCAGCACAGAACAAGGGCTTCTCTCTTGGCCTTGAGAACACCCACTGCCCAGCGCTCCTTTGTGTACACACGTGGTGGAGGAAGGGTGCTGCATTCGGCTCCGTGAGAACTTCTCCGGGCCACGTAGTGTGAACGCAAGTAGATGAGCCCTACATCTCATGCCAGTCTCCTGTGCGAGTTGGACAAGGCGAACTCCCTGCTTGAATCCCGGGGTGGGTTAAGTACCCTCCGGGGAAGGATCGTTGCTTGGGACCCCGGGGCTGGTGTCGAGGTGACTGTTCTGTGCATCCACCTCGCAGCTGTTCTCTCTCCGCGGGTTCTCTCCGCCTGCTGCAGCCAAAAGGGACACAGCTTAGGGTAAAGATAAAAACCCGGGGTGTAAACGTTCTTGCCTAGCCCTCGCCCCAAGCACAAGCGTATATGCCTCTGGTCAAAGGCTTTCGCCACAAGCTGAACACGTTTGGTCTCATCTAAGCCTCTGAAGCCCGAGTTCACCCAGCTACGAATCAAACTTCAGGAGAGGTGCTCAGGGTGATGCGGACTGCCAAGCGTTTCACCAGGCAGCCCAGATCGAGTACAAACACTTGTGTTTTAAACGGGCAGAGGAAATGGTGTCAAGAGCGCGCCTCCATCTCCCGGGCGACGTACACGTTCTCTCCACGAGACGCAAGCCCTTCCTCCAGTGTGAAAGGCCTCTACACTCTACACCTCTTGCGCTCGCAGCACGCAGGTGCCACCCGCTCTGAACATCTTCCAAAGGCACAGGGGTCACGCAACGTGTGAACCACCGAGCGCGGGTGCAGCACACACCTAGGTCTTCGCTGTCGGCCTGAGAACACCCACGGCACAGGGCTTCTTTGGTGCACACACGTGGTAGCGGTCGGTGATGCCTTCTGCTCCGTGAAACCTTCTCGGGGACACAGAGCGTGAGCGCACGTAGATTAGCCCTACACCTCATCCCTCTTTCTTGAGTGAGTTGTACTGCTATAAGGCAAAACTCCCTGCTGGAATCTCGGTGTGGCTTAAGTATCCTCCGGGAAGCGATCGCTGCTAGAGACACTGTGCTGCTCTCTAGGATAACGGTCTGTGCCTCCACTGCGCTGCTGTTGTCTCCAAGTCGCTTGCGAAGGCCTTTTCGAAGAGGTTGCTCACAGTGTCGTTTCTTTAGAGCAACCCACAGGCATACGAGGATGCCGGTTCTGTGAAGGAAAATGCTCCCTGCCTCAGCCACTTGGGCGCCGTTTTGTACAGGAAAGGACACTCCGCCTTGGAGGCTCTTCCTTCCGGATTGCCACTCGCACTGGCGATGTCTCCTGAATCTCGCGGGGTTACGGTGCCGTCACAGGGTCCGTATCTCAGGCCTAGAACGGCAGAGCGTCCGGCAGCTTTGAAAGAGACCGTCGGCATTCTTCTGGCCTTCGGGGACGCTCCATGAGGAACAAGCTCCTCAGCAGCGTGCGTCTTTAGATCTTTCATGGCAGAACCTCTGTGGGCGACCTCATTCCTCCCCCCACGTGAGAGACACACACAACCTGCCATTAGGGGGTGGAAGGCTTTAGAGTCCAGCAGCGAGGCTGGCGCTCCCACTCAGCGTTCCTGCACGGAACTGAGCCCGGGTGCGTGAGACCGTGAGAGGGGGCAAAGACAGGCGTACCAGCGAGCTGTTCACGGTGCACGCTGACGCATCACCCTTCAAGCTCACGTTCCTTTCATGGAGAGAACACGAGGCCTTGATTGCGCTTTCCTGTGGTACGTAAACTTTGGTCGCGTCCCCTGGTGGGCACATCGGCTCAGGACTGCCCTGTCCCAAAGGCTCCAGGTGTGGAGCCCGACTGTTGGAGCTCAGCCTCACGTGGCTCTTTCACGGACGAGACCGGCTCGCAATGGGACCGTTCACGAGCTGGGGACCGTGCTGGCTGTTAGGAGTCGGCACACCAAGAGCCCTCCGAGGGAGAGGAGCTGCTGACGTTTGCCAGCACAGTCTCCAATTCCCAACTGCAACCATTCCCTGTAAGAGGCTCCCGAAAGCTTCGACGCAGTTTCTCAGTTAGCTACAAATGGAGGCCAGTCACTTGGCAGACTCCCCCAACGCCCGGCCTCCCAGGCTGCGATACAGACACGCCGACTGCTTCAGCCAACAGGGACAGCTTGGAGTAAAAGGGAGACTCCTACGTGTCAAAGTACTTGCGTGACGCTGGCCAGAAGCTCAAACATTTAGGGCAGGGCATCAGGGCACTTCGCCGCACGCGGAGCAAGTTTGTTCTCATCTCGCCTCTGAAAGCCGAGTTTAACCAGCTAGGAAGCAAACTTCGGGAAAGGTACTCAGGGTGCCGCCGCTTCAAAATTCTCTCACCAGACAGCCCAAATCGTGTACGCCTCTTTGTGTTTTCCATGGGCAGGACAAAATGGTGTCAAACCCGCACGCCTCCAGCTGGGGGTGGGTTGGGGTGGGGTGGGGTGGGGTGGGGGTGGGGGTTGGGCGACGTACACTTTCTCCACGGGAAACAGGCCCACGCCTTCAGTGTGAAAGGCCTCTACGCCTCTCCGCTTTCGCAGCCCAGGCGCAGCCTCAGCTCTGAAAAGCTTCCAGAGCAGGAAGGTCAGAAAACCTTTGAACCACCCAGCAGGTGCAGCACAGAACAAGGGCTTCTCTCTTGGCCTTGAGAACACCCACTGCCCAGCGCTCCTTTGTGTACACACGTGGTGGAGGAAGGGTGCTGCATTCGGCTCCGTGAGAACTTCTCCGGGCCACGTAGTGTGAACGCAAGTAGATGAGCCCTACATCTCATGCCAGTCTCCTGTGCGAGTTGGACAAGGCGAACTCCCTGCTTGAATCCCGGGGTGGGTTAAGTACCCTCCGGGGAAGGATCGTTGCTTGGGACCCCGGGGCTGGTGTCGAGGTGACTGTTCTGTGCATCCACCTCGCAGCTGTTCTCTCTCCGCGGGTTCTCTCCGCCTGCTGCAGCCAAAAGGGACACAGCTTAGGGTAAAGATAAAAACCCGGGGTGTAAACGTTCTTGCCTAGCCCTCGCCCCAAGCACAAGCGTATATGCCTCTGGTCAAAGGCTTTCGCCACAAGCTGAACACGTTTGGTCTCATCTAAGCCTCTGAAGCCCGAGTTCACCCAGCTACGAATCAAACTTCAGGAGAGGTGCTCAGGGTGATGCGGACTGCCAAGCGTTTCACCAGGCAGCCCAGATCGAGTACAAACACTTGTGTTTTAAACGGGCAGAGGGAATGGTGTCAAGAGCGCGCCTCCATCTCCCGGGCGACGTACACGTTCTCTCCACGAGACGCAAGCCCTTCCTCCAGTGTGAAAGGCCTCTACACTCTACACCTCTTGCGCTCGCAGCACGCAGGTGCCACCCGCTCTGAACATCTTCCAAAGGCACAGGGGTCACGCAACGTGTGAACCACCGAGCGCGGGTGCAGCACACACCTAGGTCTTCGCTGTCGGCCTGAGAACACCCACGGCACAGGGCTTCTTTGGTGCACACACGTGGTAGCGGTCGGTGATGCCTTCTGCTCCGTGAAACCTTCTCGGGGACACAGAGCGTGAGCGCACGTAGATTAGCCCTACACCTCATCCCTCTTTCTTGAGTGAGTTGTACTGCTATAAGGCAAAACTCCCTGCTGGAATCTCGGTGTGGCTTAAGTATCCTCCGGGAAGCGATCGCTGCTAGAGACACTGTGCTGCTCTCTAGGATAACGGTCTGTGCCTCCACTGCGCTGCTGTTGTCTCCAAGTCGCTTGCGAAGGCCTTTTCGAAGAGGTTGCTCACAGTGTCGTTTCTTTAGAGCAACCCACAGGCATACGAGGATGCCGGTTCTGTGAAGGAAAATGCTCCCTGCCTCAGCCACTTGGGCGCCGTTTTGTACAGGAAAGGACACTCCGCCTTGGAGGCTCTTCCTTCCGGATTGCCACTCGCACTGGCGATGTCTCCTGAATCTCGCGGGGTTACGGTGCCGTCACAGGGTCCGTATCTCAGGCCTAGAACGGCAGAGCGTCCGGCAGCTTTGAAAGAGACCATCGGCATTCTTCTGGCCTTCGGGGACGCTCCATGAGGAACAAGCTCCTCAGCAGCGTGCGTCTTTAGATCTTTCATGGCAGAACCTCTGTGGGCGACCTCATTCCTCCCCCCACGTGAGAGACACACACAACCTGCCATTAGGGGGTGGAAGGCTTTAGAGTCCAGCAGCGAGGCTGGCGCTCCCACTCAGCGTTCCTGCACGGAACTGAGCCCGGGTGCGTGAGACCGTGAGAGGGGGCAAAGACAGGCGTACCAGCGAGCTGTTCACGGTGCACGCTGACGCATCACCCTTCAAGCTCACGTTCCTTTCATGGAGAGAACACGAGGCCTTGATTGCGCTTTCCTGTGGTACGTAAACTTTGGTCGCGTCCCCTGGTGGGCACATCGGCTCAGGACTGCCCTGTCCCAAAGGCTCCAGGTGTGGAGCCCAACTGTTGGAGCTCAGCCTCACGTGGCTCTTTCACGGACGAGACCGGCTCGCAATGGGACCGTTCACGAGCTGGGGACCGTGCTGGCTGTTAGGAGTCGGCACACCAAGAGCCCTCCGAGGGAGAGGAGCTGCTGACGTTTGCCAGCACAGTCTCCAATTCCCAACTGCAACCATTCCCTGTAAGAGGCTCCCGAAAGCTTCGACGCAGTTTCTCAGTTAGCTATAAATGGAGGCCAGTCACTTGGCAGACTCCCCCAACGCCCGGCCTCCCAGGCTGCGATACAGACACGCCGACTGCTTCAGCCAACAGGGACAGCTTGGAGTAAAAGGGAGACTCCTACGTGTCAAAGTACTTGCGTGACGCTGGCCAGAAGCTCAAACATTTAGGGCAGGGCATCAGGGCACTTCGCCGCACGCGGAGCAAGTTTGTTCTCATCTCGCCTCTGAAAGCCGAGTTTAACCAGCTAGGAAGCAAACTTCGGGAAAGGTACTCAGGGTGCCGCCGCTTCAAAATTCTCTCACCAGACAGCCCAAATCGTGTACGCCTCTTTGTGTTTTCCATGGGCAGGACAAAATGGTGTCAAACCCGCACGCCTCCAGCTGGGGGTGGGTTGGGGTGGGGTGGGGTGGGGTGGGGGTGGGGGTTGGGCGACGTACACTTTCTCCACGGGAAACAGGCCCACGCCTTCAGTGTGAAAGGCCTCTACGCCTCTCCGCTTTCACAGCCCAGGCGCAGCCTCAGCTCTGAAAAGCTTCCAGAGCAGGAAGGTCAGAAAACCTTTGAACCACCCAGCAGGTGCAGCACAGAACAAGGGCTTCTCTCTTGGCCTTGAGAACACCCACTGCCCAGCGCTCCTTTGTGTACACACGTGGTGGAGGAAGGGTGCTGCATTCGGCTCCGTGAGAACTTCTCCGGGCCACGTAGTGTGAACGCAAGTAGATGAGCCCTACATCTCATGCCAGTCTCCTGTGCGAGTTGGACAAGGCGAACTCCCTGCTTGAATCCCGGGGTGGGTTAAGTACCCTCCGGGGAAGGATCGTTGCTTGGGACCCCGGGGCTGGTGTCGAGGTGACTGTTCTGTGCATCCACCTCGCAGCTGTTCTCTCTCCGCGGGTTCTCTCCGCCTGCTGCAGCCAAAAGGGACACAGCTTAGGGTAAAGATAAAAACCCGGGGTGTAAACGTTCTTGCCTAGCCCTCGCCCCAAGCACAAGCGTATATGCCTCTCGTCAAAGGCTTTCGCCACAAGCTGAACACGTTTGGTCTCATCTAAGCCTCTGAAGCCCGAGTTCACCCAGCTACGAATCAAACTTCAGGAGAGGTGCTCAGGGTGATGCGGACTGCCAAGCGTTTCACCAGGCAGCCCAGATCGAGTACAAACACTTGTGTTTTAAACGGGCAGAGGAAATGGTGTCAAGAGCGCGCCTCCATCTCCCGGGCGACGTACACGTTCTCTCCACGAGACGCAAGCCCTTCCTCCAGTGAGAAAGGCCTCTACACTCTACACCTCTTGCGCTCGCAGCACGCAGGTGCCACCCGCTCTGAACATCTTCCAAAGGCACAGGGGTCACGCAACGTGTGAACCACCGAGCGCGGGTGCAGCACACACCTAGGTCTTCGCTGTCGGCCTGAGAACACCCACGGCACAGGGCTTCTTTGGTGCACACACGTGGTAGCGGTCGGTGATGCCTTCTGCTCCGTGAAACCTTCTCGGGGACACAGAGCGTGAGCGCACGTAGATTAGCCCTACACCTCATCCCTCTTTCTTGAGTGAGTTGTACTGCTATAAGGCAAAACTCCCTGCTGGAATCTCGGTGTGGCTTAAGTATCCTCCGGGAAGCGATCGCTGCTAGAGACACTGTGCTGCTCTCTAGGATAACGGTCTGTGCCTCCACTGCGCTGCTGTTGTCTCCAAGTCGCTTGCGAAGGCCTTTTCGAAGAGGTTGCTCACAGTGTCGTTTCTTTAGAGCAACCCACAGGCATACGAGGATGCCGGTTCTGTGAAGGAAAATGCTCCCTGCCTCAGCCACTTGGGCGCCGTTTTGTACAGGAAAGGACACTCCGCCTTGGAGGCTCTTCCTTCCGGATTGCCACTCGCACTGGCGATGTCTCCTGAATCTCGCGGGGTTACGGTGCCGTCACAGGGTCCGTATCTCAGGCCTAGAACGGCAGAGCGTCCGGCAGCTTTGAAAGAGACCGTCGGCATTCTTCTGGCCTTCGGGGACGCTCCATGAGGAACAAGCTCCTCAGCAGCGTGCGTCTTTAGATCTTTCATGGCAGAACCTCTGTGGGCGACCTCATTCCTCCCCCCACGTGAGAGACACACACAACCTGCCATTAGGGGGTGGAAGGCTTTAGAGTCCAGCAGCGAGGCTGGCGCTCCCACTCAGCGTTCTTGCACGGAACTGAGCCCGGGTGCGTGAGACCGTGAGAGGGGGCAAAGACAGGCGTACCAGCGAGCTGTTCACGGTGCACGCTGACGCATCACCCTTCAAGCTCACGTTCCTTTCATGGAGAGAACACGAGGCCTTGATTGCGCTTTCCTGTGGTACGTAAACTTTGGTCGCGTCCCCTGGTGGGCACATCGGCTCAGGACTGCCCTGTCCCAAAGGCTCCAGGTGTGGAGCCCGACTGTTGGAGCTCAGCCTCACGTGGCTCTTTCACGGACGAGACCGGCTCGCAATGGGACCGTTCACGAGCTGGGGACCGTGCTGGCTGTTAGGAGTCGGCACACCAAGAGCCCTCCGAGGGAGAGGAGCTGCTGACGTTTGCCAGCACAGTCTCCAATTCCCAACTGCGACCATTCCCTGTAAGAGGCTCCCGAAAGCTTCGACGCAGTTTCTCAGTTAGCTATAAATGGAGGCCAGTCACTTGGCAGACTCCCCCAACGCCCGGCCTCCCAGGCTGCGATACAGACACGCCGACTGCTTCAGCCAACAGGGACAGCTTGGAGTAAAAGGGAGACTCCTACGTGTCAAAGTACTTGCGTGACGCTGGCCAGAAGCTCAAACATTTAGGGCAGGGCATCAGGGCACTTCGCCGCACGCGGAGCAAGTTTGTTCTCATCTCGCCTCTGAAAGCCGAGTTTAACCAGCTAGGAAGCAAACTTCGGGAAAGGTACTCAGGGTGCCGCCGCTTCAAAATTCTCTCACCAGACAGCCCAAATCGTGTACGCCTCTTTGTATTTTCCATGGGCAGGACAAAATGGTGTCAAACCCGCACGCCTCCAGCTGGGGGTGGGTTGGGGTGGGGTGGGGTGGGGTGGGGGTGGGGGTTGGGCGACGTACACTTTCTCCACGGGAAACAGGCCCACGCCTTCAGTGTGAAAGGCCTCTACGCCTCTCCGCTTTCGCAGCCCAGGCGCAGCCTCAGCTCTGAAAAGCTTCCAGAGCAGGAAGGTCAGAAAACCTTTGAACCACCCAGCAGGTGCAGCACAGAACAAGGGCTTCTCTCTTGGCCTTGAGAACACCCACTGCCCAGCGCTCCTTTGTGTACACACGTGGTGGAGGAAGGGTGCTGCATTCGGCTCCGTGAGAACTTCTCCGGGCCACGTAGTGTGAACGCAAGTAGATGAGCCCTACATCTCATGCCAGTCTCCTGTGCGAGTTGGACAAGGCGAACTCCCTGCTTGAATCCCGGGGTGGGTTAAGTACCCTCCGGGGAAGGATCGTTGCTTGGGACCCCGGGGCTGGTGTCGAGGTGACTGTTCTGTGCATCCACCTCGCAGCTGTTCTCTCTCCGCGGGTTCTCTCCGCCTGCTGCAGCCAAAAGGGACACAGCTTAGGGTAAAGATAAAAACCCGGGGTGTAAACGTTCTTGCCTAGCCCTCGCCCCAAGCACAAGCGTATATGCCTCTGGTCAAAGGCTTTCGCCACAAGCTGAACACGTTTGGTCTCATCTAAGCCTCTGAAGCCCGAGTTCACCCAGCTACGAATCAAACTTCAGGAGAGGTGCTCAGGGTGATGCGGACTGCCAAGCGTTTCACCAGGCAGCCCAGATCGAGTACAAACACTTGTGTTTTAAACGGGCAGAGGAAATGGTGTCAAGAGCGCGCCTCCATCTCCCGGGCGACGTACACGTTCTCTCCACGAGACGCAAGCCCTTCCTCCAGTGTGAAAGGCCTCTACACTCTACACCTCTTGCGCTCGCAGCACGCAGGTGCCACCCGCTCTGAACATCTTCCAAAGGCACAGGGGTCACGCAACGTGTGAACCACCGAGCGCGGGTGCAGCACACACCTAGGTCTTCGCTGTCGGCCTGAGAACACCCACGGCACAGGGCTTCTTTGGTGCACACACGTGGTAGCGGTCGGTGATGCCTTCTGCTCCGTGAAACCTTCTCGGGGACACAGAGCGTGAGCGCACGTAGATTAGCCCTACACCTCATCCCTCTTTCTTGAGTGAGTTGTACTGCTATAAGGCAAAACTCCCTGCTGGAATCTCGGTGTGGCTTAAGTATCCTCCGGGAAGCGATCGGTGCTAGAGACACTGTGCTGCTCTCTAGGATAACGGTCTGTGCCTCCACTGCGCTGCTGTTGTCTCCAAGTCGCTTGCGAAGGCCTTTTCGAAGAGGTTGCTCACAGTGTCGTTTCTTTAGAGCAACCCACAGGCATACGAGGATGCCGGTTCTGTGAAGGAAAATGCTCCCTGCCTCAGCCACTTGGGCGCCGTTTTGTACAGGAAAGGACACTCCGCCTTGGAGGCTCTTCCTTCCGGATTGCCACTCGCACTGGCGATGTCTCCTGAATCTCGCGGGGTTACGGTGCCGTCACAGGGTCCGTATCTCAGGCCTAGAACGGCAGAGCGTCCGGCAGCTTTGAAAGAGACCGTCGGCATTCTTCTGGCCTTCGGGGACGCTCCATGAGGAACAAGCTCCTCAGCAGCGTGCGTCTTTAGATCTTTCATGGCAGAACCTCTGTGGGCGACCTCATTCCTCCCCCCACGTGAGAGACACACACAACCTGCCATTAGGGGGTGGAAGGCTTTAGAGTCCAGCAGCGAGGCTGGCGCTCCCACTCAGCGTTCCTGCACGGAACTGAGCCCGGGTGCGTGAGACCGTGAGAGGGGGCAAAGACAGGCGTACCAGCGAGCTGTTCACGGTGCACGCTGACGCATCACCCTTCAAGCTCACGTTCCTTTCATGGAGAGAACACGAGGCCTTGATTGCGCTTTCCTGTGGTACGTAAACTTTGGTCGCGTCCCCTGGTGGGCACATCGGCTCAGGACTGCCCTGTCCCAAAGGCTCCAGGTGTGGAGCCCGACTGTTGGAGCTCAGCCTCACGTGGCTCTTTCACGGACGAGACCGGCTCGCAATGGGACCGTTCACGAGCTGGGGACCGTGCTGGCTGTTAGGAGTCGGCACACCAAGAGCCCTCCGAGGGAGAGGAGCTGCTGACGTTTGCCAGCACAGTCTCCAATTCCCAACTGCGACCATTCCCTGTAAGAGGCTCCCGAAAGCTTCGACGCAGTTTCTCAGTTAGCTATAAATGGAGGCCAGTCACTTGGCAGACTCCCCCAACGCCCGGCCTCCCAGGCTGCGATACAGACACGCCGACTGCTTCAGCCAACAGGGACAGCTTGGAGTAAAAGGGAGACTCCTACGTGTCAAAGTACTTGCGTGACGCTGGCCAGAAGCTCAAACATTTAGGGCAGGGCATCAGGGCACTTCGCCGCACGCGGAGCAAGTTTGTTCTCATCTCGCCTCTGAAAGCCGAGTTTAACCAGCTAGGAAGCAAACTTCGGGAAAGGTACTCAGGGTGCCGCCGCTTCAAAATTCTCTCACCAGACAGCCCAAATCGTGTACGCCTCTTTGTATTTTCCATGGGCAGGACAAAATGGTGTCAAACCCGCACGCCTCCAGCTGGGGGTGGGTTGGGGTGGGGTGGGGTGGGGTGGGGGTGGGGGTTGGGTGACGTACACTTTCTCCACGGGAAACAGGCCCACGCCTTCAGTGTGAAAGGCCTCTACGCCTCTCCGCTTTCGCAGCCCAAGCGCAGCCTCAGCTCTGAAAAGCTTCCAGAGCAGGAAGGTCAGAAAACCTTTGAACCACCCAGCAGGTGCAGCACAGAACAAGGGCTTCTCTCTTGGCCTTGAGAACACCCACTGCCCAGCGCTCCTTTGTGTACACACGTGGTGGAGGAAGGGTGCTGCATTCGGCTCCGTGAGAACTTCTCCGGGCCACGTAGTGTGAACGCAAGTAGATGAGCCCTACATCTCATGCCAGTCTCCTGTGCGAGTTGGACAAGGCGAACTCCCTGCTTGAATCCCGGGGTGGGTTAAGTACCCTCCGGGGAAGGATCGTTGCTTGGGACCCCGGGGCTGGTGTCGAGGTGACTGTTCTGTGCATCCACCTCGCAGCTGTTCTCTCTCCGCGGGTTCTCTCCGCCTGCTGCAGCCAAAAGGGACACAGCTTAGGGTAAAGATAAAAACCCGGGGTGTAAACGTTCTTGCCTAGCCCTCGCCCCAAGCACAAGCGTATATGCCTCTGGTCAAAGGCTTTCGCCACAAGCTGAACACGTTTGGTCTCATCTAAGCCTCTGAAGCCCGAGTTCACCCAGCTACGAATCAAACTTCAGGAGAGGTGCTCAGGGTGATGCGGACTGCCAAGCGTTTCACCAGGCAGCCCAGATCGAGTACAAACACTTGTGTTTTAAACGGGCAGAGGGAATGGTGTCAAGAGCGCGCCTCCATCTCCCGGGCGACGTACACGTTCTCTCCACGAGACGCAAGCCCTTCCTCCAGTGTGAAAGGCCTCTACACTCTACACCTCTTGCGCTCGCAGCACGCAGGTGCCACCCGCTCTGAACATCTTCCAAAGGCACAGGGGTCACGCAACGTGTGAACCACCGAGCGCGGGTGCAGCACACACCTAGGTCTTCGCTGTCGGCCTGAGAACACCCACGGCACAGGGCTTCTTTGGTGCACACACGTGGTAGCGGTCGGTGATGCCTTCTGCTCCGTGAAACCTTCTCGGGGACACAGAGCGTGAGCGCACGTAGATTAGCCCTACACCTCATCCCTCTTTCTTGAGTGAGTTGTACTGCTATAAGGCAAAACTCCCTGCTGGAATCTCGGTGTGGCTTAAGTATCCTCCGGGAAGCGATCGCTGCTAGAGACACTGTGCTGCTCTCTAGGATAACGGTCTGTGCCTCCACTGCGCTGCTGTTGTCTCCAAGTCGCTTGCGAAGGCCTTTTCGAAGAGGTTGCTCACAGTGTCGTTTCTTTAGAGCAACCCACAGGCATACGAGGATGCCGGTTCTGTGAAGGAAAATGCTCCCTGCCTCAGCCACTTGGGCGCCGTTTTGTACAGGAAAGGACACTCCGCCTTGGAGGCTCTTCCTTCCGGATTGCCACTCGCACTGGCGATGTCTCCTGAATCTCGCGGGGTTACGGTGCCGTCACAGGGTCCGTATCTCAGGCCTAGAACGGCAGAGCGTCCGGCAGCTTTGAAAGAGACCGTCGGCATTCTTCTGGCCTTCGGGGACGCTCCATGAGGAACAAGCTCCTCAGCAGCGTGCGTCTTTAGATCTTTCATGGCAGAACCTCTGTGGGCGACCTCATTCCTCCCCCCACGTGAGAGACACACACAACCTGCCATTAGGGGGTGGAAGGCTTTAGAGTCCAGCAGCGAGGCTGGCGCTCCCACTCAGCGTTCCTGCACGGAACTGAGCCCGGGTGCGTGAGACCGTGAGAGGGGGCAAAGACAGGCGTACCAGCGAGCTGTTCACGGTGCACGCTGACGCATCACCCTTCAAGCTCACGTTCCTTTCATGGAGAGAACACGAGGCCTTGATTGCGCTTTCCTGTGGTACGTAAACTTTGGTCGCGTCCCCTGGTGGGCACATCGGCTCAGGACTGCCCTGTCCCAAAGGCTCCAGGTGTGGAGCCCGACTGTTGGAGCTCAGCCTCACGTGGCTCTTTCACGGACGAGACCGGCTCGCAATGGGACCGTTCACGAGCTGGGGACCGTGCTGGCTGTTAGGAGTCGGCACACCAAGAGCCCTCCGAGGGAGAGGAGCTGCTGACGTTTGCCAGCACAGTCTCCAATTCCCAACTGCGACCATTCCCTGTAAGAGGCTCCCGAAAGCTTCGACGCAGTTTCTCAGTTAGCTATAAATGGAGGCCAGTCACTTGGCAGACTCCCCCAACGCCCGGCCTCCCAGGCTGCGATACAGACACGCCGACTGCTTCAGCCAACAGGGACAGCTTGGAGTAAAAGGGAGACTCCTACGTGTCAAAGTACTTGCGTGACGCTGGCCAGAAGCTCAAACATTTAGGGCAGGGCATCAGGGCACTTCGCCGCACGCGGAGCAAGTTTGTTCTCATCTCGCCTCTGAAAGCCGAGTTTAACCAGCTAGGAAGCAAACTTCGGGAAAGGTACTCAGGGTGCCGCCGCTTCAAAATTCTCTCACCAGACAGCCCAAATCGTGTACGCCTCTTTGTATTTTCCATGGGCAGGACAAAATGGTGTCAAACCCGCACGCCTCCAGCTGGGGGTGGGTTGGGGTGGGGTGGGGTGGGGTGGGGGTGGGGGTTGGGCGACGTACACTTTCTCCACGGGAAACAGGCCCACGCCTTCAGTGTGAAAGGCCTCTACGCCTCTCCGCTTTCGCAGCCCAGGCGCAGCCTCAGCTCTGAAAAGCTTCCAGAGCAGGAAGGTCAGAAAACCTTTGAACCACCCAGCAGGTGCAGCACAGAACAAGGGCTTCTCTCTTGGCCTTGAGAACACCCACTGCCCAGCGCTCCTTTGTGTACACACGTGGTGGAGGAAGGGTGCTGCATTCGGCTCCGTGAGAACTTCTCCGGGCCACGTAGTGTGAACGCAAGTAGATGAGCCCTACATCTCATGCCAGTCTCCTGTGCGAGTTGGACAAGGCGAACTCCCTGCTTGAATCCCGGGGTGGGTTAAGTACCCTCCGGGGAAGGATCGTTGCTTGGGACCCCGGGGCTGGTGTCGAGGTGACTGTTCTGTGCATCCACCTCGCAGCTGTTCTCTCTCCGCGGGTTCTCTCCGCCTGCTGCAGCCAAAAGGGACACAGCTTAGGGTAAAGATAAAAACCCGGGGTGTAAACGTTCTTGCCTAGCCCTCGCCCCAAGCACAAGCGTATATGCCTCTGGTCAAAGGCTTTCGCCACAAGCTGAACACGTTTGGTCTCATCTAAGCCTCTGAAGCCCGAGTTCACCCAGCTACGAATCAAACTTCAGGAGAGGTGCTCAGGGTGATGCGGACTGCCAAGCGTTTCACCAGGCAGCCCAGATCGAGTACAAACACTTGTGTTTTAAACGGGCAGAGGGAATGGTGTCAAGAGCGCGCCTCCATCTCCCGGGCGACGTACACGTTCTCTCCACGAGACGCAAGCCCTTCCTCCAGTGTGAAAGGCCTCTACACTCTACACCTCTTGCGCTCGCAGCACGCAGGTGCCACCCGCTCTGAACATCTTCCAAAGGCACAGGGGTCACGCAACGTGTGAACCACCGAGCGCGGGTGCAGCACACACCTAGGTCTTCGCTGTCGGCCTGAGAACACCCACGGCACAGGGCTTCTTTGGTGCACACACGTGGTAGCGGTCGGTGATGCCTTCTGCTCCGTGAAACCTTCTCGGGGACACAGAGCGTGAGCGCACGTAGATTAGCCCTACACCTCATCCCTCTTTCTTGAGTGAGTTGTACTGCTATAAGGCAAAACTCCCTGCTGGAATCTCGGTGTGGCTTAAGTATCCTCCGGGAAGCGATCGCTGCTAGAGACACTGTGCTGCTCTCTAGGATAACGGTCTGTGCCTCCACTGCGCTGCTGTTGTCTCCAAGTCGCTTGCGAAGGCCTTTTCGAAGAGGTTGCTCACAGTGTCGTTTCTTTAGAGCAACCCACAGGCATACGAGGATGCCGGTTCTGTGAAGGAAAATGCTCCCTGCCTCAGCCACTTGGGCGCCGTTTTGTACAGGAAAGGACACTCCGCCTTGGAGGCTCTTCCTTCCGGATTGCCACTCGCACTGGCGATGTCTCCTGAATCTCGCGGGGTTACGGTGCCGTCACAGGGTCCGTATCTCAGGCCTAGAACGGCAGAGCGTCCGGCAGCTTTGACAGAGACCGTCGGCATTCTTCTGGCCTTCGGGGACGCTCCATGAGGAACAAGCTCCTCAGCAGCGTGCGTCTTTAGATCTTTCATGGCAGAACCTCTGTGGGCGACCTCATTCCTCCCCCCACGTGAGAGACACACACAACCTGCCATTAGGGGGTGGAAGGCTTTAGAGTCCAGCAGCGAGGCTGGCGCTCCCACTCAGCGTTCCTGCACGGAACTGAGCCCGGGTGCGTGAGACCGTGAGAGGGGGCAAAGACAGGCGTACCAGCGAGCTGTTCACGGTGCACGCTGACGCATCACCCTTCAAGCTCACGTTCCTTTCATGGAGAGAACACGAGGCCTTGATTGCGCTTTCCTGTGGTACGTAAACTTTGGTCGCGTCCCCTGGTGGGCACATCGGCTCAGGACTGCCCTGTCCCAAAGGCTCCAGGTGTGGAGCCCGACTGTTGGAGCTCAGCCTCACGTGGCTCTTTCACGGACGAGACCGGCTCGCAATGGGACCGTTCACGAGCTGGGGACCGTGCTGGCTGTTAGGAGTCGGCACACCAAGAGCCCTCCGAGGGAGAGGAGCTGCTGACGTTTGCCAGCACAGTCTCCAATTCCCAACTGCGACCATTCCCTGTAAGAGGCTCCCGAAAGCTTCGACGCAGTTTCTCAGTTAGCTATAAATGGAGGCCAGTCACTTGGCAGACTCCCCCAACGCCCGGCCTCCCAGGCTGCGATACAGACACGCCGACTGCTTCAGCCAACAGGGACAGCTTGGAGTAAAAGGGAGACTCCTACGTGTCAAAGTACTTGCGTGACGCTGGCCAGAAGCTCAAACATTTAGGGCAGGGCATCAGGGCACTTCGCCGCACGCGGAGCAAGTTTGTTCTCATCTCGCCTCTGAAAGCCGAGTTTAACCAGCTAGGAAGCAAACTTCGGGAAAGGTACTCAGGGTGCCGCCGCTTCAAAATTCTCTCACCAGACAGCCCAAATCGTGTACGCCTCTTTGTATTTTCCATGGGCAGGACAAAATGGTGTCAAACCCGCACGCCTCCAGCTGGGGGTGGGTTGGGGTGGGGTGGGGTGGGGTGGGGGTGGGGGTTGGGCGACGTACACTTTCTCCACGGGAAACAGGCCCACGCCTTCAGTGTGAAAGGCCTCTACGCCTCTCCGCTTTCGCAGCCCAGGCGCAGCCTCAGCTCTGAAAAGCTTCCAGAGCAGGAAGGTCAGAAAACCTTTGAACCACCCAGCAGGTGCAGCACAGAACAAGGGCTTCTCTCTTGGCCTTGAGAACACCCACTGCCCAGCGCTCCTTTGTGTACACACGTGGTGGAGGAAGGGTGCTGCATTCGGCTCCGTGAGAACTTCTCCGGGCCACGTAGTGTGAACGCAAGTAGATGAGCCCTACATCTCATGCCAGTCTCCTGTGCGAGTTGGACAAGGCGAACTCCCTGCTTGAATCCCGGGGTGGGTTAAGTACCCTCCGGGGAAGGATCGTTGCTTGGGACCCCGGGGCTGGTGTCGAGGTGACTGTTCTGTGCATCCACCTCGCAGCTGTTCTCTCTCCGCGGGTTCTCTCCGCCTGCTGCAGCCAAAAGGGACACAGCTTAGGGTAAAGATAAAAACCCGGGGTGTAAACGTTCTTGCCTAGCCCTCGCCCCAAGCACAAGCGTATATGCCTCTGGTCAAAGGCTTTCGCCACAAGCTGAACACGTTTGGTCTCATCTAAGCCTCTGAAGCCCGAGTTCACCCAGCTACGAATCAAACTTCAGGAGAGGTGCTCAGGGTGATGCGGACTGCCAAGCGTTTCACCAGGCAGCCCAGATCGAGTACAAACACTTGTGTTTTAAACGGGCAGAGGGAATGGTGTCAAGAGCGCGCCTCCATCTCCCGGGCGACGTACACGTTCTCTCCACGAGACGCAAGCCCTTCCTCCAGTGTGAAAGGCCTCTACACTCTACACCTCTTGCGCTCGCAGCACGCAGGTGCCACCCGCTCTGAACATCTTCCAAAGGCACAGGGGTCACGCAACGTGTGAACCACCGAGCGCGGGTGCAGCACACACCTAGGTCTTCGCTGTCGGCCTGAGAACACCCACGGCACAGGGCTTCTTTGGTGCACACACGTGGTAGCGGTCGGTGATGCCTTCTGCTCCGTGAAACCTTCTCGGGGACACAGAGCGTGAGCGCACGTAGATTAGCCCTACACCTCATCCCTCTTTCTTGAGTGAGTTGTACTGCTATAAGGCAAAACTCCCTGCTGGAATCTCGGTGTGGCTTAAGTATCCTCCGGGAAGCGATCGCTGCTAGAGACACTGTGCTGCTCTCTAGGATAACGGTCTGTGCCTCCACTGCGCTGCTGTTGTCTCCAAGTCGCTTGCGAAGGCCTTTTCGAAGAGGTTGCTCACAGTGTCGTTTCTTTAGAGCAACCCACAGGCATACGAGGATGCCGGTTCTGTGAAGGAAAATGCTCCCTGCCTCAGCCACTTGGGCGCCGTTTTGTACAGGAAAGGACACTCCGCCTTGGAGGCTCTTCCTTCCGGATTGCCACTCGCACTGGCGATGTCTCCTGAATCTCGCGGGGTTACGGTGCCGTCACAGGGTCCGTATCTCAGGCCTAGAACGGCAGAGCGTCCGGCAGCTTTGAAAGAGACCGTCGGCATTCTTCTGGCCTTCGGGGACGCTCCATGAGGAACAAGCTCCTCAGCAGCGTGCGTCTTTAGATCTTTCATGGCAGAACCTCTGTGGGCGACCTCATTCCTCCCCCCACGTGAGAGACACACACAACCTGCCATTAGGGGGTGGAAGGCTTTAGAGTCCAGCAGCGAGGCTGGCGCTCCCACTCAGCGTTCCTGCACGGAACTGAGCCCGGGTGCGTGAGACCGTGAGAGGGGGCAAAGACAGGCGTACCAGCGAGCTGTTCACGGTGCACGCTGACGCATCACCCTTCAAGCTCACGTTCCTTTCATGGAGAGAACACGAGGCCTTGATTGCGCTTTCCTGTGGTACGTAAACTTTGGTCGCGTCCCCTGGTGGGCACATCGGCTCAGGACTGCCCTGTCCCAAAGGCTCCAGGTGTGGAGCCCGACTGTTGGAGCTCAGCCTCACGTGGCTCTTTCACGGACGAGACCGGCTCGCAATGGGACCGTTCACGAGCTGGGGACCGTGCTGGCTGTTAGGAGTCGGCACACCAAGAGCCCTCCGAGGGAGAGGAGCTGCTGACGTTTGCCAGCACAGTCTCCAATTCCCAACTGCAACCATTCCCTGTAAGAGGCTCCCGAAAGCTTCGACGCAGTTTCTCAGTTAGCTATAAATGGAGGCCAGTCACTTGGCAGACTCCCCCAACGCCCGGCCTCCCAGGCTGCGATACAGACACGCCGACTGCTTCAGCCAACAGGGACAGCTTGGAGTAAAAGGGAGACTCCTACGTGTCAAAGTACTTGCGTGACGCTGGCCAGAAGCTCAAACATTTAGGGCAGGGCATCAGGGCACTTCACCGCACGCGGAGCAAGTTTGTTCTCATCTCGCCTCTGAAAGCCGAGTTTAACCAGCTAGGAAGCAAACTTCGGGAAAGGTACTCAGGGTGCCGCCGCTTCAAAATTCTCTCACCAGACAGCCCAAATCGTGTACGCCTCTTTGTATTTTCCATGGGCAGGACAAAATGGTGTCAAACCCGCACGCCTCCAGCTGGGGGTGGGTTGGGGTGGGGTGGGGTGGGGGTGGGGGTTGGGTGACGTACACTTTCTCCATGGGAAACAGGCCCACGCCTTCAGTGTGAAAGGCCTCTACGCCTCTCCGCTTTCGCAGCCCAGGCGCAGCCTCAGCTCTGAAAAGCTTCCAGAGCAGGAAGGTCAGAAAACCTTTGAACCACCCAGCAGGTGCAGCACAG
Source organism: Orcinus orca (assembly GCF_937001465.1). Classification (NCBI taxonomy): domain Eukaryota; kingdom Metazoa; phylum Chordata; class Mammalia; order Artiodactyla; family Delphinidae; genus Orcinus; species Orcinus orca. Next base: position 708,697 of record NW_026043958.1, on the reverse strand, counting down.
AACAAGGGCTTCTCTCTTGGCCTTGAGAACACCCACTGCCCAGCGCTCCTTTGTGTACACACGTGGTGGAGGAAGGGTGCTGCATTCGGCTCCGTGAGAACTTCTCCGGGCCACGTAGTGTGAACGCAAGTAGATGAGCCCTACATCTCATGCCAGTCTCCTGTGCGAGTTGGACAAGGCGAACTCCCTGCTTGAATCCCGGGGTGGGTTAAGTACCCTCCGGGGAAGGATCGTTGCTTGGGACCCCGGGGCTGGTGTCGAGGTGACTGTTCTGTGCATCCACCTCGCAGCTGTTCTCTCTCCGCGGGTTCTCTCCGCCTGCTGCAGCCAAAAGGGACACAGCTTAGGGTAAAGATAAAAACCCAGGGTGTAAACGTTCTTGCCTAGCCCTCGCCCCAAGCACAAGCGTATATGCCTCTGGTCAAAGGCTTTCGCCACAAGCTGAACACGTTTGGTCTCATCTAAGCCTCTGAAGCCCGAGTTCACCCAGCTACGAATCAAACTTCAGGAGAGGTGCTCAGGGTGATGCGGACTGCCAAGCGTTTCACCAGGCAGCCCAGATCGAGTACAAACACTTGTGTTTTAAACGGGCAGAGGAAATGGTGTCAAGAGCGCGCCTCCATCTCCCGGGCGACGTACACGTTCTCTCCACGAGACGCAAGCCCTTCCTCCAGTGTGAAAGGCCTCTACACTCTACACCTCTTGCGCTCGCAGCACGCAGGTGCCACCCGCTCTGAACATCTTCCAAAGGCACAGGGGTCACGCAACGTGTGAACCACCGAGCGCGGGTGCAGCACACACCTAGGTCTTCGCTGTCGGCCTGAGAACACCCACGGCACAGGGCTTCTTTAGTGCACACACGTGGTAGCGGTCGGTGATGCCTTCTGCTCCGTGAAACCTTCTCGGGGACACAGAGCGTGAGCGCACGTAGATTAGCCCTACACCTCATCCCTCTTTCTTGAGTGAGTTGTACTTCTATAAGGCAAAACTCCCTGCTGGAATCTCGGTGTGGCTTAAGTATCCTCCGGGAAGCGATCGCTGCTAGAGACACTGTGCTGCTCTCTAGGATAACGGTCTGTGCCTCCACTGCGCTGCTGTTGTCTCCAAGTCGCTTGCGAAGGCCTTTTCGAAGAGGTTGCTCACAGTGTCGTTTCTTTAGAGCAACCCACAGGCATACGAGGATGCCGGTTCTGTGAAGGAAAATGCTCCCTGCCTCAGCCACTTGGGTGCCGTTTTGTACAGGAAAGGACACTCCGCCTTGGAGGCTCTTCCTTCCGGATTGTCACTCACACTGGCGATGTCTCCTGAATCTCGCGGGGTTACGGTGCCGTCACAGGGTCCGTATCTCAGGCCTAGAACGGCAGAGCGTCCGGCAGCTTTGAAAGAGACCGTCGGCATTCTTCTGGCCTTCGGGGACGCTCCATGAGGAACAAGCTCCTCAGCAGCGTGCGTCTTTAGATCTTTCATGGCAGAACCTCTGTGGGCGACCTCATTCCTCCCCCCACGTGAGAGACACACACAACCTGCCATTAGGGGTTGGAAGGCTTTAGAGTCCAGCAGCGAGGCTGGCGCTCCCACTCAGCGTTCCTGCACGGAACTGAGCCCGGGTGCGTGAGACCGTGAGAGGGGGCAAAGACAGGCGTACCAGCGAGCTGTTCACGGTGCACGCTGACGCATCACCCTTCAAGCTCACGTTCCTTTCATGGAGAGAACACGAGGCCTTGATTGCGCTTTCCTGTGGTACGTAAACTTTGGTCGCGTCCCCTGGTGGGCACATCGGCTCAGGACTGCCCTGTCCCAAAGGCTCCAGGTGTGGAGCCCGACTGTTGGAGCTCAGCCTCACGTGGCTCTTTCACGGACGAGACCGGCTCGCAATGGGACCGTTCACGAGCTGGGGACCGTGCTGGCTGTTAGGAGTCGGCACACCAAGAGCCCTCCGAGGGAGAGGAGCTGCTGACGTTTGCCAGCACAGTCTCCAATTCCCAACTGCAACCATTCCCTGTAAGAGGCTCCCGAAAGCTTCGACGCAGTTTCTCAGTTAGCTATAAATGGAGGCCAGTCACTTGGCAGACTCCCCCAACGCCCGGCCTCCCAGGCTGCGATACAGACACGCCGACTGCTTCAGCCAACAGGGACAGCTTGGAGTAAAAGGGAGACTCCTACGTGTCAAAGTACTTGCGTGACGCTGGCCAGAAGCTCAAACATTTAGGGCAGGGCATCAGGGCACTTCGCCGCACGCGGAGCAAGTTTGTTCTCATCTCGCCTCTGAAAGCCGAGTTTAACCAGCTAGGAAGCAAACTTCGGGAAAGGTACTCAGGGTGCCGCCGCTTCAAAATTCTCTCACCAGACAGCCCAAATCGTGTACGCCTCTTTGTATTTTCCATGGGCAGGACAAAATGGTGTCAAACCCGCACGCCTCCAGCTGGGGGTGGGTTGGGGTGGGGTGGGGTGGGGTGGGGGTGGGGGTTGGGCGACGTACACTTTCTCCACGGGAAACAGGCCCACGCCTTCAGTGTGAAAGGCCTCTACGCCTCTCCGCTTTCGCAGCCCAGGCGCAGCCTCAGCTCTGAAAAGCTTCCAGAGCAGGAAGGTCAGAAAACCTTTGAACCACCCAGCAGGTGCAGCACAGAACAAGGGCTTCTCTCTTGGCCTTGAGAACACCCACTGCCCAGCGCTCCTTTGTGTACACACGTGGTG